>NC_140483.1:186949580-187692080 GCF_964271855.1 Acomys minous | reverse complement strand
AGTTCTTCTCAGTTGGGGCTATTGTTTGGGAAGATTTAGGAAATGCTGCCTTGATGTAGGAAATATGTCACTGAAGGTGGGATTTGAAAGTTTACATCCACACACCATGTCCAGATTTACTCTGTGCTTCATGCTGCAGGTTGAGAATGTGAGCTCTGGCTACAACGGTCTCTCTGCAGTATTTTTTTTTCTCATGATGACTAAAATTGCTGCTACATACAAAGTCTTTACCACATTTCATACATTTTCTCTGCCGTATGTGTTCTTTTATGTATTTGCAGGTAACTGTGTTGAGAAAAGGGTTTATTATATTGGTTACATATTAAGGTTTCTCTTTAATGTGTTCTGTTATACAGTTGAATATGACTGTGATATGAAAATGTTGGGACCCCTACCTAGATTTAGCCAATGGACAGGATATTCTCCACAGTTGAGTGGAGAGTGGGATCTGACTTTCACACGAACTCTGGTGCACCATATTTGACCACATCCCCTGGAGGGGGAGACCTGGTGGCACTCAGAGGAAGGATAGCAGGCTACCAAGAAGAGACTTGATACCCTATGAGCATATACAGGGGAAGGACGTCCCCCTCAGTAACAGACATAGGGGAAGGGAGTAAGGAGAAAATGGGAGGGAGGGAGAAATGGGAGGATACAGGGGATGGGATAACAATTGAGATATAATATGAATAAATTAATAAAATATATTTTTTTTAAAAAAAGAAAATGTTGGGAACAAGCAAAAGGAACTTGTCCTAAGTACTGCCTTTTTGTTATCAGCCTCCATTTAACCGCAGAGCAAAATGAAGTTCAAGTTATGAGGCCCTAGAGGAGCTGGGGACTTCCCAATAGCTGGCCAAGTTTCATTATTCATCTTTTGTTCTACAAAATACAGTGACTGCTCCTAACCAGGGCTTCTGTTATTGGCGTTTTATTTTGCAAAACATTATGCCTGTTCCTAACCACAGAAGAACAAATCCTGATTGGTGGAAAAATGGAGCTGTGACTTGGCACAGATGTTTGTGGCTTTCAATCTTAAAGGCTCCATAACATTCTGGCTGTGGGCTTCTGGCCCCACACTGGGCAGCATCATTGGCACTTATGAAAATAGTGCTTGACCTTTTTCAAGCATGGCTGCTGGAGCAGGTTAATGCTTCACCCACCCTCAGAGAGAAATTAGATGGAGACTGCTCGTAAGGTTAGGCTAAGATGTTTTCATTAGTGGCTCTGACGTAAAGAATGTGAAAGAACAACTTGGAATTAGTAAAAGCACACTCCTAGTAGTTGAGCCAGGGAATTTCTGAAGTCAGGGAACAAGAGCAGTAGCAGCCTGACGGGCACTGGCTGATGTAACTCATTAAAACTGGCCTGGTCATCAAGGTGATGATTAATTTCTTGTACCCATGTTTGCCCTCAGCTTCCTGGTATGATTTAATAAAAATTGTTAATGATCAGGTGTGCATCTTGAGAATTTAAAGTATATTCCTTTTGCAATATCTAAGTGGTATGAAACTATAAGGATTGGCAGTTCTACAGCATAGCTCAGGGGCTAAGAGCACTGATTGCTCTTTCAGAAGATCCTGGTTCAGTTCTCAGCACCCACATGGCAGCTCACAACTGTCTATAACTCCAAGATCTGACACCCTCACACAGACATATATGCCGGCAAAACAGCAATACACATTGAAATAAACATAAATAATTACTAAAAAGATTACTTTTTAAGATAATTGAACCTTTCTTTGTAATCGCACATTGTAGTCTCTCAGTGAAAAGAAGCAACTGGCTGAAAATTACTTTGCTTGCTTTCACTTTGTTGATCTATAACATGTTGCTTAGTTGTGAATGTATGTGGGCTCTTGGGAATAATTTGTTTCTTCACCTGTAATGTGTAAAAAGCTTTTCATGTAAAAACATCGGGGTTAGGGTTAGGGTTAGGGTTAGCATGGCTATTCACTAAAATAAAAATAGAATGTAATCATATAATAATTTTTATACTGCTTGGAAGGTGTTTGTTGGGATACATAAGATATGAGAAAAAATTAAGTTGTTGGAGCCTGCCTTACTTCACACACCAAGTGTGTGTGTGTGTGTGTGTGTGTGAATATCCCCTCCTTTTTACTTTTCTTCTTTGCTAGTGACAAGCAATACTGGACCCCAGCTGCTGGCCAAAGGGAGAACTGGCTCCAGTAAATCAAGCCAGATTCCATCAGAGAAAAGGCTGGTGAGTGATCAGTCAACAACTCTATGTCTTGCCTCAGTTTATACTTTAGCGTTCAAGCTGGCCTTCAGCATAAATGTGCAGAGGCTTCACCTTATTAAATATATTCATAAGGTTTCTCTCCAGTATGAATTCTTTCATGATGATGAAGACTAAAGAAATGTGCAAAGGCTTCACCTAATTAAATACACTCACAGGGTTTCTCTCCAGTATGAACTTTTTCATGCCTTCAAAGATGACTGGGACACGTGAAGGCTTTACTATATTCGTTAAATTCATAGGGTTTCTCTCTAGTATGTGTTCTTTTATGATATTGGAAGCTACTGTGATGCACAAAGGTTTCACCATATTAAATACCTTTAGAGTATCTCTCCACAGTGAATTCTTTCATACCTTTGAGGATGGCTCTGATGTGCGAAGGCTTTACCACATTGAGTATATTCAGACTGTTTCTCTCCCATGTGACTTCTTTCATACCTGCAAAGATAATTAGAGCATGTGAAAGCTTTCCCACATTCATTACACTAAATTAATTTTTCTCTGTCAATTAATTTTACAATTGGGTCTATTGGTAAATAGGAACCAGATCTTAAGGTTTTATCACTTTGTTTACATTTGTGGTGTTCCCCTTCTTTATGTGTTGAGTCTCTGAAGATACCTATGGTAGTGAGAGCATTTATTACATGGCTCACATTTATAGCATTGTTTTTCTATATGTTTTCCATATATTTGAAGAGAACTGGAAGTACTCAGAGTTTTACCACACCAACTGCATTCACAAATTTTTCTATAGTGTGAGTCATAACACATTTGAAAAGTGAACCAGGACAAACAGAAGAATTTTCACATTCTTTATACTCAGAGATTTTCTGCAGTGAGTTTGTGGATATTCACAATGATGTTGGAAAACCAATTAATGGTAAACTTGTATCACATTTAAAAAGTCTAATCAAAGTGGGAACTCCTACATATCTTCTCATTGTTCTGGAGAGAGGTATGTTGCTTCTTTCAATATCCCTATGGTCATATGGCTTGCATCCTTTGTGACATAGGATACACCCATTAAGAATAAAAAATGAAAGGTTTCCACATTGTATTCAGTTTGATTCTTGTTTCTCACAGACATGGTATGAGATTAGGGTTTCTCAACAACAACATTCATGATTATCATAAACTGTCCTCTCACTGATCTTAGCAACATTACTACAAGTCTATGTCTAACACTAGCAATGCTGTGGACTTTTTGCTTATGGAGAAATGGCTCAGTGGTTAAGAGCGCCGCCTGCTCTTCCAGAGGTCCTGAAATCAATTCCTAGCAACCACATGGTGGCTCACAACCATCTATACTGTAATGTGATAGCCTCTTAAAGCACTCATATGCAATAAATAAAATAATTTTTTAAAAGAAGGTTTTGGATACATACCTATCACATATTCAATGTGTGTTCCTTTTGCAATATCTAAGTGGTATGAAACTAAACCGACTGGCAGTTCTACAGCACAGCTCTAATCAGGCTACGATTCATATAGTGACATCTGTTAAGTCACTGTTTCCTTGTTTCAGTTCTTAGAGGAATGTCTTAAGAACACAAATCTGGGCTGGAGAGATGGCTCGGAGGTTAAGAGCACTGACTGCTCTTCCAGAGGTCTTGAGTTCAATTCCCAGCAACCACATGGTGGCGCACAACCATCTACAATGAGATCTGGTGCCCTCTTCTGGTGCGCAAACATACATGCAGGCAAAAACACTGTATACATAATAATAATGTCAAAGAAATAAATAAACAGAGGAGAGAGAAAAAAAAAAAAGAACACAAATCAGACTCCTGACATTGAGGTGCGTTGTTTAGTGAGAATGTAATAATCGTCACTGAACTTAAAGCAGTGGGGTTCTGGTTTTCTCGGGTGTTTTCGGTGGTTTGTTTTTTGGTTTGGGTTATTGTTTGTTTTGTTTTTTGAAGATTCTGAGCTTTATAGCAAACTATATTGTACAGACTTTGAGGTTTAGGGGTCCAGACCTGCTGGGTACCCCAATTGCCCCTTGCCAGGGTGCTTTCTTCCCTCCCTCAAGTGCCCCCATGTTCAAGCCTTTCTCCAACCCCAGGACCCCCCACCTCCTACCTGCCTTTGGTCTGCCCAGCCCCCGCCCCCAACTGGAGCACCTTCCTGTTACCTGAGGTATGAGGATAGATTCCCCTCCCCCACCCTCATGTGGTACAATCCAGTTGCTCCTGCCCTAAATTGAGTGGGACCTGGACCGACTCCTTCCTCAGGCTCTTGAGATGCCCCCCCCCCACTGGAAAAAGGAAAGGGGTGGGGAGAGGGGAGGTGCCATGAGTCTGTTAACTAAGTTCCCAGAGGTGTCCATTGGCTGCTATTTCCATGGCAACCAAGAGTGGCACTTCTCTGGGCAAATGAGACACAAGTTTCCATGATGATGAAAGAATGGGATGAGCAAACTGGAGGAGTCCCATCTTTAAGCTGACATCCCCCACCAGGTCGAAGTGGTGGATGCAAGAGATCTAGGGGTGGGACAGTCCAAACTAGGTACCCACTAGCCCAGTTTTAGTCAAGCTGGGCCCCTCACATCACAGTCCCCAAGGTCTGAAATTCCCCAGGTTCAAGTAACACTTCAGTACAGATGAATGTTCAAGCATTGTGTAAAAAGCCAGGCAGGGGTCTGGGCTACCCCTCACCACTCCCCTGGGCCACGAGCTGAACAGCAGGTTGGCTCACAACCCCCACTCCTTGCAATAGCTGCCATTTTCAGTGACATTCAAGGAGTCAGGGTCAGGGAAAGAACTGAAATCTGGGCAGAGGAAGGGAGAGAAGTAACCCCAGAGAGGGAACAAGCCCCACATCTGCTCCTCTCCCAGCCCCAAGTCCTAGCATTTCCTGGTTTGTAGAGCACCCTATCTGCCTCCTGGATCCCCAACTGCTCCTCTGGTTTCCCCTTGTTGGATTCCCATCCCACACAATTGGTCTTTGTTCCCTGAACCCTTGTTGGTCTGCTCTCTGCCCTCCCCACACCCATCCATCACCTCCCACAGCACAGTGGCTCCCAGTATCCTGCCCCCTCACTTTCACTTTCTCCACCCCTTTCACCATCCCTTTGGCTCAGCACCTCCCCCGTACCTCTTGACCTATGCCCCCAAGAGGATGGACAACAAAGCAGGCGGAAGGCAGAGATGGGAAGCAAAGATCCCCAAAGTGTTCAGTGTAGGTGGGAAAGGGGAAGGCTGGCTCAAGTCCCTGGGTAGAAATCTCAAGATATTAAGCTGAGGCATTTCAAGTCATAAAGAAAATAACCTGGCCTCCCATCAAGGGGTGAAATGAAGGCGAGAGATCCAAGAGCTCTTGCTGAGTCCTGGGGAACGGGACCTAACACAACTAACTGTCCTTGAGAAGTAGTTTCTACTCTGGGCAACGGAAGGGGCCAGGGGGCCCAGCAGCTGGCAAAGGAACAAGGTTCGGGTGAGAGCTGGTGGCAGGAGCGTAGGTCCTGGCAACTAAGACCTGGGCAGCAATGAAACAGTGGAAGACAGTGGCCCGTGAGGCGGTGACATCCAGTGAGATTGAGGTGCATCAGCATCTCCTGGAGAGGGGACGTGGGCACTGTAATGAGGTGGACAATGGGATCTCCAACATGGGCGCAGTGACTCATGTCGAGGGCACTGAGCTGGGGAGCATGGTGCAATAGGAGCCTCAGGGAGGCATCAGTGAGCTCAAGGCCTGCTGGGAGAAGTCACGCCACCTGCAGTCCACCTTGGCTCTCGGTTTGCCCTGGTTTGGTGTGTGGTGGAGGCAGCAGTAGCTCACAAAGCTGGGAGTCTTTAACATCCTCAATCCAGTAGAGGTCTAAGAGCCGCGGTGTGGGCAGTGGGGTGGAGCCCAGGGCAGAGACAGAGAGCAAGGAGCACCCAGAAAACACCAACTCCTGCTAGCCTTGCAGTCCATTCTGAAGTGCATGAGCTGCTTTTTCTGGAGACGCCTATCCAGCTGAGGTCCAGAGCACATGGCTGGCGGCAAACCACCCCATTAAGAAGCATGGGTGGGGTCAGCGGCTTCCTCCCGCTTAGGTACATCCATGGCCACAGACACTTGTTGTAGCACCAGTGGCTCCAAGCCCAGCAGCTCACATGCAGACACATCGCTCTCAGGGTCCAAGGTGCTGGAAGACATGGAGACATGCAGCCTGAGGCAGCAGCCAAAGGCAGAGTGTCAGGCACAGGGCTTCAGGGGACGGGGGACATACCACATGCCACTCCAACTGTGGAGGCCATGGTGGTGGGGCAGGGCCCAGGGGCAAATTGAGCAGTGGTGCCCCACTGCCAGGGCGTATAGCCTGCCACCCTCCACGATTTTCCTTCTCGCCAGAGCTGCCCTAGGCTGGCTGAAGGCCATTCCAGGCCTCCCCAGCAGCTTTGTCCTCACTAAGCGATGTGCCCTAGGAATCTCAGTCTGTGTCTGAGTCCTAGGAGGAAGAAGTATCAGGCACCTGCTCCAGCAGCTGGCACATACACTTGAAACGCTCCCTCTGTGGTGATGAGGATGGCACTGCTGGGCCATCAGCAGAAGCCAAGGTGGCTTGGGTTTCTCCCAGTTCTCGGGGGGGGGGGGGGGGAGCCCAGGGTGGCAGGATGAGAATGTCAGGCTGGGATTCAGAACCCCGGGGGCAGAAGGCCAGGGCTGCCTGGGTCTGCTCCTCGGAGGAGGCAGGCATCTCTACCCACCTTCTTCAAGTGCCTCTCTTGGCCTCCTTTCACCTTTTTCCTTGGGGTGGGGGTCTCATTCTCTGCCTCCCACTCCTTCCATTTGGAGGCTCAGACACATCGTCAGGGGGAGGACCAGCAGGTACGGGTACCTTTCTTCTGGGCAGAGGTGGAGGTGGTGGCTCCACTGTCAGCTTCCATCCACCCCCTCACCATTGTGAGCCCTATGACGCCCTGGACCCTCACCTGCATCCTTGTCCATCCTTCCTGGGTACATGGGGGGGGGGCGCACCCCCAGCAGTTGGGGATCTCTGAATTGATAGCACCCTGAGCGTTTCCTATCTTCAGGCAGCCAGGGTGGACGATCTCATTGCAGATTGTACACTCCATGAGGCTCAAACCAAACTTCTCTTCCTCTCCATCCACCTTCCTCCTTCCCAGCTTCCCCACACAGAAGGCACATAACTGTGTGTGGGAGCACAGGCGCAGTGTACTGCTGAAGCAGGCAGACTGCTTCATGAGCCCGCCCCACCAATGCCCACAGCCTCTTCAAGTCTCCTCAGAAATGGCAGTCCCCACACTCCGTTTGCACAAAGGCCTGACAGCAGCAGCAGCAGTGTCAGTGGCAGCAGCAGCAGCAGCAGCAGCAGCAGCAGCAGCAGCAGCAGCAGCAGCGTAGGCACGCTCCAGTGCCCGGCCCCCGGCTGAGCGACACTGGGAGTATCAGCAACAACTAAGGTTCACAGGTGTCCCGGGAGCATCTCTCCCTTCTCCACAGCTCCAGGCTGGTCGGCATCCAGGTGGCACAGGGCGGGAAACGCTCAGAAAGCCGGGGTCCACGCCTCCCGAGGGCGCTAGGCCCCTCCCTCCAGCAGAGGGCAGGACAGCAGCAAGTAGAGGTGAGGAGTGTCGGGGCGAGGCCCTCCCACCGGCTGCTGTCAGGCCGTTCCAGGGGGAGGTCCTGCTCTGGGTGGCTCAGTCACTCAGCCACTCCAGGACAACCGGGCTCCTTGGGCGCAGGGTGCTCAGCTTCTGCCCAGGCCCCACTCAGTCGCGGGTACAGCTCCCCACCCCCACCTCTCCCCAAAGTCCCTCTTAACTGGCCCCTTCCTGGTTCCAACTGTCTAGCCGGCCAGGGAAAGACCTGAGGCCCCGCCACCGTTTCCGGTGTTCAAACCCCTCCCACCGCTGGTTCACAGGGAGGCGGGTGCACTGCAACCTGCCACCCTCCCCTGGGTCTGGCCCTGTACTGCGGCCCCCTGACCCACAGAGACAGGGCACGCGGGGGGGGGGTGTCATTTTTTTCGGTTTTTAACACTGTTGCTTTTCTTTAAAACTTGCAGGGCACATTAAAATTTCTTCTGCAGGACATTTATCAGCTTGCACATGAAAATTGCCTTCCATGTCTTCTAGACCTTGACAACGTTCTTCAATATTATGGTCTTCCAAATTGTAGCCTAAAATATAGTACCAGAAAATATCTATTATTGGAAATTATGAAAATTGAAGTTATTATATCCAGAGTGTCTAAGAACTATGCCTGATTTATTCACCTCATTATTCCTCATTCTCAATTGAAATTGCAGAAGAACATCAGTAACAGAGAAACATTTGTCCCCTGACTTTAAAAAGCAAAAGATAATCCAGTCCTACCTACAGCAGCTTGGTTCGTGTAGGTCTCCAGCATCACATCCTTGCAGAGACTCTTCTGGGAAGGATCCAGCAAAGCCCACGCTTCCCGAGTGAAGTTCACATGCTCATCATCAGAGGTCACTGCATCCTAAAGTATGCTGTACATGTGTACACAGAAAGCAGGGCACTGACATCACTGTACATGTCTGCGTCATTGACAACATAGTCATGTAACTCTGGTGCTTCCTCCACTCATTTCCAGACACAAAAGTTCTACTGTAACCACCAAGTCATTTTAGAAGGAAACTGAATAATGAGGTTCATCTCCATCAAGGGCCAGCCTTGACACACACGTTAGTATTTGGACAGGACACAGTGTTGGTGAATTCCAAAGAACTATCTGATGCTTTATCAATTGAGCTATTTGGTTTTTCTGGCTCTTCTGCAGTCAAAGCTGCTCCTTAGCTAAGGAGTCTATTGTTTAACAGCAGATGGCTGTGACAGTTTCCTGCTGTAAACAACAGGAGGTTGTAAAAGAAAAACCTTAGTCTGCTTTTAAACTTAGTGGCTGACTTAGGCGTTCAACAGTGGCTTGCTGGAAGCTACAAACCTGAAAAGGGGCAAGGAATAGTTCTGGACTGGTTTTCTTGTGGCCAACTAGACAAGGAGAGGGAAAAATAAGAGGAAAATAACTTTACACATACATTCATGCAAGTAAAATAAACATGGGCTTTGACCAGCAGATTTCCACAAGCTTTCCTGTGGGGATGACATTGATTTTAGCAGTCTCTTGTAAAGAATGCAGCAAATCCAGGACATCCTCAGGGAACCTGGCTCTGGCTGTGGCTCTTCCACTATATCAGCACAGGTAAGCAATGAGACATGCAGACAGGTACACATTCATACACACAAGGGAGTTCCCAACTTTACACACACACACACACACACACACACACACACACACACACACACAACATGTAGACATTTAAACATGCATACACATATCTATTCACATGTGAACACATATACACAGACACATAGTTATTGGGTAGGATAGGCTCTAGCAAGCCCCTCTCTCTTTTATTCTTGTCCTAGGTTTTTATCCCCCCTATACAATCATCACACAAAAGAATTACAGTAGGACTACTGATTTTAAGTTATTTCATTAGAACTATATCTAACTGTACATTTTTTGCTCATTAAAGTTTAAATAGTAGTTTTATCTATAAGCTCACTGAGTTCCAAGCAGAATCTTTATCTTTTTCTTATTTCATATGTACATTATGTCTTCCAAACAAGAGTTTTTGGTGTCAAGGTTGTTATCAAGAAACAGGTGTCTGTCTTGTATAGAAAACCATTTGTTCTTTGTTTTTATGTTCATATGGTCTTTCTTATTGTGGTAAACACCTAGAACTCAGCCTGGACTAAACCTAGAATGAATGCATTCCCTTGATCATTAATGTAGCTCAATCTTGCTTTTCTTTCTCAATCTTGCTTACACATGGTGTAACTCATATGGTTGGCAGAACTCCTAGCATTTTTTTGCTAATTTGTAGGAGGGCTAGATGTTACTCGAATCTATTCAGAAATCACTATCAGGAACTATATAATCACTTTCATACGATTATGCAGGAAATCTGCATAATGCATTATGCCTGACACAAGAGAGAAGCATGGAAAGACAGTGTAGCAACAGGAAGCAGTTTTGAGGCAAATTCACTTAGGCTTTTCCTAAACCAGGGATACAGCTGTGAAAAATGAGTGGGCTGCCTCCAGAGGCTCACAGGCTTGATTTTGCCAATCCTGCATAGCTCTTGGCATTTGTCATTTCTGTGCCCTTTGAACAGGAAATAGTCTTGCAAGAGAAATACCAATTAACTGACATAGAGAGAGAAGCACACAGACCACACATCAGAGAAATTGTAGGAACAATTACTAACTACAGAAATGATGGGCAAGCTGGGTGTACTTGCTCAAGCCTTTAATCCCTGCACTCAGGAGGCAGAGGCAGGTACCAGCCATGACATACATATTAAGATCCTGACTCCCTTCAAAAAAAAAAAATCGAATCAAACAAACAAACAAAATAGACAGAAAGAACTCAGAGGTCTTTACTGAAGTTCCTACAAAGAATTATGCATTCACTCCTGTGTGATATTCATCTTCCATAAACCTGAGGTACCCCAGTTTACACTGTAATATTAGCAAGATTTTACTAAAAGTGAATGCATGTTTAAACATTTATAAATGAACAAGAGGAAATAATAGCAATATAAATGTAATATATAAAAATAGCAATATAAATGAACAAAATAGGGCAGGAGAGATGGCTCACCAGTTAAAAGCTCCTGCTGGTATTGAAAATAATTGAGGTAAGCTGTGCATGGTGGCGCATGCCTTTAATCCCAACACTTGGGAGCCAGAAGCAGGCAGACCACTATGAGTTTGAGGCCAGCCCAGTCTACAAAGTGAGTCCATGACAGCCAAGGCTACACAAAGAAATACTGCCTTGGAAAAACAAAAATACAAAATACAAAATAAAACAAATAAAATAAGAAAAAGAAAACTGAAGGAAAAAATAATTGAGGTCAATTGTTGTTATTTACATGGGGATCACAACTATTCATTATTCCAAGTTCAGGAGTTCTGACAGCAGTGAAGAGGAGGCACACATGATACACATGTTCATGCATACAGGAAAAACACTCATAGTCATTCAAAAATTCAGAACAAACACATGTAGGAAGAATGTCACATGCCTGCAATGCAATGACTCAGAAGGCTCAGGTCGTATTAATATCATGACAGAATACACTCTATGCCAAATTTCAAAATTAAATATGTGGATGAAGATAAGCAAAACAGAATATGCTTCCTTGTACAAAAACTTACATTCCAAGAACTTCCGCTAACTTTATTTAAAAAACAAACAAACAAACAAAACAAACAAACAGGGAGCTAGAGAGATGGCTCAGAGGTTAAGAGCACTTACTGCTCTTCCGGAGGTCCTGAGTTCAATTTCCAGCAACCACATGGTGGCTTGCAACTATCTATAATGTGATCTGATGCACTCTTCTGGCCTGCAGGTGTACATGAAGGAAGAGCACTGTATACATAATAATAAATAGTAAATCTTTTTTAAAAAATAAAAATAAAAAAATTTTGTTTTCAAAAACAGAAACAAATACAACAAATTTAAAAATATAAAAACACCAGCAAATTAGCTTAGCATTGGGTAGCAATTGCTTCTACTGTATCTTATGTGATTTAGTGATAGAGTTTATACTGGTGCAGGCATGACAGCATGAGAAGGAAGCTGACTGATCAGTTGCAACCACAACACAGTAGACACAAAGAACAGGAAATGGATTGAGTCTATAGACAACCAAATTTCATTCCCCAATAAGGAATATTGTGGAATAGTTATTAATATTTATAATTTTAAGATAATCAGTGCTTATCCATTAACCAAAACACCACACAGAGAGACTAGGATCTGTTTAATTAGCAGAGAGCATAATACTAAGCAATAATTACCCTATCCTAAACCTCCAAGCTAGTACACCTTCCTCCAATTCAGATTTCCCACATTATACTTGCTTTTTACTGCCTCCTAGGTCCAGTTCATTTCTCCTGGTGTTTCCTGGTCCTCTCTGATCTTTCTCCTCCCCTCACTGGACCAGGATATCCCACCCTAGTCTCTGTTATTGCTCAGCACTGGCTAGTTGACTTTTATTGGCAACAAAGAGAACAAAAGGTGACACAACTTGACACAAACTTGACACCAGAGATACTTGAAATAAACATCACAATGCAAACTAGATAGTGGGGTAGAGAAATCAGCATTTGAATGAACAAGATAAACTGTACACAATACACCAACAGACTCTAGAAAGGCTCCTCCTACAAAAGCATCCATAAACTCCCCCCAAAAAGCAGACAAGTGTTCACAGACAGCCTCTAATCTAGGAGCTTTTTGACTCAACTGCATTCTCACCCTGGTCACTATAGGCTTATGGTCATTCTGTGAAGCAAATGCATTTAGTCTAATTATAATGATCCTAATAATCTGCAACAGCATTTTCACTGTGCAAATACCCAAAGCAACAGCCTGTACACTGACCAACTGCCCAAAGCAACTAGGTATCACTTTGCATACTCTTTCCACTTATTTAAGGCTTAGCAGGAGGAAGTACTGCCCTTAAGGCACCTTGTTAGGCCTCCAATCCAGATCAAGGGCCCTTGAGAAGTCCTGCCTCTGTGTCAGCATCTGACTGCCATCTGAAGCTGCCTAGTGCTGTTTTTCTCTACAAACCGCAGACTTTGGGTTTACTTCTGGCCCACGTTTTGCTTTTTTTTTTTTTAATGTAGTCCTGAGTGAGTCACAGGTATTAACCATTCAAAAGGTTCAATATTCCATCTAAGAATCAGCCCACTGATTTTCAATTATGTCTCAGGGCATGAGCAGAATAAGAAACATTTTGGGAAATATCACAAAAATGTCCTCTAGCTAAATTTTTCCCAGGGGCTATTTTCTGTTGAATCCCTATGACCTTAACTTCCTCTTTCTGCACTACTCAAAACACTCTGTCCTTCCAGGTCCTACAGGAACAGCCAATTAAGCTCGATTTCTGATATTATCCACATTCCTCCCAAAGAGAACTTCCCAGGATCTGTCCAACAGCAAAATCACTTTTTGTGTACCATTTTTTGTTTTAACTTGCTTTATCCTCTAATCAAAAGCATCTCAGGTAGTAATCATCAGTCACACAATCTCTCACAGACATAGCAACCAGACATTCTGATGAGAGCATGCCCTCAAATGAGACTCCCTCACATGACTGTGGGGTCTGAAATGTTGAGAGCTGAAGCTAATTAGGACACAGATACATTAATATATGAGAAAGTTTGAAAAACTCAAAACCAATATGTTAACCATATAAATCACGTAAGTAACAAAAGCCCAAACATTGATGATTACAACAAGAAAACACAGACTTGCCAAGAAATGAGAGGCAAACCTTTAGGATCAAGAAGAGACAACTAACACTGTTTCTCCACAGAGAGTTCCCAAAGTAACAAACGCTAAAGGAACTCATAACACACTCAAAATCAAGTAAATAGATACCAAAGAGAAGAACACAAAGAATCGGGGAGCAGCGGCAGCACCTGAGACATGGCAGAGCATGATCACGCCCACCACACTGTTAGAGCCCACTGGCCGCCAAGCTCACCCAGGGCTGGCTGACAGGGGCAGCAGAGGCTCCAAAACTTGGGGCTTCTGGCCCTTTGCCTCTGCTACCTGGGTGGCCAGGCGGCGGGCGCTGAGCAATCCTTAGTGCAAGCCCAAGGGTTGCCTCCCTTCCCATTCACGCGCCACGGCTCCCTGTTCTATGATAAAGACGGGGATCTGGGTCACGAGGTCTACGAGGAGACAATTGTCACCAAGAATGGACATATACATAAGAATCTGATTCCTCAGGACTTCGTGAGGCTGGATCCCCGCCCTCCCCCCCCCCCCCCCGAATCCATGTGGATTTACCCCATGATGCTCTATGAAGTGTGAGCCTGTGGCATGGCAGACACAAGCACCCACTGCCCCAGCAAGAAACTTCCAGACTCAAGGTGTAGCTTCCGTTCAGAAGTCAGGCTGATGCCACAACCCTGAATCAACTAAACTCCATTGGACCAGAAAACAAACAAACAAAAACAACAATGAATCAATGAAACAGAGTTGATTCATTACAAAAAAAACAAAATAGAATATGCAAATTTTAAAAATTGGAAACAAAAAGGACATACAAGCAGACAATGAGGAAATCCTGAGAATAGTTAAGGACACACTTTTAAAACCTGTGCTCCAACAAATTGGAAAATCTAAAAGAAATAGATAATTTAATTGGTAGGCAACTCTTACTAAAGTTAAATCACGATCAGGTAAACAACTTAAGTAGACTTATAACCCCTAGTGAAACAGAAAAATTCATTACAGGTCTCCCAACCAAAAAATCCCAGGACTGGATGGTTTTGATGCAGAAATCAACCAGACATTCAGAGAAGACTTAACACCAATACTGCTCAACCTATTCTACAAAACAGAAACAGAAAGATTATTACCCAATTCATTTTAAGAAGCCACAGTTACCTTGATACCCAAAGCATATAAATACTCAACAAAGAAAGTGCACTGTTGACCAATTTCCATCATAGGCATATATCCAGAAATAATAAAATATTTGCAAACTCAATCAAAGAACAGATCAAAAAAAATCACACACAATGTTCAAGTAGGCTTCATCCCAGAGATGCCGGGATGGTTCAACATACAAAAATCAGTAAATGTAACCCACCATATAAATAAACTGACAAAAAAAAAAAAAAAAAGAAAAGAAAAGAAAAGAAAAAGAAAAGAAAAACACACAGGATCATCTCACTTGCCACCTACCAAGCCTTTGACAAACTCCAACACCAACTCATGATAACAGTCTCGGAGAGATTAGGGATACAAGGGACATATCTGTTGTGGTTAATTTATCAGTATAGCTAATAATGTTATTATTAGGACTATAATTATCATTATGGTGGTATTTTCTAACCCGCTAGCAATCAGTTAAGACACTGACACCTGTTATATTTTAAAACAGCCTTAGTTAACCTGGGGCAGGGCAGATATTAAATCCCTAAACTACTTCTTATGCAATCTGCTTCTAATAATTTCTATCAAGCTACCTCCCACCCATAATCCCAAATACTTGCTAATTTTCAGCACCTGGACAAAATCTCCATCGACGCTGGCCATATGCTTCTCCTTCACCCAACCCATGGTGAAGCCTTCTTCCACCTCTACCCTCCTCCTCCCAAGATTATCTCTGTCTCCCAAAGCCTGGGAACCTTAGCCACGCCCATCCCATTTAGCCTGCCCAGGGGTGATGGCCTTTTATTGGTCAAACAGGTTATGCTCTTAGGCAAGATACAAGCTGGCAAGCAGTAATTAGCATCAAAATACACCCAACCCACCTGCAACACATACCTAAACATAATAAAGGGAATCTGCAGCAAGCCTATAGCCAACATCAAATCAAATGGAAAGAAAGTAAAAACAACTCCACTAAAATCAGGAACAACACAAGGCTGTCCATTCCCCCCACATCTATTCAATATTTTCTTTGAAGTTCTAGCTAGAGCAATAAGACAACTGAAAGAGATCAAGAGAGTAACAGACCTTATACAACTTGAGTTCTGAAAAGATGTCAAGTCCCCAGGCAGACACAGGAAACTGAACCTGGAAACTGCAAGAACAACCACTGCCCTTGACTGCTGAGTCACATCTCCTGCCCTTAATGGTTCCTTAAGTAGCTACTGTGGACTCTTAAGTCAATGAACAGTGAGTCAGAAATGATGGAGCTCCAAGGACGCTTTCTTAGAGCCTAGAGGAGTGACAGCTCAGGAGAGACAATCACACAGAAGTGACAAAGAGAAGACAAGAAGTTTGGCAGCAAGAGGCTAAGGTTATGAAAGATATTTGCCCAGAGTTATGTGTCTGAGGGCTTTACAAGCATGAAAACAATCTGAAATAGTATATAGAAAGAAAATAGTAAGGCTATGCAGAAATTAATGAACTAGATACTCAAAGATAGCACAATGAGTCAACATAACAGAACTGTTTCGGTGCAGGGACTAAAGTAATAACAAAGCATCGTTCAGCTAATTCAAACTGGAAAAATGAATTTATATGTATTAGAAGTAGAGCTAACATGAGGATACTGCAAGATTTGACAAGGACTTCAGTGTTACCTTGTGCAGTGCTGTGGAAAGTCATACACACATAAACCACAACTGAAGAAGACATGATGAGTTCCTAGAAACAAGTGACTAAATCAGCCTCCTACAGGATACAGCAACAACACACAGCAAGCAGCTGCTGAGACTGAAGCAGTAAGAGTTTCCACCAACAGTGTCTGAGGACTAGACAGATTAGCACGGAACTCTCCTTTCCATCAGCAAACCTTATACTAATGCCAAAAGGAGAACACTGCATAAAATAAAATAAAAGAGGAACAATAGAAAGTCCTCATGCAAAGCTAGCTTTACCTCGGAAGCACAAAGCAAGTGAGCTCAAATAAATATACACAAAAAGTTAAAAAGTCATAGAGCAGTTGACAAGATATATACAGACACAGCGATCATTTCTAAATAACACAGAAATGGAAAAATTGAGTTCACACCAAGAATGCAAGGCTGTTTTAACACCTACAGACGAATCTATGTAAGACACCAAATATGTAGACTCAGTGAAAGTAGGAAAATGGCTATGTCAATAGATACATTAAAGCCCTATGGTAAAATATGACATTTGCTCAGTATAAAACCTCTCAAGATATGAGGACAGAAGGAACATACCTCAGAATAATACAAACAGACACAAAGCTAAAGCTAAAGTGTAAAAAAGGACAACTAAAATAATTCCACTCTAATCAGGACTAACTCAACTGAGTGCATCAGTGATTACACAGTTCTCTGACAGAGAAAAATTTAAGGGGATAATAGAGTCAGAAAGCAAATGGATCTCCTTAAAGGAAAAAACAAACAAACAAACAACAACTCAGCCCAAGAGTGGTGGCACACGCCTTTAATCCCAGCACTTGGGAGGCAGAGGCAGGTAGAGCTCTGTGAGTTCGAGGCCAGCCTGGTCTACAAAGCGAGTCAAGGACAGAGAAAGCTACACAGAGAATCCTGTCTTGAAAAAAAAACAAAAAAACAAAAGAAGAAGAAGAAGAAGAAGAAGAAGAAGAAGAAGAAGAAGAAGAAGAAGTCGTCGTCGTCAATCAAACCACTCACACTGTCTTCAGATATCTTGGACTACATAGTAATATGAATAACAATTACAAAAACAGCTATGCAGACTGAGGAGGAGGGCAGAGTCATCAGTGGTCACATCCCAATTTGGATCCTGTGTGCTACAATCCAAACCTGTCAGACATGCACATTGGAGCCATACTGAAAAGACTATTTTTAGTAACAGAAGCTTTTCTGGTTCAATATAAGGGTAATTGCACAGGGGAGGAAATACACAGATTACACTTGGAACCTGACCAAAGCAAATGTTAAGGAAGGTCACAGGCCCTAGAAAGGAATCCACTATGACATTTGCCACACGCACAAATGGCTCGGTTCACACCCAAGACCAGGTGCTGCTTTCAGTCTGGGTCAAAGACTTTGTTTTCAATGGGCAACAGTTATTTCAGAGACTCAAAACTAATCAAATACAGGAAACTACTGAATGCTTAATGTATTGCCTATAATGGGAAATTCATTTTACCACATCTAACATTATTCTCAGTGAAAATTTCCAGAATCATTAATGAAACAAAATCTTGCAAAATCAATTTCATGTCCTGCTTCTATTGTCACTTCAGAGCCACCCCACACCATGCTCAATCTGTCTAACATACCTGGATCCTTTGCTACAATCTCTGTCCTCACTATCTATGGCTCTTAGTTGTCATTCACAGGTGAGCAGATCTGGCTGAGTAGTGGGAGACCCACCCATGGGGAAGAGGCGCAAAGCACTTTATTGGAACAAAACTGAAAGATGCTAACACCTGCAAAAAGGATGACCATGAAGGAAAGAGTAAGTATCATAAAAATCTCTTCTTCACTGAGGATTTCAATTAGTCTATGAGATGTGAGACTCATTCACACACAATTTACACACATGCAGAGCCATTTTCCCAGGTAGCCTGGGGAAGGAAGACTGCAAGAAAACTGGGTTCTGGCCCACAGATTCCAGACTGCTGCGCCACTACAACAGGAGGTCTCTGAGAAAAAGCCCTGAGGCCAGGGTCCAGGCATTCCCACTCCTGCAAGAAGTCTACAATGAAAAACCTCAGTGTTAACAAGCCGTGAACTTAAAAACAAGAGTTTGACCACATGTGCACAGGCACAGTGATTTCCTTGAACCAAGGAGACAGTTTTCTGATTTAAGTCAGCAATCATAATCACTCAAGAGGTGTATCCTAATTTTTTGTGATCTATAGTTAGTTTTCTATCTGTGGCCTGATGTCATGCTCTCACAGCATGTATAGTGGGCTGGGCTCTCAAAGAGACTCAGGACAAAGGGCTACCTGATATTAACATATTAAAGACATTTGTGGAGAGGTGATTTCTTTCTGTCTGGTTCCTCTCTAAACCCTAGTCTCTCCTCCCTTCTCTTTCTGTCCCCCATCTCCTCCCCTCTTGGTCCTCTCATGAGTTGGCTCAATCTAGACCCTTCTAGATATATTTGGCTGTTTTCTCCCTCATACTGTAAAGCCCAAAATTGAACTGCAAATACCACCTGCCCAAGAACCCCATTAGTTACCTGGAATGCTGGGAGTTGTAGTTCTTCAAAAGTAACAAAGCCACATGGGAAAGTATGGTGGCATATAGGTTTGTATTCATAAGCCACTGTAGCTTTTGACCAAAGCCCATTTCTCAGTCAATATTTACTATTTATATTAGTACCTGCTCAAGTAGTGAAATTGGTTTTTCTCCCGGGAATCTCAGGATGAACACAGCATAGAATAAACCTCAACCATACCCTTCAGTTTTCATCAGACCCAAGGTATAACATTAATAACTAAGCATTAAAGACACATTTTTGAATGCTGTGCTCACATCTAAGATGTTAATGTTCCCAACCATAACTATGGTGCTTTATAATGAATATTTTCTGATTCAATCAAATCTGCACTGGTTCCACATATGGCCAACATGTATTCTGTGGATGCCTATTCCCCAGGACAAAGGACACGCTCTTGAATAGGCAAATAGAGGAACAGGGGAGTTAAGAAAGCATGGGTGAATTTGAATTCGAGGAGATTTGTAACTGCTGTAGCAGTGAACCTGGTGTCCAAATACACATACTGCAAATGCTCCATGAGATGATTTTATGAAAATTATTCTGGCAACCATAAAAGAAAAATTTTAAAAACTCACAATAAACCCCCCACCCGCAATGGTAAGATATCTTCAAGAGAATTGTGACAGTGGCATCCTTAAGAGCAGGAGGCAGAGGCAGGGGGATCACTGTGAGTTCAAGGCCAGCCTGGTCTACAAAGCAAGACTAGGACAGCTAAGGAAACAGAGAAACCCTGTCTCGAAAAACCAGGGGGAAAAAAAGCAGCTGAGGAAATCATGCTGCTGCTCTTCCTCTGTTTCCTATGCCACAACCACTCTGACCTGGGAGGGTCTAGGGACACTGGGCTGCGGGTGCTGTGCTGCAGACTGGTGACTGTCCCAGGCCGGCAGCCATGAAACTGCGTCTGAGGAGAGTTGTTGGGTTTCTGTAAACAACCTGCCCCCACTAGCTGCCCATCCACAGAAGGAAATGGTGCATACTCATAAAGACCCACCCACTATCCCTCAGCTCCAGTCACATGGTTCCCCTAAACCTTTCCAAGGGCCGCCCATATTTTTTCTCTTCCTTGTCACTCTCCTAGTTTTTAGTATCGCTGCCCTGCAGAGACTGGTGCCTCCCACTCTTTCTCAAGTTGCAGGCCACACAGCTCTGTAGGCTCAGTTCTCTTAACCAATATATTTTATTGCAAATTATTAACCGAACATACGTCACTTATAACCTGGCTAACAAAAACAATAGGTAAAGAGGGTTAAAGAACACAGTAATACCGTTAGGATATCAGTTCTGAGGAATGATTCTCCTGGCGTAATCAGCAGGATTTCTTCTGTTGGAACCCGGAACCTCAGCAGGAGCCAGAGACCCAAAGCCTTCCCTCAAGCGGTTCTCTCTAGGAGTGTCTCAAAGTGTAGTGTTGAACAGCCAAAACTATCCCGAGTCTCCAAGAGCCCCACCTCCAGTTCTGGGCTCATTTATAGATCTCCTCCTGGAGTCTGTTCACGGGATCTTTTTAGCTGTCAACAATCAAGCTCCCGCGGGAGGTGGTTAGTCTTCTAGTGGATTAACCTCACCTGTTCTCTTACAAGACGGTCCTGTCCCACACTTGGGATCATAAAAAACAGGTTTATCTCTCCTTCACAGCTCCAACCGCCAGGCTGCCCTGGCTCTGCTCTGCAAGCCTCCCGGCATTCTTGCTGCCAGCATAGACCAGAACTGGGTCTAGCAGGATGCTGCACCCCAATATATGAGCCCTATAGTGAATTCTGAACCCTTCATATAAAAGATAGGCAGCCTACCTTTTTATCTTGTAACACAAGCCTCCTAGGCTAAAATAGTGCAGGGCAGCCAGGCGTGGTGGCACACGCCTTTAATCCCAGCACTCAGGAGGCAGAAGCAGGCGGATCACTGTGAGTTCAAGGCCAGCCTGGTCTACAAAGCGAGTCCAGGACAGCCAAGGCTACATACACAGAGATCCTGTATGGAAACTCCCCCCCCCCCCAAAAAAAAGGAAGGCCAAAAGATATCCAACACCCTAAATCCAATTTCTTTTGGTCTCATTCACAAAACAAATTATTTACCCAAAAAAAAAAAAGGTATTAAACGTCAATCACAACCATAGCTGTATCCCCTAAAAAGAGCAATTTAAATAATATCCAACATTCAAAACACAGTGTCATGAAGATAAGCGCAAGAAAAATGGTTGATGGTATGGAAATGCAAGGAAATGGACAAAGGAACTGAGGACAGTGTAAGATAAGAAAACTGTTGGGCATGGTGGCGCTCGCCTTTAATCCCAGCACTCGGAGGCAGAGGCAGGTGGATTGCTGTGAGTTCAAGGCCAGCCTGGTCTACAAAGTGAGTCCAAGATTTCCAAGATAACATAGAGAAACCCTGTCTCGAAAAACCAATAAATAAATAAATAAATAAGGGCTAATATCAAAATATATATGTATACTTTGTATATATATACTTTGTATATACTGTGTAAGGACACCAGATATTGTCTAACACCCCTTTCAAAAAACATTTTTACACAAATGATAAATTTATTTGTTACTGTTACATCTCAGGTTATTTTCAATTTTTTATACTAAAAAGATTTATGCAAAAATTAAGGTGGCTAAGTATAATCAAAGGTGTCTAGCTCTTTAACTTCTACTACATTACTTACAAAAATTTTCCCTTAAAGTCAAGGATATTCAAAATTCTTGATAAAATGTAAAGTTTCTTTCTCAGAATATGCAAAACCACGTGGGGAGGGTTGGGGGCAAAGATGCAATGACAAATGAAAAAACTTATTCTGAAAACTTGTAACAAAAAGGTTATTAATTAAAAATCTATGCATAGGTAATCTTAAGTTGTTATTGCATACTTATAGGCAACTTCAAATCAACTCTTGTTGCCAGGCATGGTGACACACATCTTAAATCCCAGCACTCTGGAGGAAGGGGCAGGCAGATCGCTGTGAGATCTAGGCCAGCCTGGTCTACAAAGGGAGTCCAGGACAACAAAGACTACACAGAGAAACCCTGTCTCAAAAAACCAAAAATAACAAAAGAAAACAACACAAAACCCAACTCTTGTTATCTCTTTTTAAACTAAGGAGAAAACAGCAGGTCTCCAAGATATTTTGGATTAGGATGGATTTTTATTCTTAAACTTTCATTTAAAAGACCAATAAATTTAATAAATAAAACATATTTAATATATAAGATTAATAAAGTCCTAACATTTACACAGATTAACAATTACTGACTTAGAGATTACATGACATTCTAATGTTCTCTAATACTACACAAGAATCAAAAACAAAACAAAGTTACCAATCATTTTGTGGACTATATTTATGGTGTTATAAAATTACCAGTTTCTCTGTGGGCTACATTTATGATGTAACGTTTCATTTTGATACTAAGAGATCTTCAGTCCAAAAATTGTAGTTTTCAGGCTAAAGCTTAATATGGATAAAACTATAAAATACTACTCTTATTAAAGTCATTAACTTATTATAAGCTATAAAGATAATTAGGACATTGAAGTTACTGTCCAGTCACCTTTATAAATGAGCAAATTCTTTAGCATGCTCAAAACTATGCTTGTAATTATGCTAAATGCAAATATAATTAGTTTTGCATGGCCAAACTTTAGTCTTTTGTGTGTTTTCCAGGTTAAGCTGAAAGCAAGTGACTAAAAACAAAGTTTACTTGAAATCAGGTATACTCAATAACTTAAGCATTGACCACAGTGGATGTAAACATGTTTTTGTTTTGATCCCAAGTGTGGGATGGGAAACAGACTTGTGAGAGAGCAGGTGATGTTTATCCACTTAGAAGTCAAACCACTTCGTGTTGTGGGGGGTGGGAGGGGCTTGATTTTTAACAGCTGAAAACAGCCTAGTACAGACTCTAAGAGGAGATATATATATGAACCCAACACAGGAGACTGGTTATCACTGGGTCTGGGTATCACTTCCAGGAGCTAAATTTGACAAGGTCTACTTCTGTTCCCATAATTCTCCTTTCTCTCCTATCTAGGGTAGGTGGCTTGGAAGGGAGGTATAAGCATTTTAAGACCCTCAAATAAAGTTGGTTTGGAAAAAGTGAAGCCTACAGTTGACCCTCAGACTCTTCAGAGTTCTTCTGAATATGGCATTTTAAATGTTTAATAAAAAACTTTGCATGATAGTTCTGAGAATGTGATTTAAGGTATATAAATGCAAGTTGTAAAGGTCTAAAAATGATGTAAAGTTCATACAAAACAAAAATAGTTCCAATAGCCTTCCCTCTCAATATGCACTTGTTATATTAAGACACAAAAAGTACAGAGGTAACCTGCTTTATCCAAGAACTCATATGATGTGACCACGGTCTTTCTGTAGGGCTTCTGGCAACCCTGGGCCAGGAAACCCTGTGTGCTGTCACCGTGGCAGCTGCATGGAAAGGCAGCTTCCAACCCCGAGAAGCACTGGCATGAGAGAGCAGATTCCAGTGCCAGGACAACCCATGAGAGAAAAGCCAAGTGAAAAAGATAAGGCTGAGAACAGTCCAGCATGGGCCAGTCCTGATGAGAGTCACGTCTATGTGCGTGCTGACAGGCTCTCCTGTGCTAGCTCTCCAACCTGGCCTGGCCATGCTGGGGTGATTCATACATGACGATGCGGCTTTCAGCACTCAGGTCCATGAAGAATTTAGGAGCTTCCATGGGGAACGGAGTGGAGGTGGGGGGGTGGGGGAGGGGTTGCCATATGCACCGGCATAGTGGGAAAAAAAGGTACTTAAATCAGAACATGAATGCTTCCTCTTCCTCTACTCCCATGAAACAATGGTCTGGAGTGGGGAAGTAAGGGCCAAGGCTGTTTGCTTTGAGGCAGCATAAGTGGGTCTGAGCAGTGGACTAAGAAGTGTGGCTATCAGGAGCTGGCCTATCAGGTGAGGCTTGTAATGCAGAGCCAGTATGGTTTTGGTGAACAATACTTGTTGAAATTCTATAATAATTTAAACTGTCCTATCATTTCATATATTCTCAATAATTGGGTTATTTTCTTGCTTTGCTAATTTCATCCATTTAAAAATGTTTGACCTGTGACTGTGTGCTTAAACCTGTGCTGTCATGTTAACACGGCAGTGAGAACAACTTACAAGTGTCTATTCACACAATGAGAGCTCTAGGAATGGAGCTCGAAGAGTTGTTTGGCTGAAAATGTCCTCATTGGCTCTTATTTAGATTCAAAACTTATTTATCTATGTGCTGGTGGGTGACTGTGCATATGCTACAGCCCAACTATAGAAATAAGAGAAAAATGTGTAGAAATAGTATGGTCTCCCAGAGACTGAGCTCAGGTCATCAGGGTTAGAAGCAACCAACTTAACAATGAGACAGCTCTGGCATCCATTTGTGGTTATGAGAAAAGTGTTATAAACAAGTGTTTCTCCTAAGAATAAACTAATACATAAAAAAAGAGCTAGGAGTATATCATTTTCATCATACATAGGATTTATTATTCAAATTGTCCTGTGTTTCCTCTATCCTTGGATGAAAATATGTTTACAATCTGAAAAGAAGACAGTACTTTATAGATGTGATGTTTCGCTCATCTTATTTGAGCATCAGTGACACGGCTCGGTGTGAAAAGCCTGTGCTATGCAAAGCTGGCAACCTGACCTTGATCACAATATAAAGATGAGCAAAAGTAGATCCCACAAAGTAGTCTTCCATTCTCCACACATCTGTGTGCATAAAAATCCATAATCACATTGCACACACAATAGAAAAATTAATAAATCTCATTGCTGGCTGTTACAGTATCTAGCATATCTAGATAATTCCCTTAAAAGGCAATAGTTCAAGATGAAATGCCACATGGTAACTAATGGGGACATGAAGAAGCACGGAACATCAAATAATACATACATATCCATAGCAACCAAGCTATGTTGTGAGATGTTCAGTCTGTTGTTGATTATCCTACTTCATTACATCTCTATCAAATACATGAACATGGTGCTTTGGATAAACATGAGGTTTTTAAGGTTTTATTTTTTTTTAATATTCCCTTCTATTAAGCATTTTAACATTAACATTGTTAAAACAGGACACACTGGGGGTACATCTTCTACCCTTGGACTTGTACTCAGGAAGCTGACACATGAAGAGTTCAAATGCAGCCTTGACTAATGACTGACATCTAAGTCATGATGGACAACAAACATCATCTCAGAGGAATTTGTGAAACTATGAAAAGCAAAACCAGGAACGAAAACTCACCATCCTTTCACAGTTACTCTTACTTAAAAACTATGATCAGGCCCAGCCTGATATTCAAATGAACAAAGGACCACTTAGATGTGGGCATCTTCTTCTATACAGCGCAGCAGAAAACTATCTATAACCAAGTCAAAGTGCAATTGAAGATGAAGTGAAGCTACAAAAGGATTGTAAGAATAGCCTTAAAAATTCTGCACAAAAATTTGCCACACGCATAGCAACCCTCTATACCTACTGCAAATGATTAAAAATAAAATCACAACCACAACTGGTGATCTTCACCATTACACTTAAATGAACATGGTAACTTACTTCCTTCAAAGCTATGATGAAGAGATAAAACAAAATTTTTCTTAGAATTGAAGACAACTGTTATATCTACAGTCTTTAACAAATCGTTAACAAGGATAGTGTTTTTCCCTTGTATGGGATCTTTCCTGTTTCCTAACATCCAGATCATATAAAAAAAGACTTCAAGAGCAGGGCTTGGTGACTATGCCTTTAATCCCAGAACTCAGGAGGCAGAGGCAGGTAGATCACTATGAGTTCAAGGCCAGCCTGGTCTAAAAAGCGAGTACAGGACAGCCAAGGCTACAGAGAGAGACTCATCTCGAAAAACAAACCAAAAAAAATATTTCAATATATTTACAGGGCTAGAGACATGGCCAAGGAGTTAAGACAAATTCATTCCTAGGACCAACATTAGGGTTTCGACAACTTCCTAAAATTCCTGCTACAAGATGTTCCAAGAATCTAATCTTCTTGGAAACCAGCATTCACATGCATGTACCCACACAAAGATGACACACTGAGTCCATGTGATTAAAACGAAAACAAATTGTTAAAAAAATAAATTTTTACTCATGAATGTTTTTCTCATATAGTCCTTCATTCCTGTAACACAGGAGTTGAAGCTTATAGCAGAAAGCAACCACGTAGGGGTGAAGTCAGAGAAATCAATCTTTCTCAGCTGGTGGTTTCACTTGGGGAGATTTAGGAAAATCTGCACTGCTGGAGGCAATACGTCACTGGGAGTGAGCTTGAGAGTTTCCATCTTTACAACATTTCTAGTTCCTATTCACATTACTGCTGCAGGTTGAGGATGTGAACTCTGAGCTTCCTCCTTTTATTGACATGGCTGAAACTTGTTGCCATGACACTTTCATGGTGATCACATAACTCTTTGGAACCATAAGCCAAATTAAACACCTTTATAAGTTTCCTTAGACAGAAAGGGCACTAATGCACATGAATAAAGATTTACATCTGGATGCAATATTTCATGTCATTGAAGAAAAGTATAAAATCTAAAAGGATTACCTTATCATTTAAATTCATAGTTCTTCTCAACATGAGTTTACAGGTGCAAACAAAATGAAGAGAGGTATCATTGTACTTGAGTAGACTATTGGCATTTGTTGTTGTTGTTGTTGTTCCTTTCAAAAGAAATAATCTTATATAACTTAATATGTTGGCTAAAGGTCTTACCAAATCCTTTATGAGTCCTTCAGGTCCTCAAAGACTACTCTGATATGCAAAGATTTTAACAGACTGATGATCCACTAATGGCTTTAGTCTTGTATAAAAATTTACCACACTGACTACATTTATAGGTTTTCTCTACAGCATGACTTTTTCTCATGATTTTTAAAGACTACTGCTATATATACAGGCTTTACCCTTATTCTTCACATGTATTCACTGTGACATGCAAATGCTTTACCATATGGATCACATCAATAGGGTTTCTGTCCAGTATGATTACTTTAATGATCATGACTATGAAAATGTGTAAAGGCTTCACCATAATAAATACATTCATACGGTTTCTCTCCAGTATGTGTTCTTTCATTTCTTTGGAGCTAACTGTGACATGCAAAGGCTTTTCCACATGACGTACATTCCTAGGGTTTCTCTCCAGTATGTGTTCTTTCATGCATTTGGAGATAACAGTGATAAGAAAAGGCTTTTCCACATGACGTACATTCATATCATTTCTCTCTAGTATGTTCTTTCATGCCTTCGAAGAAGTATGGGACGTGCAAAGGCTTTTCCACATTGCCCACATTCATTGGGTTTCCCTCCCGTATATATTCTTTCATGTCTTTGGAAGTTATTGGGACATGCAAAGGCTTTTCCACATTGCTTACATTCATAGGGCTTTTCTCCAGTATGTGTCCTTTCATGACTTCGGAGGTTACTGTGACATGCAAAGGCTTTTCCACACTGCTTACATTCATAGGGTTTTTCTCCAGTATGTGTTCTTTCATGACTTCTAAGATGTATGGGACGTGCAAAGGCTTTTCCACACTGCTTACATTCATAGGGTTTTTCTCCAGCATGTGTTCTTTCATGACTTCGGAGGTTACTGAGACGTGCAAAGGCTTTTCCACATTGCTTACATTCATAGGGTTTTTCTCCAGTATGTGTTCTTTCATGACTTCTAAGATGTATGGGATATGCAAAGGCTTTTCCACATTGCTTACATTCATAGGGTTTTTCTCCAGTATGTGTTCTTTCATGACTTCTAAGATGTATGGGACGTGCAAAGGCTTTTCCACACTGCTTACATTCATAGGGTTTTTCTCCAGCATGTGTTCTTTCATGACTTCTAAGATGTATGGGACGTGCAAAGGCTTTTCCACACTGCTTACATTCATAGGGTTTTTCTCCAGTATGTGTTCTTTCATGACTTCTAAGATGTATGGGACGTGCAAAGGCTTTTCCACACTGCTTACATTCATAGGGTTTTTCTCCAGTATGTGTTCTTTCATGACTTCGGAGGTTACTGTGACATGCAAAGGCTTTTCCACATTGCTTACATTCATAGGGTTTTTCTCCAGTATGTGTTCTTTCATGACTTCTAAGATGTATGGGACGTGCAAAGGCTTTTCCACACTGCTTACATTCATAGGGTTTTTCTCCAGCATGTGTTCTTTCATGACTTCTAAGATGTATGGGACGTGCAAAGGCTTTTCCACACTGCTTACATTCATAGGGTTTTTCTCCAGTATGTGTTCTTTCATGACTTCTAAGATGTATGGGATATGCAAAGGCTTTTCCACACTGCTTACATTCATAGGGTTTTTCTCCAGCATGTGTTCTTTCATGACTTCGGAGGTTACTGAGACGTGCAAAGGCTTTTCCACACTGCTTACATTCATAGGGTTTTTCTCCAGTATGTGTTCTTTCATGACTTCGGAGGTTACTGTGACATGCAAAGGCTTTTCCACACTGCTTACATTCATAGGGTTTTTCTCCAGTATGTGTTCTTTCATGACTTCTAAGATGTATGGGACGTGCAAAGGCTTTTCCACACTGCTTACATTCATAGGGTTTTTCTCCAGCATGTGTTCTTTCATGACTTCTAAGATGTATGGGACATGCAAAGGCTTTTCCACACTGCTTACATTCATAGGGTTTTTCTCCAGTATGTGTTCTTTCATGACTTCGGAGGTTACTGTGACATGCAAAGGCTTTTCCACACTGCTTACATTCATAGGGTTTTTCTCCAGTATGTGTTCTTTCATGACTTCTAAGATGTATGGGACGTGCAAAGGCTTTTCCACACTGCTTACATTCATAGGGTTTTTCTCCAGTATGTGTTCTTTCATGACTTCTAAGATGTATGGGACGTGCAAAGGCTTTTCCACACTGCTTACATTCATAGGGTTTTTCTCCAGTATGTGTTCTTTCATGACTTCGGAGGTTACTGTGACATGCAAAGGCTTTTCCACATTGCTTACATTCATAGGGTTTTTCTCCAGTATGTGTTCTTTCATGACTTCTAAGATGTATGAGACGTGCAAAGGCTTTTCCACATTGCCCACATTCATAGGGTTTTTCTCCAGTATGTGTTCTTTTATGTTTTTGGAGGTAACTGTGACATGCAAAGGCTTTCTTACATTGCTTACATTCATAGGGTTTCTCTCCTGTATGTGTTCTTTCATGGATTTGGAGGTAACTGTGACATGCAAAGGCTTTCTTACATTGCTTACATTCATAGGGTTTCTTTCCAGTATGTGTTCTTTCATGCATTTGAAGACTTGGGTGATGTGCAAAGGCTTTTCCACATTGCCCACATTCATAGGGTTTCTCTCCTGTATGTATTCTTTCATGTCTTCGGAGGCTACTGGGACGCGCAAAGGCTTTCTTACATTGCTTACATTCATAGGATTTTTCTCCAGTATGTGTTCTTTCATGCCTTCGAAGATAATTGTGACATACAAAGGCTTTTCCACATTGCTTATATTCATGGCGGTTTTCTACCATATGAACTTTTTTATGTGTTATGAGCGTACTATGACATGCAAAGCCCTTACCACATTGATCACTTTCAAAAAGTATCTCTCCAGTATCTGTTATTTTACGCTTTTGGAGATGACTAAGATGTCCAAAGCCTTTATCATATTGATTACATTCATAAGGTTTCTCTCCAGTGTGAGTTCTTTCATGTCTTTGGAGATAACTGTGATGTGTAAAGGCTTTACTACATTCATTACAGTCACAGAGTTTCTCTCCAATATGAATTTCTTCATGTCTTTGAAGATGACTGTGATGTGCAAAGGATTTCCCACACTGATTGCATTCATACAGTTTCACTCTAGTATGCGTTCCTTTATGTATTTGCAGACTACACTGTTGTGAAAAGGCTTTATCACATTGATTACATTTGTAAGGTTTCTCTACACTATGTATTCTTTCATGCCTTTGAAGATGACTGCAATGTGCAAATACCCACTGAGTATATTCAGAGGGATTCTCTCCAGTATGATGTCTTACATTCCTGTGAAGATAGTTGACATATATTAGGGCTTTACCACATTCATTACACTGATGATTCTTATCTGTATGGATTAATCTCAAAAATTGTATAAGTGTAAAGAGGAATCAGATCTTAAGGGTAAACACAAATCAGATTCCTAACACTGAGGTACATGGTTTTGTGGGAATTTAATAATCAACCATACACGTAAAGCTGCACTTATTTACACTGTTATTTTTCCTTAAAATTTCCAGGACATATCAGAACTTTCTCTAAGGCATATTTATGTCAGCTTACATATGATAATTACCTTCCTCCTCTTCTAGAACTTTTGCATCGTTCTCCAATATTGTGGTCTTCCCAATTATAGCCTAAAATACAATACCAGAAAATTTACGGTAGACTTTGGAAATTATGGAAAATTTAAACTACTATATTCAATGAACCTTAGAATCATGCCTGATTTACCCATCTCATTCTCAATTAAAATTCTATAAGAGCATCAACAACAAAGAAACAGTGTCCTCTTATTTTAAAAGGGGAAGGAAAATCCATAGTCTTACCTACAGCAGTGAGGTTACTGTAGGTCTCCAGCATCACATCTTTGTAGAGACTCTTCTGGGAAGGATCCAGCAAAGCCCACTCTTCCTGAGTAAAGTTCATGTGCACATCATCATAGGTCACTGCATCCTAAAATATCCCATACATGGTACAACAGAAAGCATGATACTGACATCATTGTACATGTATATTTCATTGACAATATATTCATAATGCTGAAGCTTCCCTTACTTATTTCCTGAGACATAAGTTCTACTGTAATCACCAAGTCATTTTAGAAGGAAATTCCTGCACTCTCTGAATAGAACATAGCCTTGCAAGGGAAATGACAATTAACACACATAGAAAGAAACAGACAAACAAGCAAATCACCAGTACTGAGTACACATCAGAGAAACTGTATGAAAAATTACTAAGAAAAAAATGAGCAAGATGAATGTACTTGGTCATGCCTTTAATCTCTAAACTCAGGAGACAGAGGTAGATGTATCTCACTGAGTTGGATGTCAGCCTTGTCTATGCTCTGAGTTCTAGCACAGCCAGAGTTACATATGAATATACTGCCTTCCCTTCAAAATTCCACCAAATGATAAAGATAGAAGTTCCTCAAAAGAATTATACATTCACTCAAGTTCCCTATTCATCTTCCAGATTCTGAAGTGCCTCAGTTTAAACCGTAACCTTAATAAGATCTTAGTAAAAGGGAATTCAGGTTTAAACAGTTATAGATGGACAGATAAAAATATTAGCCATGTAAATGTTGATTGTAAATAAGGAGCCCAGAGCAAAAGAAGTGGCTCTCCAGGGAAGAGCTCTTGCTAGTCCTGGAAATAAGTGGGCACAATTGCAAGTACTTACATGGGGGATCACAAGTATCCACTACCCAATGTTCAGGAGTTCTGAGGCCATCCTCTGACTACTGTGAGGACCAGGCACACAGGAAGTACACATTAATGCATACAGGCAAAATACTCAAATTCATTCCATCATAAATTCAAAACACACCCAATAGGTAGAAAGAATGTCATGCACCTGCAATCTAATGACTCAGAAGGCTCAGGCAGTATGAATGTCATGAATATATGCTTCTCTGGGATGTAAAGTAATACTCCGTCAAACTTCAAAATTCATGATGTGGTTGAAGCTCATCACAAAAGCATATGCTTGACATGTATAAACACCTACACTGCAGGCCCATCAGCCAATAACATAAAAGGGGCTATGTAGACCCAGCACTTGAGAGCCAGAATCAGGTGAATCTCTAACTTTGAGTCCTGCATAGTTTACATACCTATGGTGAGGAAGGCTGAGAATATACAGAGAACCTTTGTCTTCAAAAACAACAAATTAAAAGTATAAAAAACTTTAGGCTGTCAAAACACCTTATCATTAGCCAGGCATAGTGGTGCATGCCTTTAATCTGAGCACTCGGGAGGCAGAGGCAGGAGGATCTCTATAAGTTCAAGACCAGCCTGGTCTACAAACGAGTCCAGGACAGTCAAGATTACACAGAGAAACCCTTGTCAAGAAAAACAACAACAACAACCCCCCCAAACAAAAACAAAAAAACTTTATCATTGAAAAGCTATTGCTTCCACTGTGTCTTCTATGATTTAGGGATAGAGTCTATAATCATGAAGGCATGACAGCATGAGAAGGAAGCTGACTGATCAGTTTCAGCCACAACACAGTAGACACAAAGAACAGAAAATGGTTTGAGTCTGTAAACCCTCAAATCCCATCCACAATAAGGAATTTCATCTAAAAAGGCTTCTCCTGAAAAAGCTTCCATAATCTTCCCAAAGAAAGTCACCAAGGAGACGCAGGTATTCAAAGACATAATCTTATATGGGAGCTTTTTGATTAAGCCAACTGCACTCTGACCCTGGTCACTATAGGCTCATGGTCATCCCCTGATGAAAAGTTATTTCGTCTAACTTCAGTGATCCTCAAAGTCTGCAAGAATCCTTACAGTATTCAAACGTCCAGAGGGCTTTCTTGTTGTTGGTGGTGGTTTTTCATTTTTCTTTTTGATTTTGTATTCTTTTGTTTGTTTTGTTTTCATTCAAGGCAGTCCCTTGTTTGATACAACTTGTAAAACCAGAAATCCAGTTCCATCTTCCCAGCGTCCAATGGCACAGAATACCCCTTCCCATTCCAACTGAGAGGAATGAGTACAGAGTAAGGGAAGATTGGATCAAAGCCAAAAACCCAGGAAAGCAAACACCAATCCCGTAGCTCTGTCTCATACTTGGAACTTGCGTTTCAAAGGGTTTAGATGGTCCTATCCGTGCAGTTTCTGCTATGTCCCTGTTTTGTCACTACCACTACTTCTATGCAGCTCTGTATGGCAGATGTCTCATAGCTTGGGTATCTCAACATCTTGCAACTGAGGCTTCATCCTCATAGCTTCATGCATTCAACTCTCACAGTCTCCTCAGTGAGGCTCTGACTCTGTGAAACAGATGGCTGAAGCTGTGTTAAACTGAAAACACAGCTAAAAATCCATGACATTATGTGTTGCATCTTTCTTGTTTCCAAAACCAGCACAACATGGGTGTTCCTGCCAAGTTGGGCTTGACTAAGTTGGGATGGACCCCACTATGCTTGGACCACAGTCACAGCAGGTTTTGCATGAGGTTGTTTCCTGGGACTAGGAGTCACTTTGCCTACTCCTACCATTAACTGAAGGCTAAGGGGGAGAGACTGGTACCCTTTGGACACCTTCTTAGATTTTGAATCCAAAGAAATGTCCTTCTCTTTAATGGCAATACTCTTGAATTTCAATTCATGCCTCTGTTTTTAGCACTTGACTGCCATCTGAAACTACCTTTTGTTTCAATAAACTATAGATTTCTCATTTCCTATGTACCCCAATCATTGCTTTTTTTTCCCCACTGTAATCCTGAGTGAGTCACTAGTAATAAGAAAAAGAAAAAGGAAAGATGTTGGCTATATTCAACCCAAAGGAAAATGTTTCCAATTTATAAGCTGATTCTAAAGCTATGTGACATGTGATAAAACTCAGAATTCCCAATAAGAGTATGAAGAAATAGAATGCACTTTGGCACAATGTGGTTTCTGCACTTACCACAAAGCTACAACAACCAAGAATGTGTACAATATGTGTGAAAGGATGAAAAGATGCAGAGAAAAAGTCAAGAACATAGGGCCCAAAATATATTCATATTCTACCAAAAGGCCTGAGCAAACTGCAGGAGGAAAAATATGAACTTGACCAGTGTCTACTATGATTGTTATGTGCATAGAAATTAAATACAGACTTCACACCTCCCACAAAAATAACTCAAAGTGACCTTAAATTGTTATATTTCTGGCCCTCCAGCTACTACTGCTCTTTCTTCCAGACTGAGAGACCCCATGTTCTCGAGCTCTCTCTGGAAATGGAGGTGATCTGAAATGTGGGCTATGGCTTTGCTGCCTCTCATGCCCATGTTCAGGCAAACGAAACCCTACTGATACCCACACTAAACAATGTTTAATAGTATTTTAATGTCTGCTTCCTGCCACATGGATTCTGGCACAAGATGCAGACTACACCTTATCCATCTGCACAACACCAGGCACACCTGAAAAACTTCTACAGCTCAGAAACTCCTTTTAGTTTCTAAACTATTTGTAAAGTTTACCACACAAAACTAAATGAGGAAAGTAATATTCAGGATATAAGTTTTCCTGTCTTCTCACTTCACATTAAAAGCAATCCCTATATATACACACTGGGTAGTGATAGTATAAGCACCACAGCTTTACATTGCCAGGTCTGTAGGGCCTTCCCCTCCCCAAGGAATCCACACTCAGAGAGACTCATAGGCCAAGAGCCTCTGCCCACATCACCACATGTATGAAAAGAACAGTCTGGACCACAGTCCACCCCAGAGCAAGCAGATTGGACTCTTCTATTCAGCCAATATGTTCTTCCTTGTCTGGGGTCAGTGGCCCCTACACGCATCATGGCATGGCCTGTGGTCTCCCTTACAGCTCCATACAGCTGGATCAGAGTCTTTTATATACACATTCCATTGCACATTCAAACTCCAGTGCCGTCATCTCTACCCCATAGCTGGGGAGTCCTCCAGCCAAACCTCCATCAAATTCAAATAGTAACAGCAACTGTAGCAAAAAGTTGCTAAGAATTTGAAAGCAAGATGTGGGAAACGGGAGGTAAAACAATTAAAAGAACACTATAAGCCGGGCGTGGTGGCCCACGCCTTTAATCCCAGCACTCTGGAGGCAGAGCCAGGCGGATCGCTGTGAGTTTGAGGCCAGCCTGGTCTATAAAGGGAGTCTAGGACAGCCAAGGCTACACAGAGAGACCCTGTCTCAAAAAAACAAAACAAAAAAGGAACACTATAGAGCTGCTTTCCACTATTACCAGCTAAAGCACCAGTAGTGCCATATATTAACATCTACTACTAATTGACTTAAGTGTATTTATGAATATAAATTTACATGAAATACAGATGACAAAAACATTGTCAACACTGTGTTGGTAAGTAATGCATTAGATCAGATGGCTTATAAAACATAACCACAATGTGAAAACTTGAAAATCCATCTATTCCTTTGTTCCATAAAGTTGGAGTTTACTTAAAAGTAAATAAATAAAAGTAATAGAAAGGAAAGGACAAGATGTCTCCTAGGTATGGTGGAAAGCTTATTATAGATAAAAAGGAGAGCCCAGCTAGAGGCAGGGACAATGGGGAGAGTCCAGAGTGGACATGACCCTGAGCCATGTGAGGAAGAAGAGGAGGGAGAAGAGAGGCAAGAGCCAGACCAAGAGGTCAAGAGGATAAACTAGGATGAACAAAACCAGGTAACCAAAATGGTTGGATTACAAGAAGAAGGGCAGCTAGGAGAAGGACACCCCAACCCTTGGGCTAGGGGTAGGGTATGGCAGCCATACCCTGTAACAAGTAGGGATGGAGGGATTCTGGGAGAACCTGGTAGTCAGGTCTGATTTGATTTTTCAGCTAGGCACCTCAGCCATTTGTCCCGGGGTTTGCAACTTAACAATAGGAAGGAATGAGGTTATTATCTCTTAAATTATTTTTTAAAAATTGAAACAGGCTTTATAGTCCAATGTTCTCCAGGAACTAGACACATGTACTGGAACACATCAAGTATTACTCTTTTTCTCTCAGGCTGTGTAGATTCACATGGGAAAAATAATAATCCTGTTAGGCACAGCCACACCAGTTTGTCAAAATCTTCTGTCTTGGCTGAATTACTGTTGCTACAGTAATTTGGTTTCCAGAAACAAGTTCACTTCCTTATCCAGATCCTTGGTTGCCCTGGTCTCAAACCCGCCAAAATGGCCAATTGGACTTTTACTGATTGTCTGAAATCAATTACCTGAATCCTCGTGGCTAATGCCAACTACTGTCAAAGCAGGAAAACTCTCACCTTCCTTCCTACCACGTGTGTGTGTGTGTGTGTGTGTGTGTGTGTGTGTTGTGACTACACCAGTTTCAAAGTTAGTCAGTGAACTCAATTCTTACACATGTCCCTCTTTATTTTTAACTAGCCCCCCAAAGCCATGGATATCAGAGGACACTCATCCACCGGTTTTTCCCCTCCTCACAGACCAGTCAGCGCCCAGCCTGGAACGAGCCACAGGACCCTCTGCCAGGAACATGGGAGCAGATGCAGGATTAGGTGTTCAAAGCAGTTCTCAATTACACAGGGTAATGCAAGCCTGAACTACAGAAGATATTGTAATAATCAAAGCACTTGAGAAAAAGAAATGAAATTCTTGCCAGGCGTGGTGGTGTACGTCTTCAATCCCAGTACTCAGGAGGCAGAGGCAGGCGGATCGTTGTGAGCTCGAGGCCAGCCTGCTCTACAAGGGAGTCCAGGTCAGCCACAGCTACACAGAGAAACCCTGTCTCAAAAAAACCAAAACAAACGAACAAAAAAACCTCCCCCCCCAAAATAAATGAAATTCTTAATAATCAGGAAACTGGAAATAAATACAAGAGATTAGAGCAGTGCTGCATTAAAGAAAATAAAATGGAAAAAGTAACACCAACAGGTGACTTTTGAAAAAGATAACTAGGGGCTGGAGAGATGGCTCAGTGGTTAAGAGCACTGCCTGCTCTTCCAAAGGACCAGGGTTCAATTCCCAGCACCCACATGGCAGCTCACAACTGTCTGTAACTCCAAGGTCTGACACTTTCACACCAATGCACATAGATTAAAACTAAATAAAATATTTAAAAAAAAAGAAAAGAAAAAGATAACTATAATTTATATTTAATTATACAATTGAAAAAATACAAGCTATACTAACTTTGGAAAATATCAGGCCATTCTCTGATAGAGGCAATATCATTAATAAGATACTGTCTGACCTTGCCTCTGTGTGCGATGGTAGCTGCTGAGACCAGTAATCTGACACACAGAGCTACAGCCAATGGCCTGTATCTCAAACTTCTCAGCTGACTTAACTATGTCAACAAGGACTGCACACAGGACTCCCCTAACTGGAAATTCAGCATTCACTGGCTCAAGCTAACCTCCACAAACTGGACACACACCAATCTGATCTGTTTATATTTGCATGCATAAAATGATACACACTGGGAAATTACAAAATCATTTACCCTACCTCAGTCAGGTCTTTCTTCATAAAGGTGACCTTGCTTCTGACTTCCATTGCCTACCCTGCTTCACCCTACATGGTGCACAGTAAACTGTTCCTCTTGTTCTGGTCTGACAGCAGAAGCTATGATCTACATGCAACTCCTTTTCCTGTTACTGCAATGGACACTTCATTACAGGACTCAAATGGGTAATGTTAAAATTCTGTTGTAGTATAGCCTATTAACTTAAAGAGTATAGTTAGTTCAATGAAAAAGAAAGCAAGGTCACTGCCCTGGAGAGCAACAGACTGGGCCCCTTTGTCATTAAAGCTTGCTCAGGAACATTTCTCTAAAACTCTGGAGGTGTAGCTGATCTAGAAGTAATATGCCTTTAAAGGAGAACTCATTCCATATGTATTTAAAAGTACAGTTAAGAAAAGTCTCTGGCTGGGTGGTGGTGGCATATACCTTTAATTACAACACTCGGAAGACAGAGGAAGGTGGATCTCTGTAAGTCTGAGGCCAGCCTGGTCTACAAAGAGTGTTGAGAACAGTCGAGGCTACACAGAGAAACTCTGTCTCAAAAAACCAAAAAAATAAATAAAATTAAATAAAATAAAATCTCAGAATAGTGTGCAGCCAGCTCTGGTTAATGCTAAAAGAGTCAACCTAGGACAGATTTTGCATTCTACATATGCTGTCATCCTTAAGTCTCTCTCAGGTTCAGGCCCCAGGTTATATGTTGAACAATTTAAGTAGGGACAAGAGACTGCAAGTCTAGCCACTCAGATAGATTGAAGATTTTACACAGCAAAGATCTTCTCAGAATTATTTCCTAAGTACACCGGTGCCCTAAAACAGCAGGTCATTCATTCTTCAGTGACAGCATCCTAAGGGGAAGGTCTCAGAAGCTGCAAAAGATAGGAAAAGTAGAAGGTAGAAAGTATAAAACTTGGAGTGAGGAGGTCTTGCAAAAGGTATGTCTTATGTTAAGTAAGCTTTTTAAGAAGAAGAAGAGCATGTTTTATTTACTTCTGGGGGGAAATGGAAGGAATCTATGAAGTCAGCATAGTTGGATATCTACCAAGTCAATCCTACAATAGGATAAACTCAGGAGGAGTCTAAAACATTCCTGACCACACCCACAGTGGCCTTGGCACGGATAACCACACCCCCATGTGGTGGAAAGTGGGGCACTCAGAATCTGAAGTAAGCCCTTCTCATAGGCTCTGGCTTCAGACCATTACCAACTCTCCCAAGCATATTTTTGGCTTTAGAGTAGGAACTCTGCTTTTTTCCACCCTCTATAGGCCATGGCCTTAGGGAAAGCTCCCAAAAACCTAGGCCCCATTCGAGGCCAGCCTGGTCTACAAAGCGAGTCCAGGACAGTCAAGGCTACACAGACAGTGTCTCAAAACAAAAACAAAAACAAAAACAAACAAACAAAAAAAAAACCAAAAACAAAAACAAAATAAAACAAAAAACCACCCTAGGCTCCAGGCTGTTTCTTGCTTTGCCAAGCCTGTTCCTGGGATTAAGAAGGAGTTATGTCGCTAGGCGCGGTGGTGCATACCTCATTCTTCATGAATGAGGCCCTTAGGGAAAGAAAGCCTTGCTTGATCAGCACAGCCCTCAACACAACTGTGCTGTTCATTTTCACATGGTATCACCACATGTCTTGACACATGGGTGGAAGAACTATGCTTTTCTCAGAAGAAATATGGGATATTATGGTATACCAGGCCTTACTGATGGTTGTGACCCTGTAATGCCCCACTGAGCAGCTTGTTAGACAGCTGCTCTTTGATATGGGGGTGGACCTAGTGGCTGACTGTAAATCAGAGCTGTCTCCTTTGTTATGACTTGGAGCCATATTTCTGGACAACCATGGTGGACAAACATGTGTATTCTAGCATCCTAATCTCTAACAGACCCAGTTACCATACCACGTATTGGTGGGGTGTTTTAGAGGTCGTCCTACCTCAGCTAAATCCTACTTGGCTTGACTTACTATTTCCTAAGCATTGGGAATTCCTTTTCATCAGCAAGTCTACTTTTTACATCATAGCTTAATATTAAAGTGCTACCCAACACGAGACTAACTCCAAAGGGATCTTACAACTAAATGTTAAATGTCAAGGATGCTTCTACACCCAAGCCTCTGTTCCATATGCTTTGCACAAATGCGGACCCCATGGTGAAGTTATTCAGATGCCAATGCCACTACCGGGTCCAGGGAGTTGCTAGTGTTACAAAATGGCCATCACAGGAGGACACAGGTTCCCACCCATGCTCTGGCTGCGCACCCAGCTGCTCCTCACCATTGTGGACAGCGGCCACGTACTCACCATCTTGAGACCTAGGAGCTTGCCTGAGCTCCCTTAAACAGCACCCAGCAGCAACGCTCACAGCACATCAAGCCGAAGAATGCAAGCCCGCTCACGCCTGGAACACAATGTCCAGCATGGCTCCCGGAAGAATCCTCCTCCTCTTCCGACTGAAGGCTCCACCTGGAGGCACTGATTGGCCAGTGAGTCTTGAGTGACATGAGCACCTCCCTTAAGGTTAGCATTAGCGTTAGGGTGCTGAAGGCAAACAAACTACATAGTGTTTCCTGTAGGCTTCCAGTCCAGGGCCAGACATTTTCTAGGTCTGCAGAGATTTGCATGTCAGTGGCACGTGTGCTGTCCTCCAATGGCTACCCTTCTGTCTTCCAGCACTCAGTAGGTGCTTCCTCTTCTTCCTCTTGGAATCAAGGTGACAGATTGCACAATGCATTATTTAACGCAGCAGAGTAAACAATCTGAACCACATAGGTGAAGAGTTCCAAGGACACAAACAATGATAGATTTTAGGAAACAAAATAAGATTTTTATTTTTATTTTTATTTTTAACCTTCTGAAACTTCATGCTGGGTTCAGGTAAACTGCAGCTACTTTTCATCTGGTAGATATTAGACTTCAGACAATCCTGAGAAACAGCAGAAAACAGATGACAAACTCTATGGTACACTATTGTTAGGCAGCATACCTTCCTCATTGGGGTGAAAAACACCACATCTATATTAATAAAGATCTTTAGATGAAGAGAACTGGTAGAATGTCCCTATATATGTAGAAGGTGGATATATAGGCCGGGCGGTGGTGGCACCCGGGAGGCAGAGGCAGGTGGATCGCTGTGAGTTTGAGACCAACCTGGTCTACAAAGCAAGTCCAGGACAGCCAAAGCTACACAGAGAGCCCCGTCTCAAAAAAAATAAAAATAAAAATAAAAATAAAAAAATAAATATAAAGAAAGTGAATATATAAGAATGGCTCACCGTCTGTGGTCCAATTACTCCAACAATGGCTGTTCACTGATGGAAAGTTGAAGAGTCCAGTAGTGTTTCAGTCCATGTGGCTAGATGTCTCACTTGGTCTTCAGTATATACCAGAATTTACCAAAAAAAGTTTCTAATGCCAGTTTTAAAAAAAAAGTGAGTCGGGCGGTGGTGGCACACACCTTTAATCCCAGCACTCGGGAGGCAGAGGCAGGCGGATCGCTGTGAGTTCGAGGCCAGCCTGGTCTACAAAGTGAGTCCAGGACAGCCAAGGCTACACAGAGAAACCCTGTCTCAAAAAACCGAAAAAAAAAAAGTGATCTTGCTAGACAGAGTAGGGTAAGCAGAAAAAGAGAAAGCACTACCATGTTCAATATCCTCCATATATGCAGGCTGCCACCATAAGCCGTGGCTTAGATTAAAGATGGATCTTGTCACCTCAAAACATCCACATTGAAGAAAGATCTTCCCACTTCAAAAGCTATAATTAAGAAAAATACCTCACAATGCCTAAGTGTGTGGGTTTTAGTCAATTAAACTAGTGTAACTACAGCTGGCCTTGAACTCACAGCGATCCACCTGCCTCTGTCTCCCTAGTGCTGGGATTAAAGGCGTGTGCCACCACACCCGGCTAAAATCTGATCATCAAATTTGGGGTTTTTTTTGGGGGGGGGCTTTTCGAGACAAGGTTTCTCTGTATAACAGCCCTGGTTGTCTTGGACCTGCTTTGTAGACCAAGCTGGCCTTGATCTCAGAGATCTGCCTGCCTCTGCCTCCCTGAGTGCTAGGATTAAAGGTGTGTACCATCACACCTGGCTGGGTGTAAAGAAAGTAATTTAAGGTTTATAAAAGTCTGAGGATTGTCAAAGCTTACTTAAGTCATGAGGTTCAGAGACTGTGATTTAAGGTATATAAATGCATGTTGTAAAGGTCTAAAAATAATTTAAAGTACATACAAAACAAAAATATTTCCAATTGCTTTCCCTCCATATGTAATTTTTATATTAAGAACTAAAAAGCTCAGAGTTCTAACATTAATCAGTGGAGTTAGATTATCCCATAAGCGTCTTAACTTTACCTTGTTTTCCTAGTCTATATTTGTCCATGCAGATTTCCAATCAACTAAAGACTTACAAACTGCTCCAAACACGCTTGCATTAGGTGGTATTTTGAGACAAGGAAGTTCTCGACTTGCTGAAAACTGTTGTAAACCACATACTTCTGAGAAAGTTTCTACCAGCTTCAGCCTCAGCTTTGGAAAAAAAGATACCAGCACTTTGGCAGGCCCAAGTGGTCTTATAGAACCTGGACAGCAAACAGATATACCCTGTCTCTTCCTAGCCTTTGAGTGGCATTCTGGCTTTGCTGAGGCTTGACAGCAATGCCCTATTTCATCTGGGAAGCAGTTACAGAAGAGACTATGTGGCACCTTATCATTAACAAAAGGCTAGAATGTTAGGTCCAAAGGAAACTAGTTCTCCTCCAACAAGACAACCACTTTCCCATCACTGTCAAAAGGGAAAGATGACCTGGAGGTGGAGAGCAGACCGCTGTGAGTTCGAGGCCCACCTGGTCTACAAAGAGAGTCAAGGACAGTCAGGGCTACACAGAGAAACCTTGTCTCGAAAAGCCAAGCAAACAAACAAAAAAGGGACAGATGACTATCTGTGGTGCCTACTAGCATACCAAAGCTCACACTAGCCTCCAGGAAACTTTAGTATTATAAATATCTGTGAAAATCAGAGACTTATATAAGCGGTTACTCAAGATGGGTTCTGGAATCTGATTGAAAGTTAAGTAAAACATCACACTTTATCCTGACATAAATGTGAATCAATAATTTGATTCATAAAATTTATAGCCTCAAAATCTACTGAAGTCTGTCTTATGACATTTCTGTTTCTACTGGGATGGATGTTCACATCACAGGGCTTTTACATGTTATATATGTTGGGTATAGTGTGTTACTCCCACACTAATTTATTCTTGTACTCCTCAAGTAAAATGCCTCATTTCCTGTGTTCTCATGGGCCATTTTCCCTCTGGGTGTTGTTGTTGTTGCTGTTGTTTTTCCAGACAGTGTCTCTTTGTGTAGCCTTGGCTGTCTGGACTCACTTTATAGACCAGGCTGGCCTTGAACTCACAGCGATCCACCTGCTTCTGCCTCCCAAGTACTGGGATTAAAGGCTTGTGCCTCTATGCCCGGCTTTTCCTCTGTGTTTTTATGTAGATTGCCTCAAAATATGGCCTAAAGTGCTGCTTGAGTGGATGGATTTCCTTTGTTGATTTAATAACCTTTTTCATGGGCCCTTGTAATAAACATGTCAGGGCTTGTTTCAAAGCCCAGTGTAGAAAGCAGCTGACAGTCCAAAAAGCTGACGTGTGACCAGATGTGTGAGTGATAGATAAAACCTTAGTAGTAAATTCTGACCTAGGAGCAGCCACGACTGCAAGTTGGTGATAAGAGTGACGCAGAAAGCTAGATGTGTGAATTAGAGAGGATAAGGTTAAGTTAAGTATAAAAACCCTGAGAAGAAGCAGCCAGCTCTCTCGCTGTCACCATGACTACCTGAAATGCTGCCAGCCGAGGAGGCGTTCCCGCCCCCCCCCACCCCCCCACCCCCCCCACCCCCCCACCCCCCCCACCCCCGGACGGAGCAGACAGACATGCTGTCAGATAACAACCCGAGAGTTGAATCAAGTCGCAGCAGCGAACCTGTTCGGCAGAACATCGCGATATCAGGTCGTATACCCTAATGGCATAAGCTCCCAGAACATTGATATTATAAAATGCTAAATGCTACTCCTATTGGAATTAAGATAGTTTTAAGAGTATAATGGAATGGTATTGGTGGTTTGGCCTTGGAGCCTTAGCTGCTACCTTTTGCTGTAGTTGCCTTTGTATTGCTAATAAACCTCTCTTGCTAAAACGTACCACTTACTCTTGGCCTGCCTCCTTTGTTCCGGATCCTGAGTGTAAACTCTCTGCTCGTGACAGCCCTTCTTCATGAATGATTTTATTTTATTTTATTTTTATTTTTTATTTTTTGGTTTTTCGAGACAGGGTTTCTCTGTGTAGCCTTGGCTGTTCTGGACTCGCTTTGTAGACCAGGCTGGCCACGAACTCACAGCGATCCACTTGCCTCTGCCTCCCGAGTGCTCGGATTACAGGAGTAAGCCACCACGCCCGACTTAGCCCAAGAGGCTTGCTTGTATTCCAAGCTAGGAAAAGTAAGGCTGCCTGTCTTTTATCTGAAGGGTTCAGAATTCACTATGGGACTCTGATATCCAGGTGCAAGGTACTAATATATCCAGTTTTGCTCTTGGCTGGCAGCAAGCACGTGGGCAGGCTGAGATGGAGAGGGAGGGTCTAGCCTCCCTGTGGCGGGGATACTAGCAGGAACAGAAACATGAAAGGGGAGAGCAAACAGCTGGGAGGACTCCACAAAAGTAATTAACGCAGAGAAAACATTGGGTTTGAAATCGGTTAAAGGACCACGTGACCGGAACCGGGCGTAGTGGGCGGGTCCAGGGGAGCTGGTGGGAGGAAAGTCGCCATTCCCTTCCGTCCCTAGGGAACCATGTGGCCCTAACCTTGTGCAGGTTACCGGGCCTGGACCTGTCTGCAAACCTAAAAACTCTGCTGAGACGCTGTTTCCTGGCTGCTGGGACAGTCGCCAGTCAGCAGCACAGCGGAGGAAACCGGAGCCGGGCGCCCTGGAGCCTCCCAGGTGAGAGGGGCTGCGGGGTGGGAAATGGAGGGAGCAGAGCACGGGTGCCTTTCCTCAGCTGCTCTCAAGGACGCCACTCTCACAGTTCTGGCGCGGCTATCCTTTGTCGAGGAGGTTGAGATGCTATAAACTGGGGTTTATCGTGATTTTTTTTTGGGGGGGGGGAGGGGGAGTGTTCAAGACAGGGTTTCTCTGTGTAGCCCTGGCTGTTCTGGATTTGCTTTGGAGACCATGCTGACCTTGGACTTAGAGATCGGCCTGCCTCTGCCTCCCGAGTGTTGGGATTAAAGGCGTGAGCCTGGCTTATCGTGATTTTTAAAAAATAATTTACTTTACAGTTCCAAGAATATTTTCCTAAAATAATGTCCTGGAGCATTTGGAGTATATGTAGTTTTCACCCAGGGTTCTGTGCTACAGCAGTTACAAAGCTCCTCAAATTCAAATTCATCCATGCCTTTTTAACTCTGCTGTTCCACTATTTGCCTATTCAAGAGAGTGGCTTTTGACCTGGGGAATAGGCATTTCCTGAGATATTTGTAAAGATTAGCTATATGAGGAACCAGTGCAATGTTTTGTTTTTTTGTTTTTCAAGACAGGCTTTCTCTGTCCTGGAACTTTCTCTGTAGACGAGGCTGGCCTCGAACTCACAGAGATCCTCCTGCCTCTGCTTCCCAAGTGCTGGGATTAAAGGCGTGCGCCACCACTACCAGCTGAACCAGTGCAAATTTGATTGATTCAGTTAATATACTTTATAATGCACTATAGTTGTAGTTGTAAACGTCAACATTTACTTATCAAAGTTTTACTTCTTATTAACTTTCCATCTGTGATGTAGTCACTCTTGAATGTAAATACAGTGTTTAGAAATGTGTCTTCAAATGCCTAGTTATTAACGTTTTTACATTTGTGTCTGATGATAACTGAGGATATGTCTGATGCAGGGTATGATTGACCAGGTTTGTTGTAGGCTTGTTAATCCTGAGATTCACGGGAGAAAAACCGTTTCCACAATCTGCACCAGCATTATTATAAATCTCAAATAGCGAGCAGGGTTTTATAAAGACAACCTTATAGGCACACCACACTTCTTTGTTATTTTTGAAATATAACTCCCAGCATCCCAGGAAGTTAATCTGGTTCCTGGGCAAGTGGTGCTTATAGACTAATTTTGAGCTTTATAGTATAAGAGAGAAAAACAGCAAGCCGGGTGTGGTGGTGCGTGCCTTTAATCCCAGCACTCAGACTAATTTTGAGCTTTATAGTATAAGAGAGAAAAACAGCGAGCCGGGTGTGGTGGTGCGTGCCTTTAATCCCAGCACTCAGGAGGCAGAGGGAGGTGAATCACTGTGAGTTCGAGGTCAGCCAGGATAGCATAGAGAAACCTTGTCTCGAAAAACCAAAAAAAAAATAAATAAATAAATAAAAATAAAATTGTGATTTTGGGGGCTGGAGAGATGGCTCAGTGGTTAAGAGCACTGGCTGGTCTTCTAGAGGTCCTGAGTTCAATTCCCAGCAACCACATGGTAGCTCACAATTATCTATACTGGGATCTGATGCCCTCTTCTGGCTTATAGGTGTATGTGCAGATACAGTCCTCACATAAAACAATCTTCACACACACAAAAAAAACTTTTTAATAAAAAGAAAAAAGAGGCCGGGCGTGGTGGCGCACGCCTTTAATCCCAGCACTTGGGAGGCAGAGGCAGGCGGATCGCTGTGAGTTCGAGGCCAGCCTGGTCTGCAAAGTGAGTTCAGGACGGCCAAGGCTACACAGAGAAACCCTGTCTTAAAAAAGAAAAGAAAAAAAAAAGAAAAGAAAAAAGAGAAAACAGCCAGATGCATGTGGAAGGGTCCAGACTGATCCTGGCCATGCAGGGGAGGGTGGAGAAGGGCAGAAGGGAAGAGAGAGGAGAGTTCCAGGAGAAAAACTAGGTAGAAAGGAAGCACTTAGCTAAAGTTGTCTGCTTATTTGTTAATAGGCACTTCAGTTAGCCCGTTGCCCTGAGTTTCTTTGAGATTTAACGAAGTCCAGGCCAGCCCCAGGATGCATGCTGTGAAGATGATATCTGGCCATGAGATTTTTATAGATAGAAAACTCACTATAGATTAAAACAAAACTAGGCCATGCAGACTTGAGTCCCACAAAGAATTGCGGTTTTATGTAGGACGCTGGGGATGGCATGAAGTATCAAGGGTTTTGGTTTTGATGCCATCTAGGGAATTTAACACCCCTCCCATGTGTGTCACAGATGCCTTGATACAGTTTGCCATGCGAAAGAGGGTATTAAGAAAGAGAGAGTCATGGCAACACCAGACTCATGGCAGCTGTGAATGGAGAGGTAGTGTTATTTGACAGGATCAGGACAGAAGCTGTCAGTGGCAGTTTTGAGCTAGTCTGAGGAGGGTCACACAGCCAGTAAATCTCTAAAGCAGCCAGGTTGAGTGACATCAAGGAAACAGTAGGCTGAGGTCAGAGGGATATTAAACAGGCAGTGACCTTGGAGGAATGTTCAACTTCCTCTTTTACTTCCGCTATCTCTACACATTGAGTAATTGGGATATATTTTCTGTAGATATTAATTGTGCTTACTGGATATCTGGTGTCAAAAAGACAGTACAGTTGACAAGCAGTGCCCACTTCCCATCTGGGGTTCCATGGGTTCTAGATGTGGAGGTAGAAGGCCCCACCTCTTACATCGAAGAGGCAGTCCGGGTGAGGTTCCATGTATGGTATTGGCAAGGCCAGTATGGGCAGCCTTTGTATATGTCTGGTTATTCTTTTTTCTTTTTTTTTTTTTTTTTTTTTTGTTTTTGTTTTTGTTTTTGTTTTTTTTGGGACCGGGTCTCTCTGTGTAGCCTTGGCTGTCCTGGACTCATTTTGTAGACCAGGCTGGCCTCAAACTCACAGTGATCCACCTGTGTCTGGCCATTCTTTACAATAACTTTTTGCCTGGTCATAGAGGGAAAAAGTCACTAAAAGAAAGACCAGAAAAGTGTCTCCTAGGTTCAAGAAAACCACTGTGCCCGTGCACATGTGGCCAGACTTGTTTTTTGCTTCATGGTTTGTTAACATTGATTTCTGTGACTGTGGACCTCTTGCAGCTATGGGAAGGCCTGGACCATAATCTCAGGAGCTTTTTTCAGAGACCTCCTGTTGTATCCGTGCAGCAGTCTGGATTCTGTGGGTTAGAATAGTTTTCCTACAGTCTTCCTTGCTCCTCGGGCTTCCTGGGAAAACGACTCTGCATGTGTGACATGTGTGACGAGTCTCACATCTCATAGAGTAAAATGAAACCCCCCACTAAAAAACTGGACATTTTTCATGATATTTTCTTTTTCCTTCATGTTTATCCTTTTGACAGGAGTTTGCATCTTTCAGTTCTACGAAAAGTTCCAGTAGCTTTTTGAAGCATCTCTTTCCCATGTGCAGATCTCTCTCTGCTCAGCCAGATCTGCTCGCCTATGATTGAGAACTAAGAGCCCGAGATGGTGAAGACACAGTAGACTGGGGCAAAGGACCCAGGTATGTTAGACAGATTGAGCAAGGTGTGCACTCAAGAGACAATAGGAACGTGGCATGAGATTGATTTTGCAGGATTCTATTTCATTAATCATTCTGGAAAGTTTCACTGAGCATGTTAGTTGTGGTAAAGTGGATCCCCACTGTGGGAGGCGCTGTAAGGTGTGGTAAAGTGGATTCCCCTGTAGGCGGCGCTGTAAGGATATAGTAGTTCTCTGTATTTGGTTAGTTTGAGTCCTGAAATAACTGTTGCCCATTGGAAACATTTCTTTTACCCAGCCTGAAACAGCACCAGGCTATGGGTGTGAACCGAGCCATTTGTGTGTGTAGCAAATGTCATAGTGGATTCCTTTCTAGGTACTTGGTCCAGGTTCCCATGTAACTGTGTATTTTTTTCCTGTGGGCCTAGCCTCAGAATGAGCCAAAAACTGTCTGTTACCCACAAAATAGCCTTGCCAGGAAGATTGAGCTTGTAGCACAAAGTATCGAAATCTGAGAATGGGTATTGATAACTCTGCCGCCTGCCCTTGTCTGTATATCACTTTTTGACATTATAAAGGAAACTACACTGGAGTCTAAGCTATTTGAAGACTGTGAATGGTCTGATCTGAATTTTCTTTTTTTTTTTTTCTCAAAAGGTTCACATGCTTTCTGACTCTGATATTGTCCCCTTTGCACTTTTCTCTGTCCTTGAATTGTGTATCACTGACGCACTGTGTGGAGTTAGTCCTGATTAGAGAAGAATATTTACAGTTTTCCTGTTTCATACTGTCTGCCTTAGCTTTGTGTCTGTTTGTCCTTCCTATCCTGAGGGATGTTCCTTCTGCTCTCACATTGTTGAGAGCTTTTATACTGAGCATATGTCATATTTCACCACAGGACTTTCATTTATCTAGTGACATAGACATTTTCCTTCTCTCACTGAGTCTACATATTTGATGTCTTACATTGATCAGTTTGTAAGTGTTGAAACAGCCTTGCATTCTTATTGTAAGCTCAGCTTTCTTTTCATTTCTCTATTTTGAAAAAATCTCTGTGTCTGAGTAGATCCTATTAACCGGTCTGTGATTATTTTTGTTTGTTTGTTTGTGTGTTGAGGTAAAGCCAGCTTTGCATGAAGACTTTCTAGTGTTCGTCTATTTGTTTTATGTAATATTCTCCTTTTGGCATTAGTATAAGGTTTGTCAATGGAAAGGAGAATTCCATGTTAGTCTGTGCAGTCTTCAGACACTGTTGGAGGAAACTTACTGCTTCAGTCTCAGCAGCTGCTTGCAGTGTGTTGTAGCTGTATCATGCAGGAGGCTGAGTTAGTCACTTGTTTCTAGACATCCATCATGCCTTCTTCAATTGTGGTTTATTTGTGTATGACTTTCCACAGCACTGCACAAGGTAACACATCATTGTCATACATTGAAGTGTCCTCTTTACCTCCAATTTTAATACGCATAGATTCACTCTGTTAGTTTAGATTAGGCGTACTTAGTCTCTGTACAGAAACAGGTCTGTTTATGTTGAAACATTGTATTGTCTTTGAGTCCCTATTTCATTAAATTCTACATAACCATATTAATATCTTTGTATATAATATTCAGATTGACTTTTTTCATGGTTGTAAGCCCCAGACACATAATTGTGGACAAATGTCTTTCACAGCCAGTACCTCCTCCTTCCAAACTTACCAGTGTGTCTTTGTTACTCTGCTTCTGTGTGATTGTCTTTTCTGAGCTGGCCCTCACTTGACACTTGAAGAAAGTGTCCTCAGTGTTCCATGAATTTGGTCTCACTGTTCATTGGCTTAAGTCTCCACAGTAGCGAATTAAGGAGCAATTAAAGGCTAGGATACATATAGCTCAACAGTTAAGGACACTTAGTGTTCTTGTCGTTTCTAGGTTCAGTTTCCTGTACCTACCTGAGGACTTCACATCCTCCCAGACTCAAGTTCCAGAGGATCTGTCACCTCTCCTGGCTGCTGTAGGTTCTGTATATATAAAGTACACAGACCTACATGCATGTAAAGATACCTTTCCAAATAAAGTTAAAATAAGTAAGCCTTACTTAAAAAAAACAAAACAAAACCAGAAACTGTAAACGATCAGGAGATGTTGCATAAGGATTCAAGATAACAGCACAGGAGGGAACAGAGAGGTCTTAACCTGGAGTACATAAGCCAGTGAGAGGCATTCTCATTCAAGCTGGGATAATTAATCTTCTAATACTGTTCCTGTAACTGTGCTAAAAGGCATATATTAGAGGGCTTAATATAAGTGTAGGAAATATACCTTCAATTTTTTGTTTAGTTTTTCATTTTGTTTGTTTCTGAAACAGATTCTCACTCTGTTTCTGTGACTGGCCTGAACCCTGATAGAGAGGCCAGGCTGGCTTCCAGCTCACAGATCTGCCTGCCTGAGCCTCCTGAGTGCTGGGATGGGAGACCTACCCCCAGTGTTCCTGGCTTGAAATTCACTGTTATCTTTTTATATTGCTGCTGGAATACAGCATAATGTTGTTAATTTATTTCACCTATGATTTCTTTAATTGAAGCCCTGATGTTTGTCTTTTGCATGCTGTATCCTGCTGGATGGGCTCTCCATTCAGTTACTATCAGCCCTACAGAGTTCTTCAAGTCTTGTTTAATCTCAGGTTGAGGATTCCACAGATTTCTGTCACTATTATTTGTGATGTCCACATCCTGTATCAGCCTCATCATTTCCTCAGCTGTCTGCTGGAGTTCTTTGTCCTTCAGTCAAATTGTCCATGTCCTCTTTGAGTTAAGGTTCTTGTTTCCACTTCATGTCCTTTGGCTTCATTGAACATTCTTCAAATTGTACTTTGAGTTCTATTTTTTTTTTTTTTTTTTTTTTTTTTTTTGGTTTTTCGAGGCAGGGTTTCTCTATGTAACCTTGGCTGTCCTGGACTCATTTCGTAGACCAGGCTGGCCTCGAACTCACAGCTATCCACCTGCCTCTGCCTCCCGAGTGCTGGGATTAAAGGCGTGCGCCACCACCGCCCGGCTGAGTTCTATCTCTTAAACTTCATTCAAACTGCATTTTTTAGGCAACACTGGTATTGCTTCAGTGACTCAGAGTAAGGATATTCAATCAGTGCTTGTGATATTGCTTTGGTTCCAGCCTATTTTGTGTCTTTTGCTGTGTGGTTTTAGGTCAGGAGGCTGATATTTCAATGTGAGATGATATATGTAACGGTTGAGAATCTAGGATGGGGGCCAGGAATCGGGGTACAGCATCCTACTAGATCTAGGCTGGTAGCAAGTGTAGGAGGTGGCTGTGACTGTAGAGCAGGTCCAGGCAGCCCGACAGCTATGTGCAAGTATGTCTGAGACAGAGTGGGAGATATAGATCAGGGAATAGAGTGGAAAATTGGTTAGGGTTAGAGTAAGTGCCTAACCTGGGCAGTGCTAGTGCTGGAATATAACCTTCTGCAGAGGCACTGTGGGTTGGGCTTAGGGAGGCCCCAAAGACTCTAAGCCCTGAGGCACTGATAAAGGACATTCCTGAGGGAGATCCAGTGACATCATGGTGTGGATTTAGGAGCACAGCAAACACACCTGTGTCTTGCAAAGACTTGCAAACTTCCCACAGCTGTAGGAGCCATGTAGCATGTCCTGGGAAAGTCACCAGTCGTCGGTGCTGAAGTGATAAGTGCAGAATTGTGGCTTTAGAAACTACCATAGGGCAGGGGTGCGATCAGTTTTTTATTCATGTTTCAAACAGTGTTCTCTTTCCTAATTTTTTTTTATTAGTTTATTCATATTACATCTCAATGGTTATCCCATCTCTTGTATCCTCCCATTCCTCCCTCCCTCCCATTTTCCCCTTACTCTCCTCCCCTATGACTGTGACTAAGGGGGACTTCTTCCCCCTGTATATGCTCATAGGGTATCAAGTCTCTTCTTCTCTTTTCTATTTTTTATACAACATTTTTATAATTTAATTTAACCTACCCTTTCATACTTCCATGGTGTACCAGTAACTTATTCAAGGGAATGGCATTTAGAGCCTGTGATTTCTCATCCTGAAAATCTTTTAGTTATTAATCATGTACCGAATGACTGAAGGTTTGATTGGGTCACTGTGTATACCTTTGCAACCTCCATAAGTATGGCTACAATCATTAAAATCTTACCATTAATATTCCTTCTGTGATGTATACACATTATATTGTCAATAAAGTACCTGTTTTAATTTTTTCCTATATTTTTATTTTTTGAATCCTGCATGGTGTCTTTATATATATATATATATACACATCACTGCCTGTGCTGGAACTCATTATGAAGTCCATGCTGGCCTTAGTGGGCAGAGATTGGCCTGTCTCTACCTCCAGAGTGCAGGGATTAAAAGCCTGAGCCACCATGCCCAACTTTTATATTCAGCCTCAGAATTCCATTTCAGACTGCTGTGCATATGTGTAATATGTGTGAATTCTCAAAGGATAGTGAACATTTTAATGAAGCTGTCTCTCTTTTCCATGTAGGTTGTTTTGGAATGTGCTAGACTTTTCCAGTGAAGACATGGACAGAATTATTTCAGGGGACACGTTCTTTTCTCATATTTATTACTGTTGAAATTAAAAAGTAGTATCTGTCACTGGAGTAGGAAGTTTTGACTTGTTGCTGATAGAGTTGAAAACATTACTCAGACTGTATATCACAGGCAAGAGTCATGAAGAGATATGCCATGCAAAGATGTCCTGGTTATTCCATTGAAACAGAGGTGTATAAAGTCAGTGTGGTTATTTGTACATGCAACAAACTATTCTGAGTCGATTGCCTATTTTGACCTGTTAAACTCACAGTGCATATTTACTGTTGTCAGTAAATTTTCAATCACATGAACTAGGGCTTGTCCAGATTCTGTTTACTCATGATGGTTGTTAGAATATTTATAGAGGCATATTCTGATAGAGTATTTGTATTTCTGTTTCTTTACTATTGTGACTATTACAAAGATCCTGGAGTTTACTTTCATCCATGCTTTCTAACTCCCCTTTCACGTCACTTGAAATTTCAGGAGAGTGGCTTTCCACCTGGAACTCCATACAACGCTTGTTCAGTTACCCGCTCATCATTCTTAGTCACATCTTCATTATTCCCATCTTCATCCCAGTCTTCTCAATTGTATTTTCTGTATGTTTTGAGGCAGGCTTTGGGTGAGTAGTCAGGCTGTCGTGTATTTGAATTTCCAACTGCCATAGTATATGACCAATGGTATTTAGTGACTCAGTCTCTTTGTCCCAGCTCTTACAGCTGTACCCCTGCATACAGCAGTCTTTGAAATGACTATTTCCTATTGCAAACAAATTATTTGAACCTAGTCTGGATGCAGCACAAGGCTGTGATATAAGCAGCACTTTTTATTTCTACATGTAGCAATATAGCAGGCATAAATGCACGCTCTCTAGGGGCCAGTGATCTCTTTAGTTATTGGCTCTTGGCCAACTTCCACTGCCATCTATGTATTTTCTTCATGGGCTGACATCAGTCAAACAAAGTATTCTTGGCACTATTACATGGGTGGTCATACCTAGTTTGAGAAGTTGGTATTGAAGAACAAGGGGTCATCATCTGTGGTCAGCCACGGATGATTCTTCTTGCCCATCAGCCTGCAAATCCCTTTTAGTGGTTTGAATGCTACAGCAACATATCCAAGACCTTTTAGAGTCAATGGATGGTCTGCTTCTCAGCATACTCCTGTATCAATCTCCAGGTGGGTTTGCCACATGCAGGTACATCCACTTACGAGTTCCTGGAACTTTATTGAAAGGCTGCATCATTACAAAGGTGGAGCCACTGTTTGGAACAGTTATCACAAGGGCATCCCATTTAATGATGTATATGGCCTAAATTGTAATATTATAATAAAAAATGCATTCACGTAGATTTCACGTGATCAGTATTCTCACATAGAGACATGTATGGGACTTAGAAAACAGGTCCATGTTGAAAGGAGGAGGTATCCAACTTGGCACCCACTAGCTGCTTGTTTATGACTCCAATCCCTAGAAGATAGGTTCCTAGTGATAACCCTGAGTAGTAGTCTTGTGCAGCAGGTATACATGTGCTCTGTGTTTATCCCTGGAGCCTGCTGAGGTTAGAGGCAGGCACAGACTGTAGTCATTTTCTTGGCTACAACAATTATATCGTTCCCTGCGCTCCTAGCTATAGGAATGTTGACAAAATTTCTGTTCTTGTTATGGTTTTTGGGACTTGTATTAATTTTAGCTTTTTTTTTTTGATACCTTGATTTGAAATTTCATCAAGAATTCCAGTCTTTATTCCCAAGACGGAAAGTTGTAGAAGATCAACAAGAAGAATGAATCCTTCTCTGTTAAATGGTCCTCAGGTCAGTGTCATGTCCGCATTTCTTTGAAAAATCCCTTTTATTATTGAAGACTTTAATTCTGTATACTGGTAATGTTCTATAAAGTGTTTATTTACTAGGACTTCATTTTCTTTTCTTAAAATCAAATTTAAGCCTTGAGATTTTTTCACCAATATAACCCAGGCTTGTGCCATTATATATCCACTGGACTTTATACTGTGAGGATATAATTTTTCATGGACTTAAGACCTGAAATTCTAAAAGAAAATCTGTTGTCAGTAGTGCTCAAAGAATATACTGATGGCCAATTCCTACATTGGATGGACGTCAGTCCTTTTACATCAGTGAGGATAGGTCGCATGTGCCACATAAATTGCTGTTCAAGAATGGCCAGGTTTCCTGGAAACAAGGTTATGTTTGTGGATCTGTAAATACGTGGACACTGGCATCACTAAGCAGTGTATGGAAGAGTAGAATTAGAGAAGACTCACTGTCCTCAATCTCAATAGCAAATATTACAGCTTCCTAGAGTCACAGATGATAGAAGGAATATGTGGCTTAGTCTTCCATAACACTGAGGTGTCTATGGGGAGATGTAGATCCCAGTATGGTGTCTCCTTTAGGAATTTCATGTCACACATTGACACCTGAAATTCATTTGTCTCTAGAGTGAACCTGCCCAATGCTCTGTGTGATAAGTTTTCAATATACAGAAAATTATTTTGTCTTTCACTTTTTCTTCATTTTTCAGAAGTGGCATTAGCACTACTGTCTCCACATTTGTATTGCATCATGTAGAATAGACTAGTAAGAATTTTCTAAAGAACATTGACTTGGTGCTTTGCATGTGTCATCGGTTTCAAGCATAAGTGAATGTTCCTCCTCCTTTATTATCTTCATTTCCTTAGGAGAATGAATATGCTTTCCACCCTGTATTTTTCCTCTCCCTGAAGCTATGTATTATTCCATAAAGAGCTCTGAAGAGTTGTGGTGCTGTTTCTGTTTTTCCTTAAAGTAATAATTATTTACCTATATGAGTGTTCATATGTACATTTCTATATATACTGCATTATGTATTAGGACCAAAATCTTGGGAAAGAATTTAGACATTATAATGATGTGCCATGCATGTAGAGAGAATTACATTAATTTTCTATATAGAAACAGCAAGTACTTTTGCCTTGAAGTCATTTTTTCCAGGCCCCAGGTTTGCATTTCTGATGCACATTGTTACAGAGACAGGATATAACCTTGTGTAATATAATTTTTGAAAAGTGAAGGAAAACATATAGACAATACATATGCAACCTAATGTCCTGTTAGAAAATGAGTTGAAGTACTGAAGAAAACAAAGTGAAAATAGAAAATTCAAATTCTTATTTCAGTCAAACTCATGAGTAAAAAAAGTATTAAGATTTTATAAAGAATATCCTCTCTCAATTTAAAAATGTGATTTGATTAAAGACAATGTTTCTATTCTGGCATGGTGGTGCATGCCTTTAATCTCAGCACTCAGGAGGCAGAGCCAGAGAGGCAGATGGATCACTGTGAGTTTGAGGCCGGCCTGGTCTACAAAATGAGTCCAGCACAGCCAAGGCTACACAGAGAAACCCTGTCTGGAAAAACCAAAGGGGAAAAAAAGAAAATGTTTCTACTTCACCTGAATGCACTGGCACACATGCTATTTACTTATACATATATATCTAATTATTCTGTAGCAAAAGTCCACAGTTTGTTTGAAATTATTATTATCTGTATTGCTTACCCCAACTTTTAGAAGAATTTAAATATTTTTAATGCTGCTGTTGTTGGATTATTTATTTATTTTATTGTTGTGAATATATTATAAAATAAATTCATAAATTAGTTTGTTCAGTGGGTAGTTTGAAATGTTGAATGTATGCACTAGTGTTACACTCCTGTATTATTTAAAGAAAAATACTTTTAACTCATCCATCAAAGCTGCATTGCATAGTCTACCTCTTTGTTCTACAAAGTGTGTACCTAGGCCTCAGGGTGTCAACTGAGCATATTAGAATAGAGTTAGGTGAGACCTAGCTGCAGACAGGATTGAGCTAGTGTCCATATTTGAGCAAGGTCGACATTTAGAATTTAGAAGCATAGTTTTGCTCATCACAACTTTATCAGCTGTGATCTGACACTGGGATTCTGTTTGATATCAACCCATAATAAAAGGTATACTCCTGCATCTCAACCTCAAATATGTATATTATAGTCCTTAAAAATTGCTGATTGTGAGACTATTATGTTACCTTGTTTCAGAGATTGAAAATATAATAAACACTATGATTAATATATATAAAGCATCTTTTTTTATTTTTTTGAGACATGGTTTCTCTGTGTAGCTTTGGCTGTCTTGGACTAACTTTGTAGACCAGGCTGTCCTTGAACTCACAGAGATCCGCCTGCCTCTGCCTCCTGAGTGCTGGGATTAAAGGTGTGCGCCACCATTGCCCGGCAGCAACTTTTCTTAAAATTAAACTTTGGTTGTATTTTCAGAACAGAGCATTGATATCATAGGACTGGGTGTAAAAATCTGTTCTATAGTACCGTGATATGACTGGGAAAGTAATTACATATTAGAGATCTTTAAAGACATTATAGATACCAAACTGCAGACAAAAATTTCAAATGTAGTGATATAGGAAATCCTTTATCTGCTGCTCAGATCTTAGAAAACATCAGCAAAAACATGAAAGGGGGAAACTATGAATATGGGCAACATGTTTAGTCATTCCATACGTTGTCTATGGAATAGCATCGACGCTTAACTTCTAACACATCTTTATAGCACTTATAGAAAACTTTGTCCTTGTATATTTGCCATGACTCATCTACATCACAAATATCTCTTATTCTTAGGTCATGCTTACCTTGGAAAGCAGTTTGTTTAGCAGCACATGGTAAATAAGTAGCTTTCTATTGCAGGGTCTGCTCACATTCAGGGATGTGGCTGTGGACTTCTCACAGGAGGAGTGGGAATGTCTCAGCCCTGGCCAGAGGGAATTGTACATGGATGTGATGCTGGAGAACTACAGCAATGTGTTATTTGTGGGTAAGAATGCTCTTACAGAATTCCTGATTCAGCCTTTGAGTTTGCCTTTTCAGTTTATATGTAAACTTTCCGAAATGCCTAGAGACTCCCAAAATAAGTGAAATTTTGCTTACCAATGTAACTTTTTATGATGTTTCCTTTTACATTTGTTCATATTCTCTGAAAGAATAAGCAGTGCTGTCTAATCTCTCCCATCCTCTTATCTAGTTTGTGTTCAAAACCTTAAAATTCAAAGAAAATCGCATATTCATAGCAATGAAAATATATTGCCATGCATATAATTGGAATACTTTAATTTTATTATTGCATCAAAATTTTCACCTATTTCTGAAGTAAAAAATGCAGAAGGCTTTCACTATTGAAAGATCTATTGTTGTGATAGTTTTATTGTTGCTTTATGTACTTACTTTTTGCCTTGTGGTCTCTATGTTTAGTTTTGGTAGAGAATGGTCTTTTTAAAAAATATTAATTTATTAATTGTATATGAGTGCTTTATCTGCAGAAGAGGGCATCAGACCACATTATAGATGGTTTTTAGCCACCATGTGGTTGCTGGGACTTGAACTCAGGACCTCCAGAAGAGCAGGTGGCGCTCTTAACCACTGAGCCATCTCTCCAGCCTGAGAATGATCTTTAACTTAGCACTTTGAATGGTGAGGCCAGAGTATATGGTGATTTCCATGACAGTGTATGTTACATAATGAATTCCTACCTTACCACAACAACAGAGTTTCACTCTGTCTTAAAATATAAACAAGAAAATACAGAAATATTATATATTTGATCCTTTAGAGAGCTTCCTTCTCAATGTTCCTTACTGGCCAATCACCTATTTGTCCTACTTTCTGTGAAGTACAGTATTTAAATAATAAGGCTATTATCATTTCATGTCATTTGATATATATCAAAATTGAGGTTCTTCTAAGTATCCATATAATGATTGTAAAACAGGAAAATACTCTGTTGAAAACTATCATTGAGAATTGCTAATTTACTTTCAAAAACTTTAGGAACATCAGTTATTGAATCTCTTATATGTGCAGTAATCATTACTTGCACTTTTTTTCAGAGAATAATTTCACATATTGTCAATATGAGAAGGTCTTGAATCAAGGCACAGAGAGTATCCATGAACATGTGAATATTCAAGAAAAGTCTTACAAATGTAATGAGCTTCACAAAATGATTCATGAAATCTCGCAAGATACCCTCTCTAAAACTAACCACAGAGATGCCTCTGTTGAAGCATTAAACCTAAAGAGACCTACAATTAGGAAGACTGGAGAAAAACCTTGCAAAGTTACAGACTGTATAAACTGTTTAAATATGTATTCTGTCGTAGGTCAAAGTCAAAGAATTTATATAGGAAACAAAGAACAAAATGATACAGAGTATGGGAAAGGTTTTCACTCTAAGTATAAACTCATGCTGAAACAGACCAATAGTGGCAAGAACCCACACAAATGCAGGAAATATGCTAAATGTGTCCGAACACCCTCAACCCTCAGTAGACATCAGAGAGTTCATACTATAGAGAAATCTTATAAATGTATAAAATGCAGTAAATTATTTCTGCACTTGTTACAACTCAAAGTACATTACAGAAGCCATCATGGAGACTATCCCTATAAATGTACAGAGTGTGGTAAGTGCTTTTATCATACATCAGACTTTGGAAGACATTGCAGGATCTACACTGGTGAGAAGACTTACAAATGTAGTGATTGTGGTAAATCCTTTATCTGCTGCTCAGGTCTTAGGAAACATCAGAAAATTCACAGAGGACAGAGACATGAATGTAGTCAAGGTATCAGGTCATTCTATACATTGTCTTGCCATCAGCACCATTGTGGAACCTACACAGGAGGGAAACTTTACAGATACAATGACTGTGGCAAATCCCTTTCCACATCATCAGTTCTTACAACATGCCCAAGAATTCACACAAGGAATAAATCTTACAAATGTAATAAAAGTGAGAAATCATTTACAAATAAAGGCTTTCAGAGAACTCATCAGATAATTCATACAAGAGAGAAATCTTATAAATATATGGAATATGACAAATCCTTTACCAATAAGCACATTCTTAGGGCTCATGAGAGTCTCCATACAGGAGAGATAACTTACAATTGTAGGGACTGTGACAAATCCTTTACCCGGAAAAGCAATCTTAAGGTTCATCAGAGAATTCATACAGGTGAGAAACCTTATAAATGTACAGAATGCGACAAGTCTTTTATCAGGAAAGGCAGTCTTAGGGTTCATGAGAGAATTCATACAGGAGAGAAGCCTTACAAATGTATGGAATGTGACAAGTCCTTTACCCTGAAAAGCATTCTTAGGGTCCATCAGAGAATTCATACAGGAGAAAAACCTTACAAATGCAGAGAATGTGACAAATCCTTTACCCAGAAATGTAGTCTTGGGGTTCATGAGAGAATCCATACAGGAGAGAAACCTTATAAATGTAGGGAATGTGACAAATCCTTTACCCATAAAGGCCATCTTAGAACTCATCAGAGAGTTCATACAGGTGAGAAACCTTATAAATGTACACAGTGTGAAAAATCGTTCACTGAGAAAGGCAGTCTTAGGGTTCATGAGAGAATTCATACAGGAGAGAAGCCTTACAAATGTATGGAATGTGACAAACCCTTTAACCGGAAAGGCAGTCTTACGGTTCATCAGAGAATTCATACAGGAGAGAAACCTTACAAATGTAGGGAATGTGATAAATCTTTTACCCAGAAATGCAGTCTTGAGGTTCATGAGAGAATCCATACAGGAGAGAAACCTTACAAATGTGGGGAATGTGACAAATCCTTTACCTATAAAGGCCATCTTAGAACGCATCAGAGAATTCATACAGGTGAGAAACCTTATAAATGTACACAATGTGAAAAAGCTTTTACCAAAAAAGGCATTCTTAGTGTTCACGAGAGTATCCACACAAGAGAGAAGCCTTACAAATGTATGGAATGTGACAAATCCTTTACCCAGAAAGGCAGTCTTAGGGTTCATGAGAGAATTCATACAGGAGAGAAACCGTACAAATGTAGGGATTGTGACAAATCCTTTACTCTGAAAAAAAGTCTTAAGGTTCATCAGAGAATTCATACAGGATAGAAACCCCAAGGGCTGGGTGTGGTGGTGCAAGCCTTTAATCCCAGCACTGGGAGGCAGAGGCAGGCAGATTTCTGTGAGTTTGAGGCCTGCCAGGTCTATAAAGTGAATCCAGGACATCAAGGCCATGCAGGGAAACCCTGTTTTGAAAAACCAAAAAATTAAAAAAAATAAAGGAGACAAGCTCCACAAAGCTATTGACTCTGACAATTTGTTTATCAAGAAAAGCTATCTTAGAACTCATGAGAGAATAAGAGAAACCTTAAAATGTAGTGAATATGGAAATCCTTACTATCGGCTCAACTCTTAGCATACATCAGAGAACACTACAACAGGGAAACCTTACATAATGTATGAGAAAATACCTGCATCTTGTGTGTGAGAAGCATTTGAAAATTCATGAGAAGAAAAGTTTCCACAGGAAGGTATGTGTTATGTGCTTTATTAAAGCCCTGTTGTGTGTGACACTTGATGCTCCACAGTAGAGAGTTATGTGCATGAGAAACTTGTGAAAGCATCAAGTATTTATGCTGAGGAAATCTCTCAAATGTGACAATAGATGAATTTTTCAAAAAAAACCTTTTGTATTTGTTCACCCATAACTGCTTGATAATGAAAACAAAATTGAGAAGGCACAAGAATGTTTTTGTTTGACACTTTCCAGTATACTAAAATGATCCATTTTGAAGGGAAGCTGATTAAAAGCAGCAAATACGTCCCTCAAGATTGCTCCAAGAGATCTCTGAGACTGACAGTATTCAGTGTCCTAAATTCAAATGAAGAAACAGGCAAATGGTACCAGTTTCAAGAGGATTAAACTGACTGAGCCAACAAGACAGGCTGCTCTTTAACCTGTAGCTATGCCTACCAGATGCAATGTGCTTCCAGGGATCAATGTTCATGAGCTGTATCACATGCTGTTTCCAAGTTTTATGTTAGCAATTGTCTTTGACCTCACAGTCCTGTAAGTAACTCTAATAAAAGTCATTGGTTCAGCAAATTGGGCTTGGTTATGTTTTCACTTCCCACTTTGGATAAATAGAGGAATATACATGTCACATCTCCTGAGGAAATGTGTCCCATGTTCTGAACCCTTAAATGCTCTTGCAAACTTACTCAACAGGAACTTGTTACTAGAGCAGCAGTTTTCAACCTGTAGGTAGCATCCCCTTTGGGGGTAGAATGACACATTCACATGACTATAGAAAAACACATATTTCTAATGGTCTTAGGAACTGAGACACTACACCTGTCTCCAGGTGGCTTTGTGCACATGTGAGTACTTGGAGCTGTATTTAAGTTTCATTGCATTTGAAAGCTGGGAGCACTGAATTAGAGAAGATTGCATTCAATGCTCCAGGCTTAGTGGCATAGTAGTACTTAGTTAAGTTATAAGGGCTCTGTACAAAGAGAATGTAGAGGCTTCAAAAGCCTCAGATTGAAGGTTTCTCCATGCTTTCCACGGGGGACTACCAATTGTTGTCATGTCTTGTAAATTAGAAATTCCACCCTAAAAACTCCAAGAAATGCATTGAATTTGAATACATCTTACAGACTTCACACAATCCTACTACTGTATATTATAAAATGCATTAGCAAGGATTTATATTTAGTTTAATTTCATGTGTGACTCAATCTTTACAAATTAGAAACTGGCATTTTAAACAATTTATGAACAACACAGCATCAGCATGTCCATTTACAGCTTAGAAACCCCCAAGAGTTTGGGGACATCATTTTGAAATATTTCAGAAAGATAGAGAAGTAGTTATTTCAACCCCAAAGCATTATCTTATACGTTACACAGAGAAGTCTGTTTCCTATGAATAGACGTATTTGTTTTATATTAATGTTCCACGGACTCCAGTGTAAGAGGATAGATGAACTCAAATGATTAATATAATTAAGAGTAAGTTTTGGCTACAGATGCCAAATGATCATATTCATATCAATTGCTTTTGTACTAGGGCTGAAGAACCTGAGAAAGGAGATGGGAAATTTTGGTTTCTAGTCTGACCCTTAGCAATATGGTGATTGCAAGCAGAAGGAGTTGGGTTGGACAATTTTAGGTGTTCTGTGAATCAAGGCTCTTCTGCTTGATGACTTTTAGATCTTCATATTAATACATCATAATTTCCCAGTGGCATGGTAAATTTGTAAACTGGTGCACAATCAAAAGGGATATTATCTTAATTCCCAACATAATATTATCCCCGTTTTCTAACCACTTATAAGCACAGTTATTTGTCTATGATGGCGGCACCCATGTGGGAGGCTGTGTGGAGCAGGTCCAGGGATTCTCACACCTGGTGGTGTGTGGAAAGCAACCTGAGAGTGAGGTGAATGGCTATCATTGGGCTTGGATAATCTCATTATCAGAAGAGTGGTAGAAAAATTAAGTAGAAGCAATGTCAGCTTGAAATTTTCAGCAGCGTTAGTGGAATATCATGGTGAAGACCCAATTACAGGAACCAGGTTTCATGGACCAGGCCATAATGGGCCAAGAAAGATCTCCAGTTATCACATTCAGAACCGAAAACATAGTAGAGATGGGATCTTTTAGAGATGGGAAACTCCCTTTGACTGCATGGCACCATGTGATGAAAAGTACGAGTCAGTGGTACAGTGGGGAGAACCACATCTCATCTGAGGTGCATGGCTGAGAAACTAGCAAACTGGATGTTCCAGAACTGCAAAAAAAATTTCTCTGTTGCGTTGCAGATGTTGTATCTACACATTGGGTAAATTTTTGTCATGTGAAGTGGGGCTAATTAGGATTGTTATCATTCATCTTATGTGTGCCAGGACATTTATAGTAGAATAATCTGTTAGAAGATTCCATTTTCATACTGAAACATAAACCAAGGACCATGTATGATGTGGACCTAGACTCTCTGCTCAGATATAGTAGCACAGTCACCTTGTGGTTCCCACAATGTGGAGAGTAGTGAATACTTCGGGCATGCACACTGGCCACTAAACTTTGATCACTTTCCCCTGGCAGGACGGCCTTGCCAGGCTACTGAGGAAGAGGTTACAGGTAGTACAGATGGGACTTGATAGGCTGATGTAAGATGGTAGGGGAAGAGGGCTCCCCTTTCTGAGGACTAAGGGAAGGAGGGAGGGGGATACAATCGGGATGTGAAGAATTTAAATTGCAGAACAAGCAGGTAACTTATATTGGTAAACCAACTGTATGTGAATAGCTCTGAGCCTGATTGAGACATGAATGTCTAGACATAGACTGTTGGCTCTGTTTATTAACAATTAAACTTTATTATACAACCCAACTAGCATACACAAGAAGGAAAAAAGGTTAAAGGGACAGAAGAATGAACCTTCCAGTATCCGTTCCACGGGATAGGTCTTTAGGTGTCTCTCTGACCCACGAGCTGGTCCGGTTCGTTCCTCTCTCTCCGCGCTCTCTGCTCGCCTTCTCTCAACCTCTTGTTTTTCTTCCCACCACCTTCCCAGTCACATGCAAAGGACGGTCTCCTTCTCCCTTCGAGGGTTAATTAGGAAAACAATAGCCACGGTGGGGTTCCCAGGTAGGCTTCCTGAATTCCAAGCCCAGGAAGGCTCCAAACAGTCTCTCACAAGGTATTCATGGTGTGCCCCAAGGGTAAAGCCCGCCAAGACTGCTTCCACCTGTGACAAAGCTTAATCTTTCCCACACATCCCCCTTCTCTTTTAAAAAATTAAGAACTATATACACATATATACATATATACATACTTATCAGGACATACAAAAAGACATAACAAAGTCCTTTTATACTTGTTAACCTAAGGGAAAGTATACCACTATCCTACGAAAGAGAGTCCTGAGACTGTCCCACACAGGACTATAATTCAGCCTGTAATTTCTCAACATTTAGAAACTGGACCATAAATGCTATTCCTAGCTTATTTAACCATTTCCCCAATTTTATTTGGGCCCCTACAAAGGTGTTATTCATCCCAAATCAACTGGAAGAAACTTTAAGAGAATGATGCCCCATTTCCTTTAAGGGGGGGTCTGGTAGGTTTTGGTTGCTTTCTTGGACTGTAGAGGGTTATTATCAATGGGAGTTGTTTACAAGTTATTATTGGTCTTATTTAGAAAACAAGGTTGGGCTCAGGGATGTCTCTCTTTTCCTTTATCTTACCTTCTTAGGTTTGGAGATAGGGGTTGAAAAAAAAGAAGGGGGAATATAGACATACATAGAGAAGAGAGAACAAAAGGTAGATTAGTGAGTCTACTCCTCAACTTAGTGCCTTTATTGTCACTCACACAATTATTTTTAATTCACTGGTATAGAATTTTGTATACAGATGCAAAAATAAGTTTAATTTTAGATACAGTGGTATAGAATTCAAATGTAAGATTATTCTTCACACATTATATATATTTCTACTATAATGTGAGTTATTGTACCTATATAACTCAATTATAATACATTTACTTCCAGTACTTTGAAAGTGCTATTGCAGGCTGTTTAAGATAAATAAGATACACAAGTTAATTGTTAGTTGATCAAATCATGGTCATATCAATTACTAGTCTACTCTTGTCACAAGAATATACATTTAGGTGCAACAGATAGATATAATTCTATAGAAAGGTAAGGTAAAATACTACCTCAGAGACGTACAGAATATGGCATTTTAAAATATATCTTATTTTATTGTTGCTATTTTTGTTTTTTCAAGACAGGGTCTCTCTGTGTAGCCCTGCCTGTCTTGGACTCATTTTGTAGACCAGGCTGGCCTTGAACTCACAGCGATCCATCTCACTCTTTTTTTTTTTTTAAGAAAAAAAAACCAAGAGAATAAACATTACTTTTTTAAAAATTGCATGGCATCTTCTCACAGCATGCATGCTTGGATGGTGTGGACTTTGTTAGGTCTCAAAGAAACTCAGGGCAAATGGCTGAGGTGCCTATTAACACATTAATAAGCAGACATCTTTGTCTAGGTGTTTTCTTGCTATCTGGTTCCTCTCTTCGAACCCACCTCTCTTTTCCCCTTTATCCCCCTCTCCGTCCCTGCAGCCCTCTCCTCTCATGGGCAGAATCAGTCTGGACCCTTCCAGATACACCTGGCCGTTTTCTTCCTCATGCCATAAAGCCCTAAATTAGCCTGTAAACACCACCTGCCCAAGAATCAGATTAACTTCCTGGAATGCTGGGAGTTGTAGTACTTCAAAAATAACAAAGCCTCACGGGAAAAGTATGGTGGCCTATAGGGTTGTCTTTATAAACTCCTAGTTAATATTTGATATTTATAATAATGTTTGTGCAAATGGTGGAAGTGGTTTTTCTCCCGTGAATCTCAGGTTCAACACCGCCTACAACAAACCTCCTTAACCATACCCTGGATCACTCATATCCTCAGTTTTCATCAGAGCCAATGTGTAATCGTTAGTAACTAAGCATTTGAAAACACATTTCTGAATGCTGTATTTACATCCAAGATGACTGCTTCTCAATTGGAAAGTTAATAGGGAGTAAAACTTTGATCAGTAAATGTTGATGTTTACAACTACAAGTACGATGTTTTATAGAATATTAACTGAGTCAATTAAATTTGTACTAATGGCTAATATCTACAAATCTTTCTGGGGATACCTATTACCCAGGCTACTCTCTTGAATAGGCAAATGGTTGAAAGGGGATTTAAGAAGGCATGGATGAATTTTTAACTGAGGAGACCTGTAACGGCTGTAGCACAGAACCCCAGGTGCAAACTACATATACTCCGAATGCTCTAACACATTATATTAGGAAAATATTCTGGCAACTGTAAGATTAAAAAAAATCACGATAAATCCTAGCTCATAAGATCTCAACTTTCTCAACAAAGATATCTGCACCAGAATTGTGAGGGGAGTGGTGTCCTTAAGAGCAGCTGAGGAAAACCCACCCCTGCTCTGCTCTCTCTATTTCCCAACCCGCAGCTCCTCTGACCTGGGAGGCTCCAGCGCAACAGGGATGCGGTTCCCTCCGCTGCACTGCTGACTGGTGACTGTCCCAGGCCAGCAGCCATAAACTGCATCTGAGGGTAGTTTTTGGGTTTCCTGAGAGAACTGGGAGGTGGTTAAGGACCACGTGCTACTCCACATACCCAGAAAAGGGTGCGCTGCCCTGTAAACAAGCCGACTCCTCCACTTCCGGTCACATGGTTCCCCTACACTCTATCAAGCCCACTGCTCTTCCTTCCTTAGTTACTTTTGTAGAGCTCACCCAGATGTTTGCTCTTCCCTGTCACGTTTCTGATCGGCTAGTATCCCCGCCACAGGGAGGCCAACCATCTTACTCCATCTCAGTCAGCCTGCCCTAGCTGAGGCACAGGCTGCCCACATGCTTGCTGCCAGCCAAGAGCAAAACTGGATATATTAGAACATTGCAGCCGGATATCTGAGTCCCATAGTGAATTCTGAACCCTTCAGATAAAAGACAGGCAGACTAACTTCTTAGCTTGGAACACAAGTCTCCTGGGCTAAAAAACGAAAAAGACAACCAACATCCTAAACTCTGATTTTGTTTGGTTCCATTCACACCCCAAAATACTAAAAATAAGACACAATGTCTTGCATTCAAATCCCACTCATAACTGTATTTCCTTTTTAAAAAGCAATTTAGAGCTAGAGAGATGGCTCAGAGGTCAAGAGCACCATTTGCTCTTCCATGGGTCCCCAGCAACCACATGGTGGCTCACAAGCATCTATAATGAGATCTGGTGCCCTCTTCTGGCCTGCAGGTATAAAGCACTCATTATACATTTAAAAAATTAAATAAATACATAAACCTTTTTGAAAAGCAATTTAGCCAGGCATGGTGGCGCATGCCTTTAACCACAGCACTCTGGAGGCAGAGGCAGGTGGATTGCTGTGAGTTTGAGGCCAGTCTGGTCTACAAAGCAAGTCTAGGACAGCCAAGGCTACACAGAGAAACCCTGTCTCAAAAAACCAAAAGCAATTTAAGTAATATCAAAATTCAAAACCCAGAGTCATAAACAAGACTGATGAGTGCAAGCAAGATGATTGGCGGACATGAAAATGGCTAATTGGGGCTAATAGGGTGAGAAAAAAATAATTGAAATAAATCATTAGAAACGTCTTAAAATACCCAAACTGAGATGAAAGAGGAAGTGAATAATACAATAAATCTAATAAATCAAAGAGATCAGGTAGGAGACAGAATATCAGATGTAAAGACAAGGTAGAACAGATGGATAATCCAACCAAAAAAAAAAAGTTTAATTAAAGTAAAATGCTCCCTGCAAGTAACACTAGTTAAGGGTTAAAGTGCAATTCCAGCTGCACTTTCTATACTTACATGAAGTATTTTAAATATCTGACATAGTTACTCACTCTGAAGAGGTTTACTGGGAAGCTGAATAATCATTTTCTCCACTATGCAAATTAAATGACCCTGAAAAAATACCATTGTCTTTCCCTCAGAGACCTCCACTGTTAGAAGTCAAATGTCTGGAATTACACTACTAGTTATATTGACTCGGGGAAAGACATTTCAGAACTCAAGATTTTTGAAAGGATATAGGTGTCTCAGGAAGTCAAGATATAGGTGTTTCATTGCCAACATACTGGTGCTGAATTCATCCTGCGCTGTGCCGTATTTGCTGCTAAATGGGTGTGCTAAGTGAGAAACAGGTTTGTCTTCTGGGAAGCATGCTAAGGTAGCTCTAACACGAAGAACAGAATACTCCTTTGGAAAACTCACTGGTTTATGCAGAAACTTGTGGCTACTCAGATGTAGAAATAAACAGTGGTGCAATGATTGCTAGTATTTAATATTGATTCATGTGATTATTAAGATGGCAGTTATTTCTTAAGCCATTATCATATAAAGGACAGCCACGTAAACCTGTTAGATTTTAAAAACCCTTAACACAGTGGAGCTCAAAAGCGAGAGAGAGAAACTCCTACTTCTACACAGTGTCTTATGTGCCCTACAACTCAGGGTCCCTCCTATTCTTTAATCCCTATCGGCTTGTTTCTTGCTCCAAGTCTTCACATAGGCTTAACTTTACAAAATCCTGTGTGCAGAAAGCTCTTGCATTAAAGATGTGTGTTAGGGCTCAAGACCAGCCACATAAACAGTATATTTTGGCATATCGTTAAAGAATTCTGTTACAGAAGGATTACAAACACATACAGTGAAGAATTCTCTATTGAATTAAAAATGGATCAAAGCCAGGCATGGTAATGCACGCCTTAATCCCATTATTCAGGAGGCAGAACTAGGTGGATTTCTGTGAGTTTGAGGCCAGAATGGTCTACAAAATTAGTCCAGAACAGCCAAGGGCTACACAGAGAAACTCTGTCTTGAAACAAAACAAAAGGTCAAGACAGAAGTAAGAGACTAGCTAAAGCTGGAGAGATTTCGTGCCTGTAACTCGTTAGCACAACTGAAACACACACACACACCCAAAACAAAAAACCAATTTCAAGAGGAAAGCAAGAAATGATGAAACTTGAGGCATAGAAAGCAAGAAATGATGAAACTTGGGGCTGAAATCAATGAAATAGAAACAGAACAATACAACTAATAAATGAAACAAAGAGCTGGTTCTTTGAGAAAACCAACAAGATAGATAAACCCTTATCCAAAGGAACTAAAAGGAGAACAGAGAATATCCAAATAACAAAATTAGAAACCAAAATGGGATATGACAACAGACACTGAACAAAACCAGAGAACCACAACACAGATTTGAAAAACCTCTATACCAACAAGTTGGAACAATGTAAAAGAAATTGATAATCTTATTCATAGGTATAACATTCCAAAGTGAAATCAACATCAGAAAAAAAATCATAGACAGCTGGGTGTGGTGGCACATGCTTATAATCCCAGCACTCAGGGAGGCAGAAGCAGGTGGATCTCTGTGAGTTTGAGGCCAGCCTGGTCTACAAAGCAATTCCAGGACAAACACATCTACATAGAGAAGCCCCATCTCAAAAAGAAAAAGAAAGAAAGAAAGAAAGAAAGAAAGAAAGAAAGAAAGAAAGAAAGAAAAAGAAAGAGGGATAAAACCAGATTTATTTAAATTCCTGAACTGCTGGGTGTGGTGGCGCACACCTTTAATCTCAGCACTTGGGAGGCAGAGGAAGGCAGATCTCTGTGAGATCCAGGCCAGCCTGGTCTACAAGGTGAGTTCAGGACAGCCAAGGTTACATAAAGAAACCTTACCTCCAAAATAAATAAATAAATAAATAAATAAATAAATAAATAAATAAATAAAAATAAAAGAGAAACATAAAAATAAAAGAGTCAAGACAGTGAGTTTTTTTAAAAAAATATTTATTTATGATTATGTATACACTGCTCTGCCTGCTTGTACACCTGCAGGCCAGAAGAGGACATTATATCCCAGTGTATATGGTCCTAAGCCACCATGTGGTTGCTAGGAATTGAGCTCAGGACATCTGGAAGAGCACTCAGTGCTCTTAACCACTGAGCTATCTCTCCATCCCTCATCTTATTTTCTTATATATATTTTTTGTTTGTTTGTTGTTGTTGTTTGTTTGTTTGTTTGTTGTGTGTAGCCTTGGCTGTACTGGACTCGCCTTGTAGACCAGGCTGACCTTGAACTCACAGAGATCCACCTGCCTCTGCCTCCCGAGTGCTGGGATTAAAGGTGTGCGCCACCACTGCCCGGCATTTTCTTATATTTTAATTATAAAACTGGACATGACTGATACTACCATGTCCATCATAAAAGCGTTCAAATGATCATGTCATTCCTCATAGTAAGGAGTTAATCTTTTGTAAAGATGAAGAACTGCAAGCTTCCTTTTCACTCAGTTGTTAACTACGAAAACGACAGCGACACCTTAGGAGTATAACAAAGAAAAGAAAACTGCAATGCAACCAGCCACACATAGATTAAATAAACCAGGGACTGTTTTTTCTAGGAAGCATTGGAAATCCAGAATTGGGGAGGGGTGGGGGCTGGAGGGGAGGGGGAAAAAGAAAGAAAGAAAGAGAGAGAGAGAGAGAGAGAGAGAGAGAGAGAGAGAGAGAGAGAGAGAGAGAGAAAGAAAGAAAAAAGTCCTTGGGCACAATCACTCCATTATCAATACAGTATCTTGGGCTGTAGGAATGAGATCTTGACCGTGACCTGTAGCAACTGTAGTGAGAAGGCGACCTTCTTCTGTGCTGTCAATCATAATCTTCATATGTGTTATAGCCTCGATCACATCCTCTCTATCATAGTAAAAATCTCACTGTCTACCACCGCCTCCACCACCGCTGTGAGTTGGTCTGCCCACGCAAATGCCTGGTGTAGGTGTGTGCGCTCTCTTGGTGATAGAAAATTCCACAGGAATTCCACCATTTGCTCTTTCCATAACCTCCTTGGAGTCATCTGTCCTCTCAAAATGCACAAAAGCAACTCCATGTGACCTCCTGGTTTGCTGATCATAAACCACGTTGACACCACTCGATGGTCTATATCCAGCAAACACGTGACGAAGATCTCCCAGGCCAGTGTTGGGATTTGGCTTTGCACTGCTGCCAGTATGTCTTCTGCGATTTAGACATCTGAGGGACTCCTACCTTGAGATCGTCTCCTATGGGAATGGGACCTGGATCGAGCACAGCGCCTCCTCCTTGACCTTAATCTGGATTTTGATCTTGATTGAGAACGGGACTCAGAGTGTTTGGAAACCCTTGATGGACTATAAGATTCTGACCTGCTCTTTCAGTGTAAGCCAGCAGGAGTTCGTGTTGGAGATCCGGACTGAGAGAGAGGCTCTCCGCCCGCTAACTTGTTCTCCTCTACATCACTCACGTCGGCCAGCTGCTTCCGAGAACTAAATGAGAGACAAGTCTTGGCTCCAGAGCCTACGGCCTAGTCACCCCACTGTCGGGACTGTGGGAAAGAGGACGGATTAGATCAGGATGCGCTCCACTCCCACCAGCTCACATGCAATTGGGGCAGAATTGCAGCTGGCCAGAAAGTGAAAAAAAAAAAAAAGAGTGGTTGAAATCCCAGGTGAGGATCCTAGGGTGCTCAGCACTCCCCCTTTCTATGAGGAGACCTCAGTAATAAATAGATTCAATATTGAGGATCTCATGCAAGCAGTCACAGCTGTTCTGATAAAGATGATGACTGATGTGCTCAGAGGACAGAGGACAGAATTCGGCAACACTCCTTTGCTTCTGCCTCATACATATTACAACAACTCCTCTCTTTGCGCTGCTCCCTAAGCCTTGGAGTGAATGATTATTCCAGCTCAGGCTGGGTACTGAGCTTGTGCCTTAGTTTGGGTTTACTGCTGTGACGAGTCGCCACGACCATGGTAACTCTTGTAAAGGAAAACATTTAACTGGGGCTGGCATGAAGTTTAGTCTGTTATCGCCATGTCAAGAAGTGTGGCCACACATGGGCAGACGCAGTGCTGGAGAACACGCTGAGGGTTCTACAACTTAACACAGAGGCAACAGAAGGGGACTGTCTCACTAGGCCGAGCTTGAACACGTAAGACCTCAACGCTCACCCTGCACTCACACATTTCCTCCAACAAGGTCACACTTACTCCAAAAAGGCCACACCTCCAAATGGTACCACTTCCTCTGGGCCAAGCATTTACACACATGACTCTATGGGGGCTATTCCTTTTCAAACCACCACAGCATGTAAAAGAAACTGGGACCTAGGTGAACAAATAGAAACCCTTGCTAATCTACTTTGATGTCACCCTTGGTTTGTGGTCACCTGGGCTATTGAACACTGTTAAGCATCTTAACTGATAGCCGATGTTAAGCCTTAACCCAACATAGGATAGTGGCATAAAAATACAAAAAAATTAAGAAAGAACAGTTGCCTTAAATGACGAAATGTCTCAGAATATTGCAAAACCTTTTATAAATCAACTTTTTAAAAGAATAGTCATGGGACTCGTTAAAATAATAAGATGACCAATTTCTCCTGAAGCTCTTCTGTCTTCTGGGCACTCTATCAAAAATTAATCATAGTTTGTTATGAATAACACCTACAGGCAGACATCTGATGCAATGAGGATCTCTTGGGAAACAAAGAGACTAACAAGCGAATGTCACTGTGGAACTGAGAAGTCTAATGATTTTAATACATTGTAGGTTAAATACTCCAAGGAAAAAGGGAGAGCTAAAGAATATTGTATTCTTTGTAAAGTTAGAAGCCTTGTTGCATAAACAGAAAAAGACCTTAATGTTTCTATTAGATAATTCTGTTTATCTTATTGTTACTTTAAATTTTTAATTAATAGGAAACAATTTACTGAGAGTTTAGTTTTTCATCATGAGGAATTTTATTGAAAATGTCTTCCTTTAAAAAAATGAAAGGGACAGCTACTTCATTAGAGAATTCTCCCAAATAATTAAAAAATAACTTATTTCTCAGTCTTTATAAAAGAGCTGAAGATATCAGCCATTACATCTAAGTCACAACCAGTCAGAGAAATACCTCCAAGCAATGTTAATGCAAATATTCTAAATTAAATATAAGACTTTTGATTTTTATATAGCTCAGTTTATAATTACATGCTCATGACCAGGTTAAATGTATACATTTAATAAAAGCAGGGCACAGTCTATGAAAGCCAATCAATATAATAAACAAAATTGGTGAGAAAAAAATGAAGGAAAGGCATCTCATCACTACAATCAATTCAGGACAGCAGTTTAAAATGAGTACTATAGAAGGGACCTCTCTCAATATTAAAGACTGGGATGAAGAAGCCACAACTAGCATCACGTTCATTGGAAAAGCATTAGAATATCTCCATGGTATGAATAAATCAAGAATGACCCTTTCAGCATTCATAGTCCACAACGCACTCAAATGTCTGTCGAGACCACCCAAACATTAAGGAAGACAAAAAGTACACTCTTACCTTGCATAGGCAGGTATTATTTTTATAAATGGGGCAAATACATTTAAAATACTCAGTCCCCAATTTCCAAATACATAATGTATTATTGTGTGTTGGTTGTGCTCTACCATAGGTCTACAGACCTAATTCATCTTGTATGAAGAAAATGCTATACTTAACGAAATCATGTGACATAAAACTTGCTGCCATCTATAAAAGACTTCAAAAAGTAAGATTTTTTATTTTCTAGGGATTTTTGTCAGGAGCCTCCCCTGCCATTCCTTGCATGGAGACTATTTTTAAATGGAAGTCTTCTATTCCCTTTAAGGCACCCCTCATGTTTAGATCTCCACTTACTGTATTGTTTCTAATGCGCAACCTGTCACATCAAGGCTAGTTCATGGCCTTGAGACTCATTCAAATAAACATCAAAAGTCAGGGTAATTATGAATCGGGTTTGTCTTTCTTTCTAGAATGAGTACCAGTGCTATCTCTCATGATATTTAACATTTTGTGCAAGGTTGAAAGATAAGCTAAAAATAACCCACCAGCCCCCACTGCTTTATTCTTTTTCTCTCCACTGGGCCTTTGGCCCACAGCTGGTCTGCTCATCCAGTTTCTTTCACTACTTGCTACTGCTTTCTTCTCTTTCTCTCGCCAAACTTTTATCTAGTAAAACCACTTATAAGCGTTTCCACTCTCACCCCACCCGTCAGTGGGATTATAATTCCTGTCTAAGCACACGCGTCTAAGGTCATTCATTTCATACGCTTTCAGAGCAACTAACCGCTTCCTCCTGCCGTCTCCTAGAACAGGGCTGTTCAGAGCAGCAATTTGGTTGGCCTAATCTGTCCCTGTTTCTGTGGCTATATCTAGATATTCTAAAAGGGACCACCATGCATACCTTAGGTCCTGGTAGGTCTTCTTGCTACTGAAAATAGACAGCCCTTGGACATGTCCACGGCATCTTGATTTCCCCCTTCCTCAAGGTAGACTGTTCAAATAGCACCTTCCGTCTCCTAATCTCTTTCTCTCTTTCTCTGTCTCCCTGGCCAAAAGTCTCTAAGGACACCTCTCCCTACTGACAGCCACAAAGCCTGAGGCCTCAAGCTGCTAACCTATCTCCAGAATCTATTTTTTCTCTCCTAAAGAATTGATCACAACTTCCAAAAGCAACTTTATCTCTATAACCCTTCCTACCCACTACCAAGAGCATGTCACTTAGCATCCCTGCCTGGTCGCTCCAAAGCCAGAATCTCTGTCTGTCTCCTTTTCTGTAAACTGCATGTAAAAATTCTGAGGAAAAAATAAGGAAAACAACTTCCAATTCAACTTCTTCAGAACATCATCAGCAATCATTCAAAGTCTTCCCCTCAACACCTAAATGTCCTTCAAGTGATGAAAAAGTGGAGCATATAAAATATGGAATAATACTTAGCTGTAAAAAAATGAAATTAGCCAGGTGGGGGTGGCACACACCTTTAATCCCAGCACTTGGGAGGCAGAGGCAGGCAGATATCTGTGAGTGCGAGGCTAGCCTGGTCTACAGAGCGAGTTCCAGGACAGCTAGAGCTGTTACACAGAGAAACCCTGTCTTGAAAAAGCAAAACAACAAACAAACAAACAAAAAACAAATCCCCCTAAGAAAAAAGAAGAAGAAAAAGAAGAAGAAAACCAACAACAACAACAACAAAATGAAATCATGCACTTTGGATGAAACTAGGAAAGACTATCCTGAGCAAGGTAACCAAGAGCCAGAATGACAAATGACACACGTTCTCTCTTTTGTCAGAGGCTCCTAGCTCCAAATCTTCAGATGTGAGTACATACTCTGTAGTGACTGCACAAACAAGGAACTGCTAAGTTAGGAAGTGGAGGAGCAACAGAGAGGGGAACAGCATGGTACAAATGACTTAATGAAGAAAATGGAGAAAGGGAGCCTCTACTGAGGGAGACAGATACATACAGAAGAAGGGAGGAGGGAAAAAGAATAGTAAGTAGATCTGAAAAAGTCATAATGAATCATACTATTAACTACTGACCATAAAAGACTATAATACATACAGGTCTGATTTTCCTCAAAGTCTCCCTTCAAAGTTGTCCAAGATACTCCCAAAACATTGACTCTATTACTATTGCCCTTAATTGCTCCCCAGAGATGGAGGGTAAATCTCTGTTGCTGAAGACATTATGTACTTCAGACATGGTGCTAAAAGACCCTTAAGTGAAGCTGAGCTAAGTGTCTCCTCTATGAGGACAGCTTTCATGTTACCAGAAGGCACCATGCAGGCTTCCAAAGGAAAGAAGAAGCAAACAGTGCTACTCAGTTTTGGCTCCTGGGAAACACAACAGTGACCGGCGTATGATAACCTTAAGGGTACAATAGTGCGTGACGTGGTGGTAACCAACAGATCTCAAATGGGACGTAATACATACTCAATAAGAAGAATTCATGCTACTGAAACCACAGATCTTGGATGAGAACCTACAGTCACTACTTTACAAAACTAGCATGATATCTAACTACACACCGAATATTTGTCCTTATATCCACAGACAAATGCCGTCTTCCTGCGTTGTCAAGAAGTCTTAGCCTTGAAGCATACAGAGACCATTACAGCAAACCCAAGCCACTAAAACAGAGTTGTGGAGCCCAGTCACAATGCATATAGCTACGAAACAACTCCTGCACGTTCCGGAAGAGAGGGTAAAAACACTGCGAAAGCCCGGGGATCAGAGAGTTTGCTGTGTTTCTTGGCAATGTCAAAAGACAAACACCCACAAAGCCTCAACATGGCTGCCAAATGATAAGCTGAACATGGACAAAAACAGTAGACATGCAGCTGGGCGTGGTGGCACACGCCTATAATCCCAGCACTCAGGAGGCAGAGGCAGGTGGATTGCTGTGAGTTCCAGGCCAGCCTGGTCTACAAAACAGGTCCAGGACAGCCAAGGCTACACAGAGAAACCCTGTCTTGAAAAACAAACAACAACAACAACAACAACAAAAAGTAGACATGCAGAAGTAAACAGAGGAAGTCCCACAAGGCCTCACGCTACACAAAGAAGTACAGACAACCAAGGAATGTGGAGGGTGGGAGAAATGGTCTTTCCCGAGGAAAAGCACACTAACCTATTATCTAATGACTGATGTTCATCCCTGAAAACATACATTATACAGACTAAACCAATTATTTAGAATACATATTGTGTGTGTGTGTGTGTGTGTGTGTGTGTGTGTGTGTGAGAGAGAGAGAGAGAGAGAGAGAGAGAGAGAGAGAGAGAGAGATGGATTTGAAAGAGAAAGGAGGGGTATATAGGAAGGTTTGGAGGGAGGAAGGGGAAGAAAGAAATTATATAATTATATTGTAATCCCAAGGAAAGAGGGGAAATTATAAAAAGTAAAAACCCATTTTTCCTTCTTTTAGTGCCATCGATGACCAGCAAAACCCCACTCAGGAATTTCTCATGGTCTCTTCACTCGTCTTGGTCCCATAACCACCCACCTCACAACCCAGGCACTCTCATATAAACTCCCCAGCCTTCCCTTGTTGCCGCACTTGGAATAAAACAGCCTGTCACCCAGATCGCTCCTGCCTCTGCTGACCCAGTACCCTCTCATGACGTCTAGCACTCATGTTCATAGGTTTAACAGGCCTTCTCAGGGAAGTAAGATATACAGAAAAAGCCCAGCCCCTTATGAACTCATGCAACATAAATTTTGTAGTGTCTATGTTATTAAACCTCCTTCTAGGGTACTAACAGGTAGCCCAGACTGGTAATGAGGTGATGCAATCTATAAGACATAAATCATTACTTTCACTATGGCGGCATTTAGAGATCATTAATGAATCACAGAAAGTAAGAGGTTTTTTGTTTGTTTGTTTGTTTTTGTTTTTTGAGGCCAGGTCTCTCTGTGTAGCCCTGGCTGTCCTAGACGTGCTCTGTAGGCCAGGCTGGCCTCAAATTCACAGAGATCTGCCTGCCTCTGCCTTCCAAGTGCTGGGATTAAAGGCGTGCGCCATCATGCCTCCCTAGGAAGGAGGTATTAAGCCCCTGTCTTCCCTAGCTACCACCTGTGCTGTAGTTTTAAAAAATTATATATGACTATATTAAGGAGGTAGCTTAAGGGGGATGCCTATTATTAGAGCAGTGTTATCTAACCCGCTAACCCGCTATCACATCAGTAAGGCACAGGCACCTGTTGTATTTTAAATAAGCCTTACTTCACCTGGGGCTGGAGAGATATTTCCCCTTAAGCTAACTCCACCCCAGGCCTTGCGTTTTAATCATTCCTGTCTGAGCTACTTCCCAATGCGTTCCATCCAGTCCGCTTCTCTCCACGCCAGCCTCAGAGTTCTTCCTATCCCATGGGCAGCTCGGCTTCCTCATCCCCGCCTGCCATCCAGTCTCCCCCTCCTCTTTCTTCCCGTGATCCTTTACTCCTCCAAGCACTTGAGCCTTGGCCAGGTGTCATTAAAGCACAGTGATTGGAGCCCCGGGAGGATGTGAAGTGTGGGCTGGAGACTATGTTAGAGAAGTGTGAGCCAGGGTACTTACTGCAAGAATTCAGATCCGGGCCACAGTGAAATGGATTTGGAATAAACTGCTGTCTTGTGTATCAGCAAGCCAGTTGTTTCTTCCTGCGCAGAGCCATAGAATAAACTATTTGACTTTTGCAACTCTAAAATTTAGCGGCTCACTCAGGATTTCTGTACTGGGGAAGTCAACCCATTGGTCTCTGGAAAGCGGGAGATGTGTCCTGCCTCATCTTTCAGGGGTACACTCTACTGGACCTTTATCTCTCCCCAATACTCTCAATTAAGATAAAGGATTGCTGTTGTTTTTCGAGACAGGGTTTCTCTGTATAGCCTTGACTGTCCTGGAACTCACTCTGCAGACCAGGCTGGCCTTGAACTCACAGCCATCTGCCTGCCTCTCCCTCTCGGGGTGCTGGGATTAAAGGTGTGCCACCACTACAGCCCAGCCCAAGAGGAGTTCTAAGAGAAGAAAACAATCCAGGGAAAATTGAGCCAAGGAGGCAACTTCATGCACACAGTGTTCAGTCTTCAGTCCGCCTCCCTATGATGTCATTGCCATGGGGGCGTGGCTCTGCCCAGGACCATATGAAAGGACAAACCATCCCTTGGCCTCCTGTACTCCCTCTTTCTCTACTCTCTCTTCTTTGTACTCTTCCTGTCTCTGTGTCTATCTCTGTCTCTGTCTGGGGTTCCCCTCCCTCCTTCCCTTTCTCCCCCATGTTCATTTAATAAGCTCAGTATAACACACTATCTGAGACCTTGTATCTATCACTACCTCATTCTCATATATAAAATACACCAACGTAGGAAATCTGGGCTATAAAATACTGCCTTGGTGGTTTGGGACTTTTAGAAGAAAGAGTCATAAACAGCAGCAACCAGGCAAACCTTACCCGGGAGCCCAAACAGGAAAAGCTGACAAGGGAACTTAGCACTTCTTGACCATTGGGAAATGTGAGGAGATAAAGTGTCACCAAGACATTCATCATGTTATTCCAAAAATGGGACACAAAAGGTCGCCAGAGAATTTAAAAGGCCTCTGTTTGAAACGTTTTGTAGCTAGCCCAACTGTTCAACACGCTGATAGAAGCCTGAGAGGACAAGCTCCAACACATTGTAAAAATTAATTTTAATTTAAAACTTAAAACCTAAAATTAAGTAAAAATTTTCTTGGAACAAATTATCATCCTGAAACAATAAATCTAGAAAAAATACCAGAAGGTTTTTGTGATTTTAAATTGAGCAAAGATATTTTTAAAATTAAATCACATGTTTTGAAGAAACTATCTGATTATATGATGACCAGCCTGCTCTTAAATTCCAAACCCTCCTCCCTCAGTCTTCTGAATGCTCAGGTTGTAGGAACGTACCACCATGTCAGCATCAACGATCTTTCGTATAAGACAATGCAAGAACCTCAGGACAAGAACAAATTAGTGTATTACATTTAATTAAACGTCTCCTCTTAAGAGAGCGCTGTGAAAATAATGAGATAATGAGGTACACGCTGAGAAAATATTTTAATTCTTATAGTTTATTTCAAATCTCAATAATAAAAAAATAACTTCCCAGTGTGGATAAGATTTAAATAGACACATAATAAAACAAAAACATGCAGGTAGAAAGTAAGCATATGAAAATGTTTTGAGCATGATTTGTAATTTAGCAAATGCAACTTAAATCAAAATGAGACACCATTACAAATTTTCTAAAAGTTGACATTAAAAAAAAAAGGAGAGAATACCAACTGAAAACACAGAGGATCTAAAACATGCACTGAAATGTGAACTGTTAAAGAATGGAAAATTGCAGCAATTTCCAAAACATAGAAATATGCACCAACTCTGTTAGGGTCCGAACATGCTGAAGAAAAGACTCCAGACTCAAATAGTATTATGCAAACAACAAAGAGCATTTATCCTGCAGGATCCAACATGTTGGGGTGACCATTCAGATATGATGGTGACTCCCAATAGAGCTTGTAGGCCCTTTTTACAAGCATTTAAATTCCAAAAGGTGGTTAAGTAACCATTTAAACTAGAAAGCCCGGGCAAACTGAGTAAACACATGGGCAACTCATGGCCAGGTCATGAGTTTAATCATGAGGCAGAAGATTTCCAGAGCAGCAGTATATCTTTTTTACCCAATTATACCAGCAGTAAAAACCATTTTTAAACTAATCTTTCTCTGGCCAGGTCATGGCCGGCTCTGGTTAGCTGCCCACTCCTTGCAGCATTTCCTGTGACCGCTGAGCCCACCTCTGAAGAATGGAGGAGGCCCAGGCCTGCTCTGAACCTGTTGCTAGATTACATAACTGGTGGGCGGGGGTTATGGGGCACATGCACACATATCCATTATAGCTGTATTTGTAATAACTGTCAAGTAAAAACAGCTCAAATATTTATCAACACATGAATGAACAAACTGTAGTACACTCATAAGATAAAATGTTATCCAAGAATGCATTATACCAAACTATTGATGATGATACAAGTTTTATTGTTGAGTGATTATTACTATTTAATATTGATAATGATTTTAGTAAAATCAGTGTTTACTCTGTAACCAAGTAGATACCCGAACAACCACACAGAGAGACCAGGATGTGTTTAATTAGCCTATAGCACAATACTGTGCCGTAATTATTCCATCCTAAGCCTCCAAGCTAGTATAGCTTCCTCCCATTCAGACTTCCCACATTATACTTGCTTTTTACTCATATCCTAGGTCAGGCTCATTCCTCCTGCTGTTTCCTGGTCCTCTCCATGTGCATCCCTCCTGTCCTTCCTCCTCTTTCTCCTCCCCACCACCGGACCAAGATGTCCCACCCTATCCTCTGTCTTGGTCAACACTGGCTAGTTATTTTTTTTATTGGTAATAAAGACAGCAAATGGTGACATGTTTACACAAACTTGAAACTGGGGGTACTTAGAATAAACATCACAATGCAGTGCCTGGATTGAAACCAGATAGTGGAGTAGAGAAATCAACATCTGAATGAGTGGACAACGGTAAACTGTACATGGTCCATAAGAAAATTATACCAGCATTAGATATATATCAAAATAGTTATTAGGAGAGCCAGAACCCTCTATGCCCCATATGTGACACCTAAGGAAAAGGAAGCCAGTCCACAGGCTAAAGGCAGATCCAAGGTTATCCAGGGTAGGCATTGTTTTATAGGGAAAGTGGTGAAGGGTTAGAAAGGCAGAGTGCCCGCTTGCTCTCATGACTATGGGATGACTACACAAGGACACACATGTGTTAAAACACAACATATGTTAACACTTCAACTGAATGGATTGATAGCATGTTGATTATCCTCCATAAAGGCTGCTTAAAATAATTTATCAATGAAATTTGTCTAATTTATTAATTTTCTTACTAAAACACCAATAACTAATTTATACATGATTAAATAATTTATATTGAAGCATTTTGGGTTTCTTCACCTTTGGGAAGGATCTGTTTTATGATTTTATGGGTTGTATTCAAGATAAATATTTTCTGATTTGTATAATCTTTGTTTTGTTTTGTTGTTGTTATTGTTTGCTTTTTTTCCAAGACAGGGTTTCTCTGTGTAGCCTTGGCTGTCCTGGACTCACTTTATAGACCAAGATGGCCTTGAACTCATAGCAATCTGCCTGCCTCTGCCCTGGCTTAAATGTGTTAATTTTTTTGAGATGGGGTTTCTCCATGTAGCCTATACTGTCCTAGACTTGCTTTATAGACCAGACTGGCCTCGAACTCATAAAGATCTGCCTATCCAACTGCTGGAATTAAAGGTGTGCACTACCACACCTGGTATAATCATTTTAATGACAAATTTGAGCAGGTTCCTGTATATGAGGCAAAACAAACATGTGCTGATTCAATGATCTATTATTCCAGTTTACATTTTATTTATCATCAGCCTTGATTTCATTTATTGTTAGATGTGCAAAAATAAAATAAAATGAAATACATTCTTATCTTCCAGATCAAAGACTTCAAAAAGGAAGTATTGCTATAGCATAAACCAGGGGAGTGAAGACCAGTTTAGTTTGTGAGTCCCCCGTCCACAGAGTCAGGAGGAAAACTTCTGCTTGCTTCTCCTCAGGGCTTGCTTGACGTCTTTGTTCCTCAGGCTGTATATGAGAGGGTTCAGCATCGGGATGACGACAGTGTAGAAAATAGACACCACTTTGCTCTGCTCCATGGAGGACACAGCGCTGGGCTGTGCATACATGAAGAAAACGGTACCAAAAAACAAGCACACGGCCATCAGGTGGGAGGCACATGTGGAGAAGGCTTTCCGGCGTCCTTGTACCGTGCGGATCTTCAGTATTGTTGAGATGATGTAGATGTATGAAACAAAAACAGTCAAGAAGGTGCTGACAATAATGGAGCCACACAAACCCAGAAGAACCAGCTGGTTTATAAAGGTGTTTGAACACGCAAGGGATAAGAGCGGTGGGACGTCGCAGAAGAAGTCGTTGATCTCACTGGACCCACAAAAAGACAATGTGAAGGTCATGGTGGTCTGAGTGACAGCATTCAATGCACCCCACGAGTAGGACCCTGACACTAACACTGCACAGACCCGGTGAGACATACTCACAGAGTACAGAAGAGGGTTGCAGATGGCGACGAAGCGGTCGTAGGCCATGGCAGCCAGAAGGAAAGCTTCTGTGGTGCCAAACAGAGACAAAAAGAAGAACTGTGTAGCACACCCACTGAAGGATATTGTGTGGTCCTGTTTCAAGCAGTTTATCAGAGCTCTGGGGGCAATTGTGGAAGAATAGCAGATGTCCAAGAAGGAGAGGCTCTGGAGGAAGGCATACATAGGGGTGTGGAGATGTGTGTCCATCCTGATAATCACGATCATGCCAAAATTCCCCACCACTGCTACAACATACAAAACCAAAAAAGCCAGAAACAGCAACACTTGAATCCCAGGACCCCCTCTGAAACCAAGTAGAATAAACTCTGAGACATGTGTAAAATTTGCCATTTTACAACCAGAGCCACGTTGGATGGAAAAGAAATAGGAAACGTATGTAAGAGAAAATTTGCAAGCACAATATACCTTACAGGATTAAATTAAATTATAGACTTTTGTATGGCATCAGCATCATTCTGCTTATAATCTTGATCTACTGCGTTCCATGTGCCAGAAACAAGAAAAGAGAAAGGTGCCGCTGCAAGAGAAAGGAATTAGAAATAAATAATCATTGGAAAACAAAGAACCAACACCTGGGGACACATCAATATTATACTCACTGTATCTCATCAGCAACACACAGGAACTGAAACTACGAGGTATGTAACATCGTGTATTTACTTTATTCTCAATTTATAAAAACATGGAGAAATCTCAAAATCAAACTGCAAAGATAAGGGCTACAGGTTCAGCTCGGTGGTAAAGTGTTTACCTAGTTGTCTCAAGGCTCTAAATTGAATCCACAGAAACATAAAAAAGCACAAAGACAGAAATATAGTATTGGTTCACTTGTACCTTATAAGAATTGGTAAAAAATAAAATAAAATTAAATTAAATTAAAAAAAAAAAAAGAATTGGTGTGTTGAAAAAAAAAAAAGAATTTGTATGTTGGCCGGGCGGTGGTGGCACACGCCTTTAATCCCAGCACTTGGGAGAAGGCAGAGGCAGGCAGATCACTGTGAGTTCAAGGCCAGCCTGGTCTACAAAGCAAGTCCAGGACAGTCAAGGCTACACAGAGAAACTCTGTCTCAAAAAAAAAAAAAAAAAAAAAAAAAAAAAGAATTGGTGTGTTGGACACTATGGAGATGCTGGCGAGTGGTAAGTACTGTGCAAAATCATTTCACTTGGAGTCATGTGTCTCAATATCTCATATCTTACTTATGCCACACATATCTTAAATGTAAAAGCTTCAGACAAAAGCTCAGATTTTCAGGAGGCCGAGACTACACAGTGTGCACACTGCCCTTTCCCCTTTAAGACTCTAAAGGAGAAACCTCAGCTTCTAAAGACATCTGATAGTGCCTGCTCTGTGACATCTGCTTCCCAATCTAGCTGCTTAGCACGTTCTCTTTCTAACCTCTCTGCTTTTAGGCTTGCATATTTTATATCTGTACATCCTACTATCACCTCTTACAAGGGCCCATGTGATAACATTAGGTTCTTTATTTTTTTTTTAGATGTATTTATTTCTTATGTATACAGTGTTCTGCCTGCCTGTGTTTCTGGGCACCAGATCTCATTACAGGTGGTTGTGAGCCACCATGTGGTTGCTGGGAATTGAACTCAGGACCTTTGGAAGAGCAGCCAGTGCTCTTAACCTCTGAGCCATCTCTCCAGCCCAACATTAGGTCCTTTAAATGTGTCACAGGAATCTCATTTCTGAATTCCTCACAATTGTATCTGAAAATTTCCGTATGTAAGGAAACAGGACATATTCAATGGATCCATAAAATAGAATATATATGTATATATATCAATGTATGTATACGTGTGTGTGTGTGTGTGTGTATGTGTGTGTGTGTGTGTGTGTGTGTGTGTGTATAAACGAGAGGCACTATTCATTCCATGAGTGTATTTATTGGATACATTCTAAACAAGCTGATGAATTTTCATTAAAATATAAGACAAAATACATCAAACAACACATAAGTTACTCATAAAAATTAGATCTTTTCATTATAATTGATGTGCTGTCTTTCTTAAATGTGATTGCTAAACCCCCTTTTCATCTCTGATACACACGTATTCATGAACATTGCACAAATACCATATAAAAACCATAATTTAAGCATCCTCACTTGAACTTCAGAAGATTGGGATTAAGTTGTGGAGTGAGACTTCCACTTCTAAAGCAGTGAGTGATAAAGCTGTGTCTGTATGAGACAGGCATTTGTATGCATGGAGACAGCTGTGGTTTTGAAAATTTGTGCCTACCATTTTTCATTTTCTTATATATTGCTAAGAATCTCTAACACCCAAAGTTGTAGTGATATGTCACAGAGAGATAGTTCAGTGTATAGGTTAACATAAAGCTCTGGCATCAGAAACCACAGCCTTAATAGCACTGCTTTTGTGGTAACTTGACCTGTCAGACTGGGTATTGAGAGTAAAGCACTTTATAGGTGAAAGTATTTTGGAGAGTCCTGGCATACAGCAAGCACTATCTCAGTTTCAATGCTATTAATAGCTTAGAATATAGTTTCTCCAGTGCATTTGGATTCAAGTCTGTTATGTTCCAGAATCAATTGTAATTGTAATTGTAATTCTCAGCAAATTACGATTCATTTAGAAGACCCACTTATTTAACTATAATTGAAATATACTTAATATAACTGAGTCTTTGAGGAGCATTATGTTTTCTGTAAGATGGGCCTCACCAAAACATGTGGCACACTCCTTTCCCTTCTAGCTGAGTCTTGAGTTCCTCTTCAACTTTACAGCAGATTATGTACACACAAAATTTCCATGACACTTTGCAAGTGCCAGGAATAAAGAATATATAGTTTCCCCGGTATTGGTCATCAGAGATTTGTTCCCCAAGGTTATCTTTAACAAGAAGTGTTTGCTCAGTCAGGCAGCCAGGGGAGTGGCAACAGGAAGTCCTACAATAAGAGTTTGAAGGCAAAACAAAATCGAATACATATCACAATTCCTATTTTTTTAAAAATAGGAGTAATCCACACTTATAAGGATCAAAGGTGGAATTTTTGTTTTGTTTTTGTTTTCTCAAGACAGGGTTTCTCTGTGTAGCTGTGGCTGTCCTGGACTCACTTTGTAGAAAGAACCGTTGCCTTAAATGACGAAATGTCTCACTGATAGCCGATGTTGCTATGAATACTTTTGTTTTAACTGTTGTAATGATAAAATTGGGAGAATGATTCTAAGAAAATATCATGAAATATCCATATTTGCCAAAACAAACAAACAAACAAAAACCCAAACTGAATAAGACTGGTATTGGCAAATATTTGGGCATGAAATAAAAAAAATATGACTTTAACCCTGTAATCTATTGATATAGTCATAATATTTGGAAGATTTCCACTGAATTTATAATTTAAAAATCCTCTAATGTTCAGTTCCACATAACATTATAAAGTGAATCTTTTGGGCTGGAGAGATGGCTCAGAGGTTAAGAGTCTGCCCTTCCAAAGATCTTAAGTTCAATTCCCAGCAACCACATGGGGGCTCATAACCATCTATAAAGAGATCTGGTGCCCTCTTCTGGCGTGCAAGTGTACATGTAGGCAAAACACTATATACATAAATAAATAAATTTTTAAAAAACGTAAATTTTTTTTGCAAAAGCAGCATAATGAAACACATACCAAACAATCTTATTACAGATTTGAATTAACAGATAATTTTATATAGTTTATATCATAGTAGATTATATCTTCAAGGTTTAGAAGCTTGTTGTCGTTTTTCCACCTAAAATGTTGCATAAGGCCACTTTTACATCTGAATTTCTCAAAGTATAAATCACAGGGTTCAGACTGGGAGGTAACAGGGAGTAGAAGACAGAAATAAAGAGATTCGGTGATGACAGAGACTTTGTTGTTGTACCTAAATACGCAACAAACCCAGAAGACAAGAATAATGTCACCACAGTAAGATGGAGTACGCAGGTAGAAAAAAATTTAAACCTTCCTTGAATAGAAGGAATTCTTAGAATTATAGTGAAAATGTGAATATAGGAAACAACCATCAAGACAAAACAAATGAAGACAGAACAACAGCTAGTAATGATGAACACGTATTCTAGAATTTGGTCTCCAGGGCAAGCAAGCCTGAGGAGCGATGGAATGTCACAGAAGAACTGACGCACTACATTTCGACTGCAGAAACGGACAGAGACTGTGCCTGAGGCGTGAAGGGACCCGTAGATACACCCAGCGAGCCACGCTGCCACCACCATCTGAACACAGGCGCCTCTGTTCATGACGGCCTCATAGCGCAGAGGGGAGCAGATGGCGGCGTAGCGGTCGTAAGACATCACTAGAAGCAGGGCAAATTCGGCGCCCGCCAAAAATATAACGCAGAAAAATTGTAAAACATACCCTGGGAAGGAGATGGAATGGTTGTTAGTCACGAAGTTCACGATGGATTTGGGAACAGTGACAGAAATATAACATATATCAATCAGGGACAAATTCTTCAGAAAGAAATACATAGGAGACTGGAGATGCTGGTCTATAGTGGTGAGGGTGATAATAAGAGAGTTTCCCATTAGTGCTCCCAGGTATGTCGAGAGGAAAAGCGCGGCACACGCTTTCTGCAGCACCTGGTCATCTGGGTATCCCATGAGCAGAAATTCCGCGTAAGGCGTTGTGTTGGTTAGTGCCTCAGCCATTACGGCTCTTGTCTAGGGGAAACACAAAGGAAAGTATTATTGTTTCATTTACTTATGTCTCCGTCTTCTAATTTTATGAGTTTTTAAAATGTAAGTAACTGCTGAATAGTTTTATTCATTTCTCATCGAAGCTTTACAATATAATATTATAGGATGAATGGTGTCTTGCAAATTGGAAAGTCATCAATTAAGCACAGTAAGTTTTGTAAAACGGTATTAAGAATAGTTTGTCTTGCGTTATAAAATGACATCATTAACTTTATATAGTAGACAGAAATAAATAATCAAATCTGTCTATAAGCAAAGGAGTACACTGACTTTAATAAAATTTTAGGTAGCAAGATTTTTAACATAAAAATGTTCGATCCTCAATTAGACTTACAAATCTGCTTTGCTTCCCAGTGAAATGTTTTATTAGATGAAAGGGCATGTGGAAAAACCCAGCTGCTTCTCTCCTTGTTTGTCTCCACTGAGCTAGAGTACAGACAAGCAAGAAAACATAAGTGAGCAGAGAAAAAGGTTTCCTTTGCCTGATAAATGTGGGACAAGAACTGGGGTAGGTTGTGGGGTACATGAGAGGGTGATGTGTGAACACATCCAAAGAAAATGACATGTATCTAGACATGTATCATCAGCTCATTACTTTTCTGAACCAAAAGAAATACATACAATTATCTCAGCATGTTAGATACGATAACACAAACTTTTCTCTTTTTTTGCCTTTTTTAATTAATACTTTTTATTTCTTACATATACATTTATATTATTATACATATATAAAGTAAACTACATAGAACAAGGCTAACACAGTTTTTCAACAAATAATGCTTATATTATTTTTTAATTTGGAAAAAATCTACAGATTAAGGAAATCCAAAAACTTTATAATTAGAAATGGGAAGGTATCCATACAAATTTAATAGTATCCATATAGGTTATATAAATAAATAAATCAGCCAGAAAAATTGAGGTCATTAATTGTAAGCACCTGTTAATTATTATGGGAAGTAATGGCAGCAGGAGCAATGGGATGATGCATGTGGTCTCTCAATAAGGAAAATTCTTAACTTAGAGTCTATGTACATCAAGTATTCCCTTAAATCAACGTTATCTTAACATTTATTCAGATAACAAAAGTTGAGGATATTTATGAGGCACTATGACAGTTAAAATTGATTGTCAACAGGATTTAGAATTACCCATGAGCCTCTATAGCATACCTGTGAGGAGTTTTCTACATTTGGTCAGTTGAAACGGAAGACCCAGCTTAAATGTGGACAGCACCATTTGGTGAGCATAGGTTCCTGACTGTATAAAAAGGAAGCTAGCTGAACATCAGAACCCATCACCTTCTCCCTGCTGTCTGCAGATGCTCCTGCTACTGTCGCTCCCTTTTTTTTTTATGACTTTAACTTTACACTATGAACCAATATAAACAAGCTCACCTTTAAATTGACTTTGCCAGGGAATTTTCTCATATCAATTAGAAAAGAGGCTAATACACACATTTTTCTCTAATATTAGAAACATCACATTCTTCAAACACATTTTATCATATCAATTAGAAAAGAGGCTAATACACACATTTTTCTCTAATATTAGAAACATCACATTCTTCAAACACACTTGAAGACTAAAAATGGAATATTATGGGATATACATACAAATGAAGGCAACAGGTACAGTACACATGGGCAAATATAAAGATTCTTAGATGTGTTATTTCATCTCCTGAAAAACCTAATTTTATTATAAAGACTTACTATTAAAACTATTTTGTATTAATTTCTAAGATAATTGAAACATATGATAATGATTTTTAAATGTCAGGGAATAGCACTATAATGAAATATGCTGTTATATATTATTCAATATGCCATTAAATGTAACCTGTGATGTTTTAGAGTAATGTTGCAAATCATGAAATCATCAGGTCAAATTAAAGCTGGTAAGAAAATTGTATAGATAAAATGAAATGAGGACAGCTAGAGCTGTTACACAGAGAAACCCTGTCTTAAAAAGCAAAACAAAACAAAAAGAATATTTATTTATATAAAAAAGATAGAATAGAGGCTATTACATGACACATTGGTCAGACAGAAAACAAATGAAGAACTGTAGATATAAGTTCAAACATATAAATTCTTACATCAAAGTAAATGTGCTACATAGCATTTCTTTGTGTATAAACTACATTTTAAAAAATCTATTTATCCTTCTAGTGAATGATTAATTTGGTCATATCTTAACTATTATATGCAGTATACTTGTGAGTGTAGATGTCTCTGTCGCATACTGATTTAAGGTTCTTATGATGTGTGTGTGTGTGTGTGTGTGTGTGTGTGTGCGCGCGCGCGCGTTTGTGTCTGTAAAAATTCTATCACCATACATATGAATTTAAAATACTTTGAATCTCATATTTAAGGAAAAACCCTGCACACCTTTATAAACATGTAGACGCTAAGACAACTGCTGCAGTAGAGATAAGAGTGACACTCAGACTTGGAAGGAATGGAAGTTTCTTGGTCTAAGTGTTCAAAGCTGCGGTTGAACAAGTGGGAGAACTGTATGTTTTGGCATTCGTGGACATGTTGATTGGCATTATTTAATAATTTCACACCAAATACATATGTTACAAAAATAATATATACTTAAATTGTGTTATTATACATTGTATAAAATATTTAAATTCAAATTGAATGAACAAATACATAATTGAACACACTAATCAAAAGATTAAAATTATTAAACTCTATAAAATAATACCTAATTAGGTGCTAAGACAGCTGCCATAAATGGATGGGTAAGCAGAAAGCTGATATAACCATAATAATATAACATAAATATAATCAAACATAGGAACAAAGAGGAAAAAGAAAATAATTCACAGCAGTAAATGGTAAATTCATCAACATCTGACGCTTATAATCTGAAGTCAGAGATACATCTATAAATACAATTAGAAAATATATTATTTTTTTGGGGGAGGGGAGGTGGTGCACACCTTTAATCCTAGGACTTGGGAAGCAGAGGCAGATGAATCTCTGTGAGTTTGAGGACAGCCTGGACTATAGAGCAAGTCCAGGAAAGCCAGAGCTGTTACACAGAGAAACCCTGTCCCAAAAAACCAAAAAAAAAAAAAAAAAAAATCAGTGATTGATAGAATAAATAGAAAATATAAATAAATGTATTATAAGGCTTAAAATCAATAAATAAGCCTTATAAGTTATACATACAGACCACCACACACATTTATTTCTTTTGATGTTTATGTGGCTCAATAATGACTGGACAAATTAGTAAACCACAAAGAAAAAGTGCTTTAAAATCCTCAAAGCATATAATCATATTTTAATTAAATTAAGAATCAATATAACTATATGAAAAAATCTAGATTATTAAAAGTTGAGCACTCTGATCTAAACAGTTCAGAGATGGCTGACATTTCAATCACAGATAATTTGAACTAAATAATAATGACAATAAGCAGAGGGAATTCTGTGTATTCTCTCTAACCAAAAGCATTATAACATGCAATTGTATTATTCCAGTATTTTATGTTACAAAAGGAAAATATGTCAGAATTCAGTTACCCAAACTGAATTCTAAATATGCATTAAAGAGACTACAAAAGTCATAAAAGTCTATAAGGAAATCATGAAGAATATTGGTGCTAGTTCTCAGAAATGAAAACAGCAAAAGAGATGATGCACATATACTGCCCAGACTGCTAAAAGGACAGATTAACAATAAGTAGCCTTATTCTAAATAAATACTCATTCAAGTAAAAATAATGACATAAATGCAAAAATAATGATTTATGTGCAACAGACAAGTGTCAATCAGACCACAATAATCAAGGTGGAAAAGAAATGGAAATTCTAAATGTTCATTAAATAGGAATTTTTAACGTTCAGAAAAAAGCTACCGGTAAATTCTAGGTTAGAAAAAAAGTTTTTAAATTCAGAAAACAGGTGGTCTCATCTCAAAAATGTCTGATTATCAAACATTTGCATAAATGTTAGAACAAGTAAACATTACACATTGGTGGGAAGATTGGAGAAAGCTGGGAGATTTCTATACTATCATGCAGCAGCCTGAAAATGGCTAGGGCACAGCGGTGGAGACTCAGAGAAGGAACAGGTGAGCCAGGGGAGACTGGACTTTAGATCTGTAATAAGGAAGATAGCCACCGAGGCACACTGTAGGACGCACAGGAAGGCTCAGTGACTCCCACAGTCAAAGAATTCCACATACGAAATAAACACACAGAAAAGCTAGGTTTCCAAGGAGTCCTGCTGCCTTAGATCATTGTTGTTGGTGCCTGCAGTTTTTGTTTGTTGTTTTTTGGTTTTTTTGAGGCAAGGTCTCTCTGTGTAGCCTTGGCTGTCCTGGACTCCTTTTGTAGACCAGGCTGGCCTCGAACTCAGAGATCTGCCTGCCTCTGCCTCGCAAGTGCTGGCTGGGATTAAAGGCGTGCACCATCACACCCGGCTAAGTTTTCTTTCTTAAATGAATTTGGGCTTTTTGATTGCTAAAAATGTCTAAGAAAGGCTTACTGTCCTATCCTCACAGTAGTTTATCAGATTCCTTGTTAATACAACAAACTGTCTCGCATGATTCAGATGCTATGCTCAGTCCTGTTTACACCCCAGATTCCTTCAGCTTAGTACTGCTATCGTTGGCAATGTATGCTTTCAAGAAGAGCTTTAAAAACCTTCACTCCATGAATACTGGGAAAAGATGCCTCAGTGATCTCCACTTGTTCTCAGCTGTCCTTACTATTCTGCATGCAGGATAGGTAATGATGTAATGTTCTTAATATAATTTTTGTAGGTAAGTGTGTTTGATGATTCTCCATTTTAAATATGATTAAATGTGGTTCTGTAGTCATACTCAGATGCTGAGTGGAAATAATTGGGTTTTGAAACTTACCAGCTGAGCAGTCATTCCTAGAGAGAGAACATGACCAGACATCATAAAAAAGCAGACAAAGATTTTGATCTGCCACTGTAATTTCCAGAGCTATCCTGACAAAATTTTGAGGGAAAGCAGGTGTCTTCAAAGACCCTCACCACACAAGGAAATGATGTTTCTCTAGATAAAAACACTAATCAATCAGATTTTATCTAAAATAATATTAACACTTCAAAGGAAAATTAGGTTTTATGTAAATCTGCTCTCCTACAAACACAGACTCACCTGATACAACTCCAAATGCAGTGTTTAATTTTTTCTTAGGAGATCTTCTACTGTTCAAGGTTCTGGGGAGGACTTTAGTGAGTTTCATCTTAGCTGAATGGCTAGCCTTTTTAATGAGGTGGGAATATATCCAATTGGTTATACTCCACCCCCTGGGAAAATCATGGATTGACGGAGAAATGCATTGTCACAGGAGAAACACATGATTGCAGTTATATATGGAGCCTCATTCACCTAGGATATTAGTGGTGTATAGTCTGGCTCTGTCCCTCACACCAAACAGTAACCTCCTCATGCTCTGGATTTTCCTATGGTGTGTCTCTGAAAGTCCTACTTGGCCTCGCAAAACACCAGACAATGCCCAGTGTACTTTGCCCACTGCCTTCCTGTAGTCCAAAAAGGAAAACAATAAAAAAGAAATGTTGACACATGTAAACTCTATGAGAGGCTGAAATTTGAACTCATATAAAAATCTTAAAGATTTTTAACTTAAAAAAATTTATGAATATGGGGGCATGTAAAAGAATGCAGTGCCCACAGAGGGTGAAAGAGGGTGTCAGATCCCCTGGAGCCAGAGTTATGAGCAGTCATAAGCCAACCATAATCAGTGTGGAAAACAAGTGCCAACCCTCTCGAAGAGCAGGTCTCACTCTTTACTAAACCACCTCTCAAACCCTCATATACATTTTGGTGAGTGCCAATTAGCTTAAGTTGAAATAAAACACAAATAAACTATATATATATAAAATTTTTTGAGACAGGGTTTCTCTGTGTAGCCTTGGCTGTCCTGGATTCACTTTGTAGACCAGACTGGCCTCAAACTCACAGTGATCCGCCTGCCTCTGCCTCCCGAGTGCTGGGGTTAAAGGCATGTACCACCACAGCCCATCCTTATTTATTTACTTATTTACTATATTCCTTTAAGGTTTAAAAGTCTACACCATAATCTAAAATATATCTCAGAGTGAAAAATGTGTCCATAGTAACACCAATTCTCACACCCTCTAGTAAAACATACACAAAACTACAAAAAGTATAAATAGTACAGTTATAATTGCAAGAATAAAATTATAATTCATTTTTGTAACATAAATACAAACTTATATAATTCCATCAGAATATGACATATGAATTTAATTTTTAAAAGATGAATAGAAAATGTAAGTTAGTTCTTCTCTTTCTGCTCTGCCAAATCCATTCCCCAGTCTCATTCGAAGCTCTGCAGCAAAACACCCCATAGAAGTCTGCCCTTCCCCCACTTTATCCCCTGTGGATCCCATAGATATTCCCCATTTTAATCTTTCTCTCAGACCTCAAACCCGGAAGGCAGTCCCTGCTAACCCAAGGGCTGTTCCTTCCAGTGAAACAAGTATACTGAAAGTGGACTAATGTTCCTCCTCCTCCTGAGATCCAAGCTCCTCAGTCTCATGCCAAGCTGTATAGCAGGAAACCTGCTGTGGTCTCGCTTTTCTCTCTGAGTCCATTCCCAGTGTATCACAAAGGCCTTCTTCTCAAACCCTCCTTTCACTAACTCATCCCATCCGGGAACATCAGCAGGCATTCCCTGTGAACACACTAGCTGAGTAGGACAGGAAAACAGGCAACACGCAGCCACCACACTCTCCAAAAATTTAGAGATGAGAAAGAAAATGCTCACACAACAAAGGCAAATCTTGAAACCAGCACCTAGACCTATAGTCATCCCAAACCCAGATGCCTAGATGCCAGCATAAAAACACAATAAGTAAGAACAGGGAAAATATGTCTCCACTAGATCCCAGTTGTCCTACCACATATTCTAACATGTATATTGAATATTCCAACATAGCTGAAACACACACACACACACACACACACACACACACACACACACACACCTTAAAACCAACCATATGACAAAGATATGGGTCCTTAAAGAGGAAATGAATAAATCCCTTAAAGAAATATAGGAAAATACAAACAAACAGTAGAAACTAAAACTTAAAACCATCAAAAGGGAATAGAGTCATTAAAGAAAAAACCAAAACTGAGAGAATTCTGGATATGAAAGACCTAAGAATTTGGACAGGAGCTACAGCAACAGAATACAACAATGGGAAAAAGAATCTCAGATGCTGAAGAAACCATAGACGAAACAGATACATAAGTTACAAATAGTTAAACAAATAAATAAATGAAACCCCTTGGACACGAAACATCCAGGAGACCTGGGTCACTAGAAAAAACAAACAAACAAACAAAAACAAAGAATAATAGGAACAGAGGAAGAATAATTCCAGACCAAAGGCCTAGAAGATATTGTCAACAAAATCATAGAAGAAAAAATTTCTAACTTAAAAAAGGAGGTACCTATAAAGTCGCAAAAACCATATGGAACACCAAACAGATTGGACCAGAAAGAAAGTCCCCTAGGGGGCTGGAGAGATGGCTCAGAGGTTAAGAGCACTGCCTGCTTTTCCAAAGCTCTTGAGTTCAATTCCCAGCAACCACATGGTGGCTCACAACCATCTGTAAAATCTGGTGCCCTTTTCTGGTATGCATGTGTCATGCAGGCAGAACACTGTATACATAATAATAAATAAATCTTTTTCTTTCTTTCTTTTTTCTTTCTTTCTTTCTTTCTTTTTTTGGTTTTGGTTTTTTGAGACAGGGTTTATCTGTGTAGCCTTGGCTGTCCTGGACTGGCTTTGTAGACCAGGCTGGCCTCAAACTAACAGCGTTCCAACTGCCTCTACCTCCTGAGTGCTGGGATTAAAGGCGTGTGCCGCCATCACCCGACATAAATAAATCTTAAAAAAAAAAAGAAAGTCCCCCACCACATAGTAATCAATACACTAAACATATAGAACAAATGAAGAATAGTAAAAGCTGGAAGAAAAAAGACCAAGTTAACATATAACACAGACCTATTAGAATTACACCTGACTTTTTCTCTCTCTTTTTAAAGGATTTACTATGTACACAGTATTCTGCCTGCATGTACACTTGCACACCTGAAGAGGACACCAGATTATACCTGACTTCTCAATGGAGACTCTAAAAGCCAGAAGGGCCTAGAAAGATGTTATGCCAACTCTAAGAGAACACAGATGGCACCCCAGACTATTATGTCCAGCAAACTTTCAATCGCTTTAGATGGGGGAGAAAAATATTGCAATATAATGTCAAATTTAAACTATATTTATCTACAAATCCAGTCCTACAGAAGGTGCTAGAAGAAAAACTCCAACCTAAAGAGGTTAACTACACCTATGAATACAAAGTAAATAAATAATCTCACACCAGCAAAATCAGAGAAACACACACATGCTCACACACCACCACTACCACCACCAACAAAACAACAGGAATTAACAATCATTGATCATTGATAGCTTCCAATATCAATGGACTCGATTCCTCAATAAGAAGAAGCAGACTAACAGAATGGATGTGAAAACAGAAAGCATCCCTCTGCATGCATTAAAAACAAACAAGCAAATAAAACCCAACAAGAACAACAAAAAACATCTCAGTATCAAGGATAAACATTACTTCAAAAAGCCGGGCATGGTGGCACACACCTTTAATCCCAGCACTCGGGAGGCAGAGGTGGGCGGATGGCTGTGAGTTCAAGGCCAGCCTGGTCTACAAAGTGAGTCCAGGACAGCCAAGGCTACACAGAGAGACCCTGTCCCCTGTCTCGAAAAAAAAAAAAAAACACCATTACTTCAGAGTAAAAAGATATTCCAAGCAAATAGACCTAAGAAGCTAGTGTAACCATTTGTAATATACAACAGAGTAGACCTCAAATCAAAACTAATTTTAAAAACAACAAAGTACTTACTTACTATCAAAGAAAAAAAAACCCTACCATGATGACATTTCAATTCTTAATGTTTATGCCCTAAACCCAAGGGTACCAAAGTTTGTAAAAGAAACCCTACTATAGTTTAAATCTCATATTGACCCTCACACATGGAGAGTGTGAGAGAACTTCAACACCTCACTCTCACCAATGGACAGGTTATCCAGATAAAACGAACCAGAGAAATACAGAAGGTTACAGGGTTATAAGCCAAATGGACGTAACAGACACTTATAGAACATTGCACACAACCACGAAAGAATATATCTTCTTCTCTGTACCTCATAAAACTTTTTCCAAAATTGACCACAAACTCAGGCAAGTCTCAACAGATACAACTGAAATTGAAATAACTCACTGCATCAGAGTAATGCATCACAAATTAAGCACAACAGGAAGCTTACTTGTTTGTTTGGTTTTTTGGTTTGTTTCACTAAACCTCTTTCTCATAGCTGAAAAGATACTTAGAGATGAACTCACCTAGAGTACTTGTTTGTTTGTTTAAGACAGGGTTTCTTTGTTTGGCCCTGGGTGTCCTGGACTCACTTTGTAGACCAGGTTGGCCTCGAACTCACAGAGATCCACCTGCCTCTGCCTCCCAAGTGCTGGGATTAAAGGCATGCACCACTACCATCTGGCTCAGGCTGTCTTCATGATTATTTTCTAGAGAGAAAAGATCACTAGGGGACAACCTATCCAATTGGTCTTGTGTTTTTGTTTTTGTTTTTTGAGACAGGGTTTCTCTATGGAGCTCTGGCTGTCCTCGACTCACTTTGTAGACCAGGCTGGCCTCTAACTCAATTTGGTCTTAATTGTATCAGGTTTTTCAGAAAGCAAAATCTTAGGATATAGACCTGACATCTATGATATATTAAATGAAGTATTAATTTATATGCATAGAAAAATCCAGTGAATTTAAATACATATCAAAAGTCAGTATCTAAACCAGGAATCTAAGCCTGTAATCCCAGCACTCTGAGAGGCACAAGCAGGCCTTTGTGATTTTTTAAAAAAAGATTAATTTATTTATTAGATATACAACGTTTTGCCTGCATGTACATCTGCACACCAGAAGAGGGCACCAGATCTCTTTATAGATGGTTGTGAGCCACCATGTGGTTGCTAGGAATTGAACTCTGGACCTTTGAAAGTGTTCTTACCCTCTGAGCCACCTCTCCAGCTTGATATTTGTGATTTTGAGGCCAGATTGAGGTACAAAGTGAGTCCAGGACAGCCAAGGCTCCACAGGAGCTCAAGAAAGAAAGGAAGAAAGAAAGAAAGAGAGAAAGACAAGGAGAGAAACTAAGAGTTTGCACATGGAAAATTTGTGATATGATGCCACCAAGAACTATCAAATACAAAAATTTTTAATAAGAGTCTAAAGGAATCTTGTGATCCTTTTGTTTCAGACTTGTAACTAAATATTATTACAGTAGAAATATCTACACTCTAGTATTTTTGTTTATATTGGGAGACAGATGTCTTTTGTTGAAAGTATTCTTAGACTCTAGACTGGGAAAATTATTACAAAATAAAGTTGGAAGTAGAAGTCTTCTTCCATCATATGTCTTTTTAAAAATGAAAATAGACTTTTAAGGGGGCTGGAGTGATGGCTCGGTGGTTAAGAGCACTGGCTGCTCTTCCAGAGGATCTGGGTTCAATTCCCAGCACCCATATGGCAGATCACAGCTGTCTGTAACTCCAGGTCCAAGAGATCTAATACCCTCATGTAGACATACATGTGAAATACAAATAAATATTTTTAAAAAGGAAAATAGACTTTAAAAAATACAGTATGTTCTGATCAATTTCTTCTTCCTTATCCCCTTGCAGACTTTGCCATCCTCCGTGCCCATTCAACTCCATGCCTTCCTTATCTCTTTAGAAAAAATGGCAAATAATAAATAACAATAATTAAGAATAATGAGAGAGAGAGAGAGAGAGAGAGAGAGAGAGAGAGAGAGAGAGAGAGAGAGAGAACACAAGAAGCACATATGCATGCAGAGACACAGGTAAACAGAGAAAATTCATAAAAAAAACCCCATATTCAGAACCATTAATATAAACTAAAAGGCCAGTAAGGTAAAAGATGCCCAGACGAAGCAGTATGAGGTTTTATGGTCCCTCACATCTCTCTTAAATTACAGCCTCAGGACTGACCACGATGTATTGATGGAATTTCTAATATATTTTCTGTTTATAAATTCAGTACTTAAGAACTGCAACTCTCTCAACAATGAAGACGCAGCACTTCAGTTCATCAGTTCAGTTCATTTGGAACTGGTGCTCCTGCTGCCTTGTCCTCTATCCATCCTCTTGGTACTGCCTTGTCCTCTTTTTATCATCTTGGTGCTGCCTTATCCTCTATCCATCCTCTTGGCGCTGCTTTGTCCTCTATCCATCCTCTTGGCGCTGCCTTGTCCTCTATCCATCCTCTTGGCGCTGCTTTGTCCTCTATCCATCCTCTTGGTACTGCCTTGTCCTCTGTGCACCCTCTTGGCACTGCCTTGTCCTCTTTTTATCATCTTGGTGCTGCCTTGACCTCTATTCATCCTCTTGGTGCTGCTATACCCTCTATACATTCACTTGGCGCTGCCTTGTCCTCTAACCGTCCTCTTGGCAATACCTTGTCCTCTATCCGTAATCTTGGTGCTGCCTTGTCCTCTATCCACCCTCTTGGCGCTGCCTTGTCCTCTATCCACCCTCGTAGGCTGCCTTGTCTTCTATCCATCTTCTTGGCGCTGCTTTGTCCTCCATCCATCCTCTCCATGCTGCCTTGTCCTCTATCCACCCTCTTGGCACTGCCATGTCCTCTATGCATCCACGTGGCATTGCCTTGTCCTTTATCCATCCTCTTGGCACAGCCTTGTCCTCAATCCATCCTCTTGGTGCTGCCTTGTCCTCTATCCACCCTCTTGGCACTGCCTTGTCCTCTAACAACCCACTTAGCGCTGCCTTATCCTCTATTCATCGTCGTGGTGCTGCCTTGTCCTCTATCCACCCTCTTGGCACTGCCTTGTCCTTTATCTGTCCTCTTGGCACTGCCTTGTCCTCTAACAACCCACTTAGCGCTGCCTTATCCTCTATTCATCGTCGTGGTGCTGCCTTGTCCTCTATCCACCCTCTTGGCACTGCCTTGTCCTTTATCTGTCCTCTTGGCACTGCCTTGTCCTCTAACAACCCACTTAGCGCTGCCTTATCCTCTATTCATCGTCGTGGTGCTGCCTTGTCCTCTATGCATCCTCTTGGTTTTCCATCTATGGTGATAGAGAGATTTGCTGGGTATAGGAGTCTGGGCTGACAGTGGTGATCTCTTAGGGTTTGCAACACTTCTGTCCAGGCCCGTATGGCTTTTAGTGAGAAGTCATGTGTACTGTTGAGAGGTATGCCTTTATATGTTACTTGGCCTTTTCCCATTGCAGCTTTCGATATTCTTTCTTTGTTCTGTAGGTTTAATGTTTTGACTACTGTGTAACAGGAATATTTTCTTTTATGGTACAGCCTAATTGATGTTCTGTATCTTTCTAGTATGTTTATAGGCATCACTTTCTTTATGTTGAAAAAAGTTTCTAATATGATTTTGTTGAAAATATTTTCTGGTCTTGGGAGCTGAGACTCTTGACCTTCTTCTATTCCAATCACTTATCGGTTTGGGCTTTTCATAGCATCCAAGATTTCCTGGATGCTTTGTGTCAGGAAATGTTCAGCTTTAACATTTTTAAAGCTGAGGTGTCTATTTCTTTTATCATTCTTCTGTTCCTGAGATTCTTTCTTCCACTTCTTGGATTCTGTTGGAGATGTTTGCCTATGTTGTTCCTATTCTTTTCCCTAGGTTTTCCATGTCTAAAATGTCCTCAGATTGTGCTTCATTTATTGCTTTACTTCCATTTTCAGGTCTTGGACAGATTTATTCATTTCTATAACCCATTTAATTGTGTTCTTCTGTATTTCTTTAAAGGATTCATTAATTTCTTCTTTAAAATCCTCTATCATTTTCATTAGACTGAATTTAAGGTTGTTTTCTTGTTCCTTAGCTGTATCAAGATATTCTGGGCTTGCTGTAGAAGGACACTTGGGTTCTGGTGTTGACATATTGCCAGGCTTTTGTTTTTTGCACTCTTGTATGGGCCTTTAGCCATCTGGTTGTTTCTGATATTGGCTGGTGGTCACTGGGGACCTCCTATTCCAGGACTGCATGTATGTGTGAATTCTAGTAGATGGACAGTGCAGGGGACCAGGCATAGCTCACCTCTGCTGTGTTTGCTCAGCAACCTGGTGTCCCTTGGGAGATGTGGCCACTGAGGGCCTTCAGCAATTGGGATGCTAAACCAAAAATATGCCCCCAAGGATGTGGGAAGTCTTACCCCTGATATGTTTCCCACAGGGAAGAAAGTGCATGCTGGGAATTGTGGTCCGTGGAACTCACCTAGTGGTCCCTGGTGGCAGCCAGCATGTCTTGTCCTGGTGGCCATCAAGGGCCTCTAGGGATTGAGGTGCTGGTGGTCCTTTGGGTCTGCTGGCCTCGAGGAATGAAGGTAGGACTGAGGTCCAGTAGATGGAAGGTACAAGGAGCTGGGTGTAGTGCACTGTTTCTGTTTACACAGTGGCCTGATGCAAACAGGGCTCTGGTTCATAGATATCTTACCTGTGTTCCCCAGGTGGCCACCTAGGTCCTCCAGGGCAGTGATTGAGTGTATGCATAAGGTTAATGTGTAGTTTAAATTTAGATTTTCTGTCTAAATGTTGTATAAAATCTGCTCCCCAGTTGTCCGTCTATTATGTCAATAAAGCAGCTGACAGACAATCCATGAGCAGGGGAGAGAATAGGGCTGGACTTCTGGCAGCCAAGGGAGGAGGAGTTAGAGGAGGAGCCATGGGGAGAGGGCAAAGGAAGATGAGGAAGGAGCTGGAGTCCAGAAAAGCTACAAAAGTGCAAGTACCTCTGGGTTGTTTGCTGGGAGTAAGACAAAATTGCTTAGAGGGCTAAGAACAGTCTTAAGGCCAGGTGATGGTGGCACATGCCTTTAATCCCAGGACTTGGGAGGCAGAGGCAGGTGGATTGCTATGAGTTTGAGACCAGCCTGGTCTGCAAAGCAAGTCCAAGACAGTCAAGGATATCCAGAGAGACTCTGTCTTGAAAAGCAAGCAAACAAAAAAAGACTTAAACTGCCCAGATTGTGCTGTGAAGCTTTGTGCTACATATATTAAAAAGGTCTCTCCTGGAAGCAGGAGCAAGACACAGACTGACACAGACAAAAAGCTTCAAGCTTCTGTGCTTGAAGGTCTAGAAGGGAAACTGGGTTTAAGAAAGTGAGGTCCTTAAAAAGGGAGTTTGAGATTAAAGATTATTTTCTGGGTTAATAAGATGGAAGACACAGTGACGCAGTGCTTCTGGGTTCCAGTTGAGTTTGTTTATCTTAGCATACAAATAATTTTTTCAACAACAATTGCAGGTTTGTTTATTCTCTTTGGGAGAAATCAGGATAAGACAGAGTTGAAGAAGAGAGAAATCAAGAAGACCAATCAGAACTCTTCCTGATAGAGATGGAAAGTTGATAGCAGATGGAGCTCAAGGTTCGTAGCTACAAGATGCTTGTCAGCTATGTCAGACAAGGGTCTGGATATATGTTTTTTTTTTTTAAGATTTATTTATTATTATGTATACAGTGCTCTGCCTGCATGTACACCTGCAGGCCAGAAGAGGGCATCAGATCACATTATAGATGGTTATGAGCCAACCTGTGGTTGCTGGGAATTGAACTCAGGACCTCTAGAAGAGTAGTCAGTGCTCTTAACCTCTGAGCCATCTCTCCAGCCCCTGGCTATATGTTTTAACAATTAAATTTTTAAAAAAATCATGAACAGGGCTTCACTTCTGAAGCTTAAATTGGCACAACTGACCCAAAACTTTGTCTTGATTTTTTTTCCCCTGACACTTTTGAATTACACTGATATGGACTTGAGAGGCAAATCTCTGTGAGTTCTAGGCCAGCCTGGTCTACACAATAAGGCAGGGCATGAACACTGTTGAGAAGATAAACATCTTACAAAGACTGCCTAGGATTCAAAAATGACATTTTTTTTTCTTAAAATTACTCTGTAATTCATTTTTCTTAATATGTCCTTACTGATCTAAAGATGGATACACATCAATCTTAGGTTTGCAAAAGGAGAACTGATGTCACACTGCTCTAAAAAGGCCAGCCAATCACCTTGAAAGTAGTGTTTTCATGGGAGAACTGGTGCCAAAGGGTAATTAGTCTAAAAGATGTCTTCTGTTGGTCAATATAAGGACCAAGTTTGGGCAAAGAGACACATATGCAAGCCGCAAGAAGAAAAGCTTTTGTATGCTGACTAAGTTGAAGTGTCACTGCTCTGGAAGCTGGCTTATCTCTCTAAGTGTGGCCACTTTCACAGGGGACAGGTGGCAGTCATGCCTGATGCAAAAAGACCCCAGGGACTATACAAGTAGCAAAGTACACACCAGCCTAGTTCGGTCCCAAAAACTCAAAGACTACAATTCATATGTTTAAAAGGCAGAACCATCCATCCCATATGAAGAAAAAGGGTGAGACAAAAAATAGCCACGGCAAATGTAAAAACCCAGGTACAAGGTGCATATGGTATGCTTCAACTCAAAAATTGAAAATGAGTTTATATAAAGTTTCTTTAAAACAAAGGGCCTTTTCTTTTGCTCAGGGCATCTGGCCTGTCTCTAAACAGGGATGTGTTTTCTCAGGAAATAGGTAGCAGCTTAGCCTACAAATCAGATGCCATAGAACTTGGCCAAATCTCTGTTAGTCACCTGATCTCCAATAGCCTTTACGTTATCTGAAGTGTCACAATGTTTCTTGGGATCTCCTGAAATCTGTATTAATTCAGAACTGATGTCCAATGGACCCAGGAATCTCTGGTTGTTTTCCCTGTGTAAAAGGCACCAGGTCCATCTTGGGAAGTATTGTAGAAGTTAAAAACTAAAAGTTTTAAGGAGTTTTATCAAGGTCTATCCTTAAGGAAACCTGGAAGTCTTCATTTAAGAGGTCCTGGGTGTGAAATCACCTCAAGTCTGGAAATTAATTCAGGTACTGAGATTCCTTTTTATCACAATTTAGTGTAGCAGCTCTGGGAACAGTGAAGAGGCGAGAAGAGAGGTGGATCCAAGGTAGAGAGAACTGATCAGGTGGTGAACAGCTGGCTAAGGGAAATCAACCGCTCGTTGAACAGCTATAGTAACTACTTGTTGAGGAGAGGTTGAAGAATGGAGGAAAAAGAAATACTTGGATACTTAGGCATATATGGTACAAGCTGAAAGTCTTAAAGCCCCGGAGAGCTTTTCTTCTGGCTCTCTGTCTGTCTCAGACTCTGATTTGCTTCCTGTCTTTCTGACTCCTTGCTGTTCTCTTGCTTTCCTGTCTCTCTTCTTGCTTGTCACCCCTCTTTCTATCTCTATTGCTGTTCTGTCTCACTCTAACTTACTCTCTCATTTCTGTTATTTGTTTTGCCGTTCTCCTCCTTAGGTGAACCCCAGTATTTTATTAAAATGAAGTTCAATTTTTTTCATTACAGGTTACATCATGACTTTCTCATCTTTTAAAATCAATAGGGTATTCAAGAGTCAACAAAGCAAGAGAGCAGTCTTATAAGGAAATACAAACAGTTCTGTATAACTTACAATAAAGCATTCAGACAAAAATTAGTTTCCAAACAATAGTCAGTATAACCTGATTATTACTCCTTTTTTTGTGTTTGTTTGTTTGGTTGGTTTTGTGTGTTTTTTGTTTGTATGTTTGTTTGTCTGAGACAGAGTTTCTCTGTGCTAGCCTTGGCTGTCCAGGACTTGCTTTGTAGACCAGGCTGGCCTTGAACTCACAGCAATACTCCTGCCTCTGCCTGCCGAGTGCTGGGATTAAAGGCGTGCACCACCATGCCCAGCCTGATTATCAGTTCTTAAACAACACTTAGGAAAGTTAAATCATAAATTTCCCTGGGCTAAAGCCATTATGTTTACAAGATTGTCATAGCAACATAGCTTAAGCTAAATATTCTCTAATAAAAAAAATCTTGACTTACTCCCAGTTACAAACCAACAGGTGTGCTATCCAAGGCTAGGCTATCTACCGAGGGGTCCTTTATTGTAACTTATCTGTAAAGCATGACGTTCCAAGCCCACCTTCTATTGCTCTCAAAGATTTCAAAGAAACTTTTCTACAGGTAAGCATATCTATCTAGGCAGGTACTGTTATGTCAACGTCTTAAGTTTCTTTCATGCATTTTATGCTTGGGTGCTCACAGAGCAAAAAGCTCCATCATAGTCTCAAGCCCTTGGCCAGATATCCTCAACAGGTCAGGGTAGTGGTCATCGAGTTGGTGACTAACCACTCAGCTTGGGACCCAGAGTCCCCAGCGTGGTCTCCAATGAGCCTGGCTCAGCCTGCTTCAGATATCTAGGAGCTTTCTGGTCGACCTGCTCAAGCCTCCACCGTCCCTGTCACCAATTGGTTCCATCTGGTGCAAGCAGCACCCAGCCCTCACACCGCCTATACTTACACCGTCCTCAAACACGATGCTTGTCACACCAGGCACTTTGCCGTCCTCCTTGCAGAACCAGGAGCGAAGCAGAACGCTGTCACCGCTGAGTGTCGCCTGACAACATTGTCACCGCTGGGTGTCGCCCGACAATCGTCCGGATCGTCCAGGGAACCCAACACAGATCGCTCTCTCACGCGTGTCTCACGAAAGCACGGGCTCCTGGCGTGACCACGGAGGGTCCTCCCTTGCTCTGAGGGACACGCACGCACCGCTGAGCCGGGTACCCACCACCTCTCCGGAGTGGAACGAACGAATGGTGGACGTTGTCCCACACGAACAAAGTGAACGCAGCCGCAAAAACGAAAGTAGGACAGGGAGTTGCGAATGCTTCTCTAAGAGGGAGGCCCAAGTGAGAGAGAAAAGGTTAGTGGGGCCAGGGACTGGCACCATTAGGGGAAGGTGGCATCCAAACTCGGTGTGGGGAAGGGAGGCAGCAAGGTCAGATCCTTGGTCTCCTTTTCAAAACACTTCATTGCTTGGAGTCGGCTGCTGCCCGCCCATCTCCAGCTAATCTCTGTTCTCAGACTAAATACAGCGTTAGAACAAATTCAAGCACCAGTAGAATGGTTGAAACTCTTTTTCATTTTATTTGCAGGAATGTGCTTTCATGGCGATTGGGTTTAGACCTTTGCATTTGGTCAGAAAGCCTCTCTCTCTCTCTCTCTCTCTCTCTCTCTCTCTCTCTCTCTCTCTCTCTCTCTCTCTCACACACACACACACACAATCATTTGTTGGGGGTGGGAGTGGGTGGCTCTTTTTGCCCAGGATGACTCCTACTTGCTCCTGAGTGCGCAGGCATGGGTCAGCATAACAAAGTCTGTTCATCACAGAGAGGAGTGGAGCCCAAGGCTTTTGAAGCACCCTAGGTTAGGGCTTTCCCTTCCCCTCATGCTTCTGGAGCCCTGAGGGTAAGGGATGTGGAACAATCCATGGCGCTTGCCGGCTACCAGGTAAAATTAAAGCAAATTTAAAAGTGAAATAAAACCAAATGTGTGCCTTTAATCCCAACACTTGGGAGGCAGAGGCAGGCAGATCACTGTGAGTTGGAGGCCAGCCTGGTCTACAGATCGAGTGTGGGATGGCCAAGGCTACACAGAGAGACCATGTCTTGTTAAGCCTAAACAAAAACAAACAAATAAAAAAACCCCACCAAAACCAAAAATCAAATATACTAAAAGACACATGAGCAACCCACACACAATCTGCTTATTTCCAACTCCTGAGTGCTGGGGTTACAGACATGGGCCAGCATATGGAAAGTTAATGCAGTACAGAGTATGGAGCACAGAGCTTTGGACTCTCTAACCCATAGATAGATAGATAGATAGATAGATAGATAGATAGATAGATACAGACAGACAGACAGACAGACAGACAGACAGACAGACAGACAAATGGTAGTTAGGATAAGAGTCACTGGAAATCACTCATTACCTCTCTCCAGATCAGACCTCCCTTCAATGCACAGAATTCTAACTGCTTCTGTCCACTGAGTGATGGGATTAAAGGTGTGCTTTTCTTTAACTTCCATTGATCTAAGTCTGGTGTTCTAGTGGTCAGTGCGTGACTAATCTTGAACCCATAACACTGTCACTTTATTATATGTTTAGTTTAAAGTCAAATTCTCTGACTGTGTTCACCAAAATGAAGCCGCCTTCTGGAGGGCAGATATCATGGTGGCTTACCTCACCAATATGGAAACAGTCATGGGACATACTTTTCAAGGTCGTTTACTCTGGAGGACAAGAACTTAAACCCAATTTGCATGTGTGGAATTCTGAGGAAGTCCTCCTAATCTACACAGTACCCTCCCTGCCTGAAAAGAAAATCAAACAAACTGTTTAACTCCCTGTCTTTAAAATTTTTTTTAATTTAATAAAAATATTACAAGAAGAAGAAGAAGAAGAAGAAGAAGAAGAAGAAGAAGAAGAAGAAGAAGAAGAAGAAGAAGAAGAAAAGGAAGGGAAAAGCCAGGCATAGTGGCAGCAATGAATTGATTAAATGTTTCATTTTATTAATTGTAAGAAAAAAAACTAAAATAAGACAAATATAATTAATTGTCCTGGTGTGCACCACCAGGCCCTGCTTTCTTTAATTTCATTTATATATTTATTTATTTATTTGGTTTTTGAGACAGGGTTTCTCTGTGTAGCCTTGGCTGTCCTGGAACTCTGCTTTTAGACCAGGCTTGCCTCAAACTCACAAAGATCCATCAACCTCTGCCTCCCAAGTGCTGGGATGAATAGCGTGTGTCAGCATGTTGGTCCTTTCATCTCTTTAGCTCCAAGAAAGTTTCTAGGAAGTCCTGTGAGTTCCAACCTAAGTCGATCTACACATCGGTTTCAAAGACAGCCAGGAAAAGAGAGAAAGAGTCTATCTTCAAAAATCTTAAGTAAGTAAGTAAGTAAGTAAGTAGCTACATAAGTAGATAGATAGATGATAGACTGACAGACAGAAAGACAAATGGAGGCCAAGCATCATAGTTTCCTCATTTAATCACAGCAGAGGTAGGAGGACTTCTGTGTTTGGTTTTCCCAAGTCAGAGTTTCTCTGTGTAGCCTTCATTTATTTAGCTTATAAGCTAAATATTTAATTCTTTACTCAGCTATTTATAAAGGATAAACTAGTCCTTTATTTAGTGTAGTCTCCATACCCCATGTAACCATGGAAATCACTAACTAGACGAGGCCTGCCTCCAGCTCACAGTTTCACCTGCCTCTGCCTTCAGAACAATGGGATTCAAGGCCTACAGGACCACACAGACCTGGCTTCTTTAAGTTCTGGTTTCAGAACTTAAATCCAACTGGCATGTGCAGAATTTTAGGGAAGCCTCTGCTGATCTACACAGTTCCCTCTCTCCATGAAAAGACAAACCACATAAAAGCTTAACTCGATGTCTTAAAACAAAAAACAAAAATTAAGGGCTGGAGAGGTAGCTCAGAGGTTAAGAGCACTGACTGCTCCTCTAGAGGTCCTAAGTTCAATTACCAGCAAGCACACGGCGGCTCACAACCAACTATAATGTGATCTAATGTCTTCCTCTGGCATGCAGGTGTACATGCAGGCAGACATAGCACTGTATACACAACAATAAATAAATATTTTTAATTCAAAATAAACTTTTAAAATAATAATAATGACAGAAAAAAAAACCTAGTTCAGAATCTTTCAGTAGCCAGGCAGTGATGGCACACTGCCTTTCTTTAATCCCAGAACTCGGGAGGCAGAGACAAATGGATCTTTGTGAGTTTGAGGGCAGCCTGGTCTACACAGTGAGTCCAGGACAGCCAAGGTTACATAGAAAAACCCTGTCTCCAAAAACTGAAAACAAAACAAAACAATTAGACTAAAGAGCAACACTAGACCTCTGAGATTGTTCCTTTCATTTTATTTGCCTTTATTTCATTTTATTATTTTTATTTTTTTCTGTGCATCAGTCAGTATGAATGTGTCAGATCCCTTGGTAGTGGAGTTACAGACAGGTGTGAGCTGCCTTGTGGGTGTTGGGAATCCAACCCAAGTCCTTTGGAAGAGCCGACAGTGCTCCTCACCACCGATCCATCTCTCCAGTCCCATTTGTTTTGTCTTAGTGCTCCCTTTCACTTGAATTCTGAGGCACAGCCATGTAGAAAAGAAATTCTTGCAAAGTGATCTTGCCCATGTCTTCTCTGTTGTCTGTGTTTACTATCCCTCTAGATGGCAGGGACCTAAATCCAATTTACACTGAGGGAGGGGCATGGGGGGAGAGTTATGAGGAGGCTCTCTCCCCTAATCTAGAAAGTACCCTTTAAATAAAAAGAAAAAAATCACTATAAGCACTCACTTGTTTTGGAATATAATTTACCGGGGAAAGAAATGTGTGGGTTCACATACAGGCCCAGACATAAACACGAGACCACAGAGACCAAAAGGCAGAGCGGCCAATGCCTGTTCTTATCGTTCAGGGTTCTAGTTATGTGAAATGGGTTGGGGTCCTTCCTAGTCCCCTCCAGCATGACCTAGAAGTGACTGACTTAAGGTGACATCAGGAAGCAGTCCATTTCTGGAAGAGGAAAGAAAGGGGTGCTGGGAGTGAGATAGGTAGGAAGGAAAGAAGGAAGAAGGGGGTCAAAATCCAGCCTCGGCAGGTCAGGGTAGATTGAGGCAGTGGTCATAGATAGAGCCAGTGACTGATCACTCAGCTGAGGTATAATTTTTTATTTTATGTTCTTTTATTTTTCTGAGGGTAGGTAAAAGCTTGATTCTCTGGGCCAGAACTGATTGTAGCCAGCAAAGAAAAGAACAGAAAAGAAGGAATGGATCTCTCTCTCTCTCTCTCTCTCTCTCTCTCACACACACACACACACACACACACACACACACACACATACACTTATTGAATTGAGCAAGAAAAGCTCCAATGAGTGCAGTTACAAAGACAGAATCGATTGTTTTGTTATTTACCTTTAAAGATGTGTGTGTGCACGCACGCGGGGTTGTATAAGTCTTAAAAGAATCACACATCTAAACTCTAACCAACCATTTCTAGTTTAGATCCTCGAGGTGCCCATCTACCTATGTAACATGCCAGATTTCCACTGAGTCCTGTTATTATCAGCTTCATCTCGCTCTCGTAAAAATGAGACCACAGGAGCAACACCAGACCTCCCTCTCAGCTGGGTTGTTTCATTTTGTTTTTCTCTCTTTCTGTTTTAGATTGATTTCCGTATTAAGTGTGCAGTGTTCTGCCTGCGTCTCCACCTACAGGCATGGAGAGGGCATTAGATCTCTTCACAGATGGTTGTGAGCCACTATGTGGCTGCTGGGAATTGAACTCAGGACCTTTGTAAGAGCAGCCAGTTCTCTTAACCCCGAGGCGTTTTTACTTTACTTTTATTTTATTTTATTTATTATTTTTGTGGTTTTTCTGAGACAGGGTTTCTCTGTGTACAGCTCTGCCGGTCCTGGAACTCACAGAGATCTGTCTGCCTCTGCCTCCCAAGTTCTGGGATTGCAGGCCTGTGGCCTCACCGCCCGGCCCCATTTCATTTTTCGTAATTCCCTCTTTGGTTTAAACTCTGAGGCGCTGTCACACAGAAAAGAGTATAATTTAGGAGAACAATACACCATCATCCAGACGCTGATGTTGGCCTTGCCCCTCCAGTACTGCCCCCCCCCCACCCCCCACCCCCAGGTGGAGGTGGGAAGGGCTCTCGCTCTCCACTGGGCTCTAGGAACCCACTCAACTGCAGCATCAGGTATCCACCTAGGTCTCTGTGGGACCAGAAACAGTACACCTTTAATCCCAGCACTCACTCCCGAGGCAGGGGCAGGCAGATCAGTATGAGTTTGAGGCCAGACTGGTCTGCAAAGTGATTCCAGGACAGCCAAGGATATTATGCAGAGAAACCCTGTCTGGAGATGGAGAGAGGGCTGGGGGTGGGGGGTGGAGTTTGACCTAAAAAACAAATGAGCGTTTTCCTGTGAAACCTGAAAATGGCTGACTTTCACATAGGCCATGGAGGCCTCTCCACCTCCAAGGACAAACTAAGGTTCCACTGGAAGGTAATTAAGAGATAAGAAGTTCAGTCAGGTCATGAGTCACGCACCCTTTCTGACACAAGGTCAAAGGATGAGGAAGGGATGATGACCTTGAACTAACTTCAGATTCTTTTTCACTCAACCAAACCTGACAACAAGATAAAACATTGAATTAGAGCCCATCTGTGGTGGCCCATGGCTGTCATCCCAGCACTTGGAAGCCAGAGGCTGGTGGATCACTCTGAATTTGAGGCAAGTCTGGCATACTGAGAGGGTTCTGGGAAAGCCAAGGCATATTATGTATGTCCCTGCACAAAATCTGACTCTCAACGTGAAGCCCTTCACTCCACAGAAGGGACAAACTAAAGCAAAATGGCAGAGCAAGCTGCAGGACAGCCAAACACCAAAGCAAACACCTAAACACAAAATTCCAGCCCTTGGGAGGCAGAGGCAAGTGAACCTCTGACTCTGTGTCCAGCTTGGTCTACAAAGTGACTTCCAGGACAGCCATGACTACACAGAGAAACCCTTGACTTCACAGAAAACAGAAAACAAAACAGAAACCTAACACTTAGCCAGGCTTGGTGGCACCTGCCATTCATCCCAGCACTCAGGAGGCAGAAGCAGGTGGATCACTGTGAATTTGAGGCTAGCCTGGTCTACAAAGTAAGTCCAGGACATCCAAGGCTACACAGAGAAACCTGTCTTAAAACAAAAACAAAAACAAAAACAAAAAAACAAAAAGAAGTTGAACCACCGTGTCGGGAAGCTTGGTTGTTACCAACCAGCTGAAAAACATCCTTGAACAAATTCTTAGAGGAGATGTAAATGTGAGCCAAAATCAGGAGGGGAAGGGGGGCGGGTGTCTTTGCAGACTTGGGACGGTTGTTGCTCCAGGTGCAGCAGAGAAGTCGTTCCTGAGAACTGATACCCAGAAGGTTTCAGTTTTGTGTTCTTTAATCTCTTTTTCCTCTCTTTTGGGTTAGTTGGGTTGTAAGGGTTAAGAAGTTCACAGTAAAAATATAATTGTTAAGAAAATTGAGCCGAGCCAGGCATGGTGGCGCACACCTTTAATCCTAGCACTCAGCAGGCAGAGGCAGGCAGATCACTTTGAGTTCGAGGCCAGCCTGGTCTACAAAGCGAGTCCAGGACAGCCAAGGCTACACAGAGAGGCCTTTTTTCAAAAAACCAAAAAAGAAATATAAATGAAAATTAAGCCTACAATATTCACCCCCCCCTCACACGCGCGCACATACACACACACAGACTTATTGGACCTAACCCTGACCCTTGACCCCAGACCTTAACCCTAAAACTCTAACCCTGTAACCCCAACCCCTAACCCTTGACACTGACCCTAACCCCTAATGCTGACCCTTGACCCTAACACTAACCCTAAACCCTGACCATAACCCTGACCCCCTAACTCTAATCCTGACCCCTCTAATCCTAACCCTGACCCTAAACCTAACAACCCTGACCCTGACCCACACCTTACCCCTGACCCTTAACATCCTAACCCTAACCCTGAACCCAACTCTGACCCTGACCCTAGCCCTAACCCTTAACTCTAACCCTAACCCCCCTAACCCCAACCCTGAACTTGACCCTAATCCTTGACCTCTGACCCTGACTCTTTCCCTGACATTGACCCAACCTTAACCCCTGACACCTGACCCTAACACTTGACTAACCCTAACCCTAGCCCTTAACCCTGACCTCTGACCCTGACCCTAACACCCTAACCCAACACCTTAACCCTGACCCTGACTTTTAACTTTCTAACCCTAACCCCAAACCCGACTCTGACCCTGACCGTAGCCCTAACCTGGATCCTGATCCTGACTCTGACCCTAACCCTGACCCTATCCATAACCTTAAGCCTGACTCTGACTCTGACCCTGATCATGACCCTTACCCTAGCCCTAACAACTGTAACCTTAACCCTAACCCTAACCATTAACCCTTATCCTAACCCCTAACCATAACTCTAACACCAACACTAACCCTGTGGCTGCTGGGAGCAGTAACTGTTGGAGAGCAGAGGGCTGAAGCACATAACACCCAGCATATTCTTGGCTTCTTAGTCTTATTCTGCTTTGGCATTCTAGGAAAATTAGTATTGAACTTAACATGTCCAGATTTATCTAGGGCAAAGGGAAAATTTAGACTTGAGACTGCTTCAATTCAATAAACCATCCTGAATGGGAAATGTCAAACTTGCTTTCATGCTTCAGGCTTACCGATGCCGTCTCCCGCCCTCTGTTTTGGCTTCACAGGTACCTGTGTACTCTCTGGTAAAGGAGAGTACTGCTGCAACTCTGTAAGCCATCACTGCACTGAAACACAGCTTTGTAAAATAGCTAATGCCCCACTTCCTGAGCAACAGCACTGTCTCCATGCATCAGAAAGAAATAGAATTCATCTGATAACAATTTTTTAATGAGAGAATTAAAATAATCCTAACATTAAAACCAAAATGAAAAAGTTGTATGTGCTCATGTTTTTAATTAAAAGTATACATTTTATAATCCTGGCTTGTTAGGGACAGTAGGCCATATGACCAGTGTTCAGCCATCTTGTCAGAGCCTACACCTTTGGGCTCCTATTTTTCCAGCAGTCTGTCATTTACCAGAAACCACTGACCCTGTCGTGGTTTGGCAGTTAGACACCTGTTGTGGTTTATTGTGGAGGAGCTCATAGTAAGAGCTACTCCTTTCTGGCTATAAACTAGCTTTTCCAGTAAGACTACTGGTAAAATCAGATTAAAGGCCAGCTGCCTGCGAGCAGCAGTTCTAGGAACTTTTTCCTGACTAACCAGATCTTTTACAACTTCCCTTTCTCTCTGGAATTTCTCCCTCTTCTGTGATTATAGCAGCTGTAAAGGTAGACACCTGCTGGAGCATTCCAGAGTTAGGTATCCATAGCAACCCTCACTTATGCAAATACCCATGCCCCTGGGCCTATAAAAACTCTGTGAAATTTTTCAATAAAGGGGGTTTGATCAGAATCCAGACTTGCCCCCACTTCCTCGTGTCTTGTGTTCTCTTCTTCATACAGGTTGATTCTCTTCCTGAGCTTTAGTTGAACCCCGGTGGGCTGGACCACTGGCTTGGTGATAACTTTTATATTTTTATATAACAAGTTTGCCTTTAAGTAAACTCCCAACATCCTTAAGGCAGATTTAACTTGTAAATATTTCAGCTCCTAAACACCATGACACCACTTTACATGAACAGTAAAATCAGAAAGCATCCATATTTTTCTTGGTATTCATCTTTAGACCTAAAAAGTGGGTAATAAATTGGATTTCCATAAAATTTTACTACTACAATTCTGTGATTTCCTTTACCTAATTAAAATAAATAACCATACTACTGACAACTTAACTTTTAAATACGTGGAGGAAATCGACACTTCAGGATACTCAGAGGCAGAACATCTACCTGCCTATCATGCACAAGGCCCTAGGTTCAAGCCCCAATACTGAAAGAAAGAAGGAAAGAAACGAAAAGAAGGAAGGAAAGAAATGAAGGAAGGGAGCAAAAGAAAACAAGTGTTTTATATTTATTCCTCATAGAGTATCCTGCAGCAAGCATAAAGAGTGGCTGCTGTAAAATCATATTGGTAAGTATTGCCTTAAAATCCTGTTTACATAATTTTACATGTCCATTTCACTGTCCAGATACATAAACCCAAGGCAGCCTCTGGTTATGTTAACAGCAGGAGGCTGGGTAGTTCTGAAGATTCAGGCTCTGGTCTCCTGCCAACGACACAACATGAGGCTTTTAAAAGTAATTTGGTGCTAAGAATCTTTGAGGGAAGATATATCACAAAGTCTTCAGGGGACTGATGGACTCAGGTAGAAAATGCTGGGGACCAAAAGGCTCGCAGTTAAGGTAGTGTTTCGTTAGTTCATCTTTGGGAAACAGGAATGCAATCAGAATCACTTGTTATTTATCACTGGAAAGCAAGAGCCACCAAATCATTTCTTTCAGAAAAATACCTCTAAAGTTTGGGTGTTTTCAAATGTGCACTGTTAAGAGGACATGCGCAGTTGGCATCTGAGCATGAGCAATCTCAAGCTCGCTGGGTGTTCTCCCTGGCTCTGCTGTGCTCAGGCTCTTCTCATAAGCACACACGTTTTCATCGTTAAAGCAGGACAAACTCCTCTGTGCTAAATCTTTGGAAGTTTCTCTTTTCATCTTCTGAGAAAAGGTTTTCTTCACTGGCTGCAGAAGGTGTGAAGTCAAAGTCTCTGGAATGGCCATTTACGAAAGTGAATAATGGATATTTCTCCTTAGAGGAAATTTTCAACATCTGTAAGAGACAGCACAACGAATCACTCACTGGATGCAGCTGCACATGGTAGGGCCACAGGACAAAGCTAACCGTGTTAGCCCTGGCCTTGTCTTGTTCACTTCTCCCACTTACAGACCTCTAGTGTTACGGTTTTAACTGTCCTGCCTACAGGACTAAATTTGACCAGCACCGCACAGTTTACCCATAAAAATACAAGCTAGGTGACCAGTCCTCTCCACCCCACCGTCTCATTGCGCGTGATGGCAACACACACAAAAGCATCCGACACCACGTCACAAGGTCCAGTCTTATCTCAATTCTGCAACAACCTCAGAGTGACCTAGGGCAAAGCATTCTCCTTTCTCATCTATAAGAGACTAAGTCAGCCAACTTCTCTACACCAGAGAATTGTTTTTTAAAGACTAAAAGCAATAGTTTAAAGCTCTTTAAAAACATTTTAAAAACATTCAGCTTGAGGGCCAGTGAAGTGGCTCAGTGGGTAAAGATGCTTGCCACCAAGCCTGACAACCTGAGTTCAATCCCTGCCACCCACGTAGTGGAGAGAATGAATTCCCACAAGCTGTCCTCTGAGTTCCACATGTATGCAATGGCATGTGCATACTCACAATTATAAACATGTAATAAAAATAAATAGGTTTTGTCTTTCTAAAGATTACTAAAAATTTTGGTTTTGTTTTTAAGATTTATTTATTTAATATGTATACAGTGTTTTGCCTGCATATCAGAAGACAGCACCAGATCTCATTAGTGGTGGTTGTGAGGCACCATGTGGTTGCTGGGAATTGAACTCAGGACCTTTGAAAGAGCAGCCAGTGCTCTTAACCTCTGAGCCATCTCTCCAGCCGCCTATACTAAAAGTTTTGACTGAAATATTTCTGCTTTAATCCAGTCAACACGAAAGAGTGATCTCTTGTATAACAATGACACGCTGCCTCCTTACAAAAAAAGTAGCCCCTAAAATTGTGTGGAAGACCTACGACTATCACATAATATACATGTTTGTAAATTGCAGATTCAAGTGTACTTTGAACTATTTAAAAATCTTTCTGTTAAATAAATTCTATTAAAATGTAAATGATGTTCATAAAAATAAACAGAAAACTTTCTCTGAAGAATGTTTAGCAAAAATATTCTTTCCTCTCTTTTGTTTTTGAGACATGATGTCACTATGTTCCTGGACCGGCCACAGCTTCACAATGGCCCTGCCTCTGCTCCCCAAATGCTAGGGTTACGGGCATATACCAGCAGGCTCAGCAGAGACCAATAAGGACCATTAAAACTCTGCAAAGTTCAAGGTATACACAAAGGCTGCGAGAATATCAACTGAACATATATACATCACTAGTCATTGGTTAAACATTGTTTCTTATCACCTGTAATTTACCAAACACACATATATGTGCATGCATGCACGTATTACATTTGTAGGTTCTCTTGAAACATGGCTTGAATAGGTAGCTATGACTAAAGAAACAATGTTAAAAAATCTCAATGAGACATTTAACATAAAACATTGTTTGTTGTTGTTGCATGGAAACAAACCATTGTTAAAACAACCAAGTAATAAAAACATTAGAGTTGATGAAACCAAATCTTATAATTCATATCAGGCTTCTAATTTATACATTGCTCTAATTTATTTTATGTGCTTTCTACAGAAAAAGAGGATAAGGGCAAAAACTATGGAAAACAGAGAACAAGAGTCAAAAAGGTTTAGCACCTGAGGAATCATCTGCCACCAGCCACCGGTCACCAGCCACTAGCTGGGATATCTGCCAGACCTGCCTGTCATTTTACACCCATCTAATGTCACTTGCAGAGTCCAGTATCAGATGGACAAGTGTGCACATCACACTGCTTTCAGATCAACACAGTGCAGCTAACATTAGAATCTTCCAACTTTCCCTTCAAGACCAGAAAGGAGTCATGTGGGTCTGTTAGCTATGACCAAGATACTCATCAATTACCAGAATTAAATCTGCACCCGGGGAGAATGCCAGACAGAGAACTTTTACAGAGTGCACCTCCCTTCCTGCAATCCAAGGCCTCCTGTATAAAACCCATTGATTGCAGCTTTGAGAACTATCAGTGGCAAATCTTTCTGAGTTTATTTTAAATAATACTAAAGACTCTCAAATGAGAAATATATTAAAGGTTAGTCCAGGGGGCTGCGCAGTTAAGAGCACTGGCTACTTTTACAGAGGACCAGGATTCAGGTGCCAGCACCACATGGCAGCTCAGAGCTACTGATAACTCCAGTTCCAGGGCATCTGATGCCCTCTCTCTGCCTTCGGTTGGACACACGTGGGAAAACTCCCATTCACATAAAATTTAAAATAAAGGTTTATCCAAATTAGTTAAAATTCAATGTGAACATAAAACCTGTAGCACAGGAGTGGAGAGGCAGTGACTCAGCAGTTAAGAGCACTGGCTGCTCTTGTAGAGAACCCTAGTTCAGCTCCCAGCACCTATATGGCATTTTTGACTACCTGGAACTCAAGTTTCACAGAGCCCAATACCCTTTCACCTCCATAGGCACCAGGAACACATGTGGTACACATACATCCATGCAGAGAAGTACTCACATACATAAAATAAGAAAAAAATACACTTAAAAAAACCTTGCATATACATGTTTGTAACAGATTTTTTTTTTCTATGTCAAAGCTTGGAGGCAATCAAAAGGCTGTTGTTTTTTTAAAAATGAAAACAAATAAACTGTAGTAATCTAGAAAACAGAACATTAGTCTGTGCTAAAAAGAAATGAGCTATCAGAATACATGTAAAAACTTCAAATGCATGTCACCATGTGGGAAAAATCAATCTAAAGAGACTCCATACTTGATGGCCTCCGCTATTCAACATTTTAGAAAAAGGCAAAACATGGCCACAGTAAAAAGATCAGTGTCTAAGAGGACAGAGGATAAACAGGCACAGCAAAGAGGATTTTCTGACAGTTAAACTATTGCTTATGATATTAAAATGACATGTGTCTCAAGATATCAGTCAAAAGCTACAGAATACACAGCATACAGAGTAAATCTTAAAACTCAGGATTTGGGACAATAGCAACATGTCAATCTGCGTGTCTTGGTTGTAACACACACACGACCCCAACAGGGCAGAGTGAGAGTGCACACAAGGCAAGTGCAAGTTTCCTGCTCAGTTTTTGTGAAGCTAAAGCTAAACATTAAAGATTATCCAACTCTTATAAACACCATAGGGGCTGGAGAGATGGCTCAGAGGTTAAGAGCACTGGCTGCTCTTCCAAAGGTCCTGAGTTCAATTCCCAGCAACGACATGGTGGCTCACAACCATCTGTAATGTGATCTGATGCCCTCTTCTGTAATGCAAGTGTACAGGCAGGCAGAACACTGTATACATAATAAACAAATAAATAAATAAATCTTAAAAAAAAAAAGGAGAGTCTAGAAAATTCCAGCTGGCATTGTGGCGCATGCCTTTAATCCCAGCACTCAGGAGGCAGAGGCTGGTGGATCAATGTGAGTTTCAGGCCAGCCTGGTCTACAAAGTGAGTCCAGTCAGCCAAGGCTATTACACAGAGAAATTCTGTCTTGAAAATAAAAACAAAAACAAATGCAAATTAGAGACAAAATACCACTAAATTAACACTATCCAAAGTTAAATACAGTGTCAATTATTTAATGATCTAGGGGAAATTATCTTGTATTTTTTTAGATCTATTTTTATGTGTTTATGCAGTATGCTCTGTGTGTGTGTGTGTGTGTGTGTGTGTGTGTGTGTGTGTGTGCTGTATGTGTATGTGCCATGTGTGTGCACATGCACATGTGTATGTTATGTGTGTACAAGTGCTGGTGAGGGGCAGAAGAGGTCATTGGATCCCCAGAAGCTGAAGTTACTAGTGGTTGTGAGCTTCCTGACATGTTTTTTTTTTGTGTGTGTGATTTTTCTTGCCTCAAACAGTGGCACTATCAGGTAATATGCTTGTCAATAAAAAGAGTACCTTATCAGATCCTCTTCATCAGGTTGGGAACAATTTTAAAAAGGAATTTAGAAAAGGAATGTGAGGGAAATACAAATACTCCTATCACATTGCCAATAGGACACTGGAGCAGAGGGCTAAGTCCACTGGCTAAGCAGGAGTGCTGGCAGAACCTATGGAAAGCCAGCAGGTTTGCCCCCCAGAGCTGAGAGAAAAGCAGGGTAAAGACACAAAGAGACAACACGAAAAAGGAGAACAAACAAGATAAAAATGGCTGGCCATGGTGGCACACGCCTTTAATCCCAGCACTTGAGGAGGGGGAGGCAGAGGCAGGCAGATCTCTATGAGTTCCGGACCAGCCTGGTCTACAAGAGTCTAGGGCAGCCAAGGCTACACAGAAAAAGCCCTGTCTCTGGGTGGGGTGGGGTGGTGGTGGTAGATAAAATGAAGGCATTGTCTCAATTTCAAGAAAAATTCCTCAGCAGAAAAGAACTGGACACTCAATGAATAGGATCCCAGATGAGGACAGATGAAGCCAACAGTCACCGACTTACAGCAAAAGAGTAACCAGGCTGAGTACACTTCATAAACTTCATCTACTTAGTCTCAAGTCCAGAATGGTGTTACAGACAGCACTAACAGGAAAGCCACACAGCATATTACAGAGGGGCTGCGCATGCTCACGGATGTACAGCATATCAGAGCTGTGTGGTTGTAGCAGTTAGAATTCAAACTTGAGATCTTCCAAAGAAAGATGTTCTCTTTTGGGGGACAATAATGTACAATGACATCAAAGTTGTCAACAGCAACTCCCTACAGGAAACAGAGGTGTCAGCCTCCAGAACAAAAAAAAAAAGGGGGGGGGGGAGCAACAGATAATTTGGAGCTGGGCTCATCAACCCCAGGAAAAAAATTGGAAACACTGAAGAGGAGGGAAGGTGCTCCAGGAAACAGGTATGGAAAGACAGGAGTTAGGCAAGCTTAGCTTAACCCCATATGAGTCATCACTTTGCTCCTAAACAGAGAAGTCTGGGCACAATCAACAGATTTTAATATTTATATACATATTACTTTGACACATAGTAAAGTTAGCCTTTTGAAAAGCATATTTTGATTTATACATACTAATAGTACTAAATAAATAGACTTATAAATGTTACGATAAAGCCACAGCAGTTGCAGAAAATACACTGGACTAGGTAAACATATACTAAAAGACCTTCCATATAGCTCAAGCACTGAGCCCTGTGATGATGTCTAAGAAAAAAAATATTAACAATGTCTTTCATTCAACCAGTATTTATGACTCCTAGAATATGACAAGCAACTCCAAGCCCTGATAATTTAAATAAACTCAACCAGTTTCCTTAACTTTGCCATGGCAGTATTGCAATGGGAAAGACATGTGCATGCCAGAGGCATCAGAAGGCACAGACATGCTACATACATGTAAAATGAATGATAGCATATGTGCTGAGGAGACAAAACAGGTGGCAATTATATGCAGACACTTAGACGTCTAAGGGAGTATGATGAAGGTGGGAACATGAGCGTGTCCATCAGAGGAGAATTCTACGTACAGGGCAAATGCTGTGAACAGGAAGCGGGTCAGTCAACTGCAGTTGGACAAGAGGTGGGGAGAAGAGGGCAAGGTGAGGTCAGGGGCTGATGGCGGCAGAAGCAGCGATCCCTCTTGGGTCCCATAAAGCCTTATGGGTTAGTATGGGCTGGATGAGAAGTCACTAGCACATTCTTAATCATACTCTCATTTAAAAAAAGATTTATTAATTATTTTTTTACAATGTTCTGCCTGCATGTATGCCTACATGCCAGAAGAAGGCACTAGATCTCATTATAGATGGTTGCTGGGGATTGAACTCAGACCTTTGGAAGAAAAGCCTGTGCTCTAACCTCTGAGCCATCTCTCCAGCCCTTATTTTATTTTACTATTTTATGGGTATGGGTATATCGTCTGTCTGTCTGTGCAGTACATGTATACCATGGCCACGGAAGCCAGAAGGCAGTATCAGATCCCATGGAACTGCAGTTACTGGTGGTTGTGAGCCACCACGTGGGTGCTAGGACACAAACGCAAGTCCTCTAGAAGAGCATGGAGTGCCCTGAACCACTGAGCCATCTCTCCTGCCTCTTAACCACACTCTAAATAAAATCACTGTGGTAGCTGTATTGACAACAGATTGTAGGTGTAGCAAGGGGACTGGTGAGAAACTAGAGCAGATATTTCAGGGAAGACGTCATGATGGGCCTGAGTGACGAGAAGGGCCAGAAGTTACCACTCAAAGTACACGCTGAAAGAGAGACGAGAGAAGTCTCCAGTGCTTTGGACATAGGGTGTGAGGTGAAGAAAGATCCAGTTTGAGGGCAGGGCCCATTAAAACAGCATCACAATTTATAGAGTAACCAAATTCTTTCACATTTGCTGTGCTTCACTTTAGAATGTCTATAATTTATTTTAGTGACCATATTCCTCTGGATGAATATTACATAAATTGTAATAGGGCTCTTTCTATACATAGTACCTCTGGAAACATTCTAGTGAAATAAAAAATAAAAATAATTTTATGATTTTTAAAATGGATCTTTTTATTTTATAGTTAAGACTTACAGCTAAAAAAATAACTAAAGGCCACTTCATTGTGAGAGCCTGACAGAACAGTGTGTGTCAAAATAACTCCATTACAAAGTGCAACCCTAATGGATATGATAGATAAAATGGAGAGATAGATAAAAAGCACCATTGAAAATCTTCTGAAAGCAAACAAGATGAGCATATCTTACAAGTAAGAACCTGGTGAGGTGCAGTAAATCGGGAGATGCCACAGGCCAGAAGACAATGGGAGAAAGGGTTACGAACAGGGCCCTATGTCCCATGAGAACACCCTCAAGACAATTCATTGCCAAGGCTACTAGGTGGGGCTGGGCAAAGCAGGCTGCCGTGCCAGGGCGGGACAGGGCTCTCTGGCCTCCTAAGTGCAGGGATGCGGTTGGTGGGCCTCACCTTAGCGATGGAACTTAGGTACCAGCAAAGGGGGAAATTGAAATCACGTGCCAGCCACTAAAATTCAATAAGAATACAGTATTCTGTGTCACCTGATGTATACTTTTGACAAAGGTGGGAAATTTGAAAATCATGAGGAAACAGCAGATAACACCACCCTGAGGAACAAGCTATAAATCACCAAAAATGTCCTGTTTTGTTTTTTTGTTTTTTGAGCAAGTCTAGTCACTTTAAAAAGTACATGATCAAGTGATAGTCAAGATGGTGAATTTCTCTAGATTGAAGCAGATTCAAAATATGTAAAGGCCATGCACTGTTGTAACTGGTCCCCTGGCTACACAGTAGCAGGGCAGCCAGTAATGGCGGCACCTTCTAAAGCTCAGACGATCACGTGATAAACAACGTCACTTCTGTGATTTTGACAGCTGAAGTGAGCTTAGGATGAGCATGTCCTTGTTTGTAAGAGCTGCACACTCAATTATTCAAGCATAATAGTGCATTGTGCTAGCAATTACTCTCAAATAGTTCCAGGGCAGTTAACTGTATTATAATTTCAACTCTTCCTTAGAATTTCAAGTTGTTTCTTTTAAATAAAGGCAGAATGAAGACACACACAAAACTGTATTTTTCCATCAACAAGCAGCACAAACAAATGAGATAACGAAGAAAGCCATTAAGGAAGACCCAGAATGGCCCCAGACAGAAGTGGAGTGAGAGGGGACACACAGGGAGCACGGAGCACTACAAAATTTTGGACAACAAAGCACAGAAACAGAACACGAGGCAGGAAATAGTACCAGAGATAGAGGAAGCAACGATGATTATATAATTGTAAATGATTCAGTTGGGCCAGGTGAGGCGGTGCCGGCCTGTAATCCGACACTTGTGATGTAGAAGCAGAGGAACGGGAATTTGGGCCAGCATGGAGGCTCAGTGGACACGGGAGTCTCTGCCAGGGCTGACAGCCTGAGTTAGGTTGTGGGAATCCATATGGCAGAAGGAGGGAACTTGTCTTCTGACCTACATGTGTAGAAACACACACACACACACACACACACACACACACACACACACACACACACACCATACAAATAAGCAGTAAATAATATTTAGAGAGAAAGAATAGCAGGCTAGGCTCAGCTATTTAGTATTAGAGGCCAGCAGAGGCTACACCAGGCTATACCTTAAAAAAAAAAAATCAATTGTGGGCCTGAAGAGATGGCTAGGTGGTTTAGAGCACTTGTTGCTCTTCCAGAGGCCCCAGGTTTGACTCCCAGCACCCACATGGTAACTCAAACCACCTGTAACTCCAGTTCCAGGGGATCTGATCACCTCTTCTGACCCCCTCAGGCACTGAGCATGTCCAGGGAGGCACAGACATCATGTAGGTAGAGCATGCACACATAAAATAAAATAAATAAATCTAATAATAATTTTTGCTCAACAAAAAGAATTATTATTTTATTTATTAATTTATTTATTTGGTTATTCGAGACAGGGTTTCTCTGTTTAACACTCAGTAGATTCAACTGAAGAGTAAGACCCAATAATTGGACATTATTAATGATAGTGCCACAAAATATATAAAACACAGAGCAAGACAATATAAAGAAGAAACAGAATTCTATACCTCTAGGTGGAGACTTAGGCCCATCTAACTCAGGCTGAGGGACCTGGCAGCAGACGCTCTTACCCACTGACCACCTCTACCTGACCATCCGCTGTGACAAACGGCTGGCAGAGGCACTATAAGACTGACTTCGGCTCATGGTTTCAGTGTTCAGCCCATCGTGGTGAGGAGGCATTGAAGCAGGAACAGTTCTGCTCCTGGTGAAAGGGGGGCATGAGCAGGCTAGACCAGGAAAAGGAATGGGGCCAGAAATAGGACTGGAAGCCTGGATAATTCATCTATGTGGGGAAAATATATGGAAACAACTACGTGGAGGGCAGAAGTGTGACCGTTCTGGAAGAAATGAATGTTTACAATCTTTGGTTAAGAAATGTTTTGTTGATGTTAAGTTTGAAAAACCATAAAAACGGTTATTAATTTGCTGTCTTAAAATTAAAGACATCATTAACAAGTGAAATAGTAGCCTAGAATATATCTGCTACATACAAAGACAGCAAGGTAGGAGTGCCCAGATTTACAAAGATTCCGCAGGACTGGAGAGATGACTCTGTCATTATGGCACTTGCAGAGGACATGGGTTCAATCCCCCACACCCACATGGCAGCTCACGCCACCTGTAACTCGGTTCAAGGGAGCTGATGCCCTTCTCTGGCCTTCACAGGCACTGCATTGCATGTGGTATACCTACATACTGGCAGTTAGAACACCCATACACACAAAAATAAATGACTCTAGCCAGGAGATGGAGCGTGCCTTTAATCCCAGAACTAAGGAGGCAGAGGTCTGTGGATCTTTGTGAGTTCAAGGCCAGCCTGGTCTACAGAGCTAGTTCCAGGACAGCCAGGGCTATACAAAGAAACTCTGTCTCAAAAAACAAACAAACAAGCAGGAAGGCAGGCAGGCAGACAGACAGACAACTCTTTAAAAAAGAAAATACAAGTAGGATATTATTTGTAACTAAAACCTGAAATAGGTTCTGAGAAATAATCTAAATGACTATCAACAAGATTGAGAAATTTAATAACATACAAAGTAGTATATGATGTTTGTGGTTGTATAAAGTATGGGTACGATGCACTGATCCAACTTGAAAGTTACCAATAACAAGTAAGAAAAGAATACAACTGGGGAAGGAGCCACTTACACTGGATTTGTAACCAATTATAGTATATGTGTAATTTTTCATAAGCTCAGTGGTAGAAAACAGGCATTTTTCTTCCTATGTCTATATGCCTGACATTTAAATTATATCATTAAATCCATGATTAATGTGCTGCTCCCACCTGACATCCATGCTTCTCTACAATACTATGTCAGTGTCACTCATCCTGCAATGTTTCCCAGAGCAGGACTTCCTTAGCCGCAGGTGTTCTTGTGGCCTTCACCGCTTCCTCGGCTGTGACGGATGAATGCTTTTCTTTTCATATCACTTAAACAATCTTTTTTTTTTTTTTTTCAGAGAGAGACAGGGTTTCTCTGTGTGCCCTTGAATGACCTGGACTCACTTTGTAGACCAGGCTGGCTTCGAACTCACAGCGATCTACCTGCCTCTGCCTCCTGAGTACTGGGATTAAAGGCATCTGCCACCACGGCCTGGCAACAATTTTGTAAAATACATGAAAAGGGGAAATCACATGTTTACTATATCCATATTTTCTAATACGAAGAGAAATAAATATATGTATTAAATGTTCGTCTTTAGCGATGCCTGGAAATATAAAGTATCACGCCCTGGGTTAACTTACAAGTAGTTCCCCAAGTCTGGTGTAAAAGGTTGCTTTGTCAGAACTGAAGTCTCCAGCCCACACCCTTTGGGGTTCTGGCTAGGTAGTGAGGGGACAGAAACCCCGCCCTGTATGTACACTGGGCATCCATCAAAGTGGATCCCTCTCTGGGAATGCAGCACAACGCAGCTTCTCTTGGCCTCTGGCTGATCATTTCCTTAGCTTTAAGTAAGTTCCCTTCTTGCTGAGCAGTGGAAACTATGCGTACACTTTCCGGCTCAGCTTAAATATTACCATCACAATAAAATACTTTGACTTGGATATGCCTGCCATCTCTCTGGGTTGACCTCACTTCCTCCTTCATCAATCTATTTCTAGTTTCATATGGATGCTTATCATATTCAACACAATATATGTCTGCTTGTCATAAACCCCCGTAAGCATAAATGTTACTGGAGTCTGGAAGCTTTATGTCTCACTCTAAGCAGGAATTCCATCTCGGTCATGTTATGCTTTGTATGTAGTAGTTACGTACATACCTGGCCGACCGAACTCCATCCAATAAATTAGCATTTAATCACACAGCACAAGGAGACTATGCACCCACAGAACATTACAAAGTAAACATGGCACTCTAGGTTGCCTAGATTCATTTTCAAAACGAGAAAACAAAAAATAAAGCCCATTAGGAAAAAATGTCAAAAACAATTGGGTTGACTGAAAAATGCCAAATGCTGGTTTTAGGGTGTGTGTATGCTTACAACTTAGAACTGCCCAAGGAAAAGCAACTGAGAAAGTGAAGCTTTGACACTACTCGAAATCCATTAGCTTCAGGAAGTGGTTATGTGGCCTTTAGAAGTCCCGGTACTTCCGGAAGACACGTCAGGATGGCTTCCCTTCCCTTTGCTCTGATACATAAACATTAATCCTAATTGCTTTTCTGGTGAAGAAAGCCATAGCGGCTACTGTTGATCAGAAGGACCAGCATGCAGCTCCTCTGTAGATACTTTAGTTTGCCTGGGCCAAAGCAGCAAACTGCACACCTGTTTCAAACACACTTACTCTGATCCAAACAGAAAGTAAGCTAAGGAAAACACAAATTCACCTCTCTGTGGGAAATATCAATATCAACATCTATCGCCAGATTGCATAGATTTACATATTTTAGCACACATGGTATTTTACAAAGGATTACCAGCCAGAGCACCCACTGCCAACCCTGACCTCAGGAAGGAAGCAGTGAGGACCCCATGCTCTGCGCTGTTCACTGGCCTGCCTGCTGCCAGGGAGAGTGAGGAGGTGAGGGCTGTGGATGGGCAGAGGAAGGTCTCACGGATTTCACTTGCTCATTTTTTCTGTCACATTCCTGTTAAACTTCCCTTTTTTTCTTTCTCAAGACAGGGTTTCTCCGTGTAGCCTTGGCTGTCTTGGACTCACTTTGTAAACCAGGCTGGCCTCGAACTCATAGTAATCCGCCTGCCACTGCCTCCCTGAATGCTGGAATTACAGGTGTGCACCACTGTGCCTAGCTTAAATTTCCTTTCTTTCTTGGCAGGTAGAGTAAACTAAAATTCTCATTTGAAGCTCTAAACAATATTTTCATGCTAATTTTACATTGTTGAAGTAAGATGCTATCACACTATGCCTACTTTCCTGGATGAATAAAATCAACTGGACATTAGATGTTATAAAATCCCTATGACATGAGCAGGTCTAAGAAACCCAAAAATACCATTTTTCTTAAAAAATAAATAAAAGAAGCACCTGGACTAAAAAGAAATAAAATTTGACTCTATCAAATACTTCATTAATTTTTTTTACTCCTAAAGGAGTAAGTGCCCTTTAAAATCCTCTTCATATAGGATATAATCTCTAATTGCTTGCCCAAGGCCACAGTTAGCAGGATTTTTATTTCAACACTGCCACCTAGTGGACAACGCTTTTAACTACTCACTGGCTCCATTTGTCTAACCAAAGTAAGTAACATTCAAGGAGGAAATTTACAAACACATAACAGGTTACACATTTATTGTTATGGAATAGAAATCATGTAACTTACAAGCATTATTATATAGTGCTTTTAGTAAGGTACCTTAGTGATTTCTTCAGACGCTCGTTCAAAGTCCTGGACATTTCGGCAATAAAATCCTATCGTACAACTAGGATCCATTTTTCGAAATGACATCTTTTTAGGAGACGGGCAGTGAAATGTCTGTAATTTTTGGAATAGTTTGGGGTTAATTTACCATTCTTGATGGGCTGATGTAAATACTTTTTATCAAAACTATAATAAACACATATTCTAAGAAGCATTTTAGCTTTTCCCATTCTCTTAAAAAATGTGAAAAGCAAGAACCAGCATTCTGTATATTTAATCAAAACTTCACCCTACACGGCACCATGCTGTTCAGCAAAATGAAGCCAGTTCATCAAGCAAGAGATGCATTTCTAACACTCGAAGAAAGGAAGAAACACCGATGACCAGAGTCGGCATATGTAGTCTAGAACCCTGTTAGCCAGCCATCTCTATGAGACTGAGTTAAATCTGTCTCATTAGAGAGTCTTCATTGTTCACAAATTCATAGCAGCTTTATCCCTATAGCCAAAAGCGAGAGATGAACCAAATATCTATAAACATGTAACTGAATTAAAACTTTTATGTTCTGGGGGGGGGGGTTAGTTGGAGAGATAGCTTGGGAGTTAAGAGCAGAGGACCCAGTACCTACAAGGTGGCTCCCAAATGTCTGTAACTCCAAGGCCAAGGGATCCAATGTCCCCTCTGGCCTCCATGGGCACTACACACATGCAGTGCACATACATACCTAGTATAACATAAAAAAGTCTTCTAAAAATTATATGACATACCATAATTATTTGGAATAAAAATGGAACAAATATGTGCATGTGAATGATGGTTCTTTTTAACCTTGTATGTGCCCATGAATACATGAAGGTTCTTGCTAATGTTTAAACCCCATTCATAAAATTATTCTTATAATCTAACACACAGACCACAGACTTGTAAATGATCTATACTTATACTGTCAGCTTCAGAGTTTTGTTTGTTTGATTTTGTTATTCTTGCTGTTGTTGCTGGTGGTTTTTTTCATTTATTTTTTGACATAGGCTCCAACTGTGTAACCCTGGCTATCCTGGAATTGGCTATGTAGACCAAGGTAGTCTCCATCTCACAGGGACCCACCAGCTTCTACCTCCTGAGTGTGAAATTATTGGCATATAATTAAATATCTTCCAATTTTCTTTTCTACTGTTTTATATTCTTGTTCATTCCTATAAAGAACATGTGATGAGGCAGGTGAAATTCACCTACGGTGGGGGGTGGGGAGCTCTGCAAAAGACACACATTCTGAGCAGGCCACCTCTGTGTTAGATTCAAATCCAACAGGACAGTAAGCCTACACCAAACCTTGATCACACAAAGTGCTTAGATAACAGTCTCTATAACTAGTAGGGTCTGACAGAGCTAGCTAGATCTCTTAGGTGCTAGCCAGTACCAGCACTGTCTCACCAGGCTTTGCCCAATATAGTTTCAACTATTTTATTTTAAAGAGATTAAAAACAGATCTGAGGCGGGGGGTACTGGTGGTGCATGCCTTTAATTCTGGCAGAGGCAGGCAGATCTCTGTGAGTTTGAGACCAGCCTGGTCTACAAAGTGAATCCAGAATAGTCAGAAACAAACAAACAAACAAACAAACAAACAAAACAGAAATAGAAACAGATCTGAAAGACAGAAAAGCTAAGTAAACTGTTAGTTGCAGTATGAAGGAATATGTTGGGTATAAGACACAGTTCTAGGTCCTATTTATAACAAAGTCTTTTACATACAAAATGTCTAAAAAAAAAGAGCCATTTGCCCAATTTGTTGAAAACCAATAAGAAGAAATGATTCTTCAGCTTTTGCTACCTGATAAGGGAGCCAGTGAAAAGCCTACAGAGGGGCCAGTGCTGCATGCTGGACTCATCTGTGACATGTCCTTCTCTGTAGAGAGTACCAACTACAGCTTTCCCAGCATCAGTAGCTACAACAGTGTGTGCGTGCTCCACTGCAGTCACCACAGATAAGAACCACAAACGCTAAGCTGTGACTGGTGGGCTTCTTGACATCGACAGAGAACTTTTTAATTACCCGCAGAGCAGGTATAGATCTCTGGTTTCTTTCAAAAGTGAAGCTGCTAGTGGCTGTCGCTGCATGAGTAGGTCTCAGAAAGGCGCTTTATCCATCTCTATGCTTATGTCATGTTGTTTTGTTCACGCAAGATTCTAAAGACAAAACAACAGTAATTTAAATTCTGAATCATCTCAATTTATTGTGAAATAAGTTCACCTTTTAATATATTCCAAAGTGGTGTTGCTAGGTTATGTTCATTTTATGATGATTCTTTAAGCTAAGCATGTATGGTTTAATTTTAAAATTCTGATGTCTGGTAATAGCAGCCTCCTACCTCACATACAGTTTAGGGAGTAATAACCTTGTATAGTTCTTTCTGTAACAATGAAATATGTTGCTGGAAAAAGTCAACTCCGGTTTATTCCATTTTCAATGGATCATTTATCCATTGCCTGGATGAATAATTATTAGGCATCTATTAAATTCCAGCCATGATTAGACATTTAATTAAGGACTTTGTTTTCTGAAGGAGACGCTGTGGGTTTATACTCTTTACATATACGTTAAGGATGTGATTATTGCTATGGCAGATGTTATTACCTAGACATATAAGCAACACCACCACAACAACTGTTCTTAGCCTACGTGGGTCTGCAGCTTGGATGAAGCTTCCTGAGAAGTTAGAGAACATGCCCACAGGTCACACGTGCCATTCACGAAGAGCATGTCTTTCCCCAACAAATTCACTTCTCACTTGCCCATCTGTCCCATAACCTCAATGCCTCTATTTTTCTTAATTTATTGGTGGTGACTGATACAGAAATGCCTGGCATTTGGAGTTGGGGACCTATGACTTGGAACACACTCACACCCACTAACAGGGCTTTTCTTACCTTTGAGAACTTAGTATTTGCCTCTAATCCCAGCACTTGAAAGAGAGTGGATCTCTGTGAGCTCAAGGCCAGCTTGGTCTACAAAGTGAGTTCTAGGCCAGCCAAGGTAACACAGTGAGACCTCCCAATCTCAAAAAATAAAAACATCACTTGTATGAAATACAGTCTATAATTCTGGGAGTATATTAAATAAGAAATCATAGTGCCTGATTTAGGAAACCTTAATTCATTAATAATAATTATTACTATTATTAGGCTAACTCCTGCCTAGGGCTGGTACCACCCACAGTGGGCCCGGTCTTCCTACATCAATGAGCAATCAAGAAAATGCCCCACAGACATGCTGGCAAGCCAGTCTCAGAGAGGCAACCCCACCGCACCCCAGAGACTTCTGGTAACGCTGAGCTGAAGCTGACTAGGAGGAACACTGTATATACATTTCATGTGAGTACACAGACACATGTGTATATAAAATTATATTTGTAAGATATACATATGCACATATGTATAAATACACACTTACACATAAATACACACATACGTATCATACTCCTCCCATCTCAACAACTAAAATTCTGTCTTATTCTAGTCATCAACATTGAAAACCAGCAACTTTATCTGCACTCACTGCTAAGGTCCTGAGTTCCTCTCATTCTCTTCCAGTTTCTCACTGTCGTTTTTGTGATGTTTTCTTGCTAAACTGCTCCTCTGAACCCCACTGTCTTTTTGAAAATCATACCATGTGCTTTAAACTCTAAAAGCTGCCCTCAGCTGGGCGTGGTGATGCACACCTTTAATCCCAGCACTGAGCGGGCAGAGGCAGGTGGATTTCCATGCATGTTCTAGGCCAGCCAGGACTACACAGTGAAGCCTTGTCTCAAAACGCAAACAACAAACAAACAAAAACTTCAATGAAGACAACTAAAGACAAGGAAGATTCTCTTTCCTCTAGTGTAGAATTCTACTCCATTTTACATGCCTAATCAATAACATATTCTAACACATGCATGAGATAATATCGCAAAGAAGAAAATGAACATAAAGATACAACAGAAGCATTTGGAGATACATGGAGGAGGTCAAGAGAGGTCCACAGACTTTCATCTAGAAAATCTTCACTTGATATGACAGAAGCAAAGTGAAACTTTAGGGTTGGAGATTTAGGTTGGTGGCTGTGTTCTTGCTTAGCAGGTGTGAGGCCGTAGCCAGCTTAAGCACAGCTGCCCAGCAGACCTCCTAAGGGTTATTAAGGTTCACATGCAGTGTTCTATGGAGGACACATCTGAAGAGCATACAGCTTACAAAAGAGGCTAGGTTGTTTTATAATGCATCTTTCTTTCTTTTTTTTTTTCCGAGACAGGGTTTCTCTGAGTAGCCTTGGCCGTCCTGGACTCACTTTGTAGACCAGGCTGGCCTCGAACTCACTGCGATCCACCTGCCTCTGCCTCCCGAGTGCTGGGATTAGAGGCGTGAGCCACCACGCCCGGCTATAATACATCTTTCTAAGCAGACTTCAACACGGCAGTTTGTTTTCATTCATACCCCATTGAATACTACTAAGTATTAATCTTGAGTCAAAAGGCATTTCTGAAACACAACATTTAGCATAGTTCTCATGAGCCCATCTCAATCATTGCCTTTGCCATTTGTGATCAAAATCATTCTAGTCTGTAAAAGCATGGACTAGTAAAAACTAACAAAAATGATATAATAGTTCTCTATCTCACTTAGGAACTCAAACTTTTCTGACTTAAAATACTGGATGACAAAATGACCACCTGTAGGGAAAGAAGAGTCCATGAGAATGTGCTTCAATGAACGCTAGAAATCACGTAAGAACCTGAACGTAAGCAGAGGCCAAGGCTCCGCTGGCGCCGAGTCTACACCAAGTCCGTTAGCTTTTATTTGGCAGGACAGACCCAACCCTGTACATTCTTCTGTTTGTGCACTGCTTAGCTACCTGGCTGCAAAAGCACTCAGTACATTTACTTCAGTACAATCATGATACCTAACAAGTTGGAGATGGACATAATCACAGATTAAAATTCACCAGCCAAGCTCCCAGCCTTTGACCAGTGGTTAGTATGCTTTTATAAATTGGCAAAATACTAACTTGTAATTGCAATACTAGAAAAGCACGGCTACTAGCACACCTCTAAACGACAGTTGGCTTCAACCAGTAAGAAAACAACACTGGCTCTCTATGTACAGTACCTCAAGAGGGAAATCCTTTATGTTGACATCTACAAAAGACTGGCAGTAATGAGGGTCCATGTAAATCAAACTGTCATCTACAAGGACAAAACAGAAGACAAGTAATTCAAAAAACACCTTATTATGACACTGCTTACAATCCAATTTCTACGTAAGGCAACTGAAAAAAAATCTAGGTGTAAGAGCCTGCCAGCCTGATACTCGCTGACAGAAGCGTGGGTCTGCACAGCATAGATTAACTTTACATAATGCTTGTATAAGCAGAATTTTATAAAGTGATGAGTTTGTCATTTAATTTTTGGTGATAAAATTACTTTCACAAACACACAATTATATTCTACAGTTTGCATATGAAAAATGCATTGCTTCTTTGTTCTGACAGCAAGAACATATTGCTTGTCATTTCATCATTGACTAACACCACTAAAACACGGTAAAAAGTAAATATATAAATAGCAACCACAAGAATGTGGCAGTGGTGTCTTCTGGAATTCAGGGAAACCAATAAATTATGCTTTGTTTACGCATCGACAGAAGTTAACCACACATTCTAAGGAATCCAATTATGTTGTGGACCACATGACGAGTGAGTGGCCATGGGAGGACGGACAACAGCAGGAGGTGCTCATTGGGATTCTGTTAACCATCTTGTTTCCAAACAATCTCATGTTGACTTTCCACTTTTAAAATAAAATTAAAAAAGTAATAGTCACTAACCTTGAAATCCAGCAAAGTAATATGACTGTTTAGGTTTGCCGCCAATAATACCTACACAATATTCGAGGCTTAAAACACCCTGTCAAAGGAAATTAACAGATTTAGAGCAGGGGCCGAGTCGTAATGATCTGAAACAGCTGAGTCTGTACTGCCAACTTCTCCCCAACAGTTACTACTGTTTTACATTTGCTCCATGTCTCAGAATCCTTGTCTTCTAAACTGCTTCCTCTTTTCTTTAACCTACTTGGTATTAATTCACATTAAATTTTTTATCATGATGTTGCTCACCTGCTACAGGAAACATGACATCACAAAGCCAGAGAAGTCCTGCCATAGCAAAGCTCTCGTTCTTCTCTTAATGAGAGCATTCTCTATGAGCCAGACCAGCGGTTCTCAACCTGTGAGTCGAAACCCCTTTGGGCATCAAATGACTCTTTCATGAGGTCATCCAAGACCATCCTGCATATCAGTTACATTATGATTCATAATAGTAGCAAAATTATAGTTATGAAGTAGCAATAAAAATAATTTTATGGTTGTGGATCACCATAACATGAAGAACTGCAGTAAAGGGCCGCAGCATTAGGAAGGTTGAGAACCACTGATCTAGAGGATTAAAAAACAAAACAAAAAAAACCTCAGATGACCCCCACCTTAGCACTGTCCAGCTCAAACCATACTTGGAGGTGAATGCAGTGGCACATATATGCCTCAAAAGACTGAGGCAGAAGGATTGCCAGTTCAAGGTTAGCCTGGGCTACAAAGCAAAACCTCTGTCTCAAAAACAAAACAAAAACAAAGCAACAAAACAAAACAAAACCAAAACCACCTTTACATCTTAGAGATTGATAGTTTCCTGAGTTCTTGTCTTTTGAGGCTAGGCAGAGGCAGCGAGTGACCTGCAGCTTGCCATCAGCAGGGGACACAACAGATCATCTACAGCCCGTAAGGGACTAGCCTCTGTGCGTGACTCAGCCTTGCCATTTGTAAATCTGATTAGCCCTCACGAGCATCCTAGTGACATCCCCACCAGAGGGAAGATCATCAGACTCTTACTTGAGATCCCAGCTGCTTGTTCCTTCCTGTCCCCCTCCAGGCCTGTCTCCCAGCTGTTAGAATGCACATGAGGCGAAAAGCTAACCAGAGGCGCACTCTGTCAGCACAGCTTTTATAAGCCGGCATCCATGCGATAAGGATTTGTGAGGAGAAAGCCACCCAAGCCACCCATGCTCCTGTGAGGAACCCAAGTAATCTCAGTGGTGCACCAAACTGCACTTAGCTGGAGTCATTTCTTTGGAGTGCTGGTGTCCTATCTCGGGTGGGCAGGCATTACTGCACATCTCCCCAGGGAAAGTGTGTAACTGTTGCTAAAGCTATAATGCTTGACAGGCTAGTGTGCTTAGGCTTGGGACCACTGCCGTGCCATCCAGAGTGAAGAAGGCTTGGCTACTCAGGGGCCACTGAGCCACACTGCCTCATCAGGAAGCACAGGAATGTTGGAGGCATGTATCCTCAAGGATCAGCTTCCACAGATACCATCCAGGTGACTTAGGGAGTAGAGCTTCTGCCCAGCTGTCAACCTGGATAAACTGTGGATACTGCTCAGTAAGCAGACTCCAGTCAGTGCTGCAAAACCAAGCCTGGAGCTGCTCCCATCCCTGAGGTGCTGTGATCAGACTACTGAAAAGTTCTGGGGGAGGAAAGCTCCCTACACAGCCTGACATCGTGAAGCCAAATTCTTCAGCAGAAGAACTGAGGAAAAGACTAAGGGTGTAGGAGGTGTCCTGGTACATCTCTGTGTGTTCCAAGTGTAGGTTCTTTGCTGACATTTCTATACATTCTTGACTGTCAGTTGGGAACCTGCCTAAGGAGTCCTAGGAAGGTATGAGGAAGGCACTCTGTGGATAACAGTCACAGTGTGTGGTAGGTAGACATACCCCACTCTCAATCTCAAACACTTCAGAATATGTGTAGACACAATGCAGATTGGATTCCACAAATCAGGTGTGGGTTCATGAGTCCTTATATGTATACTGCAAGTCTCGATATTCAAAGAACTGATGATATCATCATTACTTTCTGTTGCAGTTATTTATTACCTAATAAATATTATTAGGCCTATAATTATTATTATAGCAGTATTGTCGAACCTGCTAACAGTCAATCAAGACACCGACACCTGTTATATTTTAAAATAGCCTTAGTTAACCTGGGGCAGTGCAGATATTAATCCCCTACACTACTTCCCATGGTGCAGCCTCCTTCTTCCTCTCCTCTCCTCCAGTCTCTTTCCTCCCAAGATGCTCCCTCTCTCCCCAAGCCCTGGAACCTTAGCCACGCCTATCCCATTTGTCCTGCCCAGGTGTGATAGCCTTTTATTGGTCAAACAGGTTAGGCTCTTAGGCAAAGTAAGGTAGGGCAGAAATAGCAAGCAGTAATTAGCATCAAAATACATTAGACCAACCTCCAACAATTTCCCCTTTCTGTCTAAACATATATATTAAGAACAATTATGGAAAAGTATAAAAACCAATAGGTAAGACTTACACACATAATGTCTAATCAAAAGGTGTTTGGGAACCTTGAAGCAAATATTATCTATTCTATCTTGGTGAGCCAAAAGATTTGAACCTAAATCAATATCTATCAAAGCTCATATCTATCTAGATCTAAAAGTATCTTAACTCCTAAACAAGTAAGCTTAATTTTAAAACTATCTGGTCTTCAATCCCATCAGAGACTTGAGAAGAAATAAATTTAACTACCTGAGTAAACAGGAAGTACAGGTTAGCAGCTTCCAAAATGAAAAAAAAAAAATGACAGAGACAGTTTGCTGCCTGAACAGTCACCTAAAACTCTCTCTAACCTTGGAACATCATCTTCAACCTTCTGGCCCACTATATCTTTAAAAAGAGAGCCTTAAATAATTACAATCTTAATATTATAGGTGTTCTATTCACAGAAGCATCAATTAATAAACAATAAATAAAACAAACATTAAAATATTCACTAGCCTTAGATGCCCTAAACCAACTAACAATTAAAAATAATCCTATCAAAGGAAATGGTCTTGTTTTATTTTTAACAGTAAGGTGTCTATTTCTTTCTAAGTAAAACTGCCTTAGTTTCACCAGGCAACTGAATCAGCTGAGTGAACTGTTCACATCCTGGGGAAAAATGAAGAAGTGAAAGTTCTAAACCTCTCATAGCCAAGAAAAGAACTAGGCCTATCTATACCAAGAGCCATTACCTACTCCTCTCAGAAAAATGTGGCCACATAAGGGAGAGACTTCTGTCCTGGCCTCTGTATTACCTCTCCTTCAGACTAGCGCAGACCCACGCAATACACACACTTGGTGACTAGACGCTGGACTGCTGCCATATGTCAGAGGCTGAATCTTTAGAAACTTTAGACACCTTCCAGTTCCTCAGAGTGCTTCTCCACCACTAGCTAGTGTGTGATTTACTGCTGTGATTGTAGCCACAGCACAATCAATAAAACTGAAGCTAACCCATCAAACAGCATAATCCTCCAACATATGAGCAAACTCCTTCCCACTCCCACCACCAGGGGCCTTCCTTGCCCAGCCTGCTGGCTTCTCTGAGCCACACTTTTGGCACACAAATACTAACAAAGGCTGTTGAGTAAAGAAGGCTTTATGTCACTTTCACTCTCAGCAGGGCCTCACGCTATAACCCTGATTATGTAGCATTCCATTCAGTCTCTAAAAATCACTGGGCAGCTGCTAAGTGTGCAGACATGGATCAAGAAAGAGAACATGCCTACATATAAAATTTGTGGATTTTAAAAATATTTTTATTATATAAAGAAAAGGTGGCAACATAAAACTGGCAGGGTCTTCGGCACTGTACTGAAACCAGCGTGTCAGTAGCTTGTTGGTCTCTGTGGGGCCCCCAGGGGCACCTCGCATGCTCTGGCTGCTCACAAATGTGGGTGCTGCAGACAGTGGTGGCATGAAAAAGGTGTCAGGTGAATGTTGGTCTCTGTGGGGCCCCCAGGGGCACCTCGCATGCTCTGGCTGCTCACAAATGTGGGTGCTGCAGACAGTGGTGGCATGAAAAAGGTGTCAGGTGAATGTTGGTCTCTGGAAGCCTGAGGCCCCTGGGAGTCTAGTCAAGAGACATCAACCTCTTCATGCTGAATGCTGGGTGCAGCGCTAGTCATTCCATTTGGAAGTGGGCAGGTAATGCATTACAGCAACTGAAACTGGAATCACAAATAACATTTTCCCAAAATTCTTCAAGTCTGTTTTCAAGTTCTTATGCCATGTGATTCTTGGTCTCCTCGGGATTATGTTGAAATGTATAAAATTGTTTAAAGAGCCTGAGTTTGAACTACCACAATTTTAGTTTCACTTAAAATGAGATGGTTTGAAACACTGTGTTGATAAATTGGTTTTAACCTTGAAGGAGTCTAACCATGTAAAAGGCTTGATGCTACATCTGTAAGCTAGTTCTCACTGTCAAGTTCTAATACCAATTTTGTTTTTGATATCAGAGAGGGCTTGATAATGCTGCAAATTGTAAACTCTTCTTAATGTTTGGCCTTGCAATAGCCTCTTTAAAGCAGTTGCTGATATAGCTACAGTCAGTGACAACATTTTAAGGAACTTCTGGAGCTGGTGAGTATTAAATCCCTTGGTCCAAATGAACTTCAGTCCTAGTTAAGATTCTCACGCCGTCATTCGATCTTAATGTTGCACACACATGTTTTCTTCACATATATGCAATGCTTCACGCAACACAAGTCCTGGGCAGTGGTGACACCGTCTTCTTTGTACAAGCCCCTCTCCTCTACCTACTTTTATCAGGAAATTAACACAGACATGGTGACAAAGACTTTGTTTTTTTACTTCTTTATAGAAATCTCTTGACTTGGTTGTGCACTAAGGAACTCTTCAGATTCATCATCAATACCTTTAATAAAAGTGACTATCTGAACTGTATCTATCTTTGGCCGAGCTGTTACCTAGCACCCACATAGGAAACTTAAAATTACGAGCTCTACTCTCCAACTTTCTTTCAATAGATTTTCCAGTTTCTTTAATTTATGTGGCTATAGTCAGGTGAGACAAACTGATCTTAGAAATGTCTCTTTTCTTAAAGCATGTAATGTTATACCTGCTACACTCTACATACATCACGTAAACTCACCACTAGTAAATTATTTTGATTTTTTTTTGCTGTTAAATATGCTGTCACATAACTAGCTTTTACAATAGAATCTGTCCAAATCATAACTTCCAAAAAAATTTTTGAGAGCAGTCTTTGCTTGGCTCCACTATTTTGTCCTTATGACACACAATCCTGATACACATTGAATTTGACAGCATGTATTACTTGTAATGCACTTTCAAATTACAGTCTTTGAAAATGTACACAGATTTCCTACAAACTAGGCAGACTACCTTACTGTTTACCTCAACAGAAAACTAGTCATCTGACCATTTTGCACTGAACAGCCTTCCTCTTCCTCTATCCATAATGTTTCTCCCTGGTCCATCCAGGGGTGTATGAGTGTGGGTCAATGTGTGGGTGCATGCGCATGGAAACCAAAGGATGGTAATAAGTATTTTCCTCAGTCGCTCTCCACTTTATTTCTTGAAAAAGAGTCTCTCACTAGTCCTTGCACTCACTGATTGGCTAGACAAACTGGCCAGCAAGTCCAAGTCACATCACTAGCACTGGGAATTTGGCAACATGCTACCACACCCACCTTTCTGTGAGTATGTGGAGTTCAAAATCAGGTCCTCCTGGGATGTGATCAGCTAAGCCATCTCCCAAGCCCCAGCTCTGTTTCCCATAAGACACTGTATAAGCAATGCTAGAATTAAACTATAGTAATGTAGAGGACTATATTTACTTTGGTAGGAAAATAGAAAGCAAGGCCGGGGTCCTTCTATTTCCAGCTGCTGATGTGTAAAGAGAAACCAGCTGTGCAGCCGTTGGAGAGTGGAGGCAACCTTGATTACCAAATAGAACACAACTATGTCTTCTAAATAACATTAAGCGCCTATTATCTGCAGGGGTTGCTTAAAGCATTATTGATGATTGCTGCACTTTGCTCTTCAAGTCACCATGAGCACATGTGATGTCTGGTGTTGTGATTGGACTGTCTGAACTTGGAAGATAACACATTGGAGGACACACATACATGCAAACAGAAGATGAGATATACATGTGTTCTGCATGACACTGCAACACAACATTGTCATCATCACCAGTGTTCACACTAAGGTACCATGCAACCTAGTTACCAAAGCAAAAAGAAAAGACAAAATACAATTTCATAATGTCTAGAGTAAGATTACAGCTTTGTGTCGGTTAACATTCATAGCTATCCTAGGCTACATGTCCCCTGCAGGCTAAGGACTTAGGATCTCTGCACTGTGAGTCAAACAAATTTTAGCACCTAACGTTTACTGTGCCAAGCATTTCATCACAGCAAGGAGAAAAGTCATTTTACTAAAACTGAAAGTAGTATTTTTTTTGCTTTTGTTTTAAATTTTAGTTTATTATAATTTATTCAGATTACATCCTGATAGATATCCCCTCACTTTTATCTTCCTATTCCCACCTTCTCTCCCTCTTTCACCCTATTCCCCTCCCCTACACCTCTGACAGAAGGGCACCTCCTCCCCCACCATCTGACCACAGCCTATCATATCTCATCTAGACACCCAGCTTCCTCTGTGTGCCCGCCAGGCCTCCTCACCAAGGGAAAGCGATCAAATTGGGGACACCAGAGTTCATGTCAGAGACAGTCCCTGCTCTCCCCACAACCATTCAGAATGAGCTGTCCATTGGCTTGGAAGTAATACTAAAACTACAAATAACCAACTACTCAATACTTCGAAGGTACTGCTTCAAAACTGAATGTCTTAGTGTCTAACACAAGACAATGCACGTGGCCAGACAGCTTCTTTTGGTTCAAGAAACACAACTATGTGTTTTCTGAGATCGAAGAGACTTTAAACTGGTTAATAAGAAAGGGAAGGGAGCCCTGCCCTCCTCCATATTCTCTTACTTCTGTCTGTAGAATCAGTTTCTCACTGGCATCACGGTTATCACACAGCAAAGAAAGTATTAATTTTAAAGGTTTGTTTTAATGATTGGTTTGACATGGCTTAATGTTAGTTTTAACAATCACTAAGGTAAATATTGTTTTAATCAGAAAAGGATACTGGAGTAGCAGCAAACCTCGGTCCAGTATGCCAGGCAATTAGCCCAAAGACTAAAAGGCTTTTCACTCTGTCAAAGGGGGACACTCTTCAGACGCACACATAATCTCTCAGTGCCGAAATTGAAAACGCCTGATGCCAAACTTCACAATGTATACCATGGGTCATGATTTACTTATGGAAAAGAGACTGCAACTCTCCTATGTTTTTCATATTAGGTATCACTGCCTTGAACACAAAAACAAAAGAAAGCCAAGCACTCCTTACCTTCACAAACTCCAGATAGTCGGTATTGGTTCTTTCTCCACCAAGTCTAACAGGAACTAAAATAATAACAGCCTTGTCACGTGCATCTCCAGAGGTCACAGAATCAGTCTGCTTATCAATGACATCAGAATTGTAAACTGGAAGAAACATAATGGATATGTAAGTATTAAATGCTATAGAGGTGGCCACTTGAGCACTCTTACTGTAATCGCTCCTCCACGGGGGTCATCTGGTCTCTGGGATCACTATCAACATATCAACAAAATTCTACCCACACAGCCCCTGGAAACTCAGCAGTAGTAAAACACAAGTCTTGACCTCCTGGGCATATGTTCTAGCTGGAAAATTGATAACAAAAAGTAAAAGCATAAGACAAGTCAGAAAGTGTTTAACTTGATTAGATGTCAGTCGCAGGCCAGTGTGGAGCGGGTGGGTCTAAGCAGAAAGGCTCTTGCCCCGAAGCCTGACAACCTGAGTTCCTCCCACAGAACCCATAGGATGGAAGGAGAACCAGTTCCTGCAAGTTGTCTTCTGACTTGTACACGCTCACTGCTCCCACACACAGCAAGCAAACACTTTAAGGAGTATAAAATGCCAAATACAAACACCCCAAGCCCTCGTTGGCTGTCAGGTTTGTAGATATCTTCATATTAAACATGACAGACACTGTTCTTACTTTTCTAAAGCAATCATTTTATCCTTTTTAAAAGCTTTTCTGTGAAAAATTAACTTAAAGTGTGGGGTGGCTTGTTTTTATTTCAGGAAGTCAACACCTCTATTTCTATTCCCAATAGTCTCAGAATGACTATAGATACTGGATATCAACATAAGACCCCAGACAACCACAAGAGACGATTTATCAGCACACTAGTGGGAAATATACTTCTATGGGAAACACAGGACTTCCTTTTCTCAAACGTATGACCTTCCTGCCCTGGCCTCCCTGGGCCAGAATCATAAGCATGAGTCACTATAACTGCCTTAGACTGACTAAAAAGAATGTCAGCCCAGGTGTGCTGACACACCCTCGGCAGTGGCTGTAGGGGTGACGAGGTAGAAATGTCAGCCCAGGTGTGTTGACACGCCCTCGGCAGTGGCTACAAGGGTAATGGTAGCTGAAGTAGAATTACAAACTCAAGAGCTGGCCAGACCACACAGTGAAAGCCTATATTAAAGAGGAAAAAAGTAGCAAGATAACCATGGTAAATGTTCAGATTTCCTTGGCAAATACACTTTATTAATATTTAATGGCATTTACTCAGAAAAAAAAAAAACAAATTCCTGTTACTTGAAGGCTATGTAGGAACAAGATTGAACAGGCCACGCCTGTCATCTTTGGGACCATTCGTAATATAACCAGGAAGAGATGAGCTTCGCATACATGAAGGGTCTGAGCCAACAGAATACACAGCTAGAATTCTACACACTCCATACCTGTGCAGTCCTGTGCAACATAAATAGTTATTCCTCGCAAGTCAGGGTGTCGTGCTTCTTCAACTGCTTTTCTAGAAAAGTAATAAACATCCTTAAAATTCAAACTAAAACTTCCTGTTGACACCTAAACATTTAGCTTAAAGAGGAAAATAATTCATGGCTTCCCTGCCTTTGCTACGTAACCTGTGCATCTGCTGTTGAACCTAGCACTGAACGGTGTCAGAAACCAGCTCACTTTCCAAGGCCAAGCACTGCACCAAATTACCCAAAGGCTCTAAATACAGCTACAAAGCATACCTTCAGACTGGGTGTGAAACTTATCTCCCACCTCCAAGGGATTCCCTTCTTCATCAGCTCCCTGGATATCCTAAGCAGTGAGTCACACGGATTCAAGGTTTGCTTCACAGTAAGACATCCAGTACAATGAATGTATTACTGTGCTTGCCCCCAACTACACTTGTCAAGGCTCTTTCTCCTCCTCTTCTTCCCCTTCCTCCTCCTCTTGCTCCGCTTCTTCTTCTTCTTGTTCTTGTTCTTCTTCTTCTCGTTCTTCTTTTCTTTAAACAACAGTTTGACTTATTCATACCATTCAGAAATCAGCATGAGGGGCTAGAGCATAGCTCAGTGGTAGAGTATTCTGGGGCCTAGAATCCTGGGGCCTAGCATCCTGGGGCCTAACATCCTGGGGCCTAGCATCCTGGGGCCTAGCATCCTGGGGCCTAGCATCCTGAAGCCTAGCATCCTGGGGCCTAACATCCTGGAGCCTAGCATCCTGGGGCCTAGCATCCTGGAGCCTAGCATCCTGAGGTCCTGGGTTTCATACCTAGCACCATGGAGCAGGGGAGAAACAAGACACAACTATTTGATCTTGGCAAATGAGTTTCCTAATTTAAAGTGTCAGAATTCTGTAAGCAAAACTGTAAACTTGGAGGCACTTCTGAGCAAGAGTGTTCTCAATGGCATGTGTTGTTGGGGGGGAGGGACATCCGAAAAAGGAATTATGCAGATATGGGAAGTAAAATATGTTTATTTCTGTTTAACTTTAAATGTTTCATTCTGTAAACTCCTGCATATGAGTGCAGAGGAAATACCAGATAAGTATGTTTTTATACTGTAAGCTAAGAATGATTTTGGCAGTTTCAAATACTGAATGAGAAAAGGAAGAATGAATAACAGAAACATGTAAGTCTGTAAAGCCCCAAATATTTACCATTTGCTCAACAGGGAAAGCGTATTGAGCCTGGGGATGTCTTGAAGGTTAGAAACTATGCTATTGAGATTATGCTTTTATAAGAGTGACCTTCACTATTTTACCATTCATATGAATTTGAAATAAGCATGGAAATGCTGAAACTATAATTTTAGTTTCTGACATCTCATTAGACATCAATTAATTGGTTATATTAAACTAATATGGCCAGCCTCCACACTGAAAGAGATGGTAGCTCTCAGAACACACAGCAATATAATCTAATGAAAGCCAGTTAGAAAGAGACCCTAGATATCCAAACCTACAAGCAAGAGCAGAACACTTTGTCCATAGGTAAATGTGACTGAGTCCCCCTGTCTTAACTGCCCATTAGCAACGACAAACAGAAAGCTTTCATGCCGAGGGTCTTCACGAGCTTCAGCTGTGCCCACTCATTGTCAGAGATGGTATGTCTAAGCACAGGACAGAGGGTTGAAAACTACCTTAAAATGTGAGCAACCACTGCTGGTCCATACCAATCACCAGCCTTTTTCCCAGACTTCTTTCCGAACTCTACGAGTCGATGTAAGCCGAAGACAGCCACGGGGGAATCTCCAAACCATGAGATGATTCTCCGGTGATAGAGCTCGTTCTGCGCTGCGTGGTCGTCAAGATGTTTCCCCGCCACATCCTTCAGGGAAACTGTTGCAGTTCTGAGTTCTCTCTCCCCTAAAAGTGATGCTTCAAACGATGCAGTGAACTTCCTGACAGTGTTGGAGGTCCATGAGTCAGAGTCGGAGTCCTCAATGTGCAGCGCATCGGGCCAGGTCCAAGCTATAGCAATTCCAAAGCAAGATTCAGACTTTGCAAATAGACAGACCTTGATGACTGCACTAAATAAATACATAGCACTTAAAGCCAAACCGATTACTGAACCAAAACAGAAATGCAGGACTGTACAGAGGAAGAAATTAGAGTGATGGTTGCCAATGGTGACAAGCAGGGTGAGATGGCTGCCAAAGGATATAAAGTTTCTCTGTGCAATAATAAAAATATTCTAAAATTAGACATTGTGATGGCTACAGATCTCTGCAAGGATACCAAGAACCACTGTATTGTTCACTTTAAATAAGTAAAAGTACGCAAGTTATATCCCAATAAAGCTGCATTAATAATTTTTTATTTTTTGAAATAAAAACAATTATGTAATTTCCTCCTTTTTTTTCTCCCTCCAACCAGTCTCTTGTACCCAATTCTGGCTCTCTCTCAAGTTCATGGCTTCTTTTCTTTAATTATTGTTATGATTGTGTACATTTGTATATGTGTGTACAATATATATACTTATATACTACTGAATATATAAACTGCCCATTATATATAATGTTACTTATACGTATATAGTTTCAGGGCTGACCACTTGGCAAAAGCTGCTTTGAAAGAGAGGTGAAAAAAATGTATGCCAGGCATGGAGGTACACTAAATCTTAGCACTTGGGAGGCTGAGGAGAAAGATCTTTGTGAATTCGAGGCCAGCCTGATAAATGCAGTGAGACCCTGTTTCAAAAAAACAAAGACAGAAAAAAACAAAACAAAACAAAACAAAACACCATCAACAAAAAAAACCCAACAAGCCAAGCATGTGACTCAAGCCTGCAATCCACTATGCTGAGGCAGGCCAGCTGGGCATAGAGGCCAGCCTCACCTACAAGGGAGAAGCCGGGCACTGAGGCCAGCCCGGCCTACACGGGGAGAAGCCGGGCACTGAGGCCAGCCTGGCCTACACAGGTAGAAGCTGCCTCAAGAACAAACCAAAAACAGTAGGATGAGGTTATAGCTTAGTGTTTGTTTAACATGCTCAAAGTCCTGGAATTCATCTCCAGTACTAAAGAAAAAATATAGACAGAAGGGAAAAATGGAGGAAGGAGGAAAAAAAGAGGATGAATGGAGGTGGGGCAGCAGGGACAGCCTTGGAAGGCCCAGGCAGGGAGCAGGACAGGGTAACCTTCTGGACCCGGCTGAGCCAAACAGCAAGATGTGCTTATGAAACAAAACAACAAACACATGAGCAAGAGGATAGGTGACATCAATGACATATTGTCTTTCAGAGTACCATGATGGTTGTTAGAAAGTAATCCAAGTAGTTCTCTAGTAAATTAAAAGCTAGAGAATAAAGCCAGGGCATACATGTGACATCTAAGCACAGCAAATATAAGTGTCACCTCACTGTTTTTAATAACATGGAAATCTTCAAACTTTCTCTGTAAGTTAATGAAGCAAATCATTTTAAGTTTAGATTAAACCACAGGTTCAGAGATCCATTCAGGAATAAACATCCCCATCTCTGTTTGTGAGTATGCAAGACCAAAATAAACCACCCCAGAAAACTGGCCTGAATGGAGTCTTTCTTTCTGGGGTTTAGTACACTTTCCTGGCATATAGCCAAGGCCCTGAGCTTAGTCTCCAATGTGTAAAACTTCTTAAAAATAAAACCCTTTTTTAAAATATTAGTAACACTACCAGCAAACTTTCTTGCTAAATTAACATCAATCATCTCTTATAGAAAAGTTACTTGTACAGGGGTATTATCTAACACTTTAAAGAAATCTGACAATATTTAGTAGTATCTACAGATGACAGCCTAAAACACTAAAACAAAACCTTCTTACAAAAGTATATATTATAAAAAACTGACTGATCAGAAAATGACATTAGAAAGTAAATACAAGTTGAATATCAATGAAAATTTTGAGGGTTTGAAAGTCTAAGCACAAGCTGAGCAGTGGTGGAGCACACCTTTAATCCCAGCACTCAGGAGACAGAGGCAGGAGGAGCTCTAAGTTGAAGGCCAGCCTGGTCTACAGAGTAAGTTCCAGGATAGCCAGGGCTACACAGAGAAACTCTGTCTCAAAAAACTACAATAAAAGAAAGGAACGAAGGAAGGAACAAAGGAAGGAAGTCTGAGCACTGGGCTGGAGAAATGGATCAGCAAAGAGTACTTTCTGTTCTTGTGAAGGAAGTAGGTTCAGTCAGCTCCTAACTGCCTCTGACTCCAGCTGTGGAGATCTGACATCTTCCTCTCTCCACACAGACACACATACACACATTTACTTATTTAAAAAAATCTTTTTAAACCTCTAAACATAATGTTCTTATTAAGAATATGCCTAAAACTTTAATATAAAAAAAATAGCCAGGTGTGGTAGCACATGCCCAGCACTAGAGAGACAAAGGCAGGTTGATCTCTGTGAATTCAAGGCCAGCCTAGTCTACACAATGAGTTCAAGGCCAGTCAGGGCAGTGTAGTGAGACCCTATTTATACTACTACTACTGCCACTGCTGCCACTGCTGCTGCTACTACTACTACTTCTTCTTCTTCTTCTTCTTCTTCTTCTTCTTCTTCTTCTTCTTCTTCTTATTATTATTATTATTATTATTATTATTATTATTATTATTATTATTATTAAATTTATATTATTATTATTATAGAATATTATTTTGAAGATAAAAATTACTGACATGTACAAAGAAAATAAACCAGAGTAAAAATTCTTCTGCTTGGGACATGATAAACTGAAGAACATAACTAAAACAATAAAATATGAACTAACTTCACTGTGGTGACCAGATAGCCACGTGGAATCTGCAGCCCCAAAAGGAGAGTCGGGGACATGTACGTGTGTAACAGATTAGCTCTTAGGATTAGCTCAGCGAGCTGGATGTGCTATGCAAGCTGACAAAATAAAAACAACAGTGGCCAGAAACAGAGACTTCATTACCTCTACCAAGAAAATGCAGGACGAGCCCTTGAGCCAGCAGCATCTGGCCAGTCCTCAGTGTGCAGCCCCAGCCACAGTCTGTCGTCAGGGCGGAAGCTGCTATTTGAGGGAACTCTTCCCTGTAGGTCAGCCATATTCTAGAAATGAAATCCTTACGGAACTCTTCGACGTTCCCTGCAATTACGTGGTCTTCAATGGCGCATCCTGATCTTGCAGGCAGCATACTGTTCTCATCTACAAAGTTTTTAAAATGTAAGTTATATACTGTAAAGACAGGTGAGGAAGTGTGCATCAGGGCAATGTCATCGCTGTTTGGTCTCATTCAAAAGGAAAAGCAGCCTTACACTGTCTCTTCAAATGAGAATGAACTCTGGGGTGCTTTGTACACTGAGGAAACAACACAAGGGTTAACGGCAATGTGCTGTTAACAGTGAACATCTTGCACATGTGTAAAATCACTTCCTGGATGAGAGGGTAATGTAAAACACCTTTCTACCTCAGTTGGCTCAGGACACAGTGCTCTTTGAAATGTGACTTGCAAATAAGATGTCTTGACCTGTCAATATGTAAAAATGTATATAATCACATGTGTTCATACTTTAAAGAGGTGCACATTATATTGTCATGAATATTTATACTCAAATTATAAAGTCAAAATTAATAAGTTACAGAGTAATATAAAATTCTTAAAACATAAATGTCCTTTTATGTTCAAATATCATTTTCAGATTTTGTTGCTATCTATACATATCATTTTAAAGGCCTTTACAAACCTATTTATCTCTAACACAGTTGCTATGAAAAAGTCATTTCTTTGCCCAATAACTTATAAAATACTTTTCTCAAAGTGAACGACCATTCCTTGGTTACTCCTGTAGAAACCTCCTCACCTCTCGCCTGCAGCTAAAGACACTGAGTAGCGCTAATAGATTCTAATAAGCATTAGCGCTGGCTGGCTTGGTGTGCAGGTGTGTGACAGAGTAAATACATGCGGCTACATCAAGCCCAAGCACTTCAGCACCCGGAGGCCGTCTGCAGGACGGTAAAGGCTGAGAGTCGCACAGTGCACTCATCTCTGTTCCTCCTTCACCCACCCCTTCACTCTAACTTCATATGTATTCATCTATGATAATAAACAAATGAATGCCAAGCCTCCATTGACATGACTTTTTGTCAATATTATACAGAACTTAAAGTTAGTGGCAAATAAAAGTGCCTGGAAATTAAATATGGCACCACAATATGTCTAAATATGCTACTTTTGACATTCAAATTTGTTTAAAACGTGATGCAATAGTTCCTGACTCTCAGAGACGTCCTCTCCAATCTCCTCTCAAGAAGTAAGTCATTTCTCATCCTCCTCAGGCCTGGTCAGCACCAAACACTACAGAGAAGCTGTCAGTCCAAGTGAACTTTGTCCCAAGATCTTTAAGAAGAAGAAGGAAGAATCTTTCAAGGAACCACACAATAAAAAGCGGGGAAGGAAGCAAACAAACAAAAGAAAATAAAATGGCTGATAAGACTGGAGGTTTAGTCAAGGCGGATTACACAATACTAAGAAATATCAAGAACTACAAAATCTATACAAACAGACGGAGACTGAGCAGCACACTCTTCAGTGACCAGTGGGTCATCCCACTGGATGGAAGGAGCTTTAAGAATGTCTACATTTAAGTGAAAATGAAACAAACCGACCAGAACCTCTGGGATATACTGGTCCAATTTAAGAAGAAATAAGAAGGGAACTATGTGGGGAAGAAGTCTAAGTGGAGAGGAGATGGGAACAAGAGAAGGTCATGGGGAATAGGTGCCATGACAGCAGCAGGGAGGAGGACGCCACAGCTAGAGGGCAAAATGAAGGAAAGCTCTGCAAAGAGTCTGCACTGACAAAGCCTGAGTGAGTTTTAATACTGTGGAGAAAGAGGTTGGACTGTGACTACTGGGCAGATCCTTGGTGACGTCACCAGGGTGATCACTCCCGTAGGATCACACACTGGCATTACCAGACAACGCCACAAAGAACACAAGCACATCAACTCCAGCAATATTCAGTTAGTGCTCAATAGAATCAAAGTCGAAACATGATGACATGATCCTTATCCCCAGGATGTACACGGAACAATCCGTATAGTAATGCATTATGTCAAACAAAGCGTAGGTGGTTAACATGTCAAACTAGTTTAATCTGGAAATAAAATAATAAAAAGCTTAGCAATGAAACTCTTCAAAGATTTTTTTAACGCTCTACATATTTATCACTTACCTTCATATTTAAAATGGTAACATTTTCCAAGCAATAAAACAGGTGAATTTCTACTAAAATACGTCTTTGTTTTCAACACCCAACCTGCATGGAGAAAAAGAGGGTCCTAGCATAAGATTTCAAAGTAAAAGTCCTGCACTGTTTCTTTCTTTGCAGTTGACCTCAAGATATGAGTGTCACTAAGAATATGCATTTTTAGATGTTACAAAATATTTAGACAATGAAGCCGGGCGTGGTGGTGCACGCCTTTAATTCCAGCACTCCAGGAGGCAGAGGCAGGCGGATTGCTGTGAGTTTGAGGCCAGCCTGGTCTACAAAGTGAGTCCAGGACAGTCAAGGCTACTCAGAGAAACCCTGTCTCAAAAAACAAAAAACAAAAAAAATTTAGACAATGAAACAAAATTAGAGGCTTTTTTTCCCTTGCTATTTTAAATAAGTTTCAGTCTTTTAAACATAATCTACCACTTTAAAAAAAATGAAAAGAGAAGAAAGTGATTCTGATTTATTTTGACAGGCCACAATGCTCTTCTGGCATAAACTGAAAAGATAGGAACTCTACTCCTTTCTCCTTGTGCTAACTTCTGAGCATTAAGAAAACAAAGATTATCAACATTTTGAATTGTCTTCCATCTCAGATATTTTAAAGGTGCAAAGGACTTGAAAACCCCTGGAGAAGAGGAAAACCCATAGCAGGCCTGCCCACCTGGAAACACCGGTCTCTGATGTGACTGGATGTATACAGGTGCTTGGACATCCTCATCTGGGCTTTCAGCGTATGGTCCTCAGCCCCAACTGAAGTCACAAACCCTAATTCTCAGGTTTCTCCCTTCCCATCTGTCAGCAATGGGAGAGAGGTGGTGTTCTCTTTGGCATCCATGATGGCAGGTGCCATTCTGAATGTCTGGCGGAAGCCGAGGCCCTCTACAGTGCTGAGCAAGTGTACAAGTGAACAAGAGCCTCTGACCCCTGAGGGTGAGCGTCAGCATGGCACAGTGGTGCTCCTGGTCTCACACTATCATCTGACTAAAACGCCTCCCAGAGTCTCCATATATCTAAATTCTATTCCTTTCAGGGTGGTCTTTGGGGATGTTTTCCCCCTTTCCCACCTAAACCTAAATTTCCCCCTTTCTCCTAAACTCCAATAGGGCATGGGTATTTATATGTTGTGTGCACACCAGGAGATAGACTAGGGCTTTCTATATATTATCTTTTTAAAAATATTAGTTCAAAGCTCCAAAACATCAGCTATCTCCTTTCCCGAAAAGCAAGTTTTGCAAAAACTCATAAAAACAAGCTCAAGTTAAAAAAAAAAAAAAGCCCTTTCTCGCTCCCCGGCCATCTTGGTTGGGGATTGTCCCGCACCTAAGGCAGGAAGATGGTGGCTGCAAAGAAGACGAAAAAGTCTCTGGAGTCGATCAACTCTAGGCTCCAGCTTGTTATGAAAAGTGGAAAGTATGTCCTGGGATACAAACAGACTCTGAAGATGATCAGACAAGGCAAAGCAAAATTGGTTATCCTCGCCAACAACTGCCCAGTTTTGAGGAAATCTGAAATAGAATACTATGCCATGTTGGCTAAAACTAGTGTCCATCACTACAGTGGCAATAATATTGAATTGGGCACAGCGTGTGGAAAATACTACAGAGTATGCACACTGGCTATCATTGACACAGGTGATTCTGATATTATTAGAAGCATGCCAGAACAGACTGGTGACAAGTAAACCAGGAAAGTTTTCCTTTAATAAAACTTTGCCAGAGCTCCTTTTTGGAAAAAAAAAAAATCTTTAAGAAGAAACTTTTCACTTTCCCTATATCATTACTCTTTACCTACATCTTCTGGCCAACAGTCTGCAATCTTCCCTCAGAAAAGGAATCAATGAAGAATCATATAAAAAGAAACTACTGGCTGATCACAGTGCCACTTACATGGAACTCCAGTGCTCAGAGGGCTGAAGAAGATCATGAGTTCAAAACTAGCCTGAGCCAGATAGTTAGGGACAACCAAAGTTAAGTGAGACCTTATCTCAACAAAGAGAAGAATTGGGTATCTCAGGGGTACATACCATATGTTTTCTATATATAAAACTCACTATGTAGACCAGGCTAGCCTTGAAATCATAGAGTTTCCTGCTTCTACCTCCAGAATGCTGGGGTTAGGTGCATATGCCACTATGCCCACATTTCAATATAGTGTATCTGAGACTCTAAGCAATAATGTTCAGGATTATTTTCCACTATCTTCAAGAGACTCTCATCAGCACTGTCCACATTCCAGCCATAGTCCATTGTATAAAGTAAGTTTATACAATGCTTAAATCACAGCACTTACTATATTTCATGTTGTTCCAAGCAGATATGAACTTAGTTTTTAGCTTGTCGACTTCATCTGTTCCTGAAGCCTCCATATTCAAATTCTAAAGAAAAAGCCATCACTTGATTCCATTCTTTTGTAAAGTTCAATTTACTAAAAGAAAAAAAAATAAGGCAAATAAATAAACAGTACATATTATGTGGTGCCATAATGCTAAAGTTATTTAACTTTTCTTTCTTTCTTTCTTTCTTTCTTTCTTTTTTTTTTTTTTTTTTTTTGAGACAGGGTTTCTCTGTGTAGCCTTAGCTGTCCTGGACTCACTTTGTAGACCAGGCTGGCCTCGAACTCACAGCGATCCACCTGCCTCTGCCTCTCGAGTGCTGGATTAAAGGCGTGTGCCACGATGCCCGGCCATTTAACTTATTAAGTATAATTTAAACTGAAAATGAGCAAAACAAGCTGAGGCTGTAGCTCCGCTGGTAGAGTGCTTGCCTAGCATGCACAAAATCTGTGTGTAATTCCAAGCTTATTTTCAATCACCACATAAACCAGGACTAGTGGTGCACATCTGAAATCCCAGCATTCTGGAGGGAGAGACAAGAGGATCAGAAGTTCAAGGTCATCCTCAGCTGAGTAGTGAGCTCAAATCTGAGGCTAGCCTGAACTATAATGGCCTTGCTAAAGGAAGGGAGGAAGGAAGGAAGGAAGGAAGGAAGGAAGGAAGGAAGGAAGGATGGATTTTGATCATTTCGCAGACTTCTTCTAGAATATGATAGTCTATAAATATTTACTGTAAAGTATATAAAATAAAATGACCATATAACCAAGCAATAAGGACCCCAGAGCTCACAAATGAATACAATAAAGCACCTGAAACGCAGCTTTAATGCTTGCAGGAACACCCAAGGCTTCTCCATTTGTAGTTAGAGAAACTGACTGGAATCTGGCTGAAATGTTGGCTGCCATCAAAATGGCAACTTCCACTTCCATTAAGTAGTCCTTACTTTCATGTAACTATATCTAATCTTTTCCTTTGAAAGTGTGACAAGTTCTATATTATCTTCCTGTTTCAATACTGAAGCATTTAAAAAACAAGAAGGATGGCTTAAATTTATAACCCGAAGGAAAATTGAGATATATGATATAATCTGAAAGATGAACAAATTACAACTGTAGCCCTGGAGTGGAGTGAAGTTAAAGGGTTAAGGGAGTGGGGTGCACAGGACCTGCAGGCAACGATAAGCAGTGACAAGAGAATTAGATTCTGTGGGGTTTTGTTTCTTTCATTCTAACAACAGCCTGGAGGAGAAATTGGAAAAGTTACAAGTTCTCAAAAAGGAAAAGAAAAATATCAGTATTAATCATGTATTCAAATGGTGGGAGTCAATAACATAGAAAATTCCAAAAACACTTTACGTGGAAATGTCTACAAACTAAAATCTCTACCTGTGTAATTTATTTTTATTATTTAAATTGTTGACACCCAGATGACTTTTTTAAAACTCATAATCCTTTTGTTTCAGATTTGTCTGAGATTACAGGCACAAGCCAAAATGCTTAGCTAAGTCTCTTTTAAAATAACAAAATTAGGGCCAATGAGATGGCTCAGTGGGTAAAAGGTGCTTGCTACCACACCAGACAACCTGACTTTGATTCCAAAAACCCACATGGTTGAACAAAAATGACTTCTGAAAGTTTTCCTGTGACCTCTATGGATGTACTGTACAAACATACACTAAATGAATGAATGAATTAATAACCAAATTACTCAAAAACAAACTGCTGAGATGATAAAGTTAACACTGGGCTGGAGAGATGGCTCAGGTTAGGAGCACTTGCTGTTCTTCCAAAGGTCCTGAGTTCAATTCCCAGCAACCACATGGTGGCTCACAACCATCTATTATGTGATCTGATGCTGCCTTCTGGCGTGCAGGCACATGTGCAGGCAGAATACTGTATAAATGATAAATTAATCTTCTAAAAAAGAATTACAAAACATGTAACATTTGGTTTGGTACTAAACTCTAACAATATGACTAAAGTTGACTCAACTAAAGTAGCTCATACTGAAACCACGAAATAAGTAGATGGCTAGCCTTGCTCTCCACATTCTCTACACTTGTTTCTGACCCGCTATGCCCAAATTAATACAGTCCAATAAGCACACCAAGCCCACCAAAAGTAGAGATGATAAAGAAAATGCCGGAAAATGCTATGAGAGCTCTAGCCTGAGACCAAGTCATATCCATGAGATAAAACTTCACAACTGGGGCTGGAGAGTCCTGGCTGCTCTTGCACAGGACCAGGTGCAGGTCCCAGAACCCACAAGTGGCCCAAACTCCACACGTAGGAGACCAGATGCCCATTTCAGGCTCTGCTAGCAGTGTACATGGGGCACTGGCAAAACCCTCACACATATACATTTATTTCAAAAATTAAAAATTCCCAGGTGCTTTTCCATCATTAAACTCCTTATTTATCAGGCACTGGGAGTCTGTTCAGAAGACTGAAGTGCTGGACCGGCTGGCAGAGGAGAAAAGGCTTAGGGTTCAAAAAGCACTCGCCCAACTCCCTCTTTTGAAGAAAACTTACCTTGAGAGCTACTCTTTTGTTTTTCTGAACATTTTATTATGATTATTGTTCTTTAAAACATCCCAGTCAGGAGCTGGGCAGATGACTCCGCAGTTAAGAGCACTGTCTGTTCTTGTGGACCAGTTCCCAGCACCCACACAGTGGCTCACAACTGTAACTGCAGATCTGGGATTCAACACCAACTCCTAGTCTCCACACCGCACCTTCCTCAACCTCAGGCAAGACGTACACACTCATTAAATAAAAATAAATAAATCCTAAACACAAAAGTTCAATCACCCCGTCTCTGGGAAGGCTTTCCTTCTCTCACTTAGGCAGCTTCCCCAAAGCAGGAAGCTCACATCTTGGGTTCAACTGAGGGTTCCCTGCAGGTGATTTTGTCATCTGGCACCAACGCAGAGAACATGAAACTGATGGAGATGATGGAATTCAGCTTTTAATTGTCATCACTCATCTAGATGCAGAAAAACTTTACAATGAAGACATTACAAAGTCTCCAGTCAGATTCAGCTAGTCATGTACAAACCTCACCTTAATTAAACTCTCAGGGCAGCTTTGAGTAGAGGAAAACTACAGATCTCTTTTGTTAAATCACTAACGTAGTTTCACCTTAAAGTAGGGTGGGGCGAGGATACTGAGGTGGCTGAGTGAGTACAAGCGCTTGCTGGGCAAACCTGCAGGCCTGAGTTTGATCTCCAGGCCCCAAGGCCAACCCCCCAAAGTTGTCTTCTGACCTCTATAAACAAGCCACACACACACACACACACACACACACACACACACACACACACACACACACACACACAGTGATATTTTTTTCTTCAGGAAAACACTGATTATTTGTCTTATTATAAAGTTCTGATCTCCCCTTACCATCGCCATTTCCCTCTCCAGAAACTTCCCTAGCTGTTGTTTGCTTCAGGAAATCCCACTATGGAAGCCAGGCCAGCCAGGAACTTGCTACCCACCTTCGACCTCTTGAGTACTGGGAGGACAGCTATGTGCCACCCTGCCTGGCCAAGTTTTTAAAAATTAATTAATTGAAGCCAATTTGTGCAAGCTTCAAGGCAAGTTGCATGTACCTATGATGGCTGGCCTCTTTGGAAGCTGAGGCAGAAAAGCCACCGGGGCTAGCAGTTCAAGGCCAGCAGGGACTACTTAAGAAACCTTGATTTAAAGAAAGGTAAAATTATTTCATTAGTCTAGAAAGCACAGGTAACACCACATTTTCAGTGTGTTTCAAACCCTCTAGTATTGATGCCTGGCCTGACTGGCCTGTGTCAGGCTGATTCTATATAGCTGATGTTACAAACATCACACCGCTGGGTTTCTTCTTAGATGGTGCCAATGGTTTTTTTCTTTTAACAGTTTAAAATGTTATAGAGTCAGTAAATGCTTTCTCAAATAGATATTTGTAATGCCTACTACAACTGACTGGCTATCAGCTCCATGTCTGCATTTCTGACAAATCTTCTGTTTGGTTGTTGTTTTGGTTGGTTGGTTTTTGTTTCTGTTTTTGAGACAGAGTCTCTCTATGTAGCTCAGGCTGTCCTCAACGTCACAGAGTTCTACCTATCTCTTCCCTCTGCTGCTGGGATGAAAAGCATGTGCCACCACGATCAGTGACAACGACGTTTTTAGGATGGATGATCTCACGGGAAAGGAGATTACTCCAATTGCACTGCATGAATACATATTAAAGGATCATCCGGAGGAAGTTTACTCTTCAACTTTACTGTTAATGATGTGCACAGCAGAGAGATGACTAAGTCAAGTTCTTCAGCACAGCGCTCATTTTCAGTCATCTTTCTGTCCTTAACTATGAGCCAGGGCAGCTGATAGATTATAAACTGGAAAGTAAGAGGGCATTCAAGCCAAGGCCCTTGAGGACTCTTGAGGTGAAGGTAATCAGCCTCTCCCAACAGGCAATAGTTGGAATGTTTTAGCCACTGAGGATTTAAAGCCAGAAAGCTGTAGATAGAACCACAGGGAATGGCTGTACAAAGCACTTCTTCATCACGGTGTGCACACGCATAGGCCTGGGCTCCTTCCTCAACAGAGATTCTGTAGCAAAAGGAAATGTAAAAGTTGCTTCAGAATTCTTAAACTGTATTGATTAATACTGTATGGAAGGAGAGGGAGACAAGGAAAGGAAGAGCGAGGGTGGAGAGAGAAGTCAGGGACATGCTCGTGCTACAGAGCATGTGTGGAGGGGTCACAGGATGGTTTTTGAGGTCTGTTCTGTGGGTTCTGGGTCTCAAACCCAGATCAAGCATGCACAGCAAGCAGCTTTACCCACTGGCCCACATCACGAGCCCTCAGTTTGCTACACCATTAAATAATATGAATAGTAAAGTCTACTCTAAGTTTTCCACTCATCACCTCTTTTATGCTTGTATTTTAAGATGTTTTTATTCTTTTTAACTATCATACATGGGGTAGGGTAGTATGCACACACAGGGGCCTGTGGAGGCCAGAGGCATCAGATCCCCCTGGAGCTGGAGTTCCAGGCAGCTGTGAGCTATGCAGTGTGAGTGCTGGGGACGGAACATGCCTACATTTTTATTAATAAATGCCAATCCCTTATCAGCTATCATCTTTGCTTTCTAATCTCTCTCTCTCTCTTTCTCTCTCTCTCTCTCTCTCTTTTTTTTTTTTACTTTTTCAAGACGGGGTTTCTCTGTGTAGCCTTGGCTGTCTTGGACTCGCCTTGTAAACCAGGCTGGCCTTGAACTCACAGAGATCCCCGTGCCTCTGCCTCCAGAGTGCTAGGATTAAAGGCGTGTGCCCCCATGCCTGACTTCCATCTCAGTTCTTTATTTATAGAAATACTAACACTGTATCCACTTCCACTTCCCTCCTACATCTGCCAATCATCTATTTTTATGCTCTCAGTTTAAACTCTAAACAATGTAAATCCCCCTTAAAATGACATGCTTAATGTAAAAGAGGCAGGGGTGCTAATAGCTACACCAGCTGTCTCCTCTTAGAGCTAGGGGACAAGCTGATGGCACTAAAACAAAGAGAAAAAAAAAATCTAAATGCAAGCAGCAACACAAGACAAAGGGGACACGTATCCTCAGAACAAAGTCAGAACACAATGAAGGCCAAATGGCAAAACCAATAGTATATATAATAGCTTAGCCCCAAGAATGCATCTAGTAAACACTTTGAGGGTTCCTCACGTCCTCCACCTGAAAACATTATGTTGATACAGGTATTTCACAATGACCTAAGTGAAATGTAATATTTAAACATCATCTTAAATCCAAATGGTAGAGAGAACAGTACCAAGCAGATACACATTCCCACACACCTGTCCTGTGGCACCTGTGTGTGCCACCTGTACACACCTGTATTGTCTTGATCTTGTCTCTAATATATACAGTATTTACTACATTTTGATAAACAAATGTTATGTCATGACCTCAGTAACTTATGATCAATTCAAGTCAACTACAAACACTTGAAGATTTCACAATTTAAAAATGCAGCTTGCCAAGCTGTTAAATATTCAGTCTATCCATAAAAATCAACATTGTAAGAACTGAAGTGTACACAAATTTCCAGACTGAGAAGGAACTTCCAGAACATCTATTAACTAGAAGGTGTTAAAAATCATGAATAGCTCTTGATCACTGGTCCTGTCTAATACCCTCCAATCTGTCAGTGATTTCTCTTAACTGGTGGAGATTGGTCTGATGTATTCTGATGCTAACTGCTGGCTCGTAACATCTTGTTAGTGACCTGAACCTTCTTCCCTGATTGACTGAATAAATACACCTGGGAAATGCAGAAGGAAGGGGCTGAGTGATGGTTCCATGGGCTTTGAGGCAGAGAGAATACTGGGGGAAAAGGAGGAAGGAAGGAGGAGGAGGAGAATCGCCATGGGAGAGGAACAGAGCCACGCGGCCCAGAGAAGGGACTCTGAGGTTCCTCATGGAAAGAGGTGGAGAACATTAGCAGGTATTTTGGGACTGTGAGTGGGAGGTAGCACAAATAGAAATTATTAGGAGCAGGTGCAATGGGATGGAGAGTGGGAGTTACTGGAGGATGGCTTAGGAGGTAACATCTGCCTAGGTAAAGGCTTAGTCTAAAATACATCAGGTGTCTGTGTTTTCATTGATTGTTAACAGGTTAGAAAATACCGCCGTAATAGTAATTATCCTAATAATAAATATTTCTAAATTAACCACAACACTCAACTTCCAACTCCCAATTCCTTTAACAGATCAGAAGGCTGTAGACTGAAGACCTAATCACAGTGCTGCTGAGGGGGTAGAAATGGGGCAATGGCATAAGGCTGAAACAGTGGGAATGACAACATGGCAAGAATGGGTCATGCAGGTATGCACACACAAGACAGAGTCCTGAATAACTCAGAGACTTGCAATCTGTCTAGGAAGACAACGGTCATGCCAACAGAAATGAGAAACCAAATGGAGAAGGCTAAGTTTAAAACAAGGTATACTGGGGCTGGAGACATGGCTCAATGGTTAAGAGCACTGGCTGCTCTTGCAGAGAACCCATGTAGTTCCCAGGAGCAACATGGCATCTCACAGCCATCTATAACTCTAACCCCAGGGATCCAACACCATATTCTGGTCTCCAGAGGTACCAAGCATGCATGTAGTGCCACACATACAGGCAAACACATACTCATTAGGTAGGTAGGTAGATGATAGATAGATAGATAGATAGATGAAGATGATGAACAATAAATAAATATAGATAGAGAGATAGAGAAATAGAGAGATTTAAAATGAAATAAGACAGTGAGTTTGGAGTTTATAAATAATATGGATAAACTCTTTCACTGATCACTTTTGCCAAGAAAGACTCCACTGGTAGTAACTACATACCATTAAACACAAAATATCATGCTCATTCACCAAATATTTGAGAAGCAAGGCACTAAGGAAGACAAATCAAGCCATGAAACTCAGGTCCTGCCTTCACCTATTTTTATATGCCAATGGCATAGCACTAAATGGTCATGTATCACAACAGAGATACAAAGTGTGATGGGAGAAATGTCCCCTTACCAGTGACAGCATCACACATAAATAGTGTCTCAGGACAAACACAGCTACAACTGCACTGGTCAGACACAAAAACACACAAATGCATCTTTCTATTCTGAACATAATGCAGGAAAACACTACATATAGCACTCAGAAATGTGTTAGTACCTTCAACAATTGTCTATTGTTAAAGAGTAATGCTTGAATTGTGTCATCACTCCACAGAAGAGCATTGTTTAAAGCATTAACCAACACAGTCGCTTTGGCTTACAAATAGAATTTGTTGTTGAGGGTTTTTTTGTTTGTTTGTTTGTTTAAATCAGACCCAAAGGTTTAAATCTTTACAAAGGTAAAAATAAATAAATAATAATAATAAAATCTTACATGTTCTTCAGTGGATATAACTGCTCCTGAGTTCTCAGTAACTACATACTATGATCAAATTTACATTATGTCTATTTTAGTAGTTTTATAGATAATTGATTTTATAATCTATTAAAAAGTAGTTTACTAGACCTATTTTAAATTGATAATATAACTTTGAACACAATATCTTTAATGGAATATAGTCTAGAGCCATAAATCACACACTTGAGAGATGCTCAAGGAAAAAGCGTATCTGTATACCTCTATGTACATTTGTACTTATATATGAATCAAACAAGCAAAGTTAGAATGTATAGAGATGCCCTATTTACTGCCAAATCTCAAGTCAAAAAACAGCAATAAAGTCTATTTAATAAAGTACCATTCGTTGTCTTAGCTAGGGTTTCACTGCTGTGAAGAGACACCATGACCATAGCATAAAGGTGGCTTACAGATTCGGAGGTTCAGTCCACTCTCGTCATGGTGGAAGCATGGCAGCGCGCGTGCAGACACGGTGCTGGAGAAGGAGCTTAGAGCTCTACATCTGGATCTGAAGGCAGCAGGGAGAGATAGAGAAAGAGATAGAGATAGAGATAGAGATAGAGATAGATAGATAGAGAGAGAGAGAGAGAGAGAGCGAGAGAGAGAGAGAGAGAGAGAGAGAGAGAGAGAGAGAGAGAGAGAGAGAGAGAGCGCAACACTAGGCCTGGCTTGAGCATTTGAAACCTCAAAGCCTGCTCGCTGCGACATATTTCCTCCAACAAGGCCATACCTACTATTGTAAATGGTTTTAGTATGTCACATGTAGATTCAAAACAGATGCCAACATATTTCCAGATGCCTTCACCTACAGCTCCACACTTCTGCATTCAAAGACTACCAAAAGAATATTTGTGATATTCAAATATACTAAACTCAGGAGGCAGAGGCAGGCAGATCTCTGTGGGGTTGAGGCCATTCTGGTCTGCACAATAAGTTCCAGGCCTGGCTACATAGTGAAACACTGCCTTACATACAAACACACATGCACGCGAGCGCGCGTTAAAGCAATGACACAGAAGGAAAAAATTAACCAAAAAAAATCTTTAATATAGCTGCCACAATAAAACTACCAATAACAAAGGTTTATCCCTATCTCAAACAATGCACCACAATCTATCAAGATCTCTTATAAGTACCGAGGGGTACTTATGACATCTTCTTCCTCACCTCCTATATCCATTGGCTTCTGACTTGACTATCATCTTCTCCAGAACTTCCTCCCACGTGTAGGCTAGTCTAACACTCTCCTTACTGGGCTCTCACATCTTCCATCTCCCCCTCTAAATTATATTCTTTCTAAGAATAAAGAGCATCAAGTCCGTTTGTAATATCATTTGACATAGCTGCAACTTCAAATTTGACTATCTGGTGTATGCCTGCCTTCTCTATTACACAGAAAACTCGAATGTGATAGATTATTTTACTTACTGTGCTGGCTAGTTTCATGTCAACTTGGCACAAATGAAAGTTATCTGAGGAGGCTGGAGAGATGACTCAGAGGTTAAGAGCACTGACTGCTCTTCCAGAAGTCCTGAGTTCAACTCCCAGCAACTACATGGCGGTTCACAACCATCTATAAGGTGATCTGATGCCCTCTTTTGGTTTGCAGTTGTATGTGCAGGCAGAGCACTGTATACATAATAATAAATAAAATAAATCTTTTTTTTAAAAAATTATCTGAAAGGAGTGAACCTCAATTGAGAAAATGCCTCTATAAGATCCGGTTATAAGGCATTTTCTTAATTAGTGATTGATGGGGGAGGCCCCAGCCCATGGTGGGTGGTGGCATCCCTAGGCTGGTAGTCCTGGGTTCTATAAAAAAGCAGGCTGAGCAAGTCCTAATGAGCAATGAGGAAAGCAGCATCCCTCCATGGCCACCGCATCAGTTCCTGCCTCCAGGTGCCTGCTCTGTTTGAGTTCCATTAATGATGGACTACACTGTAGAAGTGTAAGACAAATAAACCCTGTCCTCCTCAACTTGCTTTTGGTCATGATGTTTTATCACAGCAATAGGGTGTTCATTAGGCATCCTGGAAGAATGCCTAATTAACAAATAAAAGTTAGATGTGTGGTAAAGACTACAAACAGATTCATAACTAGTCCTAAAAATAAAGTGGTTACAAAGCTCACCTTCCAACATAAGGAGTAAGAAGACATAAAAATTCTGGTAACAGAATTTTGCAACTTAACGCTGAGACCAAAACCCATCATATAGTTGACAGTCTTGGCCTGCTTAATCATAAAATAGTAGTACATTTTGAAAAAAAAATCCTATGATTTGATAAAAACAGGCGAATCTGCAAGACACCCACCTGGTCTTCTTCCTTCAAACCTGACAACTAGCCATCCTCACAACTCAACATTTGCAAATACTTGCCACGGGTTCTTTCCCTAACCACTCTCAAATTCCTTCCATTCTCAATGTGATCAATCGTTCAGTATCTATGCAACTCATCCCCTTGTGTCTGAGCCCTTGCCATAGGTTCACTTGAAAAAGTGTTTTTCTTCAAATGCAGGCCTTATATACCTGCTCAATGTGTGACAACTGACGCATGGAAGCAGGCTGTTACTGTCTTTCTAATCCTGAGCCTCCACCATTCCGCTTTAGGGGTTTGTTCACTTCATGCTTCCACCTGGAATTGCTTTCCTCACAATTTTTACTTATCAAAATTCCTATCCACTATTTAAGAAACAGATAAAATTTTGTTTGGGGATGACAGATGATAAATACATGTAAAATGGATAGATGGAAGGACAGATGATAAATATAGATTAATAGATATAAAATAAATAGATGTAGATAAACAGACAGATAGATATGGATATATATAAAATGTGCTGCTTATCACATATTTGCCAAACTAATGTTCTTTATGCATTCCAATATAAAGAAGAAAAAATTTGCAGCTTTGGTGCTTTGGGAAGCATCAAAAAGCACTGGACTTAAACTCTTTGAGCTTTAGTATCTTTGTTTATAAAATATAAATAATAATAGCTCACTGAATTCATATAATGTGGAGATAATACTTTGAAATTATATAGTACAGGGATAAGTCATAGAGGCAGGACATTGCGATCAATAAATGTCATGACTTCATAAATAGTAAGAATCCAGTAAATGACTAAAATTTCAGGAAAAAGTCAACTTGAAACTCAAGACTCTCAGAGAAATATACATATAAAAATGATGTCCTTGTGTAGCTTTTTACTTTTTTCCAATAAAGAATTCCATAAGTGTATTCATTCTGAAAATAAAAAATGTTAGGTTTTGTTTATTTGAGGTGGTCCTTTTTTTGTTGGGTGGTTTAGGGTTTATTGTTTGTTATGTTATGTTTTGGAGACAGAGTTTCACTCTATTGCCCAAACTGAGCTAGAATAAACTGTATCCCAGCCTGGCCTCAAACTCATGGAACTACTACTCCTACATCAGCCTCCTGACAGCTGGAATTACAGGAACGCACCAATTCTAAAATATTACACAGCTTATCATCTTAAACATAAGTGAAACTATTTCAGATTAGGAATAATTCCAACTCAGAAGGGTATGTTTACATTTTATTGGCAGTTACAGATTGTATCTCTTAAGAAGAATGAGACTCAGAGCAAGCGTGTAAGCCCAGCACTGGGACACTGAGATAGGCAGGCAGCTGGAGTCAGCCCAGGCTTCATAGTGAGACAAAAGCAAAACAATAAAACTATCTAAGAGAAACACTGTCACTCAGTAATTAGACAGGGAGTGGCAAAAATCACTTGAATTGCAAGGTTCCCAGAAGATAAGACACAACATATCTATCTGTATAACATTAGCAAATAATGTTAACCAAAGCTATCAGACTACTACTTAGAACAAAGCTTCCAAATGGCATCACAAAAGCAAATAGTAACACAAAAATGGTAAGCAAAGCTATCAGACTACTTAGAACAAACAAAGCTTCAAAATGAAGTATCACAAAATATTTTCCAATATAATTGCATCTGGGTAGAGAGTTGGCTCAGTGCCTAAGAGCACTGGCTAGTCTTCCTAGAGTAACCTTGGTTAGAGTCTCAGCACCACATGGTGGCTCACAACCATCTGTAACTCCAGTTCCTGGAGATCAGATGTCCTTTTCTGACTTCGGTGAGTACCAGGTACACACATGATGAACAGACATGTGTGTAGAAAACACACACAATAAAATGACACACATAAATATCATATACATATATATAACATGTATGTGCATCCAATTTTATTCTTTAAAAAGCACCAATCAAGTGGCCTCTAAACTCTTTTTACTAACTTACACAATTCCTCACATCGGCCAACTTTTAACTTTTTATGGCAGGTGAAGCAGTCAGTTACAATTCTGACACTGGACTAACTAAAGCTCCTCCTTGTGTGTGGGTGGGGAAGCTTTATAATATGAAACTCAGAAAATACATAAACAACATTTCTTTCTTCTTCTTTTTTTTTTTTTTTAACATATAGACGACATTTCAAAGCCTTTCCAATCCCTCTGGGCATGTCCGAAGACTCATAATCTAATTACAAACCACAAGCAGCCGGCAGGAAAGATCACTCCTGTGTCTACCTGCTATCAGCTGACCCGAAATCAATTCCAAAACCCCACGGGAATGTAAGGTCAGAAAAGATAAGCAAACAGAAGAAAAATTCCCGCATAAATAATTCAAATATTAAAAAGCCACAAGACTGTATATTCTTAACTCCGAAGTAGCAATGAACCCTACGTGGGAGAGTAATCAACAAACAACAAAAAATGTAAGACAAAGAAACCCTGAGATATAAACTCAAACAGGGTCATGCTGAGCTGACCCCAAGAGGAAGCTCCCAACTTCAAAAACCCTCAGAAGCGGGTAGGCTTGAGAAAGTCAGCACTATTAGTACAGCCAGGGTATATATAGAGTGTGACAGACTGGGTTTACAAACACTCCAAAGGGGCAATGGGGCTACAGATGGACAAATTGAGAGCTAACGTTACACCACCACCATCACCCAACACACACACACACACACACACACACACACACACACACACACACACACACTTTTTTTTTTTTTTTTTGGTGGTGGTGGTTTTAGATGAAGAGAAACTGGGCAGTGAGACCAGGGGCACAGAGAAGAGTCAATGGGATAAGGCAGTTAGGGACAAAACACCTCCTGGTGAAGACGGATAGAGCAGCGGGCCACTGGAAGGCGAAGGGATCTCAGAAGATAACCCCCATGAGGAAGCAGAACTGAGAGAAGCTACAAAACCCTCCAGGAACCCAGACGGTTGGCCACCGGTCTGCACCCAGGGTAGGGCCCCCATAACCGGCGATTCGGAGACTACAAACACCAAGCTCCAACCTTCTCCGCTCCGCCAGCCTCAAGCCGACCCCTCGGCGACACAGGACTGAATAACTGTACAGGTGCGCAGGAGTTCCCACACCAGGACGCGCTCGGGCTCCAGCTGTAGTGCGGAGCCGCGCGTACTCACCGCGGGACGTGCGGGACGCGGCCCTGCGCGGCCACCGTACCGCGGGACGCCAACGCCTCCGTAGGCCTGACTCTTGCCGGCAGCCCTGTCGGAGGCCCTAAGCTCCGGGGTTGCAAGCGAATTTCCTGGAGCCATGCATTTGTGAGTGGCACCCCAGTGTTAGGATTTACTGCTGTCCCCGGTAGCTGTAACTACTGGGCTTAGCTACCAGCTGTCACGCGCCGTGAGCGTCTGAGGCCTGGGGACTACAAGGTCCAGCATGCACAGGGCTCTGGGTCCTTAGAACCAAATCTACTTGGTTAAAAACACTAACAAGTCTGTCTACTCCAAGGCACTGGAGCAAGGTACTGATTACATCCTGATGGAGCAGTTTTCACATTCAGATTCTTGTCAAGGATTGAATTACAGGACCTGCCTTTTAAGAAATATGGGGAGAAATGCTAAATCATGACAAAATGTAATTCTGCTAATAAATCGTTTTCAGTAACGCAGGCTGTTGGAGCAATGCATAAGAAACTAGAGTAGAAACTAGAGGGAAAAACAACAATCTCTGCTACCTGACAGTGGAACCGCGAGATAATGAAAGCCTTCTGGAATACAAAACATGCTCTTCGGATTTTAACTGTGTTTCAAGATTAGAGTTAAATGTGTTTTGTTGTTGTTGTTGTTTTTTAAAGATAGGGTCTTGCCGTATGGCCAGACTGGCCTGGAACTCGTTATCTTTTCTCAACGCCCTAGTGTTGGAATAAGAGATCTGTGCTCTGACACTGGAAAAATTATTTTTACTGTTATTTTCATGAAAACAATTGCTTAGAATAACTAGGGCAAATTTTTTCACCATTCACATGTATCTCACAAGCTGTCCCGGGCCTTTTTGTAACTTCTATACGGGCTGAATGAGAGTCCTCTAAAGGAACAGAACCAATAGGATAAATCTGTATTAGAAGGGGTTTGTTAGCCTGGCTTACAGAGTGTAGTCCAGGTAGTTCAACAACAATGGCTGTCACACACAGTGAAGGGCAAGACTCGGGCTGCTTAGTCCAGGAGGCTGGAGGTCTCAGAAATCCCAGTCTGGCGCTGGAGTCCTGGAAGATTCCTGGAGGGCTTTCTTCAAGTGAATCCCAAAGAAATTGGGGTTAGTACTAGCAGCAACCGGATAAATGAACTTGACAGCGAAAGTGAGGGCAAGGGGCATAGAACAGTTTTCTTCCTCCATGGCCTGCTACCAAAAGTCGTGGTCCAAATTTAGGGTGGGTCTTATTACTTCAAATAATCTGATTAAGAAAATTCCTCTCTAGAGAGACCAGCTGCTTTACTCTGAGTTAATTCCAAATGTAGTGAAGTTGACCAAGATTTGCCATCACACTTGTATCACCAGGATGACTGTATTTTAATTTTGACATACTATATTAACAAGCCATAAGAATCCATGCTTGGATTTATATGATAAGTATACAAAATTATGACATATTACATATATACCACAATCATAGGCTTTCTGTAGATTTATAGTGAAACAAACTTTAATGGGTTAGAAAAGGAAATGAGAATGCCTTTCATTTTTGCAGTTTCATACAGGAGTCACTGAGGGACTTTATACTCTGTAACACTGGCATGGAATGAACTACCATCTAAACTGCTTTCCAACTCCAGTGTGCTAAATTATGCAGTACAAGCAAGTAAATATTTAAAATCTATGATCATGGAAAACAGTCTGCTGCTTTTCATACTCGTGCACCAAGCTGGGGCTGCAGTGGGAGAGAACATTTCCAGCAGTGATTTGCTGGGGATGCTGATGAACTGCAGGTAAGCGTTTGTCGTAAATAAACACTAAATTACATCCACTTCACAGTGATAGTAAGGAAGCTTATTAAATATGCTGCATTTCTGACAGACATATTTCTGACGAAGTTTCAATGATTAGCTGTGTAAATGAACACAGAGGAGAGGTTAAAAAGCACATAATTTATGTAACAGACTGCTTTTTAGAGATTCTTAGAGCTGCAGCGCCCAGCAGTAGTCTCCTCTGTAATATTTAACCTGTCCATGGAATTCCTGAAATAACAGGTTAGCATAGGAGCCACTTAATTTTTGTATTTAAAAAATCTCACACAATGTGCATATAAGTTGCTATTACTTTTTCTTTTCTTTTCTCTCCCCCCCCCCCAACCCACCCCCGCCCTAGACAGGGCTTCTCTGTGTAACAGCCCTGGCTGTCCTGAAATTTGATTTGTAGACCAGGCTGGCCTTGAACTCACAGAGATCTGCCTGCCTCTGTCTCCCTAGTGCTGGGATTAAAGACATGCACTATTACCACCCAGCATAAATAAATCTTTACAAAAAAAAAAAAAAGAGTTAATTTTTAAACTTGGGATCAAAGGGGGGGAAAGTGGGGGATCATTTTAAAATTCAATGACAAAATATACTTTTAGTTAGTGGAAATTAAAATGACTGAAATAAAATAGAACTTTAATATTTACATTTTTAATTAACCTTTATAGCATTTTAGGAAGACAAATTTCAATGTTTATTTTATTTTTACTTTGTTTTTGTGATGGAGTGTAGAGTGTCACACACGAAGCAAGCATTCTACTTCCTGGTTAAACTGACAGGCTCTTTTTGTAGCTAGTGTTCAACACTTGCATTATTGTCCATGTAAAGAATTGGTGTCTTACTTCATGACTCAGTAGCCCAAATCTATATACATATGTACTATTTAGTATCATAAAGCTCTCATCCACTGTTAGTTATGTATTCTATATAGTAAACTTCCTCAACTCTCTGTGGCTTGGAGAAACATTTATTATTTAATAACTGTTTATTGAAATCTGGGCATGGCCTTTGCTTCATGGTCTTTGTCAAATTGCAGACCAAGGTCTCTGCTCTTACCTGAAGCATGGGCATAGGAAGGCTGTGCCTCCATGCTACACAGATGTTCACAGGATTCAGTTCCTTAGGGTGGCTGGACTGAGAGAGAGTTTTAGTTCCTCCTTGGCTATTGGCCACAGCCACCCTCAGTTCATTGCTGCAGGGTTTCTCCAACAATAGCAACTTGCTTCTTGGAAGCATGTGAGCCAAGAAGCTCACAAAGACGGCCAACAAGATAAAAGTCATGGTTTTATGCAACATGCTCACAGGCATGGCAACCAACACACTCCATCACAAAAACAAAGTAAAAATAAAATAAACATTGAAATTTGTCTTCCTAAAATGCTTTAAAGGTTAATTAAAAATGTAAATATTAAAGTTCTATTTTATTTCAGTCATTTTAATTTCCACTAACTAAAAGTATATTTTGCCATTGAATTTTAAAATGATCCCCCACTTCCCCCCCTTTGATCCCAAGTTTAAAAATTAACTCTTTTTTTTTTTTTTGTAAAGATTTATTTATGCTGGGTGGTAATAGTGCATGTCTTTAATCCCAGCACTAGGGAGACAGAGGCAGGCAGATCTCTGTGAGTTCAAGGCCAGCCTGGTCTACAAATCAAATTTCAGGACAGCCAGGGCTGTTACACAGAGAAGCCCTGTCTAGGGCGGGGGTGGGTTGGGGGGGGGAGAGAAAAGAAAAGAAAGAGTAATAGCAACTTATATGCACATTGTGTGAGATTTTTAAAATACAAAAATTAAGTGGCTCCTATGCTAACCTGTTATTTCAGGAATTCCATGGACAGGTTAAATATTGCACGTGTGTGTGTGTGTGTGTGTGTGTGTGTGTGTGTGGTTTTTTGGACACAGGGCCTCAAGAAGTACAGGCTATCCTCACACTCAGTCCTTGAGAATGGCCTCGAACTCCTGACCCTCCTACCTCTACTTCCTGAGTCCTGGGATGACAGGCAGATACCACCACAGCCAGTTCATGTGGTTCTGGTATCAATCCTAGGAATGTGTTCCTCCCATGCAAGCACTCTTGGAGCTACATCCACAACCCACCAAAAACTTTAAGCTTCATTTTGGTTTTGTTTTTTGTTTTTTTTAAGATTTATTTATTCATTATTATGTATACAGTGCTCTGCCTGCATGTACACCTGCAGGCCAGAAGAGGGCATCAGATCACATTATAGATGGTTGTGAGCCACCATGTGGTGGCTGGGAATTGAACTCAGGGCCTCCAGAAGAGCACTTAACCTCTGAGCCATCTCTCTAGCCCCTAAGCTTCATTTTGTTAAAGGCTCATTTTGGTTTCTGAAACAAGAGGCAGTAGTAGGGTCAGTGTAGGTCAGTAGTGTGTGATACGTGGTGTGTATTCCTTCCCAGAAAAATTGCCAGTGGGTTATCCACACTTGTTCTGTGTTTCAGAAAAGCCCCAATACCAAAGGGCTCAGGATGGCTCTATATGCAAGGTGTCCATGTTCTTTCTGGACAAGCTTCTAGGGTTCCTTCCAGCCCAGAAACAGGGTACATTCTTCTGATAGTATTCTCAATAGTACTGCTGCCCGCCATGGAGTGGGGTCTCCCTGTGGCACTTTTAAGACCCTAACTACATAGAATCACCCAGAGTGGACCAGAAGGACTTCTCATTAGACTCTGGGAAGCCAGAAGCAGAAAAGAAACTCTGTAGCAGGACTGGTGTTGCAGACACTTCATTTGCAGCCTCCTTCTAGCTAATCATTAACAACATTGTTGCAGGCATCGTTCTGGATAAGCACTCCCACACCACTGAGAAGGAAGAGGGGAGAGTCAAGGTGGACAGAAGCCAGGACAGCTTCTAAAAGGCTTTGATCCCAGGCCCAGCTCACATTCTCATTTTATACTCTAAAACTACAAGGTGGGTGTGCAAACAAGCAAGATTTTACAGAAATGTACGTGACAGTCATCAGGTATTGGGGGGCAATGACCTACTGTTTCTGTTATTTTTCCAGGTCACTCTGTTACAGGAAGCAACTGAAGTCTTGCTTGGCAAATGCACACTTCAAGCAGTGTTTAGGTAAATCACTAAACAAATCAATAAATCAGGATCTAATACTTAGTCTGTTCTAACTTACTCTACTTCAGCATGAACCAATGAACACAAAATGGGACATAAAAACAGTTGCAGAAATTAAGTACCAAGGAAATAAAACTGCCATTCAACAAATAGACTAATGCACCAAATACAGTTTCCATAAGAAGAAACACAAAAACCAAATAATTAATTGTTTTAGTTCCAAGTCCCTTGTCAGTGGGGAAATGTGAATTAAAACTGCTTTGTGATGCCATCTCACCCCAGTTAGAATGACCGTCATCAAGAACTCTGACAACGAATGTCAGAAAGGATGTGAGGGAAGAGGAAACACATTCACCACTGGTGGGGTGCAAATACAGCCACCATGGAAATCAGCGTGGAGGATCCTCAGAAAATTAAAACTATAGTTACCACACAACCCATATATAGCACTCCTAGGCATATGCCCAGAGAACTCCACATCCTGCCCTAGGGGATGTTCACACATCAGCGTTTATTATTGTTCTGCTCACTATAGCAAGGAAGTGGGGTGCATAAGTGCCCACGAACAGATGATGATAATGAAAATCTGCTTCATTTATAAAATAGAACATTATTCGGCTCTAAAGAGAATAAATGATCCAGGTATGGTAGCACAGCCTTTAATCTCAACAGATAAGGAAACAGGCAGGCAGAGCAGTGAGCATGGCCAATTTGTCCTCACAGTGAAGTCCCAGGCGAGCCCAGGCAAACCTACATAGTGAGACACTATTAGAAAGAAAGAAAGAAGGAAAGAAAGAAAGAAAGAAATTAAAGAGAAAGAAGAACGTGCAGGTTGAGAGAGGTGGCTTAGCAGTTAAAAGCAGCACACCTTGCTCTCCTGGAGGACCTGGCTTTGATTTCTAGTGCCCACATGGGTCACAAACACAAAACTGGTAATTCCAGTTCCAGGGGATCAAATACCCTCCTCTGACCTCCATGGGCTCCAGTTATGCAAGTAGTATGTATACATACATACATACATGCAAGAAAAAACACACACAAACTAAAAATTGAATAAGAAAAGATTGCAGGAAAATAGATGGAATTAGACTGTATAATATCCAGCCAGGTAAATCACCTGTTCTTCATATGCAGATCCTAGCCGTGTGTGTGTGTGTGTGTGTGTGTGTGTGTGTGTGTGTGTGTGTGTGTGTGTGTGTGTGTGTGTACTGCCATACATGGGAGTGCAGTAAAAACATTTAGGAAGGAGACCAAATGGGTAGTGTCAGATGACAAGGACAGAATGCAGCTGGTGGTGAAAGGATAGAAGCTGTTTTTCTAGTTTTAACTCTGCCACAGATTTTTCTTTCAAAGAGTAATTACCAAGCATGAGTGTGCTTGTTATAAACTGTGACTGATATATCAGTGACACCTTCCTTAATTACGAGGCATAGTACTCAGTCTCATTTTCTGGAGGATGGCAAGCATAAAAATGAACATATTTCCTCCAGTGGCCAGTAGGTGGCGATCATGACCTGGTATTGATTTTCAGTTCCTTCATGTGCTTTTGTTAAACCAACATTTTTTTTTAATGTGGTAGACCCAGAAGCAGAAAGAGTCAAATGGTATATACTCACTTATATCTGCACACTAGCCCAAGGGGCATGTCCCATGAAAGTCCTCACTAACCAGGAAACTGGGACAGAGGGGATGACATCCTATTGGGACTCTAGATGAGAGAAGCATGGGAGAATGGCAAAATTGAAGGACCCAGAGGATCCTAGAAACCTACAAGAAGAACCTTATGATAGGCAGATTTGGGCCCAGGGGTCCTGCTCAAACTATGGCACCAGCCAAGGACAATACAGGCTGTAAACTTCAAACCCCTAGCCAGATCTAGCCAATGCACAGGACATTCTCCACAGTTCAGTGGAGAGTGGGGTCTGACTTTCACACATACTCTGGTGCCTCATATTTGACCATGTCCCCTGAGTGGGGAGGCCTGGTGGCACTCAGAGGAAGGATAGCAGGCTACCAAGAAGAGACTTGATACCCTATGAGCATATACAGGGGGAGGAGGTCCTCTCAAGTCACAGTCATAGGGGAGGGGAGTAAGGGGTAAATGGGAGGGAGGGAGGAATGGGAGGATACAAGGGAGGGGATAACCATTGAGATGTAACATGAATAAATTAATAAAATAAAAAACAACAAAAAAATAAATGTGGTAGACCTACTTATGCAGAAATTATGGAATGAGACTATATATTTTAGTAAGGCTTAACATCCACAATAAGACACTCACTTATAGAGGTATCTGTTCTGTCAAAAGGTTCATGCTTTAAAGTATTTTTTAAATAGCTAATAAAATAGATCTGAGACCATTTTTTTTTTGCTGGAAACTAGAATTTCAATTATTTAGTCTGTCATAAATAGATGTACTGTGTGTGTGTGTGTGTGTGTGTGTGTGTGTGTGTGTGTGTGTGTGTACAGACCCCAGGCCTCTCATACATGCCAAGCAAACACACCATCACCAACTACATATCCAGCCCTTGCTGTTTTGAGACAGGTTCTCACTATGTAGCTCAGGCTGCCTTGGACTTGCTGCACAGCCCAGGCTGGCCTCAGATTCTTATTCTTTAATCCTGGCTCAACTCACAAGTTCTAGAATTATAACTGTGCTCCCAAACCCAATTTTCTTTATCTTTAATGGACAATCATTTCTAGTTTTTCTTGTAATGAGATTTCTTTATAATAACTTCAGGTCTGGCTAATTCTTCTTCCATTTTTATCTGTATTATAAAGCTCTGTGATAATTTACAAAAAAAGTGTAATAAAACACAAAACACTATGACCAAAAGCAACTTAGGAAAGAAAGAGTTTATTTGGCTTATATAACCTGAGTCACAGTCCACTGAGGGAAGCCACGACAGAAACTCAAAACTGGGCAGGCAGGAACTGGTCCAGAGGCCATGGGGGATGCGGCCACTGACATGCTCCTCATAGCTTGTTCAGTCTGCTTTCTTAAAGAATCTAGGACTGCAATGCCAAGGGGCTACCAACTACAGTGGACTGGACCCTCCCCCATCGGTCACTAAGAAAATGTCCGACAGGCTTTCCTACAGCCTGTATTGATCTTAGGAAGCCATTTTCTCAACGAAGGTTCACTCCTCTCAGATGACTGCAGCCTGTGTCAAGTTGACATAAAACTAGCTAGCACATACCACTTAAAATAAAAGAAGGAAACATGACATCAATTAGTCTGGAGAAGCTTTCTGTCCCTAACCACTTTGCCTTTAGCTCAGTACACAGCCCTTTGCAGGCCGTCAGCCTTATTGTTAACTCAGCAGATATGGGAGTTATACGCTACTTCCCAAGAAATCGTTGGCTATAAGAGATTCAGTCAAATCTGCCAATTACACCAAGACATGTTTCTGAAAACTTCTAGGACTCATTTTCTCATATAGAAGTCCACAAACTTCTAGGTACCATTGTCTTTGCAGACAGATCCCCACTCTAGGCCAGTCCAAAGAGAAAGCCAGATTTCTCACTGGCTTTGCACATTGTGCATACTCAGAAATAGGTCTCAGGGTAGAGTGCAAATCACTCAACCTTTCACTACTTGGGAGCTTTCTTTTGTTTTTGTTTTTTTGTTTGTTTGTTTGTTTTTTACTGTCATGTCTTATCTAAAATATGGTGGGGGCACTGGGAGGGAGGCTGTGGAGGGGGCAGTGAATTCAATCATATTTTTTCCATAAAAATTCTACCAAGAGTCAATCCCTCTAGATCCTTCGACCCTTCAACTTATTCCACAGGCGACTCTAAATCTTAGATACCCTTCCAAACACCAAGACAGGAGTTCAGGCTCTTATATCCCTTTCATGAATCTTTGGGTTCAGGCTGCCCTCAAGGATGTGAAGGAGTTCTGAGTGAGGTGGCAAGACAATTCACACAGAGAGGCAGGACTTGAGCTCATAATATCATGAACTGAGGAAACCATGCCTGCTACTGAAGGTGCTGACTGGCTGGCATATCCCTAAATCCATTTTCAGATTGGCTTTTGAAGAAGAAAATGAGATCCAAGTTGAAGAAATTAAGCTGAAAAGAAATACCAAAACTAACATCATTGAACCCCATCAGTCAGTTCTACCATGGAATTCTTAATCCTATGAGCCAGTAGATTCCATTTTCTGTTTGGACTATCTGAAATTCAGTTTCTGTCCCTTGCAGCTGAGCCTTCTGGTTAGCAGCTCCTACAGTCTGAAGAAAGCATCAGTCGCTGTTTTCTGCTTCCAATGGTTATCACAATGTTAGTATTATAATCCTATTTGTTTATACACCTCTCTTTATAGCTAGACTGTAAATCCCTTCAAAAATCATACTTTATTCATGCAATCTCACACATCTATAACAATGAAAACATAAAGAAGGGAATGAGTAAGTATTTATTGAATTAATAAGAAAATGCAGCAGGGCGTGGTGGCTCATGCCTTTAATCCCAGCACTGGGAGGCAGAGGCAGGTGGATTGCTGTGAGTTTGCTCTACAAAGCAAGACCAGAACAGCCAAGGCTACACAGAGAAACCCTGTCTCAAAAAACCAAAAAGGAAAAAAAGAAAAAAGAAAAAAAGAAAATGAAAAATGATAAACATTGCGTGGACACAGGTGTGGAGTTCACAAAATGCACAAAGTAAGAAAACTACAGTCCAAAATTGACTACACAGGACAATATTTGGGTTCTCAGATTTCACATTTTTTCTCTTAGTCCTATCAAAATTATAATTCAACCTAACATACACAGATTCCCCCTGCTCCCTGTCTGATATAATGGAGTTCAGAGGCAGAACGTGATGTCTTTGTTTCTTTTCTTTGGTTTTTCTGTTGTCGCTAAAGTTGGTTCTCCTGATGACCACCATAGTTTCCATTTTCCTTGTCCATATTATACAGGAGGAGAAAGATACCTTTTGGAGCAAGAAGCTGTATTCCCAAAAGCTCCTAACATATACTTTTTTGTATCTAATTAGTCTAAAGTTATTAATAAGGTCAAAAGAATAGAGCCGGGCATGGTGTGGTACACGCCTTTAAGCCCAGCACTCGGGAGGCAGAGTCCAGGGTGGCTAAGGCTCTGCATAACAGAGAAACCCTGTCTCTAAAAGCAAGACAAAACACACACACACACACACACACACAGAGAGAGAGAGAGAGAGAGAGAGAGAGAGAGAGAGAGAGAGAGAGAGAGAGAGAATAGGTAAATTCATTAAATGAGATGGCAATTTGATTAATTCAATGAACCCAATGAAGACAGTCTTGTAGGACCCACTTCTGGAACTGAGTGTGATCCAAGACTGAAATCTGAGAAGGCTGTTTCACAGGTGGACATTCGTGGGGTTGACACAAGAGGGATCAAAAATAGGTTCAGGACAGCAAACATAGCATCCCTTAGAGAGATCAGCAGTGGAATCAAAGCTGGAAGATTTTGACATAAGCTCAGAGAGAGATGGCCATGCCCTGGGCAAGAAGCCAGGGGGGTTCAGAGAAGTGGACAGACTCAAATGCTGCCTGAAAGGCAGATGGATGGGGATCCATCACAGATGACTCTGAGATGGGAGTTTCCTCCTGTTTTCTAACCGTTCAGGCCCTGTGTGTTTGCAGCGTTGGCCAAGCTAATCTGAAGAGTTCACCTGGGTTCCTGTGGGGGCTCTTAGGCTTCCTGCTTCTTTGGGCCCAGTCCTTCATACCTACATTAGCTTCCTCATGCACTGTACTAGACAAACACTGACTCAGCACTAAGCATTGGCGAACACTGCCAAGTGTAAAATTATTTCAAAGTAGTTCTTGAAGTATTTAAGTGTCTACTTAAAATTGTACATGCAACTGAGGTGGCTGCCCCATGGACAATTCCCCTGTGGCCATTTTGGGCTGGAGATTACAGATGCCAGTTTAAACTCCTCACTCTTCTAGTCACAGTGCTAATTTATATGGCGTTTGAGAGGGGAGGGGCATAGGGGTTCTTTCAAAAGAGCATTCAGTTTGGAGCTAAGGGAAGAAAATCACAGGCTAGGGGTATAAAAACATTCTAGACAGAGCACTTGTCCTGCATGTTTGAGGTCTTGAGTTCAATTCTCAGCATCAATACAAACTCGAATAAAGCAAAGATCAAGCCAGCTAAAATCCCAGCATGGCTGGAAAGGGCCGACCCCAGTCTAAGGAGCTTTTGTAGTTAATGTCTGCTGGGGGCGGATCATTTTCCTTCAGGGTTGCACACACACACACACACACACACACACACACACACACACACACACACACGGAGGGAGAGAGAGAGAGAGAGAGAGAGAGAGAGAGAGAGAGAGAGAGAGAGAGAGAGAGAGAGAGAGAGAGAGAAGAGGGAGAGAGAAGCCATGCTCCAGTAAGTTGCCCTAAACCCATGCACATGAATTTGGAAGGAATAGTGGGAGGGGCCTAGAGGAGAAATTGGAGGCAACAGGGGAAAGTGTATTTAATAAAAAGCAACCACATGAATGTGTGAAATTCTAAAACAAATAGGCAAACAGAAGTCCCTGAAGAAAGATGCCAGGGTACAGTGCCCAGAAAGGAGCAGGGTCACTCGAGCGTTGATGATGGGTCCCCCTGGCACCAGCTCTGCTACTGACCTTTCTGTAAAGCGACCCTGTGTTCACAGAAGCTGAGCTCTCTGGTGGCCTGGCACATGACCTCCTGGCTTCAGCTTATTGCTGAGCTAGAGCCTTCACTGGAAGGTACTATGGTGGGGACCAGCTTTACCTGTCCACACAAAATAGTTTTAAAACCAGACAGAAGGTGAGAAACAATGGGTCTCAGACCCTGCTTGGCACCCAGTGAGAGGACAGTAATCTCTGATGCAGAGAAAACCACCCGGTGAGCCTCTGAGATCACCCCATTTCATTGCCTATTATGACTCAGGAACTGGGGATCCAGGTAGAACCTCGAGTTGTCGCTGAGCTTGGGTCTGGGGAGGTGGAGGCAGCGTGAATCAATGCAGCACATTACACAGAAAATTCCTGCCTACGGGGATTAGCCTGAGATAGACTGTCTCCTCCTTAATTGCTGGGGCAGTCGGGGTCACGTGTGTGTGTGTGTGTGTGTGTGTGCACAAATGCCCAGGAGCATCTGTCTGTGTGTGTACTGGTTTCCCGATTAAAAGAAGAAGAAGAAGAAGAAGAAGAAGAAGAAGAAGAAGAAGAAGAAGAAGAAGAAGAAGAAGAAAAGAAACTGCTACATCTACGGTCAGCTGAATAATTCATTTATTCCTCTGATAAAACTCATATTTCCGCAGTCCCTAATCTCCAATCAGTATCTTTTTGTACACTAAGACAATTGTACACATTGACCAGTGATAACCACTAAGGGAATGCTTTCCCACTAACATCCTCAGGAAGAAATGTTGCATAGTTAATGTGATATGCTTCATAAAAAGGAGCAAAGAGGCTTTATACATTCACTGAAACACATCAGAGCTGCTTTCCCAGTGTCTGGCTGATCCAATGCCTTGGCAAAAGCTGACAGTGACCTATGTCCGGAGGAAAAGAACATTTGTCACATCTAACAATTTGATGCCCCAGATTTACCAGAATAGGCCTGATTTCTTTCTCTCTTTGTTTTTCCAGAGCTCAGGTCATTCCTTTCTTGGCATTTGATTTCATGCCCTGGAATCTTTTTTTCCCCCTTGTAAATATATCAGTGTGTTTGGGGAAAAAAAAAAGATCTGTGGCTAGATTACAAATTATACTTTCAAAACAATTTTTAGATCCATTTTATTTTATGTTTATGAGTGTTTTGGCTGCGTGCGCCAAAATGCACCATGTGCGTGCCTGGTGTACTTTGGTCTTCAGAGTTGAGACCTGACCCTGCTAGTCAGTGGAGAAGGCAGTCACCCCTGTTCCAGGTGTTGTCCAAAGCTCTCCAGGTTTGCACAGCTCTGCTCCTCCACCAGATCCATCCCTACAGCATCTGGCCTCTGCTTCCCTTTCTAGCCATGTACTTTCATGGTCTCCTGATTCGATAAAATTTGCCCTCCACTTTGGCGCTTGGCCCTGACTCTGACCTCTCCTAGCCCTGTGCAAGGCTGGAAAAGGGGCAGTGTCCTGCTGATCAGATTGACTTTGAGACATTTTTCATGCTCTTCACAGTATGTCAGAAAACATAACATGCTGACATTACTTTTTTTTCAGGGCTGGGGCTGGGAGAAGGGCATTTTTTATATAGTCCATGGTGACCTGGAATTCATTTCCCTAATGTTGAATTACATGTATGCCCACTTTTCCAGCCTTCCACTAGATGTTCTTTTTACTGGGATACTGTCAGAAACTTCCATTTTTCTTATTCTAATTTTCCTGCAATAAATGAAAGCAAAAATAACAAGTTTTGTAAGAACAGCTCATTTTTCTCTTTTATTTTTAACTTACATAGTATTCATTTATTTTTTATTAACATGAAGTAATTTTGTGTGTCAGTGGGGTCCATTGTAATATTCACACACATGTATGCAGCAAATTCTGTCACCCCCAGGGTAATTAGCATCTCCATCTCCTTATGTCTTCATCTTGGGAGCTTTCGAGATCTTTTCATCTAGTTCCTCGTAAGATATATAATAGGTCATTATGAACTGTAGTCACCTATTGTGTTTTGGATCATGAATATTCATGGTTCAAACCATATTCAGCATTGCAGTTTCTGGTGGTTGCTGAGCTCTAAGTGTACAGAATCTCACTGTGTAACCCTGGCTGGTCTGCAACTCACAATGTCAACCAGTCTGGGAGGAAATTCAAGAGGTCCTCGTGCCTCTGCCTCCAGAGTGCTGGAATTAGACACATGCCATCATGCCTGGGTCCAAATGGGTTTTTAAAAATATTCATTTGCCTTTGGTTTATGTGTATTCATGCATACTTACATGTATAAGGGTGTCCCTAGAGGCCAGAAAACTTTGCATTCCTTGGTTCTGCAGTTGCAGGAGGCTGTGGGTCACCTGACATGAGTGCTTGAAAGCTCCTCCTGCCCTTTGCAGAAGCAACATATGCTCTTAACCCACAAAGCCATCTTTCCAGACCCCCAGCGGCCTTTTTTTTTTTGAGACAGGGTTTTCTCTGTGTAGCTCTCTGTAGGACATCCTGGAACTCACACTGTAGACCAGGCTGGCCTTGAACTCACAGAGATCCTCCTGCCTCTAATTTCCAAGTGCTGGAGTTAAAGGTGTGCACCACCATCTCCTGGCTCCCAGATGAATTTTTAATATCTAAAACATTCATATCTCTTGTACGTCAGCTGTGCCTACCAGTATGAAATTACCCTACTTGGGCATTAGTTGTTCCAGCCCTAATGCCTTGGCGGTCATCTTTTTAAATAAAATTTATTATTTGGGGGCTGGAGAGATGGTTCAATGGTTAAGAACACTTCCTCCTCATGCAGAGGACCTGGGTTCAGTTTTCAGCACCCACATGGAAGCTCACACTGTAAATCCAGTTCCAGGGGCTCAGACACCTCTCCATCCTATGCTGTTTTCCCACATACTGTGAAGAGCATACTGTGTTTTTCCATACTGTGAAGACTTCCTCAAAGCAAATTTGGCTACAAAGAGAAGCAGAGGCCAGATGCTGTAGGGATGGGTCTGGTGGAGGAGCACAGCTGTGCAAACCTGGAGAGCTTTGGACAACAGCTGGAACAGAACTGACTGCCTTCTCCACTGGCTAGGAGCTGTTGGGAGCTAAGGCACAGTCTGGTTCTTTGTATTTGTTAGTTGCTGGCCCCCAAGATTCTTAATGTTGAAGAGCAGACTACCACATACCTCAAGTATTGTAAAGCCTGTCCTCCATGTTGGGCAGAGCAGAAGTGGGTGGAGAGCAAAGGCTCACAGGCTTTGGGGATGGAAGGATCTTGGGTAAGAGAAAGGCACCAGAGAAGAAACAAGGAGTAGAATGGCTGTGGCACAAGAAAGAGGAGCCTGAGTTCCCCCATGGGAAGAATTGGCCCAGATGAACAGCATAAGAAAGGATTTTGGGATTACAGATGGGAAATAGTCCAGATAGAAATGAATAAAGCAGATGACGTGGGAAGGGGGCGGGAAGATAATGGGAGGTGGTTTAGGGGGTTAATATCTGCCCAGCTCCAGGTAAAATGAGGCTTATTCTAAAATACAACAGGTGTCTGTGTCTTTTATTGGTTATGATTGCGGGTTAGGCATTACTCCTAGGTGAGGGAGACTCAATTCCCGGCCCACCGGCCAACCAGGATTAATCCCCCAAGACTGGAAAGGTGTGGCAGGAACAATCTTGGAACCTGGTCCTGGGTGGCCATGGCAATGCTGGTGGGAAGAGGCTGAAGGGAAGGCCTGTGAACAGGGAGATGGGGCCAGAGGGACTGCTAGCTCCCAGGATCAGAGCTAGGTGAAAGTGGCCATGCTGGTTTAGAGAGGCAGGTGGAATCTGCTGTGGGACGCCTTGGCAACTCTTGCCTAAGAGCTGGAAATGCTTGGGCTAGGGCTGAAGAATCAGGAAAGGGGTCTGAATCATTTGCTAAAGCTCCACACATGTTTTGCAAAGGCTGACTTTGCAACCAGTGACTGACTCTTTTGTCTTTCCCAAGGCTCCTTGTGAGGTGCGCAGGCTGGATCTGAGTGCGCCTTCCACGCCCTCCTTGGTGGAGAAACTAGATATGTCTTTGGATGACATCATCAAGCTGACCCAGAGGCAGCGAGGCCGAGTTGGCCGTGGTGGCCGCGGGCACAGGGGTGCTGGCAGGGCCTGCTCCCCGGGAGGCCCCAGGGGCGCACTGAAGGCCGCCCGGCGTGGGCATCGCGGTGCCTGGCCTAGGAGGAACGGGCAGGCACCCTACAGCAGACGCGGACAACTTCCAGGCAAGCGGCAGCACGACCAGTTCCACAGCGCCTTCCCGCGTGGAGCCAGCCTGGACTCCTCTGGGAGGCTGCTGCTGTCCAACCTGCACTTCCAAGTGTCAGACGCTGATATTCAGAACCTCTTTGCTGAATTTGGACCGCTCAAGAGAGCAGCTGTGCACTATGATCGCGCTGGACGAAGTTTAGGGACAGCAGATGTGTGCTTTGAACACAAGGCAGATGCCCTGAAGGCTAGGAGAGAGTACCACGGTGTCCCTCTGGACGGGCGTCCTTTGGACATCCAGCTTGTCCCATCCCAGGTGGAAACACAGCCGAGCCATGCAGGAAGCGCCAACAGAGGAGGCATGAGTAGAAACCCTGCCTCTGGGTGCTCTGCTGGGAGAGGCCCCTGGAGAGGGACCCAGAGAGGCAGCAGGGGAAGAGAGAGAGGCACCTGCAGCAACTCCAAGCAGCAGCTTTCTGCAGAGGAGCTGGACGCACAGCTGGATGCTTACGCTGAAAGCATGGACACCAGCTAAACAGCCCAGCCAGTCCACACAAACCACAGGACCCAGAGGGCTCCTCCTCTGATCCCTAGAGGGAGGGGTGGCCACTGGACTGTGCAGACAATGCTGGGTTGCTCAGTCTTCATCGTTGACTCATTTCTTCATTCCTGCCTTTCCATGGGCCTAACAACTCTTTTAAAGACTTTGTCTTTTCCCCTCTGAAAAAGGGAGCTGCAGAGCTGAAGAGCACTGGCTGTTCATCCAGAGGGCCTGCCTTCAATGTGATGACAGCTGGTGCCATCTCCCGACATGTAGGTTCACACCCTGGAACAATACTGTATCCAGAATCACTCAATAAACGAATAAATAAAGACACTTTTGAAAAATGGACAACAGTCGTGTTTTGTGCTGAGTTATTTCGGGGGATATAATTTACTGGTGGCTCTTGTGCAGATGTTATCATTTCCACCTTTGCCGTAATAAAATAGAAACGTGTGTGTTTGTGTGGGTGGGTGGGTGTGTGCATGTGTGTGTGTTTGTGTACTGTGTGTTTATGTGTGTGTGTGTGTGTGTGTGTGTGTGTGTGTGTTGTGTTGTGTAAATAGTGGGGAAAAAAGGAAGTGCTACGTCATGATCTCTAAGAGTGAGTCTACCTGTAAAGGCAGGGTCAGCTCCAGGAAAGGATGGATTAGAGATATGGCTGAGTGTGCTGCTCATGTTTATGATGCTAACCTTAGAAAAGAAAGAACTTCTAAGAGTCTTTGGAAAAATCAAACTGTCAGATGTTTCAACTGTGGTAAGCAAGGCCTTCTGAAAAGGGATTTCAGGCAAGGCATTCCTAGAAGCTAGGGTTTTCCAGGGAGAATGCCAAGAGAAGGCCTCAGCCTTGTGGACTCTGCTGGATGTGTGTCAAAGACCAGCCTTGGACCAATGAATCCAGATCAACAAGGAATAGTAGGCAAGGCAATCCTATGTCACAGTAGGCCCAGGGTCTCCCAGAGCACCCTGCCACCCCCATCCTTGCCCTCTCCCTACACCCACACCACCACCAAAGGATGAATCCCGTTGGTGTGTTCCCTGTCTGGGTAGGAGAATCCCATCCACAGAGCCATGAACCAGTTCATGCCTCTTGTGAAAACAGCATGGTTCTGGGTGAAATGAAGGAACTGGACAGCTTCAGTGGATAAAAGAAAAGGCTCAAGAAAGACCAGCAAATGCATGATTTGCCCATGGGCTACAAATGAGCAGACACCTAAGCTAAAAGTGAAAAGAGCCGGCAAAGGGGTTGGAAGTGCCATGGACACAGAGGCAGATGAAACAATGAATTCCACCCAAACCTTGGCCTCTTCAGGAGGTAAACATCCATCTTCTAGGGACTGGAGCTTTATCTCGTTGGATAAAACAAAGTGGGGGACGGCTCAAATGGGTAAGGCCAGAAGGAGAAATAGGAAAACTAAGGCCAGATGTGGCTCTCCTAGCCATGAATTAACGTCTAAAAACTAAAGTCTCCTTCTTAAAGAAATGGAGAGTTTTATTGTTTGGTATGAAAAACCCAGCTAAGAGCTTGAAAATGGTTTCAGTCAGGCCAAAGGGTTACTACAGTTCCCACTTGTTTTCTAAATCTCTAAGAGTTGGAGTCCTTTGGAGCTAGGATAAAAGACTGGGAGCAGGCTGGTGGGAGCGCATGCCTTCCTTCTTAGCAGAGGCAGGCAAATCTCTGTCAAGTAGTGGTTTCATAAATTCTAGAGTTCCAAAGATGAGAGAGGTGCTGGTTCTCACCTGGAAGCCCACCCCTACCTGGTAGGCACAGACCTTTGCAGCCAACACTGACGAGGCAGAGGCACAGGCAGATAAAGAAGAAGTACAAAGAATAGGGTGGAGAGAGGGGTGATTGTGTAGGGACTGGGAGGAATGAGAGAATCGACTGGGATTTATATACAGAGTAAAGAAATGAACGAGAAAAAGAAGAAGAAGAAGAGGAGGAGGAGGAGAAGAAGAAGAAGAAGAAGAAGAAGAAGAAGAAGAAGAAGAAGAAGGAGGAAAAGAAGGAGAAAAAGGTGACAAAGAAGAAGTGGAAGAAGAAGAGGAAGAAAAAGAAGGAGAAAAGGAGGAGAAGAGGAAGAAGTGGAATTAGATGATGATGAAGATGATGAAGAAGAAGAAGAGAAGGAAGAGGAGGAGGAGCAAGAACAAAATCAACAATAAGATATACAGGCAAAGCACACCAGCAACAACAAAACACACCAACAACCAAACCTATTACAATGATCACATTTAAAGGCTGCTAGTAAATATCAGGCTGAAACACAAGGTGGATTGTTGCAGGAGACTTGATCCCATTGTGAACCCTGAGATGTGAGCTATCAAACCGTTTCCTTGTATGAATTACTCTCTTTCCCTGTGGGTCAGCCATGTTGGTCCGGGTAGCCTTGGCTGTCCTGGACTGGCTTTGTAGACCAGGCAGGCCTGCAACACACATGGATCCACCTGCCACCCCAGTGCTGGGATGAAAGGCCTGTGCCATCAAGCCAGGCACAAACTCACACTTTGAATCCAAGGGCTTTCTGCCCTGAGGGCTTGATCAACCCACCCTAGGGCAAGGGGCGGATCTAGTAACCAGCTGACAGAGATTGAACTGAAAGGCGGGGCTTGGAGTTGAAGGGTATTTAAGAAGGCCAGGAGAAGAAGACAGACGCTTTGGCTTTTCCCTCTTGGCCTATCCAGTGAGCTAGCAGGCCTTTTCCTCCTGGGCTGTCAGGTGAGCTAGCCAGCTTTTGGCTTTTGGCCTTTTGGCTTTTGGTGCTTTCGGCTTTGAGATTTGGGGTGGTTTTTCTTTGTTTCTTTGTTTGTTTGTTTGTTTGTTTGTTTGTTTGTCTGTCTGTCTCTCTGTCTGTCTGTGTGTCTGTCTGTCTGTCTGTGGATTTTAATGATCTACCTATTTATTTGTTGATTGATTTTTATCTTTTTCCTTCAGGCCGTGAGCTGGGTAGGAAGACCCCTGTGTGCTTTCTCTGCCCTCTGAGCTAGCAAGGCTTCACCCCAGCATCTGGCTCCTGAGTCTTCCTCAGAAAACTTGAAGGATTGGGGCTTTCTTCTGTCTTGGAAAGAACACTTTGGCACTCCAGCAAGTGGCCAGGCCCCACAGACAGAGAGATGGCTCACTCCAGCTGCAGAGAAACCGAGAAGCCATCAGCTTCGGTAAGTCACCTGAGAGGTACCCAAGGGGAGAAGAGTGAAGGACCGGCAGGCCCATCACAGAAGGCTCTAGAACCCTGCCTAGTGCCACTCTAGATGCCTTGAGAAGAGAAGCAGAAAATGAAAAGGGAAATGGCCTGGCTCACTGCGGCCCCATAGCCGTCAGGATTCTCATCCTTTGGGTATCCTAGGCTTCCTTCTTAGTAGCCATAATGCCCCTGTGTAGTCCATGAGAGAAATGGTGGGTGGAGAAGATCCAAGCCTTAGAGGGAAAAGTAGAGATGCTTATTAAGGAGAAAAGGAAAGAGACTGAGACACAGGCAGAGGAATTCAGATATGAGAGTGAGACAAATTCTCAGACCCAGGCAGAGCCCCCCACACCAGCACCTGAGGAAAGGGAAAGGGAAAGGGAAAGGGAAAGGGAAAGGGAGAGGGAAAGGGAAAGGGGGTTGCCTAGGATGGTTGGAAAGCCAACCCTAGCTTCTCCAGCGAATGCAGGAGAGGTCCCCGGAGGTGATAGGCACCCCCGAAGGTTCTAGAGAAGGGCAGTGGAATCCCAGAGACATCTTCCATTGGAGAAGATGGAGGCAATCGGTCATCTCCTATGGTGTGCGTTCATCCTAGGTGAGGGAGACTCTCAGTTCCTGGCCCACCGGCCAACCAGGATTAATCCCCCAAGACTGGAAAGGTGTGGCAGGAACAATCTTGGAACCTGGTCCTGGGTGGCCATGGCAATGCTGGTGGGAAGAGGCTGAAGGGAAGGCCTGTGAACAGGGAGATGGGGCCAGAGGGACTGCTAGCTCCCAGGATCAGAGCTAGGTGAAAGTGGCCATGCTGGTTTAGAGAGGCAGGTGGAATCTGCTGTGGGACGCCTTGGCAACTCTTGCCTAAGAGCTGGAAATGCTTGGGCTAGGGCTGAAGAATCAGGAAAGGGGTCTGAATCATTTACTAAAGCTCCACACATGTTTTGCAAAGGCTGACTTTGCAACCAGTGACTGACTCTTTTGTCTTTCCCAAGGCTCCTTGTGAGGTGCGCAGGCTGGATCTGAGTGCGCCTTCCACGCCCTCCTTGGTGGAGAAACTAGATATGTCTTTGGATGACATCATCAAGCTGACCCAGAGGCAGCGAGGCCGAGTTGGCCGTGGTGGCCGCGGGCACAGGGGTGCTGGCAGGGCCTGCTCCCCGGGAGGCCCCAGGGGCGCACTGAAGGCCGCCCGGCGTGGGCATCGCGGTGCCTGGCCTAGGAGGAACGGGCAGGCACCCTACAGCAGACGCGGACAACTTCCAGGCAAGCGGCAGCACGACCAGTTCCACAGCGCCTTCCCGCGTGGAGCCAGCCTGGACTCCTCTGGGAGGCTGCTGCTGTCCAACCTGCACTTCCAAGTGTCAGACGCTGATATTCAGAACCTCTTTGCTGAATTTGGACCGCTCAAGAGAGCAGCTGTGCACTATGATCGCGCTGGACGAAGTTTAGGGACAGCAGATGTGTGCTTTGAACGCAAGGCAGATGCCCTGAAGGCTAGGAGAGAGTACCACGGTGTCCCTCTGGACGGGCGTCCTTTGGACATCCAGCTTGTCCCATCCCAGGTGGAAACACAGCCGAGCCATGCAGGAAGCGCCAACAGAGGAGGCATGAGTAGAAACCCTGCCTCTGGGTGCTCTGCTGGGAGAGGCCCCTGGAGAGGGACCCAGAGAGGCAGCAGGGGAAGAGAGAGAGGCACCTGCAGCAACTCCAAGCAGCAGCTTTCTGCAGAGGAGCTGGACGCACAGCTGGATGCTTACCCTGAAAGCATGGACACCAGCTAAACAGCCCAGCCAGTCCACACAAACCACAGGACCCAGAGGGCTCCTCCTCTGATCCCTAGAGGGAGGGGTGGCCACTGGACTGTGCAGACAATGCTGGGTTGCTCAGTCTTCATCGTTGACTCATTTCTTCATTCCTGCCTTTCCATGGGCCTAACAACTCTTTTAAAGACTTTGTCTTTTCCCCTCTGAAAAAGGGAGCTGCAGAGCTGAAGAGCACTGGCTGTTCATCCAGAGGGCCTGCCTTCAATGTGATGACAGCTGGTGCCATCTCCCGACATGTAGGTTCACACCCTGGAACAATACTGTATCCAGAATCACTCAATAAACGAATAAATAAAGACACTTTTGAAAAATGGACAACAGTCGTGTTTTGTGCTGAGTTATTTCGGGGGATATAATTTACTGGTGGCTCTTGTGCAGATGTTATCATTTCCACCTTTGCCGTAATAAAATAGAAACGTGTGTGTTTGTGTGGGTGGGTGGGTGTGTGCATGTGTGTGTGTTTGTGTACTGTGTGTTTATGTGTGTGTGTGTGTGTGTGTGTGTGTGTGTTGTGTTGTGTAAATAGTGGGGAAAAAAGGAAGTGCTATGTCATGATCTCTAAGAGTGAGTCTACATGTAAAGGCAGGGTCAGCTCCAGGAAAGGATGGATTAGAGATATGGCTGAGTGTGCTGCTCATGTTTATGATGCTAACCTTAGAAAAGAAAGAACTTCTAAGAGTCTTTGGAAAAATCAAACTGTCAGATGTTTCAACTGTGGTAAGCAAGGCCTTCTGAAAAGGGATTTCAGGCAAGGCATTCCTAGAAGCTAGGGTTTTCCAGGGAGAATGCCAAGAGAAGGCCTCAGCCTTGTGGACTCTGCTGGATGTGTGTCAAAGACCAGCCTTGGACCAATGAATCCAGATCAACAAGGAATAGTAGGCAAGGCAATCCTATGTCACAGTAGGCCCAGGGTCTCCCAGAGCACCCTGCCACCCCCATCCTTGCCCTCTCCCTACACCCACACCACCACCAAAGGATGAATCCCGTTGGTGTGTTCCCTGTCTGGGTAGGAGAATCCCATCCACAGAGCCATGAACCAGTTCATGCCTCTTGTGAAAACAGCATGGTTCTGGGTGAAATGAAGGAACTGGACAGCTTCAGTGGATAAAAGAAAAGGCTCAAGAAAGACCAGCAAATGCATGATTTGCCCATGGGCTACAAATGAGCAGACACCTAAGCTAAAAGTGAAAAGAGCCGGCAAAGGGGTTGGAAGTGCCATGGACACAGAGGCAGATGAAACAATGAATTCCACCCAAACCTTGGCCTCTTCAGGAGGTAAACATCCATCTTCTAGGGACTGGAGCTTTATCTCGTTGGATAAAACAAAGTGGGGGACGGCTCAAATGGGTAAGGCCAGAAGGAGAAATAGGAAAACTAAGGCCAGATGTGGCTCTCCTAGCCATGAATTAACGTCTAAAAACTAAAGTCTCCTTCTTAAAGAAATGGAGAGTTTTATTGTTTGGTATGAAAAACCCAGCTAAGAGCTTGAAAATGGTTTCAGTCAGGCCAAAGGGTTACTACAGTTCCCACTTGTTTTCTAAATCTCTAAGAGTTGGAGTCCTTTGGAGCTAGGATAAAAGACTGGGAGCAGGCTGGTGGGAGCGCATGCCTTCCTTCTTAGCAGAGGCAGGCAAATCTCTGTCAAGTAGTGGTTTCATAAATTCTAGAGTTCCAAAGATGAGAGAGGTGCTGGTTCTCACCTGGAAGCCCACCCCTACCTGGTAGGCACAGACCTTTGCAGCCAACACTGACGAGGCAGAGGCACAGGCAGATAAAGAAGAAGTACAAAGAATAGGGTGGAGAGAGGGGTGATTGTGTAGGGACTGGGAGGAATGAGAGAATCGACTGGGATTTATATACAGAGTAAAGAAATGAATGAGAAAAAGAAGAAGAAGAAGAGGAGGAGGAGGAGGAGGAGGAGGAGAAGAAGAAGAAGAAGAAGAAGAAGAAGAAGAAGGAAAAGAAGGAGAAAAAGGTGACAAAGAAGAAGTGGAAGAAGAAGAGGAAGAAAAAGAAGGAGAAAAGGAGGAGAAGAGGAAGAAGAGGAATTAGATGATGATGAAGATGATGAAGAAGAAGAAGAGAAGGAAGAGGAGGAGGAGCAAGAACAAAATCAACAATAAGATATACAGGCAAAGCACACCAGCAACAACAAAACACACCAACAACCAAACCTATTACAATGATCACATTTAAAGGCTGCTAGTAAATATCAGGCTGAAACACAAGGTGGATTGTTGCAGGAGACTTGATCCCATTGTGAACCCTGAGATGTGAGCTATCAAACCGTTTCCTTGTATGAATTACTCTCTTTTCCTGTGGGTCAGCCATGTTGGTCCGGGTAGCCTTGGCTGTCCTGGACTGGCTTTGTAGACCAGGCAGGCCTGCAACACACATGGATCCACCTGCCACCCCAGTGCTGGGATGAAAGGCCTGTGCCATCAAGCCAGGCACAAACTCACACTTTGAATCCAAGGGCTTTCTGCCCTGAGGGCTTGATCAACCCACCCTAGGGCAAGGGGCGGATCTAGTAACCAGCTGACAGAGATTGAACTGAAAGGCGGGGCTTGGAGTTGAAGGGTATTTAAGAAGGCCAGGAGAAGAAGACAGACGCTTTGGCTTTTCCCTCTTGGCCTATCCAGTGAGCTAGCAGGCCTTTTCCTCCTGGGCTGTCAGGTGAGCTAGCCAGCTTTTGGCTTTTGGCCTTTTGGCTTTTGGTGCTTTCGGCTTTGAGATTTGGGGTGGTTTTTCTTTGTTTCTTTGTTTGTTTGTTTGTTTGTTTGTTTGTCTGTCTGTCTCTCTGTCTGTCTGTGTGTCTGTCTGTCTGTCTGTGGATTTTAATGATCTACCTATTTATTTGTTGATTGATTTTTATCTTTTTCCTTCAGGCCGTGAGCTGGGTAGGAAGACCCCTGTGTGCTTTCTCTGCCCTCTGAGCTAGCAAGGCTTCACCCCAGCATCTGGCTGCTGAGTCTTCCTCAGAAAACTTGAAGGATTGGGGCTTTCTTCTGTCTTGGAAAGAACACTTTGGCACTCCAGCAAGTGGCCAGGCCCCACAGACAGAGAGATGGCTCACTCCAGCTGCAGAGAAACCGAGAAGCCATCAGCTTCGGTAAGTCACCTGAGAGGTACCCAAGGGGAGAAGAGTGAAGGACCGGCAGGCCCATCACAGAAGGCTCTAGAACCCTGCCTAGTGCCACTCTAGATGCCTTGAGAAGAGAAGCAGAAAATGAAAAGGGAAATGGCCTGGCTCACTGCCGCCCCATAGTCGTCAGGATTCTCATCCTTTGGGTATCCCAGGCTTCCTTCTTAGTAGCCATAATGCCCCTGTGTAGTCCATGAGAGAAATGGTGGGTGGAGAAGATCCAAGCCTTAGAGGGAAAAGTAGAGATGCTTATTAAGGAGAAAAGGAAAGAGACTGAGACACAGGCAGAGGAATTCAGATATGAGAGTGAGACAAATTCTCAGACCCAGGCAGAGCCCCCCACACCAGCACCTGAGGAAAGGGAAAGGGAGAGGGAAAGGGAGAGGGAAAGGGAAAGGGGGTTGCCTAGGATGGTTGGAAAGCCAACCCTAGCTTCTCCAGCGAATGCAGGAGAGGTCCCCGGAGGTGATAGGCACCCCCGAAGGTTCTAGAGAAGGGCAGTGGAATCCCAGAGACATCTTCCATTGGAGAAGATGGAGGCAATCGGTCATCTCCTATGGTGTGCGTTCATCCTAGGTGAGGGAGACTCTCAGTTCCTGGCCCACCGGCCAACCAGGATTAATCCCCCAAGACTGGAAAGGTGTGGCAGGAACAATCTTGGAACCTGGTCCTGGGTGGCCATGGCAATGCTGGTGGGAAGAGGCTGAAGGGAAGGCCTGTGAACAGGGAGATGGGGCCAGAGGGACTGCTAGCTCCCAGGATCAGAGCTAGGTGAAAGTGGCCATGCTGGTTTAGAGAGGCAGGTGGAATCTGCTGTGGGACGCCTTGGCAACTCTTGCCTAAGAGCTGGAAATGCTTGGGCTAGGGCTGAAGAATCAGGAAAGGGGTCTGAATCATTTACTAAAGCTCCACACATGTTTTGCAAAGGCTGACTTTACAACCAGTGACTGACTCTTTTGTCTTTCCCAAGGCTCCTTGTGAGGTGCGCAGGCTGGATCTGAGTGCGCCTTCCACGCCCTCCTTGGTGGAGAAACTAGATATGTCTTTGGATGACATCATCAAGCTGACCCAGAGGCAGCGAGGCCGAGTTGGCCGTGGTGGCCGCGGGCACAGGGGTGCTGGCAGGGCCTGCTCCCCGGGAGGCCCCAGGGGCGCACTGAAGGCCGCCCGGCGTGGGCATCGCGGTGCCTGGCCTAGGAGGAACGGGCAGGCACCCTACAGCAGACGCGGACAACTTCCAGGCAAGTGGCAGCACGACCAGTTCCACAGCGCCTTCCCGCGTGGAGCCAGCCTGGACTCCTCTGGGAGGCTGCTGCTGTCCAACCTGCACTTCCAAGTGTCAGACGCTGATATTCAGAACCTCTTTGCTGAATTTGGACCGCTCAAGAGAGCAGCTGTGCACTATGATCGCGCTGGACGAAGTTTAGGGACAGCAGATGTGTGCTTTGAACGCAAGGCAGATGCCCTGAAGGCTAGGAGAGAGTACCACGGTGTCCCTCTGGACGGGCGTCCTTTGGACATCCAGCTTGTCCCATCCCAGGTGGAAACACAGCCGAGCCATGCAGGAAGCGCCAACAGAGGAGGCATGAGTAGAAACCCTGCCTCTGGGTGCTCTGCTGGGAGAGGCCCCTGGAGAGGGACCCAGAGAGGCAGCAGGGGAAGAGAGAGAGGCACCTGCAGCAACTCCAAGCAGCAGCTTTCTGCAGAGGAGCTGGACGCACAGCTGGATGCTTACGCTGAAAGCATGGACACCAGCTAAACAGCCCAGCCAGTCCACACAAACCACAGGACCCAGAGGGCTCCTCCTCTGATCCCTAGAGGGAGGGGTGGCCACTGGACTGTGCAGACAATGCTGGGTTGCTCAGTCTTCATCGTTGACTCATTTCTTCATTCCTGCCTTTCCATGGGCCTAACAACTCTTTTAAAGACTTTGTCTTTTCCCCTCTGAAAAAGGGAGCTGCAGAGCTGAAGAGCACTGGCTGTTCATCCAGAGGGCCTGCCTTCAATGTGATGACAGCTGGTGCCATCTCCCGACATGTAGGTTCACACCCTGGAACAATACTGTATCCAGAATCACTCAATAAACGAATAAATAAAGACACTTTTGAAAAATGGACAACAGTCGTGTTTTGTGCTGAGTTATTTCGGGGGATATAATTTACTGGTGGCTCTTGTGCAGATGTTATCATTTCCACCTTTGCCGTAATAAAATAGAAACGTGTGTGTTTGTGTGGGTGGGTGGGTGTGTGCATGTGTGTGTGTTTCTGTACTGTGTGTTTATGTGTGTGTGTGTGTGTGTGTGTGTGTGTGTGTGTTGTGTTGTGTAAATAGTGGGGAAAAAAGGAAGTGCTATGTCATGATCTCTAAGAGTGAGTCTACCTGTAAAGGCAGGGTCAGCTCCAGGAAAGGATGGATTAGAGATATGGCTGAGTGTGCTGCTCATGTTTATGATGCTAACCTTAGAAAAGAAAGAACTTCTAAGAGTCTTTGGAAAAATCAAACTGTCAGATGTTTCAACTGTGGTAAGCAAGGCCTTCTGAAAAGGGATTTCAGGCAAGGCATTCCTAGAAGCTAGGGTTTTCCAGGGAGAATGCCAAGAGAAGGCCTCAGCCTTGTGGACTCTGCTGGATGTGTGTCAAAGACCAGCCTTGGACCAATGAATCCAGATCAACAAGGAATAGTAGGCAAGGCAATCCTATGTCACAGTAGGCCCAGGGTCTCCCAGAGCACCCTGCCACCCCCATCCTTGCCCTCTCCCTACACCCACACCACCACCAAAGGATGAATCCCGTTGGTGTGTTCCCTGTCTGGGTAGGAGAATCCCATCCACAGAGCCATGAACCAGTTCATGCCTCTTGTGAAAACAGCATGGTTCTGGGTGAAATGAAGGAACTGGACAGCTTCAGTGGATAAAAGAAAAGGCTCAAGAAAGACCAGCAAATGCATGATTTGCCCATGGGCTACAAATGAGCAGACACCTAAGCTAAAAGTGAAAAGAGCCGGCAAAGGGGTTGGAAGTGCCATGGACACAGAGGCAGATGAAACAATGAATTCCACCCAAACCTTGGCCTCTTCAGGAGGTAAACATCCATCTTCTAGGGACTGGAGCTTTATCTCGTTGGATAAAACAAAGTGGGGGACGGCTCAAATGGGTAAGGCCAGAAGGAGAAATAGGAAAACTAAGGCCAGATGTGGCTCTCCTAGCCATGAATTAACGTCTAAAAACTAAAGTCTCCTTCTTAAAGAAATGGAGAGTTTTATTGTTTGGTATGAAAAACCCAGCTAAGAGCTTGAAAATGGTTTCAGTCAGGCCAAAGGGTTACTACAGTTCCCACTTGTTTTCTAAATCTCTAAGAGTTGGAGTCCTTTGGAGCTAGGATAAAAGACTGGGAGCAGGCTGGTGGGAGCGCATGCCTTCCTTCTTAGCAGAGGCAGGCAAATCTCTGTCAAGTAGTGGTTTCATAAATTCTAGAGTTCCAAAGATGAGAGAGGTGCTGGTTCTCACCTGGAAGCCCACCCCTACCTGGTAGGCACAGACCTTTGCAGCCAACACTGACGAGGCAGAGGCACAGGCAGATAAAGAAGAAGTACAAAGAATAGGGTGGAGAGAGGGGTGATTGTGTAGGGACTGGGAGGAATGAGAGAATCGACTGGGATTTATATACAGAGTAAAGAAATGAATGAGAAAAAGAAGAAGAAGAAGAAGAGGAGAAGAAGAAGGAAAAGAAGGAGAAAAAGGTGACAAAGAAGAAGTGGAAGAAGAAGAGGAAGAAAAAGAAGGAGAAAAGGAGGAGAAGAGGAAGAAGAGGAATTAGATGATGATGAAGATGATGAAGAAGAAGAAGAGAAGGAAGAGGAGGAGGAGCAAGAACAAAATCAACAATAAGATATACAGGCAAAGCACACCAGCAACAACAAAACACACCAACAACCAAACCTATTACAATGATCACATTTAAAGGCTGCTAGTAAATATCAGGCTGAAACACAAGGTGGATTGTTGCAGGAGACTTGATCCCATTGTGAACCCTGAGATGTGAGCTATCAAACCGTTTCCTTGTATGAATTACTCTCTTTCCCTGTGGGTCAGCCATGTTGGTCCGGGTAGCCTTGGCTGTCCTGGACTGGCTTTGTAGACCAGGCAGGCCTGCAACACACATGGATCCACCTGCCACCCCAGTGCTGGGATGAAAGGCCTGTGCCATCAAGCCAGGCACAAACTCACACTTTGAATCCAAGGGCTTTCTGCCCTGAGGGCTTGATCAACCCACCCTAGGGCAAGGGGCGGATCTAGTAACCAGCTGACAGAGATTGAACTGAAAGGCGGGGCTTGGAGTTGAAGGGTATTTAAGAAGGCCAGGAGAAGAAGACAGACGCTTTGGCTTTTCCCTCTTGGCCTATCCAGTGAGCTAGCAGGCCTTTTCCTCCTGGGCTGTCAGGTGAGCTAGCCAGCTTTTGGCTTTTGGCCTTTTGGCTTTTGGTGCTTTCGGCTTTGAGATTTGGGGTGGTTTTTCTTTGTGTCTTTGTTTGTTTGTTTGTTTGTTTGTCTGTCTCTCTGTCTGTCTGTGTGTCTGTCTGTCTGTCTGTGGATTTTAATGATCTACCTATTTATTTGTTGATTGATTTTTATCTTTTTCCTTCAGGCCGTGAGCTGGGTAGGAAGACCCCTGTGTGCTTTCTCTGCCCTCTGAGCTAGCAAGGCTTCACCCCAGCATCTGGCTGCTGAGTCTTCCTCAGAAAACTTGAAGGATTGGGGCTTTCTTCTGTCTTGGAAAGAACACTTTGGCACTCCAGCAAGTGGCCAGGCCCCACAGACAGAGAGATGGCTCACTCCAGCTGCAGAGAAACCGAGAAGCCATCAGCTTCGGTAAGTCACCTGAGAGGTACCCAAGGGGAGAAGAGTGAAGGACCGGCAGGCCCATCACAGAAGGCTCTAGAACCCTGCCTAGTGCCACTCTAGATGCCTTGAGAAGAGAAGCAGAAAATGAAAAGGGAAATGGCCTGGCTCACTGCCGCCCCATAGTCGTCAGGATTCTCATCCTTTGGGTATCCCAGGCTTCCTTCTTAGTAGCCATAATGCCCCTGTGTAGTCCATGAGAGAAATGGTGGGTGGAGAAGATCCAAGCCTTAGAGGGAAAAGTAGAGATGCTTATTAAGGAGAAAAGGAAAGAGACTGAGACACAGGCAGAGGAATTCAGATATGAGAGTGAGACAAATTCTCAGACCCAGGCAGAGCCCCCCACACCAGCACCTGAGGAAAGGGAAAGGGAAAGGGAAAGGGAAAGGGAGAGGGAAAGGGAGAGGGAAAGGGAAAGGGGGTTGCCTAGGATGGTTGGAAAGCCAACCCTAGCTTCTCCAGCGAATGCAGGAGAGGTCCCCGGAGGTGATAGGCACCCCCGAAGGTTCTAGAGAAGGGCAGTGGAATCCCAGAGACATCTTCCATTGGAGAAGATGGAGGCAATCGGTCATCTCCTATGGTGTGCGTTCATCCTAGGTGAGGGAGACTCTCAATTCCTGGCCGACCGCCCAACCAGGATTAATCCCCCAAGACTGGAAAGGTGTGGCAGGAACAATCTTGGAACCTGGTCCTGGGTGGCCATGGCAATGCTGGTGGGAAGAGGCTGAAAGGAAGGCCTGTGAACAGGGAGATGGGGCCAGAGGGACTGCTAGCTCCCAGGATCAGAGCTAGGTGAAAGTGGCCATGCTGGTTTAGAGAGGCAGGTGGAATCTGCTGTGGGACACCTTGGCAACTCTTTCCTAAGAGCTGGAAATGCTTGGGCTGGGGCTGAAGAATCAGGAAAGGGGTCTGAATCATTTGCTAAAGCTCCACACATGTTTTGCAAAGGCTGACTTTGCAACCAGTGACTGACTCTTTTGTCTTTCCCAAGGCTCCTTGTGAGGTGCGCAGGCTGGATCTGAGTGCGCCTTCCACGCCCTCCTTGGTGGAGAAACTAGATATGTCTTTGGATGACATCATCAAGCTGACCCAGAGGCAGCGAGGCCGAGTTGGCCGTGGTGGCCGCGGGCACAGGGGTGCTGGCAGGGCCTGCTCCCCGGGAGGCCCCAGGGGCGCACTGAAGGCCGCCCGGCGTGGGCATCGCGGTGCCTGGCCTAGGAGGAACGGGCAGGCACCCTACAGCAGATGCGGACAACTTCCAGGCAAGTGGCAGCACGACCAGTTCCACAGCGCCTTCCCGCGTGGAGCCAGCCTGGACTCCTCTGGGAGGCTGCTGCTGTCCAACCTGCACTTCCAAGTGTCAGACGCTGATATTCAGAACCTCTTTGCTGAATTTGGACCGCTCAAGAGAGCAGCTGTGCACTATGATCGCGCTGGACGAAGTTTAGGGACAGCAGATGTGTGCTTTGAACGCAAGGCAGATGCCCTGAAGGCTAGGAGAGAGTACCACGGTGTCCCTCTGGACGGGCATCCTTTGGACATCCAGCTTGTCCCATCCCAGGTGGAAACACAGCCGAGCCATGCAGGAAGCGCCAACAGAGGAGGCATGAGTAGAAACCCTGCCTCTGGGTGCTCTGCTGGGAGAGGCCCCTGGAGAGGGACCCAGAGAGGCAGCAGGGGAAGAGAGAGAGGCACCTGCAGCAACTCCAAGCAGCAGCTTTCTGCAGAGGAGCTGGACGCACAGCTGGATGCTTACGCTGAAAGCATGGACACCAGCTAAACAGCCCAGCCAGTCCACACAAACCACAGGACCCAGAGGGCTCCTTCTCTGATCCCTAGAGGGAGGGGTGGCCACTGGACTGTGCAGACAATGCTGGGTTGCTCAGTCTTCATCGTTGACTCATTTCTTCATTCCTGCCTTTCCATGGGCCTAAAAACTCTTTTAAAGACTTTGTCTTTTCCCCTCTGAAAAAGGGAGCTGCAGAGCTGAAGAGCACTGGCTGTTCATCCAGAGGGCCTGCCTTCAATGTGATGACAGCTGGTGCCATCTCCCGACATGTAGGTTCACACCCTGGAACAATACTGTATCCAGAATCACTCAATAAACGAATAAATAAAGACACTTTTGAAAAATGGACAACAGTCGTGTTTTGTGCTGAGTTATTTCGGGGGATATAATTTACTGGTGGCTCTTGTGCAGATGTTATCATTTCCACCTTTGCCGTAATAAAATAGAAACGTGTGTGTTTGTGTGGGTGGGTGGGTGTGTGCATGTGTGTGTGTTTCTGTACTGTGTGTGTGTGTGTGTGTGTGTGTGTGTGTGTGGTGTGTTGTGTAAATAGTGGGGAAAAAAGGAAGTGCTACGTCATGATCTCTAAGAGTGAGTCTACCTGTAAAGGCAGGGTCAGCTCCAGGAAAGGATGGATTAGAGATATGGCTGAGTGTGCTGCTCATGTTTATGATGCTAACCTTAGAAAAGAAAGAACTTCTAAGAGTCTTTGGAAAAATCAAACTGTCAGATGTTTCAACTGTAGTAAGCAAGGCCTTCTGAAAAGGGATTTCAGGCAAGGCATTCCTAGAAGCTAGGGTTTTCCAGGGAGAATGCCAAGAGAAGGCCTCAGCCTTGTGGACTCTGCTGGATGTGTGTCAAAGACCAGCCTTGGACCAATGAATCCAGATCAACAAGAAATAGTAGGCAAGGCAATCCTATGTCACAGTAGGCCCAGGGTCTCCCAGAGCACCCTGCCACCCCCATCCTTGCCCTCTCCCTACACCCACACCACCACCAAAGGATGAATCCCGTTGGTGTGTTCCCTGTCTGGGTAGGAGAATCCCATCCACAGAGCCATGAACCAGTTCATGCCTCTTGTGAAAACAGCATGGTTCTGGGTGAAATGAAGGAACTGGACAGCTTCAGTGGATAAAAGAAAAGGCTCAAGAAAGACCAGCAAATGCATGATTTGCCCATGGGCTACAAATGAGCAGACACCTAAGCTAAAAGTGAAAAGAGCCGGCAAAGGGGTTGGAAGTGCCATGGACACAGAGGCAGATGAAACAATGAATTCCACCCAAACCTTGGCCTCTTCAGGAGGTAAACATCCATCTTCTAGGGACTGGAGCTTTATCTCGTTGGATAAAACAAAGTGGGGGACGGCTCAAATGGGTAAGGCCAGAAGGAGAAATAGGAAAACTAAGGCCAGATGTGGCTCTCCTAGCCATGAATTAACGTCTAAAAACTAAAGTCTCCTTCTTAAAGAAATGGAGAGTTTTATTGTTTGGTATGAAAAACCCAGCTAAGAGCTTGAAAATGGTTTCAGTCAGGCCAAAGGGTTACTACAGTTCCCACTTGTTTTCTAAATCTCTAAGAGTTGGAGTCCTTTGGAGCTAGGATAAAAGACTGGGAGCAGGCTGGTGGGAGCGCATGCCTTCCTTCTTAGCAGAGGCAGGCAAATCTCTGTCAAGTAGTGGTTTCATAAATTCTAGAGTTCCAAAGATGAGAGAGGTGCTGGTTCTCACCTGGAAGCCCACCCCTACCTGGTAGGCACAGACCTTTGCAGCCAACACTGACGAGGCAGAGGCACAGGCAGATAAAGAAGAAGTACAAAGAATAGGGTGGAGAGAGGGGTGATTGTGTAGGGACTGGGAGGAATGAGAGAATCGACTGGGATTTATATACAGAGTAAAGAAATGAATGAGAAAAAGAAGAAGAAGAAGAAGAGGAGAAGAAGAAGGAAAAGAAGGAGAAAAAGGTGACAAAGAAGAAGTGGAAGAAGAAGAGGAAGAAAAAGAAGGAGAAAAGGAGGAGAAGAGGAAGAAGAGGAATTAGATGATGATGAAGATGATGAAGAAGAAGAAGAGAAGGAAGAGGAGGAGGAGCAAGAACAAAATCAACAATAAGATATACAGGCAAAGCACACCAGCAACAACAAAACACACCAACAACCAAACCTATTACAATGATCACATTTAAAGGCTGCTAGTAAATATCAGGCTGAAACACAAGGTGGATTGTTGCAGGAGACTTGATCCCATTGTGAACCCTGAGATGTGAGCTATCAAACCGTTTCCTTGTATGAATTACTCTCTTTCCCTGTGGGTCAGCCATGTTGGTCCGGGTAGCCTTGGCTGTCCTGGACTGGCTTTGTAGACCAGGCAGGCCTGCAACACACATGGATCCACCTGCCACCCCAGTGCTGGGATGAAAGGCCTGTGCCATCAAGCCAGGCACAAACTCACACTTTGAATCCAAGGGCTTTCTGCCCTGAGGGCTTGATCAACCCACCCTAGGGCAAGGGGCGGATCTAGTAACCAGCTGACAGAGATTGAACTGAAAGGCGGGGCTTGGAGTTGAAGGGTATTTAAGAAGGCCAGGAGAAGAAGACAGACGCTTTGGCTTTTCCCTCTTGGCCTATCCAGTGAGCTAGCAGGCCTTTTCCTCCTGGGCTGTCAGGTGAGCTAGCCAGCTTTTGGCTTTTGGCCTTTTGGCTTTTGGTGCTTTCGGCTTTGAGATTTGGGGTGGTTTTTCTTTGTGTCTTTGTTTGTTTGTTTGTTTGTTTGTCTGTCTCTCTGTCTGTCTGTGTGTCTGTCTGTCTGTCTGTGGATTTTAATGATCTACCTATTTATTTGTTGATTGATTTTTATCTTTTTCCTTCAGGCCGTGAGCTGGGTAGGAAGACCCCTGTGTGCTTTCTCTGCCCTCTGAGCTAGCAAGGCTTCACCCCAGCATCTGGCTGCTGAGTCTTCCTCAGAAAACTTGAAGGATTGGGGCTTTCTTCTGTCTTGGAAAGAACACTTTGGCACTCCAGCAAGTGGCCAGGCCCCACAGACAGAGAGATGGCTCACTCCAGCTGCAGAGAAACCGAGAAGCCATCAGCTTCGGTAAGTCACCTGAGAGGTACCCAAGGGGAGAAGAGTGAAGGACCGGCAGGCCCATCACAGAAGGCTCTAGAACCCTGCCTAGTGCCACTCTAGATGCCTTGAGAAGAGAAGCAGAAAATGAAAAGGGAAATGGCCTGGCTCACTGCCGCCCCATAGTCGTCAGGATTCTCATCCTTTGGGTATCCCAGGCTTCCTTCTTAGTAGCCATAATGCCCCTGTGTAGTCCATGAGAGAAATGGTGGGTGGAGAAGATCCAAGCCTTAGAGGGAAAAGTAGAGATGCTTATTAAGGAGAAAAGGAAAGAGACTGAGACACAGGCAGAGGAATTCAGATATGAGAGTGAGACAAATTCTCAGACCCAGGCAGAGCCCCCCACACCAGCACCTGAGGAAAGGGAAAGGGAAAGGGAAAGGGAAAGGGAGAGGGAAAGGGAGAGGGAAAGGGAAAGGGGGTTGCCTAGGATGGTTGGAAAGCCAACCCTAGCTTCTCCAGCGAATGCAGGAGAGGTCCCCGGAGGTGATAGGCACCCCCGAAGGTTCTAGAGAAGGGCAGTGGAATCCCAGAGACATCTTCCATTGGAGAAGATGGAGGCAATCGGTCATCTCCTATGGTGTGCGTTCATCCTAGGTGAGGGAGACTCTCAATTCCTGGCCGACCGCCCAACCAGGATTAATCCCCCAAGACTGGAAAGGTGTGGCAGGAACAATCTTGGAACCTGGTCCTGGGTGGCCATGGCAATGCTGGTGGGAAGAGGCTGAAAGGAAGGCCTGTGAACAGGGAGATGGGGCCAGAGGGACTGCTAGCTCCCAGGATCAGAGCTAGGTGAAAGTGGCCATGCTGGTTTAGAGAGGCAGGTGGAATCTGCTGTGGGACACCTTGGCAACTCTTTCCTAAGAGCTGGAAATGCTTGGGCTGGGGCTGAAGAATCAGGAAAGGGGTCTGAATCATTTGCTAAAGCTCCACACATGTTTTGCAAAGGCTGACTTTGCAACCAGTGACTGACTCTTTTGTCTTTCCCAAGGCTCCTTGTGAGGTGCGCAGGCTGGATCTGAGTGCGCCTTCCACGCCCTCCTTGGTGGAGAAACTAGATATGTCTTTGGATGACATCATCAAGCTGACCCAGAGGCAGCGAGGCCGAGTTGGCCGTGGTGGCCGCGGGCACAGGGGTGCTGGCAGGGCCTGCTCCCCGGGAGGCCCCAGGGGCGCACTGAAGGCCGCCCGGCGTGGGCATCGCGGTGCCTGGCCTAGGAGGAACGGGCAGGCACCCTACAGCAGACGCGGACAACTTCCAGGCAAGTGGCAGCACGACCAGTTCCACAGCGCCTTCCCGCGTGGAGCCAGCCTGGACTCCTCTGGGAGGCTGCTGCTGTCCAACCTGCACTTCCAAGTGTCAGACGCTGATATTCAGAACCTCTTTGCTGAATTTGGACCGCTCAAGAGAGCAGCTGTGCACTATGATCGCGCTGGACGAAGTTTAGGGACAGCAGATGTGTGCTTTGAACGCAAGGCAGATGCCCTGAAGGCTAGGAGAGAGTACCACGGTGTCCCTCTGGACGGGCATCCTTTGGACATCCAGCTTGTCCCATCCCAGGTGGAAACACAGCCGAGCCATGCAGGAAGCGCCAACAGAGGAGGCATGAGTAGAAACCCTGCCTCTGGGTGCTCTGCTGGGAGAGGCCCCTGGAGAGGGACCCAGAGAGGCAGCAGGGGAAGAGAGAGAGGCACCTGCAGCAACTCCAAGCAGCAGCTTTCTGCAGAGGAGCTGGACGCACAGCTGGATGCTTACGCTGAAAGCATGGACACCAGCTAAACAGCCCAGCCAGTCCACACAAACCACAGGACCCAGAGGGCTCCTCCTCTGATCCCTAGAGGGAGGGGTGGCCACTGGACTGTGCAGACAATGCTGGGTTGCTCAGTCTTCATCGTTGACTCATTTCTTCATTCCTGCCTTTCCATGGGCCTAAAAACTCTTTTAAAGACTTTGTCTTTTCCCCTCTGAAAAAGGGAGCTGCAGAGCTGAAGAGCACTGGCTGTTCATCCAGAGGGCCTGCCTTCAATGTGATGACAGCTGGTGCCATCTCCCGACATGTAGGTTCACACCCTGGAACAATACTGTATCCAGAATCACTCAATAAACGAATAAATAAAGACACTTTTGAAAAATGGACAACAGTCGTGTTTTGTGCTGAGTTATTTCGGGGGATATAATTTACTGGTGGCTCTTGTGCAGATGTTATCATTTCCACCTTTGCCGTAATAAAATAGAAACGTGTGTGTTTGTGTGGGTGGGTGGGTGTGTGCATGTGTGTGTGTTTCTGTACTGTGTGTGTGTGTGTGTGTGTGTGTGTGTGTGTGTGTGGTGTGTTGTGTAAATAGTGGGGAAAAAAGGAAGTGCTACGTCATGATCTCTAAGAGTGAGTCTACCTGTAAAGGCAGGGTCAGCTCCAGGAAAGGATGGATTAGAGATATGGCTGAGTGTGCTGCTCATGTTTATGATGCTAACCTTAGAAAAGAAAGAACTTCTAAGAGTCTTTGGAAAAATCAAACTGTCAGATGTTTCAACTGTAGTAAGCAAGGCCTTCTGAAAAGGGATTTCAGGCAAGGCATTCCTAGAAGCTAGGGTTTTCCAGGGAGAATGCCAAGAGAAGGCCTCAGCCTTGTGGACTCTGCTGGATGTGTGTCAAAGACCAGCCTTGGACCAATGAATCCAGATCAACAAGAAATAGTAGGCAAGGCAATCCTATGTCACAGTAGGCCCAGGGTCTCCCAGAGCACCCTGCCACCCCCATCCTTGCCCTCTCCCTACACCCACACCACCACCAAAGGATGAATCCCGTTGGTGTGTTCCCTGTCTGGGTAGGAGAATCCCATCCACAGAGCCATGAACCAGTTCATGCCTCTTGTGAAAACAGCATGGTTCTGGGTGAAATGAAGGAACTGGACAGCTTCAGTGGATAAAAGAAAAGGCTCAAGAAAGACCAGCAAATGCATGATTTGCCCATGGGCTACAAATGAGCAGACACCTAAGCTAAAAGTGAAAAGAGCCGGCAAAGGGGTTGGAAGTGCCATGGACACAGAGGCAGATGAAACAATGAATTCCACCCAAACCTTGGCCTCTTCAGGAGGTAAACATCCATCTTCTAGGGACTGGAGCTTTATCTCGTTGGATAAAACAAAGTGGGGGACGGCTCAAATGGGTAAGGCCAGAAGGAGAAATAGGAAAACTAAGGCCAGATGTGGCTCTCCTAGCCATGAATTAACGTCTAAAAACTAAAGTCTCCTTCTTAAAGAAATGGAGAGTTTTATTGTTTGGTATGAAAAACCCAGCTAAGAGCTTGAAAATGGTTTCAGTCAGGCCAAAGGGTTACTACAGTTCCCACTTGTTTTCTAAATCTCTAAGAGTTGGAGTCCTTTGGAGCTAGGATAAAAGACTGGGAGCAGGCTGGTGGGAGCGCATGCCTTCCTTCTTAGCAGAGGCAGGCAAATCTCTGTCAAGTAGTGGTTTCATAAATTCTAGAGTTCCAAAGATGAGAGAGGTGCTGGTTCTCACCTGGAAGCCCACCCCTACCTGGTAGGCACAGACCTTTGCAGCCAACACTGACGAGGCAGAGGCACAGGCAGATAAAGAAGAAGTACAAAGAATAGGGTGGAGAGAGGGGTGATTGTGTAGGGACTGGGAGGAATGAGAGAATCGACTGGGATTTATATACAGAGTAAAGAAATGAATGAGAAAAAGAAGAAGAAGAAGAAGAGGAGAAGAAGAAGGAAAAGAAGGAGAAAAAGGTGACAAAGAAGAAGTGGAAGAAGAAGAGGAAGAAAAAGAAGGAGAAAAGGAGGAGAAGAGGAAGAAGAGGAATTAGATGATGATGAAGATGATGAAGAAGAAGAAGAGAAGGAAGAGGAGGAGGAGCAAGAACAAAATCAACAATAAGATATACAGGCAAAGCACACCAGCAACAACAAAACACACCAACAACCAAACCTATTACAATGATCACATTTAAAGGCTGCTAGTAAATATCAGGCTGAAACACAAGGTGGATTGTTGCAGGAGACTTGATCCCATTGTGAACCCTGAGATGTGAGCTATCAAACCGTTTCCTTGTATGAATTACTCTCTTTCCCTGTGGGTCAGCCATGTTGGTCCGGATAGCCTTGGCTGTCCTGGACTGGCTTTGTAGACCAGGCAGGCCTGCAACACACATGGATCCACCTGCCACCCCAGTGCTGGGATGAAAGGCCTGTGCCATCAAGCCAGGCACAAACTCACACTTTGAATCCAAGGGCTTTCTGCCCTGAGGGCTTGATCAACCCACCCTAGGGCAAGGGGCGGATCTAGTAACCAGCTGACAGAGATTGAACTGAAAGGCGGGGCTTGGAGTTGAAGGGTATTTAAGAAGGCCAGGAGAAGAAGACAGACGCTTTGGCTTTTCCCTCTTGGCCTATCCAGTGAGCTAGCAGGCCTTTTCCTCCTGGGCTGTCAGGTGAGCTAGCCAGCTTTTGGCTTTTGGCCTTTTGGCTTTTGGTGCTTTCGGCTTTGAGATTTGGGGTGGTTTTTCTTTGTGTCTTTGTTTGTTTGTTTGTTTGTTTGTCTGTCTCTCTGTCTGTCTGTGTGTCTGTGGATTTTAATGATCTACCTATTTATTTGTTGATTGATTTTTATCTTTTTCCTTCAGGCCGTGAGCTGGGTAGGAAGACCCCTGTGTGCTTTCTCTGCCCTCTGAGCTAGCAAGGCTTCACCCCAGCATCTGGCTGCTGAGTCTTCCTCAGAAAACTTGAAGGATTGGGGCTTTCTTCTGTCTTGGAAAGAACACTTTGGCACTCCAGCAAGTGGCCAGGCCCCACAGACAGAGAGATGGCTCACTCCAGCTGCAGAGAAACCGAGAAGCCATCAGCTTCGGTAAGTCACCTGAGAGGTACCCAAGGGGAGAAGAGTGAAGGACCGGCAGGCCCATCACAGAAGGCTCTAGAACCCTGCCTAGTGCCACTCTAGATGCCTTGAGAAGAGAAGCAGAAAATGAAAAGGGAAATGGCCTGGCTCACTGCCGCCCCATAGTCGTCAGGATTCTCATCCTTTGGGTATCCCAGGCTTCCTTCTTAGTAGCCATAATGCCCCTGTGTAGTCCATGAGAGAAATGGTGGGTGGAGAAGATCCAAGCCTTAGAGGGAAAAGTAGAGATGCTTATTAAGGAGAAAAGGAAAGAGACTGAGACATAGGCAGAGGAATTCAGATATGAGAGTGAGACAAATTCTCAGACCCAGGCAGAGCCCCCCACACCAGCACCTGAGGAAAGGGAAAGGGAAAGGGAAAGGGAAAGGGAGAGGGAAAGGGAGAGGGAAAGGGAAAGGGGGTTGCCTAGGATGGTTGGAAAGCCAACCCTAGCTTCTCCAGCGAATGCAGGAGAGGTCCCCGGAGGTGATAGGCACCCCCGAAGGTTCTAGAGAAGGGCAGTGGAATCCCAGAGACATCTTCCATTGGAGAAGATGGAGGCAATCGGTCATCTCCTATGGTGTGCGTTCATCCTAGGTGAGGGAGACTCTCAATTCCTGGCCGACCGCCCAACCAGGATTAATCCCCCAAGACTGGAAAGGTGTGGCAGGAACAATCTTGGAACCTGGTCCTGGGTGGCCATGGCAATGCTGGTGGGAAGAGGCTGAAAGGAAGGCCTGTGAACAGGGAGATGGGGCCAGAGGGACTGCTAGCTCCCAGGATCAGAGCTAGGTGAAAGTGGCCATGCTGGTTTAGAGAGGCAGGTGGAATCTGCTGTGGGACACCTTGGCAACTCTTTCCTAAGAGCTGGAAATGCTTGGGCTGGGGCTGAAGAATCAGGAAAGGGGTCTGAATCATTTGCTAAAGCTCCACACATGTTTTGCAAAGGCTGACTTTGCAACCAGTGACTGACTCTTTTGTCTTTCCCAAGGCTCCTTGTGAGGTGCGCAGGCTGGATCTGAGTGCGCCTTCCACGCCCTCCTTGGTGGAGAAACTAGATATGTCTTTGGATGACATCATCAAGCTGACCCAGAGGCAGCGAGGCCGAGTTGGCCGTGGTGGCCGCGGGCACAGGGGTGCTGGCAGGGCCTGCTCCCCGGGAGGCCCCAGGGGCGCACTGAAGGCCGCCCGGCGTGGGCATCGCGGTGCCTGGCCTAGGAGGAACGGGCAGGCACCCTACAGCAGACGCGGACAACTTCCAGGCAAGTGGCAGCACGACCAGTTCCACAGCGCCTTCCCGCGTGGAGCCAGCCTGGACTCCTCTGGGAGGCTGCTGCTGTCCAACCTGCACTTCCAAGTGTCAGACGCTGATATTCAGAACCTCTTTGCTGAATTTGGACCGCTCAAGAGAGCAGCTGTGCACTATGATCGCGCTGGACGAAGTTTAGGGACAGCAGATGTGTGCTTTGAACGCAAGGCAGATGCCCTGAAGGCTAGGAGAGAGTACCACAGTGTCCCTCTGGACGGGCGTCCTTTGGACATCCAGCTTGTCCCATCCCAGGTGGAAACACAGCCGAGCCATGCAGGAAGCGCCAACAGAGGAGGCATGAGTAGAAACCCTGCCTCTGGGTGCTCTGCTGGGAGAGGCCCCTGGAGAGGGACCCAGAGAGGCAGCAGGGGAAGAGAGAGAGGCACCTGCAGCAACTCCAAGCAGCAGCTTTCTGCAGAGGAGCTGGACGCACAGCTGGATGCTTACGCTGAAAGCATGGACACCAGCTAAACAGCCCAGCCAGTCCACACAAACCACAGGACCCAGAGGGCTCCTCCTCTGATCCCTAGAGGGAGGGGTGGCCACTGGACTGTGCAGACAATGCTGGGTTGCTCAGTCTTCATCGCTGACTCATTTCTTCATTCCTGCCTTTCCATGGGCCTAAAAACTCTTTTAAAGACTTTGTCTTTTCCCCTCTGAAAAAGGGAGCTGCAGAGCTGAAGAGTACTGGCTGTTCATCCAGAGGGCCTGCCTTCAATGTGATGACAGCTGGTGCCATCTCCCGACATGTAGGTTCACACCCTGGAACAATACTGTATCCAGAATCACTCAATAAACGAATAAATAAAGACACTTTTGAAAAATGGACAACAGTCGTGTTTTGTGCTGAGTTATTTCGGGGGATATAATTTACTGGTGGCTCTTGTGCAGATGTTATCATTTCCACCTTTGCCGTAATAAAATAGAAACGTGTGTGTTTGTGTGGGTGGGTGGGTGTGTGCATGTGTGTGTGTTTGTGTACTGTGTGTTTATGTGTGTGTGTGTGTTTATGTGTGTGTGTGTGTGTGTGTGTGTGTGTGTGTGTGTGTGTTGTGTTGTGTAAATAGTGGGGAAAAAAGGAAGTGCTATGTCATGATCTCTAAGAGTGAGTCTACCTGTAAAGGCAGGGTCAGCTCCAGGAAAGGATGGATTAGAGATATGGCTGAGTGTGCTGCTCATGTTTATGATGCTAACCTTAGAAAAGAAAGAACTTCTAAGAGTCTTTGGAAAAATCAAACTGTCAGATGTTTCAACTGTGGTAAGCAAGGCCTTCTGAAAAGGAATTTCAGGCAAGGCATTCCTAGAAGCTAGGGTTTTCCAGGGAGAATGCCAAGAGAAGGCCTCAGCCTTGTGGACTCTGCTGGATGTGTGTCAAAGACCAGCCTTGGACCAATGAATCCAGATCAACAAGAAATAGTAGGCAAGGCAATCCTATGTCACAGTAGGCCCAGGGTCTCCCAGAGCACCCTGCCACCCCCATCCTTGCCCTCTCCCTACACCCACACCACCACCAAAGGATGAATCCCGTTGGTGTGTTCCCTGTCTGGGTAGGAGAATCCCATCCACAGAGCCATGAACCAGTTCATGCCTCTTGTGAAAACAGCATGGTTCTGGGTGAAATGAAGGAACTGGACAGCTTCAGTGGATAAAAGAAAAGGCTCAAGAAAGACCAGCAAATGCATGATTTGCCCATGGGCTACAAATGAGCAGACACCTAAGCTAAAAGTGAAAAGAGCCGGCAAAGGGGTTGGAAGTGCCATGGACACAGAGGCAGATGAAACAATGAATTCCACCCAAACCTTGGCCTCTTCAGGAGGTAAACATCCATCTTCTAGGGACTGGAGCTTTATCTCGTTGGATAAAACAAAGTGGGGGACGGCTCAAATGGGTAAGGCCAGAAGGAGAAATAGGAAAACTAAGGCCAGATGTGGCTCTCCTAGCCATGAATTAACGTCTAAAAACTAAAGTCTCCTTCTTAAAGAAATGGAGAGTTTTATTGTTTGGTATGAAAAACCCAGCTAAGAGCTTGAAAATGGTTTCAGTCAGGCCAAAGGGTTACTACAGTTCCCACTTGTTTTCTAAATCTCTAAGAGTTGGAGTCCTTTGGAGCTAGGATAAAAGACTGGGAGCAGGCTGGTGGGAGCGCATGCCTTCCTTCTTAGCAGAGGCAGGCAAATCTCTGTCAAGTAGTGGTTTCATAAATTCTAGAGTTCCAAAGATGAGAGAGGTGCTGGTTCTCACCTGGAAGCCCACCCCTACCTGGTAGGCACAGACCTTTGCAGCCAACACTGACGAGGCAGAGGCACAGGCAGATAAAGAAGAAGTACAAAGAATAGGGTGGAGAGAGGGGTGATTGTGTAGGGACTGGGAGGAATGAGAGAATCGACTGGGATTTATGTACAGAGTAAAGAAATGAATGAGAAAAAGAAGAAGAAGAAGAAGAGGAGGAGAAGAAGAAGAGGAGGAGAAGAAGAAGAAGAAGAAGAAGAAGAAGAAGAAGAAGAAGAAGAAGAAGAAGAAGAAGAAGAAGAAGGAAAAGGAGAAAAAGGTGACAAAGAAGAAGTGGAAGAAGAAGAGGAAGAAAAAGAAGGAGAAAAGGAGGAGAAGAGGAAGAAGAGGAATTAGATGATGATGAAGATGATGAAGAAGAAGAAGAGAAGGAAGAGGAGGAGGAGCAAGAACAAAATCAACAATAAGATATACAGGCAAAGCACACCAGCAACAACAAAACACACCAACAACCAAACCTATTACAATGATCACATTTAAAGGCTGCTAGTAAATATCAGGCTGAAACACAAGGTGGATTGTTGCAGGAGACTTGATCCCATTGTGAACCCTGAGATGTGAGCTATCAAACCGTTTCCTTGTATGAATTACTCTCTTTCCCTGTGGGTCAGCCATGTTGGTCCGGATAGCCTTGGCTGTCCTGGACTGGCTTTGTAGACCAGGCAGGCCTGCAACACACATGGATCCACCTGCCACCCCAGTGCTGGGATGAAAGGCCTGTGCCATCAAGCCAGGCACAAACTCACACTTTGAATCCAAGGGCTTTCTGCCCTGAGGGCTTGATCAACCCACCCTAGGGCAAGGGGCGGATCTAGTAACCAGCTGACAGAGATTGAACTGAAAGGCGGGGCTTGGAGTTGAAGGGTATTTAAGAAGGCCAGGAGAAGAAGACAGACGCTTTGGCTTTTCCCTCTTGGCCTATCCAGTGAGCTAGCAGGCCTTTTCCTCCTGGGCTGTCAGGTGAGCTAGCCAGCTTTTGGCTTTTGGCCTTTTGGCTTTTGGTGTTTTCGGCTTTGAGATTTGGGGTGGTTTTTCTTTGTTTCTTTGTTTGTTTGTTTGTTTGTTTGTTTGTTTGTCTGTCTGTCTCTCTGTCTGTCTGTGTGTCTGTCTGTCTGTCTGTGGATTTTAATGATCTACCTATTTATTTGTTGATTGATTTTTATCTTTTTCCTTCAGGCCGTGAGCTGGGTAGGAAGACCCCTGTGTGCTTTCTCTGCCCTCTGAGCTAGCAAGGCTTCACCCCAGCATCTGGCTGCTGAGTCTTCCTCAGAAAACTTGAAGGATTGGGGCTTTCTTCTGTCTTGGAAAGAACACTTTGGCACTCCAGCAAGTGGCCAGGCCCCACAGACAGAGAGATGGCTCACTCCAGCTGCAGAGAAACCGAGAAGCCATCAGCTTCGGTAAGTCACCTGAGAGGTACCCAAGGGGAGAAGAGTGAAGGACCGGCAGGCCCATCACAGAAGGCTCTAGAACCCTGCCTAGTGCCACTCTAGATGCCTTGAGAAGAGAAGCAGAAAATGAAAAGGGAAATGGCCTGGCTCACTGCCGCCCCATAGTCGTCAGGATTCTCATCCTTTGGGTATCCTAGGCTTCCTTCTTAGTAGCCATAATGCCCCTGTGTAGTCCATGAGAGAAATGGTGGGTGGAGAAGATCCAAGCCTTAGAGGGAAAAGTAGAGATGCTTATTAAGGAGAAAAGGAAAGAGACTGAGACACAGGCAGAGGAATTCAGATATGAGAGTGAGACAAATTCTCAGACCCAGGCAGAGCCCCCCACACCAGCACCTGAGGAAAGGGAAAGGGAAAGGGAAAGGGAAAGGGAGAGGGAAAGGGAGAGGGAAAGGGAAAGGGGGTTGCCTAGGATGGTTGGAAAGCCAACCCTAGCTTCTCCAGCGAATGCAGGAGAGGTCCCCGGAGGTGATAGGCACCCCCGAAGGTTCTAGAGAAGGGCAGTGGAATCCCAGAGACATCTTCCATTGGAGAAGATGGAGGCAATCGGTCATCTCCTATGGTGTGCGTTCATCCTAGGTGAGGGAGACTCTCAATTCCTGGCCCACCGGCCAACCAGGATTAATCCCCCAAGACTGGAAAGGTGTGGCAGGAACAATCTTGGAACCTGGTCCTGGGTGGCCATGGCAATGCTGGTGGGAAGAGGCTGAAAGGAAGGCCTGTGAACAGGGAGATGGGGCCAGAGGGACTGCTAGCTCCCAGGATCAGAGCTAGGTGAAAGTGGCCATGCTGGTTTAGAGAGGCAGGTGGAATCTGCTGTGGGACACGTTGGCAACTCTTTCCTAAGAGCTGGAAATGCTTGGGCTGGGGCTGAAGAATCAGGAAAGGGGTCTGAATCATTTGCTAAAGCTCCACACATGTTTTGCAAAGGCTGACTTTGCAACCAGTGACTGACTCTTTTGTCTTTCCCAAGGCTCCTTGTGAGGTGCGCAGGCTGGATCTGAGTGCGCCTTCCACGCCCTCCTTGGTGGAGAAACTAGATATGTCTTTGGATGACATCATCAAGCTGACCCAGAGGCAGCGAGGCCGAGTTGGCCGTGGTGGCCGCGGGCACAGGGGTGCTGGCAGGGCCTGCTCCCCGGGAGGCCCCAGGGGCGCACTGAAGGCCGCCCGGCGTGGGCATCGCGGTGCCTGGCCTAGGAGGAACGGGCAGGCACCCTACAGCAGACGCGGACAACTTCCAGGCAAGTGGCAGCACGACCAGTTCCACAGCGCCTTCCCGCGTGGAGCCAGCCTGGACTCCTCTGGGAGGCTGCTGCTGTCCAACCTGCACTTCCAAGTGTCAGACGCTGATATTCAGAACCTCTTTGCTGAATTTGGACCGCTCAAGAGAGCAGCTGTGCACTATGATCGCGCTGGACGAAGTTTAGGGACAGCAGATGTGTGCTTTGAACGCAAGGCAGATGCCCTGAAGGCTAGGAGAGAGTACCACGGTGTCCCTCTGGACGGGCGTCCTTTGGACATCCAGCTTGTCCCATCCCAGGTGGAAACACAGCCGAGCCATGCAGGAAGCGCCAACAGAGGAGGCATGAGTAGAAACCCTGCCTCTGGGTGCTCTGCTGGGAGAGGCCCCTGGAGAGGGACCCAGAGAGGCAGCAGGGGAAGAGAGAGAGGCACCTGCAGCAACTCCAAGCAGCAGCTTTCTGCAGAGGAGCTGGACGCACAGCTGGATGCTTACGCTGAAAGCATGGACACCAGCTAAACAGCCCAGCCAGTCCACACAAACCACAGGACCCAGAGGGCTCCTCCTCTGATCCCTAGAGGGAGGGGTGGCCACTGGACTGTGCAGACAATGCTGGGTTGCTCAGTCTTCATCATTGACTCATTTCTTCATTCCTGCCTTTCCATGGGCCTAAAAACTCTTTTAAAGACTTTGTCTTTTCCCCTCTGAAAAAGGGAGCTGCAGAGCTGAAGAGCACTGGCTGTTCATCCAGAGGGCCTGCCTTCAATGTGATGACAGCTGGTGCCATCTCCCGACATGTAGGTTCACACCCTGGAACAATACTGTATCCAGAATCACTCAATAAACGAATAAATAAAGACACTTTTGAAAAATGGACAACAGTCGTGTTTTGTGCTGAGTTATTTCGGGGGATATAATTTACTGGTGGCTCTTGTGCAGATGTTATCATTTCCACCTTTGCCGTAATAAAATAGAAACGTGTGTGTTTGTGTGGGTGGGTGGGTGTGTGCATGTGTGTGTGTTTCTGTACTGTGTGTGTGTGTGTGTGTGTGTGTGTGTGTGTGGTGTGTTGTGTAAATAGTGGGGAAAAAAGGAAGTGCTATGTCATGATCTCTAAGAGTGAGTCTACCTGTAAAGGCAGGGTCAGCTCCAGGAAAGGATGGATTAGAGATATGGCTGAGTGTGCTGCTCATGTTTATGATGCTAACCTTAGAAAAGAAAGAACTTCTAAGAGTCTTTGGAAAAATCAAACTGTCAGATGTTTCAACTGTAGTAAGCAAGGCCTTCTGAAAAGGGATTTCAGGCAAGGCATTCCTAGAAGCTAGGGTTTTCCAGGGAGAATGCCAAGAGAAGGCCTCAGCCTTGTGGACTCTGCTGGATGTGTGTCAAAGACCAGCCTTGGACCAATGAATCCAGATCAACAAGAAATAGTAGGCAAGGCAATCCTATGTCACAGTAGGCCCAGGGTCTCCCAGAGCACCCTGCCACCCCCATCCTTGCCCTCTCCCTACACCCACACCACCACCAAAGGATGAATCCCGTTGGTGTGTTCCCTGTCTGGGTAGGAGAATCCCATCCACAGAGCCATGAACCAGTTCATGCCTCTTGTGAAAACAGCATGGTTCTGGGTGAAATGAAGGAACTGGACAGCTTCAGTGGATAAAAGAAAAGGCTCAAGAAAGACCAGCAAATGCATGATTTGCCCATGGGCTACAAATGAGCAGACACCTAAGCTAAAAGTGAAAAGAGCCGGCAAAGGGGTTGGAAGTGCCATGGACACAGAGGCAGATGAAACAATGAATTCCACCCAAACCTTGGCCTCTTCAGGAGGTAAACATCCATCTTCTAGGGACTGGAGCTTTATCTCGTTGGATAAAACAAAGTGGGGGACGGCTCAAATGGGTAAGGCCAGAAGGAGAAATAGGAAAACTAAGGCCAGATGTGGCTCTCCTAGCCATGAATTAACGTCTAAAAACTAAAGTCTCCTTCTTAAAGAAATGGAGAGTTTTATTGTTTGGTATGAAAAACCCAGCTAAGAGCTTGAAAATGGTTTCAGTCAGGCCAAAGGGTTACTACAGTTCCCACTTGTTTTCTAAATCTCTAAGAGTTGGAGTCCTTTGGAGCTAGGATAAAAGACTGGGAGCAGGCTGGTGGGAGCGCATGCCTTCCTTCTTAGCAGAGGCAGGCAAATCTCTGTCAAGTAGTGGTTTCATAAATTCTAGAGTTCCAAAGATGAGAGAGGTGCTGGTTCTCACCTGGAAGCCCACCCCTACCTGGTAGGCACAGACCTTTGCAGCCAACACTGACGAGGCAGAGGCACAGGCAGATAAAGAAGAAGTACAAAGAATAGGGTGGAGAGAGGGGTGATTGTGTAGGGACTGGGAGGAATGAGAGAATCGACTGGGATTTATATACAGAGTAAAGAAATGAATGAGAAAAAGAAGAAGAAGAAGAAGAGGAGAAGAAGAAGGAAAAGAAGGAGAAAAAGGTGACAAAGAAGAAGTGGAAGAAGAAGAGGAAGAAAAAGAAGGAGAAAAGGAGGAGAAGAGGAAGAAGAGGAATTAGATGATGATGAAGATGATGAAGAAGAAGAAGAGAAGGAAGAGGAGGAGGAGCAAGAACAAAATCAACAATAAGATATACAGGCAAAGCACACCAGCAACAACAAAACACACCAACAACCAAACCTATTACAATGATCACATTTAAAGGCTGCTAGTAAATATCAGGCTGAAACACAAGGTGGATTGTTGCAGGAGACTTGATCCCATTGTGAACCCTGAGATGTGAGCTATCAAACCGTTTCCTTGTATGAATTACTCTCTTTCCCTGTGGGTCAGCCATGTTGGTCCGGGTAGCCTTGGCTGTCCTGGACTGGCTTTGTAGACCAGGCAGGCCTGCAACACACATGGATCCACCTGCCACCCCAGTGCTGGGATGAAAGGCCTGTGCCATCAAGCCAGGCACAAACTCACACTTTGAATCCAAGGGCTTTCTGCCCTGAGGGCTTGATCAACCCACCCTAGGGCAAGGGGCGGATCTAGTAACCAGCTGACAGAGATTGAACTGAAAGGCGGGGCTTGGAGTTGAAGGGTATTTAAGAAGGCCAGGAGAAGAAGACAGACGCTTTGGCTTTTCCCTCTTGGCCTATCCAGTGAGCTAGCAGGCCTTTTCCTCCTGGGCTGTCAGGTGAGCTAGCCAGCTTTTGGCTTTTGGCCTTTTGGCTTTTGGTGCTTTCGGCTTTGAGATTTGGGGTGGTTTTTCTTTGTGTCTTTGTTTGTTTGTTTGTTTGTTTGTCTGTCTCTCTGTCTGTCTGTGTGTCTGTGGATTTTAATGATCTACCTATTTATTTGTTGATTGATTTTTATCTTTTTCCTTCAGGCCGTGAGCTGGGTAGGAAGACCCCTGTGTGCTTTCTCTGCCCTCTGAGCTAGCAAGGCTTCACCCCAGCATCTGGCTCCTGAGTCTTCCTCAGAAAACTTGAAGGATTGGGGCTTTCTTATGTCTTGGAAAGAACACTTTGGCACTCCAGCAAGTGGCCAGGCCCCACAGACAGAGAGATGGCTCACTCCAGCTGCAGAGAAACCGAGAAGCCATCAGCTTCGGTAAGTCACCTGAGAGGTACCCAAGGGGAGAAGAGTGAAGGACCGGCAGGCCCATCACAGAAGGCTCTAGAACCCTGCCTAGTGCCACTCTAGATGCCTTGAGAAGAGAAGCAGAAAATGAAAAGGGAAATGGCCTGGCTCACTGCCGCCCCATAGTCGTCAGGATTCTCATCCTTTGGGTATCCCAGGCTTCCTTCTTAGTAGCCATAATGCCCCTGTGTAGTCCATGAGAGAAATGGTGGGTGGAGAAGATCCAAGCCTTAGAGGGAAAAGTAGAGATGCTTATTAAGGAGAAAAGGAAAGAGACTGAGACATAGGCAGAGGAATTCAGATATGAGAGTGAGACAAATTCTCAGACCCAGGCAGAGCCCCCCACACCAGCACCTGAGGAAAGGGAAAGGGAAAGGGAAAGGGAGAGGGAAAGGGAGAGGGAAAGGGAAAGGGGGTTGCCTAGGATGGTTGGAAAGCCAACCCTAGCTTCTCCAGCGAATGCAGGAGAGGTCCCCGGAGGTGATAGGCACCCCCGAAGGTTCTAGAGAAGGGCAGTGGAATCCCAGAGACATCTTCCATTGGAGAAGATGGAGGCAATCGGTCATCTCCTATGGTGTGCGTTCATCCTAGGTGAGGGAGACTCTCAATTCCTGGCCGACCGCCCAACCAGGATTAATCCCCCAAGACTGGAAAGGTGTGGCAGGAACAATCTTGGAACCTGGTCCTGGGTGGCCATGGCAATGCTGGTGGGAAGAGGCTGAAAGGAAGGCCTGTGAACAGGGAGATGGGGCCAGAGGGACTGCTAGCTCCCAGGATCAGAGCTAGGTGAAAGTGGCCATGCTGGTTTAGAGAGGCAGGTGGAATCTGCTGTGGGACACCTTGGCAACTCTTTCCTAAGAGCTGGAAATGCTTGGGCTGGGGCTGAAGAATCAGGAAAGGGGTCTGAATCATTTGCTAAAGCTCCACACATGTTTTGCAAAGGCTGACTTTGCAACCAGTGACTGACTCTTTTGTCTTTCCCAAGGCTCCTTGTGAGGTGCGCAGGCTGGATCTGAGTGCGCCTTCCACGCCCTCCTTGGTGGAGAAACTAGATATGTCTTTGGATGACATCATCAAGCTGACCCAGAGGCAGCGAGGCCGAGTTGGCCGTGGTGGCCGCGGGCACAGGGGTGCTGGCAGGGCCTGCTCCCCGGGAGGCCCCAGGGGCGCACTGAAGGCCGCCCGGCGTGGGCATCGCGGTGCCTGGCCTAGGAGGAACGGGCAGGCACCCTACAGCAGACGCGGACAACTTCCAGGCAAGTGGCAGCACGACCAGTTCCACAGCGCCTTCCCGCGTGGAGCCAGCCTGGACTCCTCTGGGAGGCTGCTGCTGTCCAACCTGCACTTCCAAGTGTCAGACGCTGATATTCAGAACCTCTTTGCTGAATTTGGACCGCTCAAGAGAGCAGCTGTGCACTATGATCGCGCTGGACGAAGTTTAGGGACAGCAGATGTGTGCTTTGAACGCAAGGCAGATGCCCTGAAGGCTAGGAGAGAGTACCACGGTGTCCCTCTGGACGGGCATCCTTTGGACATCCAGCTTGTCCCATCCCAGGTGGAAACACAGCCGAGCCATGCAGGAAGCGCCAACAGAGGAGGCATGAGTAGAAACCCTGCCTCTGGGTGCTCTGCTGGGAGAGGCCCCTGGAGAGGGACCCAGAGAGGCAGCAGGGGAAGAGAGAGAGGCACCTGCAGCAACTCCAAGCAGCAGCTTTCTGCAGAGGAGCTGGACGCACAGCTGGATGCTTACGCTGAAAGCATGGACACCAGCTAAACAGCCCAGCCAGTCCACACAAACCACAGGACCCAGAGGGCTCCTCCTCTGATCCCTAGAGGGAGGGGTGGCCACTGGACTGTGCAGACAATGCTGGGTTGCTCAGTCTTCATCGTTGACTCATTTCTTCATTCCTGCCTTTCCATGGGCCTAAAAACTCTTTTAAAGACTTTGTCTTTTCCCCTCTGAAAAAGGGAGCTGCAGAGCTGAAGAGCACTGGCTGTTCATCCAGAGGGCCTGCCTTCAATGTGATGACAGCTGGTGCCATCTCCCGACATGTAGGTTCACACCCTGGAACAATACTGTATCCAGAATCACTCAATAAACGAATAAATAAAGACACTTTTGAAAAATGGACAACAGTCGTGTTTTGTGCTGAGTTATTTCGGGGGATATAATTTACTGGTGGCTCTTGTGCAGATGTTATCATTTCCACCTTTGCCGTAATAAAATAGAAACGTGTGTGTTTGTGTGGGTGGGTGGGTGTGTGCATGTGTGTGTGTTTCTGTACTGTGTGTGTGTGTGTGTGTGTGTGTGTGTGTGTGTGTGTGTTGTGTTGTGTAAATAGTGGGGAAAAAAGGAAGTGCTATGTCATGATCTCTAAGAGTGAGTCTACCTGTAAAGGCAGGGTCAGCTCCAGGAAAGGATGGATTAGAGATATGGCTAAGTGTGCTGCTCATGTTTATGATGCTAACCTTAGAAAAGAAAGAACTTCTAAGAGTCTTTGGAAAAATCAAACTGTCAGATGTTTCAACTGTGGTAAGCAAGGCCTTCTGAAAAGGGATTTCAGGCAAGGCATTCCTAGAAGCTAGGGTTTTCCAGGGAGAATGCCAAGAGAAGGCCTCAGCCTTGTGGACTCTGCTGGATGTGTGTCAAAGACCAGCCTTGGACCAATGAATCCAGATCAACAAGAAATAGTAGGCAAGGCAATCCTATGTCACAGTAGGCCCAGGGTCTCCCAGAGCACCCTGCCACCCCCATCCTTGCCCTCTCCCTACACCCACACCACCACCAAAGGATGAATCCCGTTGGTGTGTTCCCTGTCTGGGTAGGAGAATCCCATCCACAGAGCCATGAACCAGTTCATGCCTCTTGTGAAAACAGCATGGTTCTGGGTGAAATGAAGGAACTGGACAGCTTCAGTGGATAAAAGAAAAGGCTCAAGAAAGACCAGCAAATGCATGATTTGCCCATGGGCTACAAATGAGCAGACACCTAAGCTAAAAGTGAAAAGAGCCGGCAAAGGGGTTGGAAGTGCCATGGACACAGAGGCAGATGAAACAATGAATTCCACCCAAACCTTGGCCTCTTCAGGAGGTAAACATCCATCTTCTAGGGACTGGAGCTTTATCTCGTTGGATAAAACAAAGTGGGGGACGGCTCAAATGGGTAAGGCCAGAAGGAGAAATAGGAAAACTAAGGCCAGATGTGGCTCTCCTAGCCATGAATTAACGTCTAAAAACTAAAGTCTCCTTCTTAAAGAAATGGAGAGTTTTATTGTTTGGTATGAAAAACCCAGCTAAGAGCTTGAAAATGGTTTCAGTCAGGCCAAAGGGTTACTACAGTTCCCACTTGTTTTCTAAATCTCTAAGAGTTGGAGTCCTTTGGAGCTAGGATAAAAGACTGGGAGCAGGCTGGTGGGAGCGCATGCCTTCCTTCTTAGCAGAGGCAGGCAAATCTCTGTCAAGTAGTGGTTTCATAAATTCTAGAGTTCCAAAGATGAGAGAGGTGCTGGTTCTCACCTGGAAGCCCACCCCTACCTGGTAGGCACAGACCTTTGCAGCCAACACTGACGAGGCAGAGGCACAGGCAGATAAAGAAGAAGTACAAAGAATAGGGTGGAGAGAGGGGTGATTGTGTAGGGACTGGGAGGAATGAGAGAATCGACTGGGATTTATATACAGAGTAAAGAAATGAATGAGAAAAAGAAGAAGAAGAAGAAGAGGAGGAGAAGAAGAAGAAGAAGAAGAAGAAGAAGGAAAAGAAGGAGAAAAAGGTGACAAAGAAGAAGTGGAAGAAGAAGAGGAAGAAAAAGAAGGAGAAAAGGAGGAGAAGAGGAAGAAGAGGAATTAGATGATGATGAAGATGATGAAGAAGAAGAAGAGAAGGAAGAGGAGGAGGAGCAAGAACAAAATCAACAATAAGATATACAGGCAAAGCACACCAGCAACAACAAAACACACCAACAACCAAACCTATTACAATGATCACATTTAAAGGCTGCTAGTAAATATCAGGCTGAAACACAAGGTGGATTGTTGCAGGAGACTTGATCCCATTGTGAACCCTGAGATGTGAGCTATCAAACCGTTTCCTTGTATGAATTACTCTCTTTCCCTGTGGGTCAGCCATGTTGGTCTGGGTAGCCTTGGCTGTCCTGGACTGGCTTTGTAGACCAGGCAGGCCTGCAACACACATGGATCCACCTGCCACCCCAGTGCTGGGATGAAAGGCCTGTGCCATCAAGCCAGGCACAAACTCACACTTTGAATCCAAGGGCTTTCTGCCCTGAGGGCTTGATCAACCCACCCTAGGGCAAGGGGCGGATCTAGTAACCAGCTGACAGAGATTGAACTGAAAGGCGGGGCTTGGAGTTGAAGGGTATTTAAGAAGGCCAGGAGAAGAAGACAGAGGCTTTGGCTTTTCCCTCTTGGCCTATCCAGTGAGCTAGCAGGCCTTTTCCTCCTGGGCTGTCAGGTGAGCTAGCCAGCTTTTGGCTTTTGGCCTTTTGGCTTTTGGTGCTTTCGGCTTTGAGATTTGGGGTGGTTTTTCTTTGTTTCTTTCTTTGTTTGTTTGTTTGTTTGTTTGTCTGTCTCTCTGTCTGTCTGTGTGTCTGTCTGTCTGTGGATTTTAATGATCTACCTATTTATTTGTTGATTGATTTTTATCTTTTTCCTTCAGGCCGTGAGCTGGGTAGGAAGACCCCTGTGTGCTTTCTCTGCCCTCTGAGCTAGCAAGGCTTCACCCCAGCATCTGGCTCCTGAGTCTTCCTCAGAAAACTTGAAGGATTGGGGCTTTCTTCTGTCTTGGAAAGAACACTTTGGCACTCCAGCAAGTGGCCAGGCCCCACAGACAGAGAGATGGCTCACTCCAGCTGCAGAGAAACCGAGAAGCCATCAGCTTCGGTAAGTCACCTGAGAGGTACCCAAGGGGAGAAGAGTGAAGGACCGGCAGGCCCATCACAGAAGGCTCTAGAACCCTGCCTAGTGCCACTCTAGATGCCTTGAGAAGAGAAGCAGAAAATGAAAAGGGAAATGGCCTGGCTCACTGCGGCCCCATAGCCGTCAGGATTCTCATCCTTTGGGTATCCCAGGCTTCCTTCTTAGTAGCCATAATGCCCCTGTGTAGTCCATGAGAGAAATGGTGGGTGGAGAAGATCCAAGCCTTAGAGGGAAAAGTAGAGATGCTTATTAAGGAGAAAAGGAAAGAGACTGAGACACAGGCAGAGGAATTCAGATATGAGAGTGAGACAAATTCTCAGACCCAGGCAGAGCCCCCCACACCAGCACCTGAAGAAAGGGAAAGGGAAAGGGAAAGGGAAAGGGAGAGGGAAAGGGAGAGGGAAAGGGAAAGGGGGTTGCCTAGGATGGTTGGAAAGCCAACCCTAGCTTCTCCAGCGAATGCAGGAGAGTTCCCCGGAGGTGATAGGCACCCCCGAAGGTTCTAGAGAAGGGCAGTGGAATCCCAGAGACATCTTCCATTGGAGAAGATGGAGGCAATCGGTCATCTCCTATGGTGTGCGTTCATCCTAGGTGAGGGAGACTCTCAATTCCTGGCCCACCGGCCAACCAGGATTAATCCCCCAAGACTGGAAAGGTGTGGCAGGAACAATCTTGGAACCTGGTCCTGGGTGGCCATGGCAATGCTGGTGGGAAGAGGCTGAAGGGAAGGCCTGTGAACAGGGAGATGGGGCCAGAGGGACTGCTAGCTCCCAGGATCAGAGCTAGGTGAAAGTGGCCATGCTGGTTTAGAGAGGCAGGTGGAATCTGCTGTGGGACGCCTTGGCAACTCTTGCCTAAGAGCTGGAAATGCTTGGGCTAGGGCTGAAGAATCAGGAAAGGGGTCTGAATCATTTACTAAAGCTCCACACATGTTTTGCAAAGGCTGACTTTGCAACCAGTGACTGACTCTTTTGTCTTTCCCAAGGCTCCTTGTGAGGTGCGCAGGCTGGATCTGAGTGCGCCTTCCACGCCCTCCTTGGTGGAGAAACTAGATATGTCTTTGGATGACATCATCAAGCTGACCCAGAGGCAGCGAGGCCGAGTTGGCCGTGGTGGCCGCGGGCACAGGGGTGCTGGCAGGGCCTGCTCCCCGGGAGGCCCCAGGGGCGCACTGAAGGCCGCCCGGCGTGGGCATCGCGGTGCCTGGCCTAGGAGGAACGGGCAGGCACCCTACAGCAGACGCGGACAACTTCCAGGCAAGCGGCAGCACGACCAGTTCCACAGCGCCTTCCCGCGTGGAGCCAGCCTGGACTCCTCTGGGAGGCTGCTGCTGTCCAACCTGCACTTCCAAGTGTCAGACGCTGATATTCAGAACCTCTTTGCTGAATTTGGACCGCTCAAGAGAGCAGCTGTGCACTATGATCGCGCTGGACGAAGTTTAGGGACAGCAGATGTGTGCTTTGAACGCAAGGCAGATGCCCTGAAGGCTAGGAGAGAGTACCACGGTGTCCCTCTGGACGGGCGTCCTTTGGACATCCAGCTTGTCCCATCCCAGGTGGAAACACAGCCGAGCCATGCAGGAAGCGCCACCAGAGGAGGCATGAGTAGAAACCCTGCCTCTGGGTGCTCTGCTGGGAGAGGCCCCTGGAGAGGGACCCAGAGAGGCAGCAGGGGAAGAGAGAGAGGCACCTGCAGCAACTCCAAGCAGCAGCTTTCTGCAGAGGAGCTGGACGCACAGCTGGATGCTTACGCTGAAAGCATGGACACCAGCTAAACAGCCCAGCCAGTCCACACAAACCACAGGACCCAGAGGGCTCCTCCTCTGATCCCTAGAGGGAGGGGTGGCCACTGGACTGTGCAGACAATGCTGGGTTGCTCAGTCTTCATCATTGACTCATTTCTTCATTCCTGCCTTTCCATGGGCCTAAAAACTCTTTTAAAGACTTTGTCTTTTCCCCTCTGAAAAAGGGAGCTGCAGAGCTGAAGAGCACTGGCTGTTCATCCAGAGGGCCTGCCTTCAATGTGATGACAGCTGGTGCCATCTCCCGACATGTAGGTTCACACCCTGGAACAATACTGTATCCAGAATCACTCAATAAACGAATAAATAAAGACACTTTTGAAAAATGGACAACAGTCGTGTTTTGTGCTGAGTTATTTCGGGGGATATAATTTACTGGTGGCTCTTGTGCAGATGTTATCATTTCCACCTTTGCCGTAATAAAATAGAAACGTGTGTGTTTGTGTGGGTGGGTGGGTGTGTGCATGTGTGTGTGTTTGTGTACTGTGTGTTTATGTGTGTGTGTGTGTGTGTGTGTGTGTGTGTTGCGTTGTGTAAATAGTGGGGAAAAAAGGAAGTGCCAAGTCATGATCTCTAAGAGTGAGTCTACCTGTAAAGGCAGGGTCAGCTCCAGGAAAGGATGGATTAGAGATATGGCTGAGTGTGCTGCTCATGTTTATGATGCTAATCTTAGAAAAGAAAGAACTTCTAAGAGTCTTTGGAAAAATCAAACTGTCAGATGTTTCAACTGTGGTAAGCAAGGCCTTCTGAAAAGGGATTTCAGGCAAGGCATTCCTAGAAGCTAGGGTTTTCCAGGGAGAATGCCAAGAGAAGGCCTCAGCCTTGTGGACTCTGCTGGATGTGTGTCAAAGACCAGCCTTGGACCAATGAATCCAGATCAACAAGAAATAGTAGGCAAGGCAATCCTATGTCACAGTAGGCCCAGGGTCTCCCAGAGCACCCTGCCACCCCCATCCTTGCCCTCTCCCTACACCCACGCCACCACCAAAGGATGAATCCCGTTGGTGTGTTCCCTGTCTGGGTAGGAGAATCCCATCCACAGAGCCATGAAGCAGTTCATGCCTCTTGTGAAAACAGCATGGTTCTGGGTAAAATGAAGGAACTGGACAGCTTCAGTGGATAAAAGAAAAGGCTCAAGAAAGACCAGCAAATGCATGATTTGCCCATGGGCTACAAATGAGCAGACACCTAAGCTAAAAGTGAAAAGAGCCGGCAAAGGGGTTGGAAGTGCCATGGACACAGAGGCAGATGAAACAATGAATTCCACCCAAACCTTGGCCTCTTCAGGAGGTAAACATCCATCTTCTAGGGACTGGAGCTTTATCTCGTTGGATAAAACAAAGTAGGGGACAGCTCAAATGGGTAAGGCCAGAAGGAGAAATAGGAAAACTAAGGCCAGATGTGGCTCTCCTAGCCATGAATTAACGTCTAAAAACTAAAGTCTCCTTCTTAAAGAAATGGAGAGTTTTATTGTTTGGTATGAAAAACCCAGCTAAGAGCTTGAAAATGGTTTCAGTCAGGCCAAAGGGTTACTACAGTTCCCACTTGTTTTCTAAATCTCTAAGAGTTGGAGTCCTTTGGAGCTAGGATAAAAGACTGGGAGCAGGCTGGTGGGAGCGCATGCCTTCCTTCTTAGCAGAGGCAGGCCAATCTCTGTCAAGTAGTGGTTTCATAAATTCTAGAGTTCCAAAGATGAGAGAGGTGCTGGTTCTCACCTGGAAGCCCACCCCTACCTGGTAGGCACAGACCTTTGCAGCCAACACTGACGAGGCAGAGGCACAGGCAGATAAAGAAGAAGTACAAAGAATAGGGTGGAGAGAGGGGTGATTGTGTAGGGACTGGGAGGAATGAGAGAATCGACTGGGATTTATATACAGAGTAAAGAAATGAACGAGAAAAAGAAGAAGAAGAAGAAGAAGAGGAGAAGAAGAAGAAGAAGAAGAAGAAGAAGGAAAAGAAGGAGAAAAAGGTGACAAAGAAGAAGTGGAAGAAGAAGAGGAAGAAAAAGAAGGAGAAAAGGAGGAGAAGAGGAAGAAGAGGAATTAGATGATGATGAAGATGATGAAGAAGAAGAAGAGAAGGAAGAGGAGGAGGAGCAAGAACAAAATCAACAATAAGATATACAGGCAAAGCACACCAGCAACAACAAAACACACCAACAACCAAACCTATTACAATGATCACATTTAAAGGCTGCTAGTAAATATCAGGCTGAAACACAAGGTGGATTGTTGCAGGAGACTTGATCCCATTGTGAACCCTGAGATGTGAGCTATCAAACCGTTTCCTTGTATGAATTACTCTCTTTCCCTGTGGGTCAGCCATGTTGGTCCGGATAGCCTTGGCTGTCCTGGACTGGCTTTGTAGACCAGGCAGGCCTGCAACACACATGGATCCACCTGCCACCCCAGTGCTGGGATGAAAGGCCTGTGCCATCAAGCCAGGCACAAACTCACACTTTGAATCCAAGGGCTTTCTGCCCTGAGGGCTTGATCAACCCACCCTAGGGCAAGGGGCGGATCTAGTATCCAGCTGACAGAGATTGAACTGAAAGGCGGGGCTTGGAGTTGAAGGGTATTTAAGAAGGCCAGGAGAAGAAGACAGACGCTTTGGCTTTTCCCTCTTGGCCTATCCAGTGAGCTAGCAGGCCTTTTCCTCCTGGGCTGTCAGGTGAGCTAGCCAGCTTTTGGCTTTTGGCCTTTTGGCTTTTGGTGCTTTCGGCTTTGAGATTTGGGGTGGTTTTTCTTTGTTTCTTTGTTTGTTTGTTTGTTTGTTTGTTTGTTTGTCTGTCTCTCTGTCTGTCTGTGTGTCTGTCTGTCTGTCTGTGGATTTTAATGATCTACCTATTTATTTATTGATTGATTTTTATCTTTTTCCTTCAGGCCGTGAGCTGGGTAGGAAGACCCCTGTGTGCTTTCTCTGCCCTCTGAGCTAGCAAGGCTTCACCCCAGCATCTGGCTCCTGAGTCTTCCTCAGAAAACTTGAAGGATTGGGGCTTTCTTCTGTCTTGGAAAGAACACTTTGGCACTCCAGCAAGTGGCCAGGCCCCACAGACAGAGAGATGGCTCACTCCAGCTGCAGAGAAACCGAGAAGCCATCAGCTTCGGTAAGTCACCTGAGAGGTACCCAAGGGGAGAAGAGTGAAGGACCGGCAGGCCCATCACAGAAGGCTCTAGAACCCTGCCTAGTGCCACTCTAGATGCCTTGAGAAGAGAAGCAGAAAATGAAAAGGGAAATGGCCTGGCTCACTGCGGCCCCATAGCCGTCAGGATTCTCATCCTTTGGGTATCCCAGGCTTCCTTCTTAGTAGCCATAATGCCCCTGTGTAGTCCATGAGAGAAATGGTGGGTGGAGAAGATCCAAGCCTTAGAGGGAAAAGTAGAGATGCTTATTAAGGAGAAAAGGAAAGAGACTGAGACACAGGCAGAGGAATTCAGATATGAGAGTGAGACAAATTCTCAGACCCAGGCAGAGCCCCCCACACCAGCACCTGAGGAAAGGGAGAGGGAAAGGGAAAGGGGGTTGCCTAGGATGGTTGGAAAGCCAACCCTAGCTTCTCCAGCGAATGCAGGAGAGGTCCCCGGAGGTGATAGGCACCCCCGAAGGTTCTAGAGAAGGGCAGTGGAATCCCAGAGACATCTTCCATTGGAGAAGATGGAGGCAATCGGTCATCTCCTATGGTGTGCGTTCATCCTAGGTGAGGGAGACTCTCAATTCCTGGCCCACCGGCCAACCAGGATTAATCCCCCAAGACTGGAAAGGTGTGGCAGGAACAATCTTGGAACCTGGTCCTGGGTGGCCATGGCAATGCTGGTGGGAAGAGGCTGAAGGGAAGGCCTGTGAACAGGGAGATGGGGCCAGAGGGACTGCTAGCTCCCAGGATCAGAGCTAGGTGAAAGTGGCCATGCTGGTTTAGAGAGGCAGGTGGAATCTGCTGTGGGACGCCTTGGCAACTCTTGCCTAAGAGCTGGAAATGCTTGGGCTAGGGCTGAAGAATCAGGAAAGGGGTCTGAATCATTTACTAAAGCTCCACACATGTTTTGCAAAGGCTGACTTTGCAACCAGTGACTGACTCTTTTGTCTTTCCCAAGGCTCCTTGTGAGGTGCGCAGGCTGGATCTGAGTGCGCCTTCCACGCCCTCCTTGGTGGAGAAACTAGATATGTCTTTGGATGACATCATCAAGCTGACCCAGAGGCAGCGAGGCCGAGTTGGCCGTGGTGGCCGCGGGCACAGGGGTGCTGGCAGGGCCTGTTCCCCGGGAGGCCCCAGGGGCGCACTGAAGGCCGCCAGGCGTGGGCATCGCGGTGCCTGGCCTAGGAGGAACGGGCAGGCACCCTACAGCAGATGCGGACAACTTCCAGGCAAGCGGCAGCACGACCAGTTCCACAGCGCCTCCCCCCGTGGAGCCAGCCTGGACTCCTCTGGGAGGCTGCTGCTGTCCAACCTGCACTTCCAAGTGTCAGACGCTGATATTCAGAACCTCTTTGCTGAATTTGGACCGCTCAAGAGAGCAGCCGTGCACTATGATCGCGCTGGACGAAGTTTAGGGACAGCAGATGTGTGCTTTGAACGCAAGGCAGATGCCCTGAAGGCTAGGAGAGAGTACCACGGTGTCCCTCTGGACGGGCGTCCTTTGGACATCCAGCTTGTCCCATCCCAGGTGGAAACACAGCCGAGCCATGCAGGAAGCGCCAACAGAGGAGGCATGAGTAGAAACCCTGCCTCTGGGTGCTCTGCTGGGAGAGGCCCCTGGAGAGGGACCCAGAGAGGCAGCAGGGGAAGAGAGAGAGGCACCTGCAGCAACTCCAAGCAGCAGCTTTCTGCAGAGGAGCTGGACGCACAGCTGGATGCTTACGCTGAAAGCATGGACACCAGCTAAACAGCCCAGCCAGTCCACACAAACCATAGGACCCAGAGGGCTCCTCCTCTGATCCCTAGAGGGAGGGGTGGCCACTGGACTGTGCAGACAATGCTGGGTTGCTCAGTCTTCATCGTTGACTCATTTCTTCATTCCTGCCTTTCCATGGGCCTAAAAACTCTTTTAAAGACTTTGTCTTTTCCCCTCTGAAAAAGGGAGCTGCAGAGCTGAAGAGTACTGGCTGTTCATCCAGAGGGCCTGCCTTCAATGTGATGACAGCTGGTGCCATCTCCCGACATGTAGGTTCACACCCTGGAACAATACTGTATCCAGAATCACTCAATAAACGAATAAATAAAGACACTTTTGAAAAATGGACAACAGTCGTGTTTTGTGCTGAGTTATTTCGGGGGATATAATTTACTGGTGGCTCTTGTGCAGATGTTATCATTTCCACCTTTGCTGTAATAAAATAGAAACGTGTGTGTTTGTGTGGGTGGGTGGGTGGGTGCATGTTTGTGTGTTTGTGTACTGTGTGTTTATGTGTGTGTGTGTGTTTATGTGTGTGTGTGTGTGTGTGTGTGTGTGTGTGTGTGTGTGTTGTGTTGTGTAAATAGTGGGGAAAAAAGGAAGTGCTACGTCATGATCTCTAAGAGTGAGTCTACCTGTAAAGGCAGGGTCAGCTCCAGGAAAGGATGGATTAGAGATATGGCTGAGTGTGCTGCTCATGTTTATGATGCTAACCTTAGAAAAGAAAGAACTTCTAAGAGTCTTTGGAAAAATCAAACTGTCAGATGTTTCAACTGTGGTAAGCAAGGCCTTCTGAAAAGGGATTTCAGGCAAGGCATTCCTAGAAGCTAGGGTTTTCCAGGGAGAATGCCAAGAGAAGGCCTCAGCCTTGTGGACTCTGCTGGATGTGTGTCAAAGACCAGCCTTGGACCAATGAATCCAGATCAACAAGGAATAGTAGGCAAGGCAATCCTATGTCACAGTAGGCCCAGGGTCTCCCAGAGCACCCTGCCACCCCCATCCTTGCCCTCTCCCTACACCCACACCACCACCAAAGGATGAATCCTGTTGGTGTGTTCCCTGTCTGGGTAGGAGAATCCCATCCACAGAGCCATGAACCAGTTCATGCCTCTTGTGAAAACAGCATGGTTCTGGGTGAAATGAAGGAACTGGACAGCTTCAGTGGATAAAAGAAAAGGCTCAAGAAAGACCAGCAAATGCATGATTTGCCCATGGGCTACAAATGAGCAGACACCTAAGCTAAAAGTGAAAAGAGCCGGCAAAGGGGTTGGAAGTGCCATGGACACAGAGGCAGATGAAACAATGAATTCCACCCAAACCTTGGCCTCTTCAGGAGGTAAACATCCATCTTCTAGGGACTGGAGCTTTATCTCGTTGGATAAAACAAAGTGGGGGACGGCTCAAATGGGTAAGGCCAGAAGGAGAAATAGGAAAACTAAGGCCAGATGTGGCTCTCCTAGCCATGAATTAACGTCTAAAAACTAAAGTCTCCTTCTTAATGGAGAGTTTTATTGTTTGGTATGAAAAACCCAGCTAAGAGCTTGAAAATGGTTTCAGTCAGGCCAAAGGGTTACTACAGTTCCCACTTGTTTTCTAAATCTCTAAGAGTTGGAGTCCTTTGGAGCTAGGATAAAAGACTGGGAGCAGGCTGGTGGGAGCGCATGCCTTCCTTCTTAGCAGAGGCAGGCAAATCTCTGTCAAGTAGTGGTTTCATAAATTCTAGAGTTCCAAAGATGAGAGAGGTGCTGGTTCTCACCTGGAAGCCCACCCCTACCTGGTAGGCACAGACCTTTGCAGCCAACACTGACGAGGCAGAGGCACAGGCAGATAAAGAAGAAGTACAAAGAATAGGGTGGAGAGAGGGGTGATTGTGTAGGGACTGGGAGGAATGAGAGAATCGACTGGGATTTATATACAGAGTAAAGAAATGAATGAGAAAAAGAAGAAGAAGAAGAGGAGGAGGAGGAGGAGAAGAAGAAGAAGAAGAAGAAGAAGAAGAAGAAGAAGAAGAAGAAGAAGGAGGAAAAGAAGGAGAAAAAGGTGACAAAGAAGAAGTGGAAGAAGAAGAGGAAGAAAAAGAAGGAGAAAAGGAGGAGAAGAGGAAGAAGAGGAATTAGATGATGATGAAGATGATGAAGAAGAAGAAGAGAAGGAAGAGGAGGAGGAGCAAGAACAAAATCAACAATAAGATATACAGGCAAAGCACACCAGCAACAACAAAACACACCAACAACCAAACCTATTACAATGATCACATTTAAAGGCTGCTAGTAAATATCAGGCTGAAACACAAGGTGGATTGTTGCAGGAGACTTGATCCCATTGTGAACCCTGAGATGTGAGCTATCAAACCGTTTCCTTGTATGAATTACTCTCTTTCCCTGTGGGTCAGCCATGTTGGTCCGGGTAGCCTTGGCTGTCCTGGACTGGCTTTGTAGACCAGGCAGGCCTGCAACACACATGGATCCACCTGCCACCCCAGTGCTGGGATGAAAGGCCTGTGCCATCAAGCCAGGCACAAACTCACACTTTGAATCCAAGGGCTTTCTGCCCTGAGGGCTTGATCAACCCACCCTAGGGCAAGGGGCGGATCTAGTAACCAGCTGACAGAGATTGAACTGAAAGGCGGGGCTTGGAGTTGAAGGGTATTTAAGAAGGCCAGGAGAAGAAGACAGACGCTTTGGCTTTTCCCTCTTGGCCTATCCAGTGAGCTAGCAGGCCTTTTCCTCCTGGGCTGTCAGGTGAGCTAGCCAGCTTTTGGCTTTTGGCCTTTTGGCTTTTGGTGCTTTCGGCTTTGAGATTTGGGGTGGTTTTTCTTTGTGTCTTTGTTTGTTTGTTTGTTTGTTTGTTTGTTTGTCTGTCTGTCTCTCTGTCTGTCTGTGTGTCTGTCTGTCTGTCTGTGGATTTTAATGATCTACCTATTTATTTGTTGATTGATTTTTATCTTTTTCCTTCAGGCCGTGAGCTGGGTAGGAAGACCCCTGTGTGCTTTCTCTGCCCTCTGAGCTAGCAAGGCTTCACCCCAGCATCTGGCTGCTGAGTCTTCCTCAGAAAACTTGAAGGATTGGGGCTTTCTTCTGTCTTGGAAAGAACACTTTGGCACTCCAGCAAGTGGCCAGGCCCCACAGACAGAGAGATGGCTCACTCCAGCTGCAGAGAAACCGAGAAGCCATCAGCTTCGGTAAGTCACCTGAGAGGTACCCAAGGGGAGAAGAGTGAAGGACCGGCAGGCCCATCACAGAAGGCTCTAGAACCCTGCCTAGTGCCACTCTAGATGCCTTGAGAAGAGAAGCAGAAAATGAAAAGGGAAATGGCCTGGCTCACTGCCGCCCCATAGTCGTCAGGATTCTCATCCTTTGGGTATCCCAGGCTTCCTTCTTAGTAGCCATAATGCCCCTGTGTAGTCCATGAGAGAAATGGTGGGTGGAGAAGATCCAAGCCTTAGAGGGAAAAGTAGAGATGCTTATTAAGGAGAAAAGGAAAGAGACTGAGACACAGGCAGAGGAATTCAGATATGAGAGTGAGACAAATTCTCAGACCCAGGCAGAGCCCCCCACACCAGCACCTGAGGAAAGGGAAAGGGAAAGGGAAAGGGAAAGGGAAAGGGAGAGGGAAAGGGAAAGGGGGTTGCCTAGGATGGTTGGAAAGCCAACCCTAGCTTCTCCAGCGAATGCAGGAGAGGTCCCCGGAGGTGATAGGCACCCCCGAAGGTTCTAGAGAAGGGCAGTGGAATCCCAGAGACATCTTCCATTGGAGAAGATGGAGGCAATCGGTCATCTCCTATGGTGTGCGTTCATCCTAGGTGAGGGAGACTCTCAGTTCCTGGCCCACCGGCCAACCAGGATTAATCCCCCAAGACTGGAAAGGTGTGGCAGGAACAATCTTGGAACCTGGTCCTGGGTGGCCATGGCAATGCTGGTGGGAAGAGGCTGAAGGGAAGGCCTGTGAACAGGGAGATGGGGCCAGAGGGACTGCTAGCTCCCAGGATCAGAGCTAGGTGAAAGTGGCCATGCTGGTTTAGAGAGGCAGGTGGAATCTGCTGTGGGACGCCTTGGCAACTCTTGCCTAAGAGCTGGAAATGCTTGGGCTAGGGCTGAAGAATCAGGAAAGGGGTCTGAATCATTTACTAAAGCTCCACACATGTTTTGCAAAGGCTGACTTTGCAACCAGTGACTGACTCTTTTGTCTTTCCCAAGGCTCCTTGTGAGGTGCGCAGGCTGGATCTGAGTGCGCCTTCCACGCCCTCCTTGGTGGAGAAACTAGATATGTCTTTGGATGACATCATCAAGCTGACCCAGAGGCAGCGAGGCCGAGTTGGCCGTGGTGGCCGCGGGCACAGGGGTGCTGGCAGGGCCTGCTCCCCGGGAGGCCCCAGGGGCGCACTGAAGGCCGCCCGGCGTGGGCATCGCGGTGCCTGGCCTAGGAGGAACGGGCAGGCACCCTACAGCAGACGCGGACAACTTCCAGGCAAGCGGCAGCACGACCAGTTCCACAGCGCCTTCCCGCGTGGAGCCAGCCTGGACTCCTCTGGGAGGCTGCTGCTGTCCAACCTGCACTTCCAAGTGTCAGACGCTGATATTCAGAACCTCTTTGCTGAATTTGGACCGCTCAAGAGAGCAGCTGTGCACTATGATCGCGCTGGACGAAGTTTAGGGACAGCAGATGTGTGCTTTGAACGCAAGGCAGATGCCCTGAAGGCTAGGAGAGAGTACCACGGTGTCCCTCTGGACGGGCGTCCTTTGGACATCCAGCTTGTCCCATCCCAGGTGGAAACACAGCCGAGCCATGCAGGAAGCGCCAACAGAGGAGGCATGAGTAGAAACCCTGCCTCTGGGTGCTCTGCTGGGAGAGGCCCCTGGAGAGGGACCCAGAGAGGCAGCAGGGGAAGAGAGAGAGGCACCTGCAGCAACTCCAAGCAGCAGCTTTCTGCAGAGGAGCTGGACGCACAGCTGGATGCTTACCCTGAAAGCATGGACACCAGCTAAACAGCCCAGCCAGTCCACACAAACCACAGGACCCAGAGGGCTCCTTCTCTGATCCCTAGAGGGAGGGGTGGCCACTGGACTGTGCAGACAATGCTGGGTTGCTCAGTCTTCATCGTTGACTCATTTCTTCATTCCTGCCTTTCCATGGGCCTAACAACTCTTTTAAAGACTTTGTCTTTTCCCCTCTGAAAAAGGGAGCTGCAGAGCTGAAGAGCACTGGCTGTTCATCCAGAGGGCCTGCCTTCAATGTGATGACAGCTGGTGCCATCTCCCGACATGTAGGTTCACACCCTGGAACAATACTGTATCCAGAATCACTCAATAAACGAATAAATAAAGACACTTTTGAAAAATGGACAACAGTCGTGTTTTGTGCTGAGTTATTTCGGGGGATATAATTTACTGGTGGCTCTTGTGCAGATGTTATCATTTCCACCTTTGCCGTAATAAAATAGAAACGTGTGTGTTTGTGTGGGTGGGTGGGTGTGTGCATGTGTGTGTGTTTGTGTACTGTGTGTTTATGTGTGTGTGTGTGTGTGTGTGTGTGTGTGTGTTGTGTTGTGTAAATAGTGGGGAAAAAAGGAAGTGCTATGTCATGATCTCTAAGAGTGAGTCTACATGTAAAGGCAGGGTCAGCTCCAGGAAAGGATGGATTAGAGATATGGCTGAGTGTGCTGCTCATGTTTATGATGCTAACCTTAGAAAAGAAAGAACTTCTAAGAGTCTTTGGAAAAATCAAACTGTCAGATGTTTCAACTGTGGTAAGCAAGGCCTTCTGAAAAGGGATTTCAGGCAAGGCATTCCTAGAAGCTAGGGTTTTCCAGGGAGAATGCCAAGAGAAGGCCTCAGCCTTGTGGACTCTGCTGGATGTGTGTCAAAGACCAGCCTTGGACCAATGAATCCAGATCAACAAGGAATAGTAGGCAAGGCAATCCTATGTCACAGTAGGCCCAGGGTCTCCCAGAGCACCCTGCCACCCCCATCCTTGCCCTCTCCCTACACCCACACCACCACCAAAGGATGAATCCCGTTGGTGTGTTCCCTGTCTGGGTAGGAGAATCCCATCCACAGAGCCATGAACCAGTTCATGCCTCTTGTGAAAACAGCATGGTTCTGGGTGAAATGAAGGAACTGGACAGCTTCAGTGGATAAAAGAAAAGGCTCAAGAAAGACCAGCAAATGCATGATTTGCCCATGGGCTACAAATGAGCAGACACCTAAGCTAAAAGTGAAAAGAGCCGGCAAAGGGGTTGGAAGTGCCATGGACACAGAGGCAGATGAAACAATGAATTCCACCCAAACCTTGGCCTCTTCAGGAGGTAAACATCCATCTTCTAGGGACTGGAGCTTTATCTCGTTGGATAAAACAAAGTGGGGGACGGCTCAAATGGGTAAGGCCAGAAGGAGAAATAGGAAAACTAAGGCCAGATGTGGCTCTCCTAGCCATGAATTAACGTCTAAAAACTAAAGTCTCCTTCTTAAAGAAATGGAGAGTTTTATTGTTTGGTATGAAAAACCCAGCTAAGAGCTTGAAAATGGTTTCAGTCAGGCCAAAGGGTTACTACAGTTCCCACTTGTTTTCTAAATCTCTAAGAGTTGGAGTCCTTTGGAGCTAGGATAAAAGACTGGGAGCAGGCTGGTGGGAGCGCATGCCTTCCTTCTTAGCAGAGGCAGGCAAATCTCTGTCAAGTAGTGGTTTCATAAATTCTAGAGTTCCAAAGATGAGAGAGGTGCTGGTTCTCACCTGGAAGCCCACCCCTACCTGGTAGGCACAGACCTTTGCAGCCAACACTGACGAGGCAGAGGCACAGGCAGATAAAGAAGAAGTACAAAGAATAGGGTGGAGAGAGGGGTGATTGTGTAGGGACTGGGAGGAATGAGAGAATCGACTGGGATTTATATACAGAGTAAAGAAATGAATGAGAAAAAGAAGAAGAAGAAGAGGAGGAGGAGGAGGAGGAGGAGGAGAAGAAGAAGAAGAAGAAGAAGAAGAAGAAGAAGGAAAAGAAGGAGAAAAAGGTGACAAAGAAGAAGTGGAAGAAGAAGAGGAAGAAAAAGAAGGAGAAAAGGAGGAGAAGAGGAAGAAGAGGAATTAGATGATGATGAAGATGATGAAGAAGAAGAAGAGAAGGAAGAGGAGGAGGAGCAAGAACAAAATCAACAATAAGATATACAGGCAAAGCACACCAGCAACAACAAAACACACCAACAACCAAACCTATTACAATGATCACATTTAAAGGCTGCTAGTAAATATCAGGCTGAAACACAAGGTGGATTGTTGCAGGAGACTTGATCCCATTGTGAACCCTGAGATGTGAGCTATCAAACCGTTTCCTTGTATGAATTACTCTCTTTTCCTGTGGGTCAGCCATGTTGGTCCGGGTAGCCTTGGCTGTCCTGGACTGGCTTTGTAGACCAGGCAGGCCTGCAACACACATGGATCCACCTGCCACCCCAGTGCTGGGATGAAAGGCCTGTGCCATCAAGCCAGGCACAAACTCACACTTTGAATCCAAGGGCTTTCTGCCCTGAGGGCTTGATCAACCCACCCTAGGGCAAGGGGCGGATCTAGTAACCAGCTGACAGAGATTGAACTGAAAGGCGGGGCTTGGAGTTGAAGGGTATTTAAGAAGGCCAGGAGAAGAAGACAGACGCTTTGGCTTTTCCCTCTTGGCCTATCCAGTGAGCTAGCAGGCCTTTTCCTCCTGGGCTGTCAGGTGAGCTAGCCAGCTTTTGGCTTTTGGCCTTTTGGCTTTTGGTGCTTTCGGCTTTGAGATTTGGGGTGGTTTTTCTTTGTTTCTTTGTTTGTTTGTTTGTTTGTTTGTTTGTTTGTCTGTCTGTCTCTCTGTCTGTCTGTGTGTCTGTCTGTCTGTCTGTGGATTTTAATGATCTACCTATTTATTTGTTGATTGATTTTTATCTTTTTCCTTCAGGCCGTGAGCTGGGTAGGAAGACCCCTGTGTGCTTTCTCTGCCCTCTGAGCTAGCAAGGCTTCACCCCAGCATCTGGCTCCTGAGTCTTCCTCAGAAAACTTGAAGGATTGGGGCTTTCTTCTGTCTTGGAAAGAACACTTTGGCACTCCAGCAAGTGGCCAGGCCCCACAGACAGAGAGATGGCTCACTCCAGCTGCAGAGAAACCGAGAAGCCATCAGCTTCAGTAAGTCACCTGAGAGGTACCCAAGGGGAGAAGAGTGAAGGACCGGCAGGCCCATCACAGAAGGCTCTAGAACCCTGCCTAGTGCCACTCTAGATGCCTTGAGAAGAGAAGCAGAAAATGAAAAGGGAAATGGCCTGGCTCACTGCAGCCCCATAGTCGTCAGGATTCTCATCCTTTGGGTATCCCAGGCTTCCTTCTTAGTAGCCATAATGCCCCTGTGTAGTCCATGAGAGAAATGGTGGGTGGAGAAGATCCAAGCCTTAGAGGGAAAAGTAGAGATGCTTATTAAGGAGAAAAGGAAAGAGACTGAGACACAGGCAGAGGAATTCAGATATGAGAGTGAGACAAATTCTCAGACCCAGGCAGAGCCCCCCACACCAGCACCTGAGGAAAGGGAAAGGGAAAGGGAAAGGGAAAGGGAGAGGGAAAGGGAGAGGGAAAGGGAAAGGGGGTTGCCTAGGATGGTTGGAAAGCCAACCCTAGCTTCTCCAGCGAATGCAGGAGAGGTCCCCGGAGGTGATAGGCACCCCCGAAGGTTCTAGAGAAGGGCAGTGGAATCCCAGAGACATCTTCCATTGGAGAAGATGGAGGCAATCGGTCATCTCCTATGGTGTGCGTTCATCCTAGGTGAGGGAGACTCTCAGTTCCTGGTCCACCGCCCAACCAGGATTAATCCCCCAAGACTGGAAAGGTGTGGCAGGAACAATCTTGGAACCTGGTCCTGGGTGGCCATGGCAATGCTGGTGGGAAGAGGCTGAAGGGAAGGCCTGTGAACAGGGAGATGGGGCCAGAGGGACTGCTAGCTCCCAGGATCAGAGCTAGGTGAAAGTGGCCATGCTGGTTTAGAGAGGCAGGTGGAATCTGTTGTGGGACGCCTTGGCAACTCTTGCCTAAGAGCTGGAAATGCTTGGGCTGGGGCTGAAGAATCAGGAAAGGGGTCTGAATCATTTGCTAAAGCTCCACACATGTTTTGCAAAGGCTGACTTTGCAACCAGTGTCTGACTCTTTTGTCTTTCCCAAGGCTCCTTGTGAGGTGCGCAGGCTGGATCTGAGTGCGCCTTCCACGCCCTCCTTGGTGGAGAAACTAGATATGTCTTTGGATGACATCATCAAGCTGACCCAGAGGCAGCGAGGCCGAGTTGGCCGTGGTGGCCGCGGGCACAGGGGTGCTGGCAGGGCCTGCTCCCCGGGAGGCCCCAGGGGCGCACTGAAGGCCGCCCGGCGTGGGCATCGCGGTGCCTGGCCTAGGAGGAACGGGCAGGCACCCTACAGCAGACGTGGACAACTTCCAGGCAAGTGGCAGCACGACCAGTTCCACAGCGCCTTTCCGCGTGGAGCCAGCCTGGACTCCTCTGGGAGGCTGCTGCTGTCCAACCTGCACTTCCAAGTGTCAGACGCTGATATTCAGAACCTCTTTGCTGAATTTGGACCGCTCAAGAGAGCAGCTGTGCACTATGATCGCGCTGGACGAAGTTTAGGGACAGCAGATGTGTGCTTTGAACGCAAGGCAGATGCCCTGAAGGCTAGGAGAGAGTACCACGGTGTCCCTCTGGACGGGCGTCCTTTGGACATCCAGCTTGTCCCATCCCAGGTGGAAACACAGCCGAGCCATGCAGGAAGCGCCAACAGAGGAGGCATGAGTAGAAACCCTGCCTCTGGGTGCTCTGCTGGGAGAGGCCCCTGGAGAGGGACCCAGAGAGGCAGCAGGGGAAGAGAGAGAGGCACCTGCAGCAACTCCAAGCAGCAGCTTTCTGCAGAGGAGCTGGACGCACAGCTGGATGCTTACGCTGAAAGCATGGACACCAGCTAAACAGCCCAGCCAGTCCACACAAACCACAGGACCCAGAGGGCTCCTCCTCTGATCCCTAGAGGGAGGGGTGGCCACTGGACTGTGCAGACAATGCTGGGTTGCTCAGTCTTCATCGTTGACTCATTTCTTCATTCCTGCCTTTCCATGGGCCTAAAAACTCTTTTAAAGACTTTGTCTTTTCCCCTCTGAAAAAGGGAGCTGCAGAGCTGAAGAGCACTGGCTGTTCATCCAGAGGGCCTGCCTTCAATGTGATGACAGCTGGTGCCATCTCCCGACATGTAGGTTCACACGCTGAAACAATACTGTATCCAGAATCACTCAATAAACAAATAAATAAAGACACTTTTGAAAAATGGACAACAGTCATGTTTTGTGCTGAGTTATTTCGGGGGATATAATTTACTGGTGGCTCTTGTGCAGATGTTATCATTTCCACCTTTGCCGTAATAAAATAGAAACGTGTGTGTTTGTGTGGGTGGGTAGGTGTGTGCATGTGTATGTGTTTGTGTACTGTGTGTTTATGTGTGTGTGTGTGTGTGTGTGTGTGTGTGTGTGTGTGTGTGTTGTGTTGTGTAAATAGTGGGGAAAAAAGGAAGTGCTACGTCATGATCTCTAAGAGTGAGTCTACCTGTAAAGGCAGGGTCAGCTCCAGGAAAGGATGGATTAGAGATATGGCTGAGTGTGCTGCTCATGTTTATGATGCTAACCTTAGAAAAGAAAGAACTTCTAAGAGTCTTTGGAAAAATCAAACTGTCAGATGTTTCAACTGTGGTAAGCAAGGCCTTCTGAAAAGGGATTTCAGGCAAGGCATTCCTAGAAGCTAGGGTTTTCCAGGGAGAATGCCAAGAGAAGGCCTCAGCCTTGTGGACTCTGCTGGATGTGTGTCAAAGACCAGCCTTGGACCAATGAATCCAGATCAACAAGAAATAGTAGGCAAGGCAATCCTATGTCACAGTAGGCCCAGGGTCTCCCAGAGCACCCTGCCACCCCCATCCTTGCCCTCTCCCTACACCCACACCACCACCAAAGGATGAATCCCGTTGGTGTGTTCCCTGTCTGGGTAGGAGAATCCCATCCACAGAGCCATGAACCAGTTCATGCCTCTTGTGAAAACAGCATGGTTCTGGGTGAAATGAAGGAACTGGACAGCTTCAGTGGATAAAAGAAAAGGCTCAAGAAAGACCAGCAAATGCATGATTTGCCCATGGGCTACAAATGAGCAGACACCTAAGCTAAAAGTGAAAAGAGCCGGCAAAGGGGTTGGAAGTGCCATGGACACAGAGGCAGATGAAACAATGAATTCCACCCAAACCTTGGCCTCTTCAGGAGGTAAACATCCATCTTCTAGGGACTGGAGCTTTATCTCGTTGGATAAAACAAAGTGGGGGACGGCTCAAATGGGTAAGGCCAGAAGGAGAAATAGGAAAACTAAGGCCAGATGTGGCTCTCCTAGCCATGAATTAACGTCTAAAAACTAAAGTCTCCTTCTTAAAGAAATGGAGAGTTTTATTGTTTGGTATGAAAAACCCAGCTAAGAGCTTGAAAATGGTTTCAGTCAGGCCAAAGGGTTACTACAGTTCCCACTTGTTTTCTAAATCTCTAAGAGTTGGAGTCCTTTGGAGCTAGGATAAAAGACTGGGAGCAGGCTGGTGGGAGCGCATGCCTTCCTTCTTAGCAGAGGCAGGCAAATCTCTGTCAAGTAGTGGTTTCATAAATTCTAGAGTTCCAAAGATGAGAGAGGTGCTGGTTCTCACCTGGAAGCCCACCCCTACCTGGTAGGCACAGACCTTTGCAGCCAACACTGACGAGGCAGAGGCACAGGCAGATAAAGAAGAAGTACAAAGAATAGGGTGGAGAGAGGGGTGATTGTGTAGGGACTGGGAGGAATGAGAGAATCGACTGGGATTTATATACAGAGTAAAGAAATGAATGAGAAAAAGAAGAAGAAGAAGAGGAGGAGAAGAAGAAGGAAAAGAAGGAGAAAAAGGTGACAAAGAAGAAGTGGAAGAAGAAGAGGAAGAAAAAGAAGGAGAAAAGGAGGAGAAGAGGAAGAAGAGGAATTAGATGATGATGAAGATGATGAAGAAGAAGAAGAGAAGGAAGAGGAGGAGGAGCAAGAACAAAATCAACAATAAGATATACAGGCAAAGCACACCAGCAACAACAAAACACACCAACAACCAAACCTATTACAATGATCACATTTAAAGGCTGCTAGTAAATATCAGGCTGAAACACAAGGTGGATTGTTGCAGGAGACTTGATCCCATTGTGAACCCTGAGATGTGAGCTATCAAACCGTTTCCTTGTATGAATTACTCTCTTTCCCTGTGGGTCAGCCATGTTGGTCCGGGTAGCCTTGGCTGTCCTGGACTGGCTTTGTAGACCAGGCAGGCCTGCAACACACATGGATCCACCTGCCACCCCAGTGCTGGGATGAAAGGCCTGTGCCATCAAGCCAGGCACAAACTCACACTTTGAATCCAAGGGCTTTCTGCCCTGAGGGCTTGATCAACCCACCCTAGGGCAAGGGGCGGATCTAGTAACCAGCTGACAGAGATTGAACTGAAAGGCGGGGCTTGGAGTTGAAGGGTATTTAAGAAGGCCAGGAGAAGAAGACAGACGCTTTGGCTTTTCCCTCTTGGCCTATCCAGTGAGCTAGCAGGCCTTTTCCTCCTGGGCTGTCAGGTGAGCTAGCCAGCTTTTGGCTTTTGGCCTTTTGGCTTTTGGTGCTTTCGGCTTTGAGATTTGGGGTGGTTTTTCTTTGTGTCTTTGTTTGTTTGTTTGTTTGTTTGTCTGTCTCTCTGTCTGTCTGTGTGTCTGTCTGTCTGTCTGTGGATTTTAATGATCTACCTATTTATTTGTTGATTGATTTTTATCTTTTTCCTTCAGGCCGTGAGCTGGGTAGGAAGACCCCTGTGTGCTTTCTCTGCCCTCTGAGCTAGCAAGGCTTCACCCCAGCATCTGGCTGCTGAGTCTTCCTCAGAAAACTTGAAGGATTGGGGCTTTCTTCTGTCTTGGAAAGAACACTTTGGCACTCCAGCAAGTGGCCAGGCCCCACAGACAGAGAGATGGCTCACTCCAGCTGCAGAGAAACCGAGAAGCCATCAGCTTCGGTAAGTCACCTGAGAGGTACCCAAGGGGAGAAGAGTGAAGGACCGGCAGGCCCATCACAGAAGGCTCTAGAACCCTGCCTAGTGCCACTCTGGATGCCTTGAGAAGAGAAGCAGAAAATGAAAAGGGAAATGGCCTGGCTCACTGCCGCCCCATAGTCGTCAGGATTCTCATCCTTTGGGTATCCCAGGCTTCCTTCTTAGTAGCCATAATGCCCCTGTGTAGTCCATGAGAGAAATGGTGGGTGGAGAAGATCCAAGCCTTAGAGGGAAAAGTAGAGATGCTTATTAAGGAGAAAAGGAAAGAGACTGAGACACAGGCAGAGGAATTCAGATATGAGAGTGAGACAAATTCTCAGACCCAGGCAGAGCCCCCCACACCAGCACCTGAGGAAAGGGAAAGGGAAAGGGAAAGGGAAAGGGAGAGGGAAAGGGAGAGGGAAAGGGAAAGGGGGTTGCCTAGGATGGTTGGAAAGCCAACCCTAGCTTCTCCAGCGAATGCAGGAGAGGTCCCCGGAGGTGATAGGCACCCCCGAAGGTTCTAGAGAAGGGCAGTGGAATCCCAGAGACATCTTCCATTGGAGAAGATGGAGGCAATCGGTCATCTCCTATGGTGTGCGTTCATCCTAGGTGAGGGAGACTCTCAATTCCTGGCCCACCGCCCAACCAGGATTAATCCCCCAAGACTGGAAAGGTGTGGCAGGAACAATCTTGGAACCTGGTCCTGGGTGGCCATGGCAATGCTGGTGGGAAGAGGCTGAAGGGAAGGCCTGTGAACAGGGAGATGGGGCCAGAGGGACTGCTAGCTCCCAGGATCAGAGCTAGGTGAAAGTGGCCATGCTGGTTTAGAGAGGCAGGTGGAATCTGCTGTGGGACGCCTTGGCAACTCTTGCCTAAGAGCTGGAAATGCTTGGGCTGGGGCTGAAGAATCAGGAAAGGGGTCTGAATCATTTACTAAAGCTCCACACATGTTTTGCAAAGGCTGACTTTGCAACCAGTGACTGACTCTTTTGTCTTTCCCAAGGCTCCTTGTGAGGTGCGCAGGCTGGATCTGAGTGCGCCTTCCAAGCCCTCCTTGGTGGAGAAACTAGATATGTCTTTGGATGACATCATCAAGCTGACCCAGAGGCAGCGAGGCCGAGTTGGCCGTGGTGGCCGCGGGCACAGGGGTGCTGGCAGGGCCTGCTCCCCGGGAGGCCCCAGGGGCGCACTGAAGGCCGCCCGGCGTGGGCATCGCAGTGCCTGGCCTAGGAGGAACGGGCAGGCACCCTACAGCAGACGCGGACAACTTCCAGGCAAGCGGCAGCATGACCAGTTCCACAGCGCCTTCCCGCGTGGAGCCAGCCTGGACTCCTCTGGGAGGCTGCTGCTGTCCAACCTGCACTTCCAAGTGTCAGACGCTGATATTCAGAACCTCTTTGCTGAATTTGGACCGCTCAAGAGAGCAGCTGTGCACTATGATCGCGCTGGACGAAGTTTAGGGACAGCAGATGTGTGCTTTGAACGCAAGGCAGATGCCCTGAAGGCTAGGAGAGAGTACCACGGTGTCCCTCTGGACGGGCATCCTTTGGACATCCAGCTTGTCCCATCCCAGGTGGAAACACAGCCGAGCCATGCAGGAAGCGCCAACAGAGGAGGCATGAGTAGAAACCCTGCCTCTGGGTGCTCTGCTGGGAGAGGCCCCTGGAGAGGGACCCAGAGAGGCAGCAGGGGAAGAGAGAGAGGCACCTGCAGCAACTCCAAGCAGCAGCTTTCTGCAGAGGAGCTGGACGCACAGCTGGATGCTTACGCTGAAAGCATGGACACCAGCTAAACAGCCCAGCCAGTCCACACAAACCACAGGACCCAGAGGGCTCCTCCTCTGATCCCTAGAGGGAGGGGTGGCCACTGGACTGTGCAGACAATGCTGGGTTGCTCAGTCTTCATCGTTGACTCATTTCTTCATTCCTGCCTTTCCATGGGCCTAAAAACTCTTTTAAAGACTTTGTCTTTTCCCCTCTGAAAAAGGGAGCTGCAGAGCTGAAGAGCACTGGCTGTTCATCCAGAGGGCCTGCCTTCAATGTGATGACAGCTGGTGCCATCTCCCGACATGTAGGTTCACACCCTGGAACAATACTGTATCCAGAATCACTCAATAAACGAATAAATAAAGACACTTTTGAAAAATGGACAACAGTCGTGTTTTGTGCTGAGTTATTTCGGGGGATATAATTTACTGGTGGCTCTTGTGCAGATGTTATCATTTCCACCTTTGCCATAATAAAATAGAAACGTGTGTGTTTGTGTGGGTGGGTGGGTGTGTGCATGTGTGTGTGTTTCTGTACTGTGTGTGTGTGTGTGTGTGTGTGTGTGTGTGTGTGTGTGTGTGGTGTGTTGTGTAAATAGTGGGGAAAAAAGGAAGTGCTACGTCATGATCTCTAAGAGTGAGTCTACCTGTAAAGGCAGGGTCAGCTCCAGGAAAGGATGGATTAGAGATATGGCTGAGTGTGCTGCTCATGTTTATGATGCTAACCTTAGAAAAGAAAGAACTTCTAAGAGTCTTTGGAAAAATCAAACTGTCAGATGTTTCAACTGTGGTAAGCAAGGCCTTCTGAAAAGGGATTTCAGGCAAGGCATTCCTAGAAGCTAGGGTTTTCCAGGGAGAATGCCAAGAGAAGGCCTCAGCCTTGTGGACTCTGCTGGATGTGTGTCAAAGACCAGCCTTGGACCAATGAATCCAGATCAACAAGGAATAGTAGGCAAGGCAATCCTATGTCACAGTAGGCCCAGGGTCTCCCAGAGCACCCTGCCACCCCCATCCTTGCCCTCTCCCTACACCCACACCACCACCAAAGGATGAATCCCGTTGGTGTGTTCCCTGTCTGGGTAGGAGAATCCCATCCACAGAGCCATGAACCAGTTCATGCCTCTTGTGAAAACAGCATGGTTCTGGGTGAAATGAAGGAACTGGACAGCTTCAGTGGATAAAAGAAAAGGCTCAAGAAAGACCAGCAAATGCATGATTTGCCCATGGGCTACAAATGAGCAGACACCTAAGCTAAAAGTGAAAAGAGCCGGCAAAGGGGTTGGAAGTGCCATGGACACAGAGGCAGATGAAACAATGAATTCCACCCAAACCTTGGCCTCTTCAGGAGGTAAACATCCATCTTCTAGGGACTGGAGCTTTATCTCGTTGGATAAAACAAAGTGGGGGACGGCTCAAATGGGTAAGGCCAGAAGGAGAAATAGGAAAACTAAGGCCAGATGTGGCTCTCCTAGCCATGAATTAACGTCTAAAAACTAAAGTCTCCTTCTTAATGGAGAGTTTTATTGTTTGGTATGAAAAACCCAGCTAAGAGCTTGAAAATGGTTTCAGTCAGGCCAAAGGGTTACTACAGTTCCCACTTGTTTTCTAAATCTCTAAGAGTTGGAGTCCTTTGGAGCTAGGATAAAAGACTGGGAGCAGGCTGGTGGGAGCGCATGCCTTCCTTCTTAGCAGAGGCAGGCAAATCTCTGTCAAGTAGTGGTTTCATAAATTCTAGAGTTCCAAAGATGAGAGAGGTGCTGGTTCTCACCTGGAAGCCCACCCCTACCTGGTAGGCACAGACCTTTGCAGCCAACACTGACGAGGCAGAGGCACAGGCAGATAAAGAAGAAGTACAAAGAATAGGGTGGAGAGAGGGGTGATTGTGTAGGGACTGGGAGGAATGAGAGAATCGACTGGGATTTATATACAGAGTAAAGAAATGAATGAGAAAAAGAAGAAGAAGAAGAGGAGGAGAAGAAGAAGGAAAAGAAGGAGAAAAAGGTGACAAAGAAGAAGTGGAAGAAGAAGAGGAAGAAAAAGAAGGAGAAAAGGAGGAGAAGAGGAAGAAGAGGAATTAGATGATGATGAAGATGATGAAGAAGAAGAAGAGAAGGAAGAGGAGGAGGAGCAAGAACAAAATCAACAATAAGATATACAGGCAAAGCACACCAGCAACAACAAAACACACCAACAACCAAACCTATTACAATGATCACATTTAAAGGCTGCTAGTAAATATCAGGCTGAAACACAAGGTGGATTGTTGCAGGAGACTTGATCCCATTGTGAACCCTGAGATGTGAGCTATCAAACCGTTTCCTTGTATGAATTACTCTCTTTCCCTGTGGGTCAGCCATGTTGGTCCGGGTAGCCTTGGCTGTCCTGGACTGGCTTTGTAGACCAGGCAGGCCTGCAACACACATGGATCCACCTGCCACCCCAGTGCTGGGATGAAAGGCCTGTGCCATCAAGCCAGGCACAAACTCACACTTTGAATCCAAGGGCTTTCTGCCCTGAGGGCTTGATCAACCCACCCTAGGGCAAGGGGCGGATCTAGTAACCAGCTGACAGAGATTGAACTGAAAGGCGGGGCTTGGAGTTGAAGGGTATTTAAGAAGGCCAGGAGAAGAAGACAGACGCTTTGGCTTTTCCCTCTTGGCCTATCCAGTGAGCTAGCAGGCCTTTTCCTCCTGGGCTGTCAGGTGAGCTAGCCAGCTTTTGGCTTTTGGCCTTTTGGCTTTTGGTGCTTTCGGCTTTGAGATTTGGGGTGGTTTTTCTTTGTGTCTTTGTTTGTTTGTTTGTTTGTTTGTCTGTCTCTCTGTCTGTCTGTGTGTCTGTCTGTCTGTCTGTGGATTTTAATGATCTACCTATTTATTTGTTGATTGATTTTTATCTTTTTCCTTCAGGCCGTGAGCTGGGTAGGAAGACCCCTGTGTGCTTTCTCTGCCCTCTGAGCTAGCAAGGCTTCACCCCAGCATCTGGCTGCTGAGTCTTCCTCAGAAAACTTGAAGGATTGGGGCTTTCTTCTGTCTTGGAAAGAACACTTTGGCACTCCAGCAAGTGGCCAGGCCCCACAGACAGAGAGATGGCTCACTCCAGCTGCAGAGAAACCGAGAAGCCATCAGCTTCGGTAAGTCACCTGAGAGGTACCCAAGGGGAGAAGAGTGAAGGACCGGCAGGCCCATCACAGAAGGCTCTAGAACCCTGCCTAGTGCCACTCTGGATGCCTTGAGAAGAGAAGCAGAAAATGAAAAGGGAAATGGCCTGGCTCACTGCGGCCCCATAGTCGTCAGGATTCTCATCCTTTGGGTATCCCAGGCTTCCTTCTTAGTAGCCATAATGCCCCTGTGTAGTCCATGAGAGAAATGGTGGGTGGAGAAGATCCAAGCCTTAGAGGGAAAAGTAGAGATGCTTATTAAGGAGAAAAGGAAAGAGACTGAGACACAGGCAGAGGAATTCAGATATGAGAGTGAGACAAATTCTCAGACCCAGGCAGAGCCCCCCACACCAGCACCTGAGGAAAGGGAAAGGGAAAGGGAAAGGGAAAGGGAGAGGGAAAGGGAGAGGGAAAGGGAAAGGGGGTTGCCTAGGATGGTTGGAAAGCCAACCCTAGCTTCTCCAGCGAATGCAGGAGAGGTCCCCGGAGGTGATAGGCACCCCCGAAGGTTCTAGAGAAGGGCAGTGGAATCCCAGAGACATCTTCCATTGGAGAAGATGGAGGCAATCGGTCATCTCCTATGGTGTGCGTTCATCCTAGGTGAGGGAGACTCTCAATTCCTGGCCCACCGCCCAACCAGGATTAATCCCCCAAGACTGGAAAGGTGTGGCAGGAACAATCTTGGAACCTGGTCCTGGGTGGCCATGGCAATGCTGGTGGGAAGAGGCTGAAGGGAAGGCCTGTGAACAGGGAGATGGGGCCAGAGGGACTGCTAGCTCCCAGGATCAGAGCTAGGTGAAAGTGGCCATGCTGGTTTAGAGAGGCAGGTGGAATCTGCTGTGGGACGCCTTGGCAACTCTTGCCTAAGAGCTGGAAATGCTTGGGCTGGGGCTGAAGAATCAGGAAAGGGGTCTGAATCATTTACTAAAGCTCCACACATGTTTTGCAAAGGCTGACTTTGCAACCAGTGACTGACTCTTTTGTCTTTCCCAAGGCTCCTTGTGAGGTGCGCAGGCTGGATCTGAGTGCGCCTTCCAAGCCCTCCTTGGTGGAGAAACTAGATATGTCTTTGGATGACATCATCAAGCTGACCCAGAGGCAGCGAGGCCGAGTTGGCCGTGGTGGCCGCGGGCACAGGGGTGCTGGCAGGGCCTGCTCCCCGGGAGGCCCCAGGGGCGCACTGAAGGCCGCCCGGCGTGGGCATCGCAGTGCCTGGCCTAGGAGGAACGGGCAGGCACCCTACAGCAGACGCGGACAACTTCCAGGCAAGCGGCAGCATGACCAGTTCCACAGCGCCTTCCCGCGTGGAGCCAGCCTGGACTCCTCTGGGAGGCTGCTGCTGTCCAACCTGCACTTCCAAGTGTCAGACGCTGATATTCAGAACCTCTTTGCTGAATTTGGACCGCTCAAGAGAGCAGCTGTGCACTATGATCGCGCTGGACGAAGTTTAGGGACAGCAGATGTGTGCTTTGAACGCAAGGCAGATGCCCTGAAGGCTAGGAGAGAGTACCACGGTGTCCCTCTGGACGGGCATCCTTTGGACATCCAGCTTGTCCCATCCCAGGTGGAAACACAGCCGAGCCATGCAGGAAGCGCCAACAGAGGAGGCATGAGTAGAAACCCTGCCTCTGGGTGCTCTGCTGGGAGAGGCCCCTGGAGAGGGACCCAGAGAGGCAGCAGGGGAAGAGAGAGAGGCACCTGCAGCAACTCCAAGCAGCAGCTTTCTGCAGAGGAGCTGGACGCACAGCTGGATGCTTACGCTGAAAGCATGGACACCAGCTAAACAGCCCAGCCAGTCCACACAAACCACAGGACCCAGAGGGCTCCTCCTCTGATCCCTAGAGGGAGGGGTGGCCACTGGACTGTGCAGACAATGCTGGGTTGCTCAGTCTTCATCGTTGACTCATTTCTTCATTCCTGCCTTTCCATGGGCCTAAAAACTCTTTTAAAGACTTTGTCTTTTCCCCTCTGAAAAAGGGAGCTGCAGAGCTGAAGAGCACTGGCTGTTCATCCAGAGGGCCTGCCTTCAATGTGATGACAGCTGGTGCCATCTCCCGACATGTAGGTTCACACCCTGGAACAATACTGTATCCAGAATCACTCAATAAACGAATAAATAAAGACACTTTTGAAAAATGGACAACAGTCGTGTTTTGTGCTGAGTTATTTCGGGGGATATAATTTACTGGTGGCTCTTGTGCAGATGTTATCATTTCCACCTTTGCCATAATAAAATAGAAACGTGTGTGTTTGTGTGGGTGGGTGGGTGTGTGCATGTGTGTGTGTTTCTGTACTGTGTGTGTGTGTGTGTGTGTGTGTGTGTGTGTGTGTGTGTGGTGTGTTGTGTAAATAGTGGGGAAAAAAGGAAGTGCTACGTCATGATCTCTAAGAGTGAGTCTACCTGTAAAGGCAGGGTCAGCTCCAGGAAAGGATGGATTAGAGATATGGCTGAGTGTGCTGCTCATGTTTATGATGCTAACCTTAGAAAAGAAAGAACTTCTAAGAGTCTTTGGAAAAATCAAACTGTCAGATGTTTCAACTGTGGTAAGCAAGGCCTTCTGAAAAGGGATTTCAGGCAAGGCATTCCTAGAAGCTAGGGTTTTCCAGGGAGAATGCCAAGAGAAGGCCTCAGCCTTGTGGACTCTGCTGGATGTGTGTCAAAGACCAGCCTTGGACCAATGAATCCAGATCAACAAGGAATAGTAGGCAAGGCAATCCTATGTCACAGTAGGCCCAGGGTCTCCCAGAGCACCCTGCCACCCCCATCCTTGCCCTCTCCCTACACCCACACCACCACCAAAGGATGAATCCCGTTGGTGTGTTCCCTGTCTGGGTAGGAGAATCCCATCCACAGAGCCATGAACCAGTTCATGCCTCTTGTGAAAACAGCATGGTTCTGGGTGAAATGAAGGAACTGGACAGCTTCAGTGGATAAAAGAAAAGGCTCAAGAAAGACCAGCAAATGCATGATTTGCCCATGGGCTACAAATGAGCAGACACCTAAGCTAAAAGTGAAAAGAGCCGGCAAAGGGGTTGGAAGTGCCATGGACACAGAGGCAGATGAAACAATGAATTCCACCCAAACCTTGGCCTCTTCAGGAGGTAAACATCCATCTTCTAGGGACTGGAGCTTTATCTCGTTGGATAAAACAAAGTGGGGGACGGCTCAAATGGGTAAGGCCAGAAGGAGAAATAGGAAAACTAAGGCCAGATGTGGCTCTCCTAGCCATGAATTAACGTCTAAAAACTAAAGTCTCCTTCTTAATGGAGAGTTTTATTGTTTGGTATGAAAAACCCAGCTAAGAGCTTGAAAATGGTTTCAGTCAGGCCAAAGGGTTACTACAGTTCCCACTTGTTTTCTAAATCTCTAAGAGTTGGAGTCCTTTGGAGCTAGGATAAAAGACTGGGAGCAGGCTGGTGGGAGCGCATGCCTTCCTTCTTAGCAGAGGCAGGCAAATCTCTGTCAAGTAGTGGTTTCATAAATTCTAGAGTTCCAAAGATGAGAGAGGTGCTGGTTCTCACCTGGAAGCCCACCCCTACCTGGTAGGCACAGACCTTTGCAGCCAACACTGACGAGGCAGAGGCACAGGCAGATAAAGAAGAAGTACAAAGAATAGGGTGGAGAGAGGGGTGATTGTGTAGGGACTGGGAGGAATGAGAGAATCGACTGGGATTTATATACAGAGTAAAGAAATGAATGAGAAAAAGAAGAAGAAGAAGAGGAGGAGAAGAAGAAGGAAAAGAAGGAGAAAAAGGTGACAAAGAAGAAGTGGAAGAAGAAGAGGAAGAAAAAGAAGGAGAAAAGGAGGAGAAGAGGAAGAAGAGGAATTAGATGATGATGAAGATGATGAAGAAGAAGAAGAGAAGGAAGAGGAGGAGGAGCAAGAACAAAATCAACAATAAGATATACAGGCAAAGCACACCAGCAACAACAAAACACACCAACAACCAAACCTATTACAATGATCACATTTAAAGGCTGCTAGTAAATATCAGGCTGAAACACAAGGTGGATTGTTGCAGGAGACTTGATCCCATTGTGAACCCTGAGATGTGAGCTATCAAACCGTTTCCTTGTATGAATTACTCTCTTTCCCTGTGGGTCAGCCATGTTGGTCCGGGTAGCCTTGGCTGTCCTGGACTGGCTTTGTAGACCAGGCAGGCCTGCAACACACATGGATCCACCTGCCACCCCAGTGCTGGGATGAAAGGCCTGTGCCATCAAGCCAGGCACAAACTCACACTTTGAATCCAAGGGCTTTCTGCCCTGAGGGCTTGATCAACCCACCCTAGGGCAAGGGGCGGATCTAGTAACCAGCTGACAGAGATTGAACTGAAAGGCGGGGCTTGGAGTTGAAGGGTATTTAAGAAGGCCAGGAGAAGAAGACAGACGCTTTGGCTTTTCCCTCTTGGCCTATCCAGTGAGCTAGCAGGCCTTTTCCTCCTGGGCTGTCAGGTGAGCTAGCCAGCTTTTGGCTTTTGGCCTTTTGGCTTTTGGTGCTTTCGGCTTTGAGATTTGGGGTGGTTTTTCTTTGTGTCTTTGTTTGTTTGTTTGTTTGTTTGTTTGTTTGTCTGTCTGTCTCTCTGTCTGTCTGTGTGTCTGTCTGTCTGTCTGTGGATTTTAATGATCTACCTATTTATTTGTTGATTGATTTTTATCTTTTTCCTTCAGGCCGTGAGCTGGGTAGGAAGACCCCTGTGTGCTTTCTCTGCCCTCTGAGCTAGCAAGGCTTCACCCCAGCATCTGGCTGCTGAGTCTTCCTCAGAAAACTTGAAGGATTGGGGCTTTCTTCTGTCTTGGAAAGAACACTTTGGCACTCCAGCAAGTGGCCAGGCCCCACAGACAGAGAGATGGCTCACTCCAGCTGCAGAGAAACCGAGAAGCCATCAGCTTCGGTAAGTCACCTGAGAGGTACCCAAGGGGAGAAGAGTGAAGGACCGGCAGGCCCATCACAGAAGGCTCTAGAACCCTGCCTAGTGCCACTCTAGATGCCTTGAGAAGAGAAGCAGAAAATGAAAAGGGAAATGGCCTGGCTCACTGCCGCCCCATAGTCGTCAGGATTCTCATCCTTTGGGTATCCCAGGCTTCCTTCTTAGTAGCCATAATGCCCCTGTGTAGTCCATGAGAGAAATGGTGGGTGGAGAAGATCCAAGCCTTAGAGGGAAAAGTAGAGATGCTTATTAAGGAGAAAAGGAAAGAGACTGAGACACAGGCAGAGGAATTCAGATATGAGAGTGAGACAAATTCTCAGACCCAGGCAGAGCCCCCCACACCAGCACCTGAGGAAAGGGAAAGGGAAAGGGAAAGGGAAAGGGAGAGGGAAAGGGAGAGGGAAAGGGAAAGGGGGTTGCCTAGGATGGTTGGAAAGCCAACCCTAGCTTCTCCAGCGAATGCAGGAGAGGTCCCCGGAGGTGATAGGCACCCCCGAAGGTTCTAGAGAAGGGCAGTGGAATCCCAGAGACATCTTCCATTGGAGAAGATGGAGGCAATCGGTCATCTCCTATGGTGTGCGTTCATCCTAGGTGAGGGAGACTCTCAATTCCTGGCCCACCGCCCAACCAGGATTAATCCCCCAAGACTGGAAAGGTGTGGCAGGAACAATCTTGGAACCTGGTCCTGGGTGGCCATGGCAATGCTGGTGGGAAGAGGCTGAAAGGAAGGCCTGTGAACAGGGAGATGGGGCCAGAGGGACTGCTAGCTCCCAGGATCAGAGCTAGGTGAAAGTGGCCATGCTGGTTTAGAGAGGCAGGTGGAATCTGCTGTGGGACACCTTGGCAACTCTTTCCTAAGAGCTGGAAATGCTTGGGCTGGGGCTGAAGAATCAGGAAAGGGGTCTGAATCATTTGCTAAAGCTCCACACATGTTTTGCAAAGGCTGACTTTGCAACCAGTGACTGACTCTTTTGTCTTTCCCAAGGCTCCTTGTGAGGTGCGCAGGCTGGATCTGAGTGCGCCTTCCACGCCCTCCTTGGTGGAGAAACTAGATATGTCTTTGGATGACATCATCAAGCTGACCCAGAGGCAGCGAGGCCGAGTTGGCCGTGGTGGCCGCGGGCACAGGGGTGCTGGCAGGGCCTGCTCCCCGGGAGGCCCCAGGGGCGCACTGAAGGCCGCCCGGCGTGGGCATCGCGGTGCCTGGCCTAGGAGGAACGGGCAGGCACCCTACAGCAGACGCGGACAACTTCCAGGCAAGTGGCAGCACGACCAGTTCCACAGCGCCTTCCCGCGTGGAGCCAGCCTGGACTCCTCTGGGAGGCTGCTGCTGTCCAACCTGCACTTCCAAGTGTCAGACGCTGATATTCAGAACCTCTTTGCTGAATTTGGACCGCTCAAGAGAGCAGCTGTGCACTATGATCGCGCTGGACGAAGTTTAGGGACAGCAGATGTGTGCTTTGAACGCAAGGCAGATGCCCTGAAGGCTAGGAGAGAGTACCACGGTGTCCCTCTGGACGGGCGTCCTTTGGACATCCAGCTTGTCCCATCCCAGGTGGAAACACAGCCGAGCCATGCAGGAAGCGCCAACAGAGGAGGCATGAGTAGAAACCCTGCCTCTGGGTGCTCTGCTGGGAGAGGCCCCTGGAGAGGGACCCAGAGAGGCAGCAGGGGAAGAGAGAGAGGCACCTGCAGCAACTCCAAGCAGCAGCTTTCTGCAGAGGAGCTGGACGCACAGCTGGATGCTTACGCTGAAAGCATGGACACCAGCTAAACAGCCCAGCCAGTCCACACAAACCACAGGACCCAGAGGGCTCCTCCTCTGATCCCTAGAGGGAGGGGTGGCCACTGGACTGTGCAGACAATGCTGGGTTGCTCAGTCTTCATCGTTGACTCATTTCTTCATTCCTGCCTTTCCATGGGCCTAAAAACTCTTTTAAAGACTTTGTCTTTTCCCCTCTGAAAAAGGGAGCTGCAGAGCTGAAGAGCACTGGCTGTTCATCCAGAGGGCCTGCCTTCAATGTGATGACAGCTGGTGCCATCTCCCGACATGTAGGTTCACACCCTGGAACAATACTGTATCCAGAATCACTCAATAAACGAATAAATAAAGACACTTTTGAAAAATGGACAACAGTCGTGTTTTGTGCTGAGTTATTTCGGGGGATATAATTTACTGGTGGCTCTTGTGCAGATGTTATCATTTCCACCTTTGCCGTAATAAAATAGAAACGTGTGTGTTTGTGTGGGTGGGTGGGTGTGTGCATGTGTGTGTGTTTCTGTACTGTGTGTGTGTGTGTGTGTGTGTGTGTGTGTGTGTGTGTGTGTGGTGTGTTGTGTAAATAGTGGGGAAAAAAGGAAGTGCTACGTCATGATCTCTAAGAGTGAGTCTACCTGTAAAGGCAGGGTCAGCTCCAGGAAAGGATGGATTAGAGATATGGCTGAGTGTGCTGCTCATGTTTATGATGCTAACCTTAGAAAAGAAAGAACTTCTAAGAGTCTTTGGAAAAATCAAACTGTCAGATGTTTCAACTGTAGTAAGCAAGGCCTTCTGAAAAGGGATTTCAGGCAAGGCATTCCTAGAAGCTAGGGTTTTCCAGGGAGAATGCCAAGAGAAGGCCTCAGCCTTGTGGACTCTGCTGGATGTGTGTCAAAGACCAGCCTTGGACCAATGAATCCAGATCAACAAGAAATAGTAGGCAAGGCAATCCTATGTCACAGTAGGCCCAGGGTCTCCCAGAGCACCCTGCCACCCCCATCCTTGCCCTCTCCCTACACCCACACCACCACCAAAGGATGAATCCCGTTGGTGTGTTCCCTGTCTGGGTAGGAGAATCCCATCCACAGAGCCATGAACCAGTTCATGCCTCTTGTGAAAACAGCATGGTTCTGGGTGAAATGAAGGAACTGGACAGCTTCAGTGGATAAAAGAAAAGGCTCAAGAAAGACCAGCAAATGCATGATTTGCCCATGGGCTACAAATGAGCAGACACCTAAGCTAAAAGTGAAAAGAGCCGGCAAAGGGGTTGGAAGTGCCATGGACACAGAGGCAGATGAAACAATGAATTCCACCCAAACCTTGGCCTCTTCAGGAGGTAAACATCCATCTTCTAGGGACTGGAGCTTTATCTCGTTGGATAAAACAAAGTGGGGGACGGCTCAAATGGGTAAGGCCAGAAGGAGAAATAGGAAAACTAAGGCCAGATGTGGCTCTCCTAGCCATGAATTAACGTCTAAAAACTAAAGTCTCCTTCTTAAAGAAATGGAGAGTTTTATTGTTTGGTATGAAAAACCCAGCTAAGAGCTTGAAAATGGTTTCAGTCAGGCCAAAGGGTTACTACAGTTCCCACTTGTTTTCTAAATCTCTAAGAGTTGGAGTCCTTTGGAGCTAGGATAAAAGACTGGGAGCAGGCTGGTGGGAGCGCATGCCTTCCTTCTTAGCAGAGGCAGGCAAATCTCTGTCAAGTAGTGGTTTCATAAATTCTAGAGTTCCAAAGATGAGAGAGGTGCTGGTTCTCACCTGGAAGCCCACCCCTACCTGGTAGGCACAGACCTTTGCAGCCAACACTGACGAGGCAGAGGCACAGGCAGATAAAGAAGAAGTACAAAGAATAGGGTGGAGAGAGGGGTGATTGTGTAGGGACTGGGAGGAATGAGAGAATCGACTGGGATTTATATACAGAGTAAAGAAATGAATGAGAAAAAGAAGAAGAAGAAGAAGAGGAGAAGAAGAAGGAAAAGAAGGAGAAAAAGGTGACAAAGAAGAAGTGGAAGAAGAAGAGGAAGAAAAAGAAGGAGAAAAGGAGGAGAAGAGGAAGAAGAGGAATTAGATGATGATGAAGATGATGAAGAAGAAGAAGAGAAGGAAGAGGAGGAGGAGCAAGAACAAAATCAACAATAAGATATACAGGCAAAGCACACCAGCAACAACAAAACACACCAACAACCAAACCTATTACAATGATCACATTTAAAGGCTGCTAGTAAATATCAGGCTGAAACACAAGGTGGATTGTTGCAGGAGACTTGATCCCATTGTGAACCCTGAGATGTGAGCTATCAAACCGTTTCCTTGTATGAATTACTCTCTTTCCCTGTGGGTCAGCCATGTTGGTCCGGATAGCCTTGGCTGTCCTGGACTGGCTTTGTAGACCAGGCAGGCCTGCAACACACATGGATCCACCTGCCACCCCAGTGCTGGGATGAAAGGCCTGTGCCATCAAGCCAGGCACAAACTCACACTTTGAATCCAAGGGCTTTCTGCCCTGAGGGCTTGATCAACCCACCCTAGGGCAAGGGGCGGATCTAGTAACCAGCTGACAGAGATTGAACTGAAAGGCGGGGCTTGGAGTTGAAGGGTATTTAAGAAGGCCAGGAGAAGAAGACAGACGCTTTGGCTTTTCCCTCTTGGCCTATCCAGTGAGCTAGCAGGCCTTTTCCTCCTGGGCTGTCAGGTGAGCTAGCCAGCTTTTGGCTTTTGGCCTTTTGGCTTTTGGTGCTTTCGGCTTTGAGATTTGGGGTGGTTTTTCTTTGTGTCTTTGTTTGTTTGTTTGTTTGTTTGTCTGTCTCTCTGTCTGTCTGTGTGTCTGTCTGTCTGTCTGTGGATTTTAATGATCTACCTATTTATTTGTTGATTGATTTTTATCTTTTTCCTTCAGGCCGTGAGCTGGGTAGGAAGACCCCTGTGTGCTTTCTCTGCCCTCTGAGCTAGCAAGGCTTCACCCCAGCATCTGGCTGCTGAGTCTTCCTCAGAAAACTTGAAGGATTGGGGCTTTCTTCTGTCTTGGAAAGAACACTTTGGCACTCCAGCAAGTGGCCAGGCCCCACAGACAGAGAGATGGCTCACTCCAGCTGCAGAGAAACCGAGAAGCCATCAGCTTCGGTAAGTCACCTGAGAGGTACCCAAGGGGAGAAGAGTGAAGGACCGGCAGGCCCATCACAGAAGGCTCTAGAACCCTGCCTAGTGCCACTCTAGATGCCTTGAGAAGAGAAGCAGAAAATGAAAAGGGAAATGGCCTGGCTCACTGCCGCCCCATAGTCGTCAGGATTCTCATCCTTTGGGTATCCCAGGCTTCCTTCTTAGTAGCCATAATGCCCCTGTGTAGTCCATGAGAGAAATGGTGGGTGGAGAAGATCCAAGCCTTAGAGGGAAAAGTAGAGATGCTTATTAAGGAGAAAAGGAAAGAGACTGAGACACAGGCAGAGGAATTCAGATATGAGAGTGAGACAAATTCTCAGACCCAGGCAGAGCCCCCCACACCAGCACCTGAGGAAAGGGAAAGGGAAAGGGAAAGGGAAAGGGAGAGGGAAAGGGAGAGGGAAAGGGAAAGGGGGTTGCCTAGGATGGTTGGAAAGCCAACCCTAGCTTCTCCAGCGAATGCAGGAGAGGTCCCCGGAGGTGATAGGCACCCCCGAAGGTTCTAGAGAAGGGCAGTGGAATCCCAGAGACATCTTCCATTGGAGAAGATGGAGGCAATCGGTCATCTCCTATGGTGTGCGTTCATCCTAGGTGAGGGAGACTCTCAATTCCTGGCCGACCGCCCAACCAGGATTAATCCCCCAAGACTGGAAAGGTGTGGCAGGAACAATCTTGGAACCTGGTCCTGGGTGGCCATGGCAATGCTGGTGGGAAGAGGCTGAAAGGAAGGCCTGTGAACAGGGAGATGGGGCCAGAGGGACTGCTAGCTCCCAGGATCAGAGCTAGGTGAAAGTGGCCATGCTGGTTTAGAGAGGCAGGTGGAATCTGCTGTGGGACACCTTGGCAACTCTTTCCTAAGAGCTGGAAATGCTTGGGCTGGGGCTGAAGAATCAGGAAAGGGGTCTGAATCATTTGCTAAAGCTCCACACATGTTTTGCAAAGGCTGACTTTGCAACCAGTGACTGACTCTTTTGTCTTTCCCAAGGCTCCTTGTGAGGTGCGCAGGCTGGATCTGAGTGCGCCTTCCACGCCCTCCTTGGTGGAGAAACTAGATATGTCTTTGGATGACATCATCAAGCTGACCCAGAGGCAGCGAGGCCGAGTTGGCCGTGGTGGCCGCGGGCACAGGGGTGCTGGCAGGGCCTGCTCCCCGGGAGGCCCCAGGGGCGCACTGAAGGCCGCCCGGCGTGGGCATCGCGGTGCCTGGCCTAGGAGGAACGGGCAGGCACCCTACAGCAGACGCGGACAACTTCCAGGCAAGTGGCAGCACGACCAGTTCCACAGCGCCTTCCCGCGTGGAGCCAGCCTGGACTCCTCTGGGAGGCTGCTGCTGTCCAACCTGCACTTCCAAGTGTCAGACGCTGATATTCAGAACCTCTTTGCTGAATTTGGACCGCTCAAGAGAGCAGCTGTGCACTATGATCGCGCTGGACGAAGTTTAGGGACAGCAGATGTGTGCTTTGAACGCAAGGCAGATGCCCTGAAGGCTAGGAGAGAGTACCACGGTGTCCCTCTGGACGGGCATCCTTTGGACATCCAGCTTGTCCCATCCCAGGTGGAAACACAGCCGAGCCATGCAGGAAGCGCCAACAGAGGAGGCATGAGTAGAAACCCTGCCTCTGGGTGCTCTGCTGGGAGAGGCCCCTGGAGAGGGACCCAGAGAGGCAGCAGGGGAAGAGAGAGAGGCACCTGCAGCAACTCCAAGCAGCAGCTTTCTGCAGAGGAGCTGGACGCACAGCTGGATGCTTACGCTGAAAGCATGGACACCAGCTAAACAGCCCAGCCAGTCCACACAAACCACAGGACCCAGAGGGCTCCTCCTCTGATCCCTAGAGGGAGGGGTGGCCACTGGACTGTGCAGACAATGCTGGGTTGCTCAGTCTTCATCATTGACTCATTTCTTCATTCCTGCCTTTCCATGGGCCTAAAAACTCTTTTAAAGACTTTGTCTTTTCCCCTCTGAAAAAGGGAGCTGCAGAGCTGAAGAGCACTGGCTGTTCATCCAGAGGGCCTGCCTTCAATGTGATGACAGCTGGTGCCATCTCCCGACATGTAGGTTCACACCCTGGAACAATACTGTATCCAGAATCACTCAATAAACGAATAAATAAAGACACTTTTGAAAAATGGACAACAGTCGTGTTTTGTGCTGAGTTATTTCGGGGGATATAATTTACTGGTGGCTCTTGTGCAGATGTTATCATTTCCACCTTTGCCGTAATAAAATAGAAACGTGTGTGTTTGTGTGGGTGGGTGGGTGTGTGCATGTGTGTGTGTTTCTGTACTGTGTGTGTGTGTGTGTGTGTGTGTGTGTGTGTGTGTGTGTGGTGTGTTGTGTAAATAGTGGGGAAAAAAGGAAGTGCTATGTCATGATCTCTAAGAGTGAGTCTACCTGTAAAGGCAGGGTCAGCTCCAGGAAAGGATGGATTAGAGATATGGCTGAGTGTGCTGCTCATGTTTATGATGCTAACCTTAGAAAAGAAAGAACTTCTAAGAGTCTTTGGAAAAATCAAACTGTCAGATGTTTCAACTGTAGTAAGCAAGGCCTTCTGAAAAGGGATTTCAGGCAAGGCATTCCTAGAAGCTAGGGTTTTCCAGGGAGAATGCCAAGAGAAGGCCTCAGCCTTGTGGACTCTGCTGGATGTGTGTCAAAGACCAGCCTTGGACCAATGAATCCAGATCAACAAGAAATAGTAGGCAAGGCAATCCTATGTCACAGTAGGCCCAGGGTCTCCCAGAGCACCCTGCCACCCCCATCCTTGCCCTCTCCCTACACCCACACCACCACCAAAGGATGAATCCCGTTGGTGTGTTCCCTGTCTGGGTAGGAGAATCCCATCCACAGAGCCATGAACCAGTTCATGCCTCTTGTGAAAACAGCATGGTTCTGGGTGAAATGAAGGAACTGGACAGCTTCAGTGGATAAAAGAAAAGGCTCAAGAAAGACCAGCAAATGCATGATTTGCCCATGGGCTACAAATGAGCAGACACCTAAGCTAAAAGTGAAAAGAGCCGGCAAAGGGGTTGGAAGTGCCATGGACACAGAGGCAGATGAAACAATGAATTCCACCCAAACCTTGGCCTCTTCAGGAGGTAAACATCCATCTTCTAGGGACTGGAGCTTTATCTCGTTGGATAAAACAAAGTGGGGGACGGCTCAAATGGGTAAGGCCAGAAGGAGAAATAGGAAAACTAAGGCCAGATGTGGCTCTCCTAGCCATGAATTAACGTCTAAAAACTAAAGTCTCCTTCTTAAAGAAATGGAGAGTTTTATTGTTTGGTATGAAAAACCCAGCTAAGAGCTTGAAAATGGTTTCAGTCAGGCCAAAGGGTTACTACAGTTCCCACTTGTTTTCTAAATCTCTAAGAGTTGGAGTCCTTTGGAGCTAGGATAAAAGACTGGGAGCAGGCTGGTGGGAGCGCATGCCTTCCTTCTTAGCAGAGGCAGGCAAATCTCTGTCAAGTAGTGGTTTCATAAATTCTAGAGTTCCAAAGATGAGAGAGGTGCTGGTTCTCACCTGGAAGCCCACCCCTACCTGGTAGGCACAGACCTTTGCAGCCAACACTGACGAGGCAGAGGCACAGGCAGATAAAGAAGAAGTACAAAGAATAGGGTGGAGAGAGGGGTGATTGTGTAGGGACTGGGAGGAATGAGAGAATCGACTGGGATTTATATACAGAGTAAAGAAATGAATGAGAAAAAGAAGAAGAAGAAGAAGAGGAGAAGAAGAAGGAAAAGAAGGAGAAAAAGGTGACAAAGAAGAAGTGGAAGAAGAAGAGGAAGAAAAAGAAGGAGAAAAGGAGGAGAAGAGGAAGAAGAGGAATTAGATGATGATGAAGATGATGAAGAAGAAGAAGAGAAGGAAGAGGAGGAGGAGCAAGAACAAAATCAACAATAAGATATACAGGCAAAGCACACCAGCAACAACAAAACACACCAACAACCAAACCTATTACAATGATCACATTTAAAGGCTGCTAGTAAATATCAGGCTGAAACACAAGGTGGATTGTTGCAGGAGACTTGATCCCATTGTGAACCCTGAGATGTGAGCTATCAAACCGTTTCCTTGTATGAATTACTCTCTTTCCCTGTGGGTCAGCCATGTTGGTCCGGGTAGCCTTGGCTGTCCTGGACTGGCTTTGTAGACCAGGCAGGCCTGCAACACACATGGATCCACCTGCCACCCCAGTGCTGGGATGAAAGGCCTGTGCCATCAAGCCAGGCACAAACTCACACTTTGAATCCAAGGGCTTTCTGCCCTGAGGGCTTGATCAACCCACCCTAGGGCAAGGGGCGGATCTAGTAACCAGCTGACAGAGATTGAACTGAAAGGCGGGGCTTGGAGTTGAAGGGTATTTAAGAAGGCCAGGAGAAGAAGACAGACGCTTTGGCTTTTCCCTCTTGGCCTATCCAGTGAGCTAGCAGGCCTTTTCCTCCTGGGCTGTCAGGTGAGCTAGCCAGCTTTTGGCTTTTGGCCTTTTGGCTTTTGGTGCTTTCGGCTTTGAGATTTGGGGTGGTTTTTCTTTGTGTCTTTGTTTGTTTGTTTGTTTGTTTGTCTGTCTCTCTGTCTGTCTGTGTGTCTGTGGATTTTAATGATCTACCTATTTATTTGTTGATTGATTTTTATCTTTTTCCTTCAGGCCGTGAGCTGGGTAGGAAGACCCCTGTGTGCTTTCTCTGCCCTCTGAGCTAGCAAGGCTTCACCCCAGCATCTGGCTGCTGAGTCTTCCTCAGAAAACTTGAAGGATTGGGGCTTTCTTATGTCTTGGAAAGAACACTTTGGCACTCCAGCAAGTGGCCAGGCCCCACAGACAGAGAGATGGCTCACTCCAGCTGCAGAGAAACCGAGAAGCCATCAGCTTCGGTAAGTCACCTGAGAGGTACCCAAGGGGAGAAGAGTGAAGGACCGGCAGGCCCATCACAGAAGGCTCTAGAACCCTGCCTAGTGCCACTCTAGATGCCTTGAGAAGAGAAGCAGAAAATGAAAAGGGAAATGGCCTGGCTCACTGCCGCCCCATAGTCGTCAGGATTCTCATCCTTTGGGTATCCCAGGCTTCCTTCTTAGTAGCCATAATGCCCCTGTGTAGTCCATGAGAGAAATGGTGGGTGGAGAAGATCCAAGCCTTAGAGGGAAAAGTAGAGATGCTTATTAAGGAGAAAAGGAAAGAGACTGAGACATAGGCAGAGGAATTCAGATATGAGAGTGAGACAAATTCTCAGACCCAGGCAGAGCCCCCCACACCAGCACCTGAGGAAAGGGAAAGGGAAAGGGAAAGGGAGAGGGAAAGGGAGAGGGAAAGGGAAAGGGGGTTGCCTAGGATGGTTGGAAAGCCAACCCTAGCTTCTCCAGCGAATGCAGGAGAGGTCCCCGGAGGTGATAGGCACCCCCGAAGGTTCTAGAGAAGGGCAGTGGAATCCCAGAGACATCTTCCATTGGAGAAGATGGAGGCAATCGGTCATCTCCTATGGTGTGCGTTCATCCTAGGTGAGGGAGACTCTCAATTCCTGGCCCACCGCCCAACCAGGATTAATCCCCCAAGACTGGAAAGGTGTGGCAGGAACAATCTTGGAACCTGGTCCTGGGTGGCCATGGCAATGCTGGTGGGAAGAGGCTGAAAGGAAGGCCTGTGAACAGGGAGATGGGGCCAGAGGGACTGCTAGCTCCCAGGATCAGAGCTAGGTGAAAGTGGCCATGCTGGTTTAGAGAGGCAGGTGGAATCTGCTGTGGGACACGTTGGCAACTCTTTCCTAAGAGCTGGAAATGCTTGGGCTGGGGCTGAAGAATCAGGAAAGGGGTCTGAATCATTTGCTAAAGCTCCACACATGTTTTGCAAAGGCTGACTTTGCAACCAGTGACTGACTCTTTTGTCTTTCCCAAGGCTCCTTGTGAGGTGCGCAGGCTGGATCTGAGTGCGCCTTCCACGCCCTCCTTGGTGGAGAAACTAGATATGTCTTTGGATGACATCATCAAGCTGACCCAGAGGCAGCGAGGCCGAGTTGGCCGTGGTGGCCGCGGGCACAGGGGTGCTGGCAGGGCCTGCTCCCCGGGAGGCCCCAGGGGCGCACTGAAGGCCGCCCGGCGTGGGCATCGCGGTGCCTGGCCTAGGAGGAACGGGCAGGCACCCTACAGCAGACGCGGACAACTTCCAGGCAAGTGGCAGCACGACCAGTTCCACAGCGCCTTCCCGCGTGGAGCCAGCCTGGACTCCTCTGGGAGGCTGCTGCTGTCCAACCTGCACTTCCAAGTGTCAGACGCTGATATTCAGAACCTCTTTGCTGAATTTGGACCGCTCAAGAGAGCAGCTGTGCACTATGATCGCGCTGGACGAAGTTTAGGGACAGCAGATGTGTGCTTTGAACGCAAGGCAGATGCCCTGAAGGCTAGGAGAGAGTACCACGGTGTCCCTCTGGACGGGCGTCCTTTGGACATCCAGCTTGTCCCATCCCAGGTGGAAACACAGCCGAGCCATGCAGGAAGCGCCAACAGAGGAGGCATGAGTAGAAACCCTGCCTCTGGGTGCTCTGCTGGGAGAGGCCCCTGGAGAGGGACCCAGAGAGGCAGCAGGGGAAGAGAGAGAGGCACCTGCAGCAACTCCAAGCAGCAGCTTTCTGCAGAGGAGCTGGACGCACAGCTGGATGCTTACGCTGAAAGCATGGACACCAGCTAAACAGCCCAGCCAGTCCACACAAACCACAGGACCCAGAGGGCTCCTCCTCTGATCCCTAGAGGGAGGGGTGGCCACTGGACTGTGCAGACAATGCTGGGTTGCTCAGTCTTCATCGCTGACTCATTTCTTCATTCCTGCCTTTCCATGGGCCTAAAAACTCTTTTAAAGACTTTGTCTTTTCCCCTCTGAAAAAGGGAGCTGCAGAGCTGAAGAGTACTGGCTGTTCATCCAGAGGGCCTGCCTTCAATGTGATGACAGCTGGTGCCATCTCCCGACATGTAGGTTCACACCCTGGAACAATACTGTATCCAGAATCACTCAATAAACGAATAAATAAAGACACTTTTGAAAAATGGACAACAGTCGTGTTTTGTGCTGAGTTATTTCGGGGGATATAATTTACTGGTGGCTCTTGTGCAGATGTTATCATTTCCACCTTTGCCGTAATAAAATAGAAACGTGTGTGTTTGTGTGGGTGGGTGGGTGTGTGCATGTGTGTGTGTTTCTGTACTGTGTGTTTATGTGTGTGTGTGTGTTTATGTGTGTGTGTGTGTGTGTGTGTGTGTGTGTGTGTTGTGTTGTGTAAATAGTGGGGAAAAAAGGAAGTGCTATGTCATGATCTCTAAGAGTGAGTCTACCTGTAAAGGCAGGGTCAGCTCCAGGAAAGGATGGATTAGAGATATGGCTGAGTGTGCTGCTCATGTTTATGATGCTAACCTTAGAAAAGAAAGAACTTCTAAGAGTCTTTGGAAAAATCAAACTGTCAGATGTTTCAACTGTGGTAAGCAAGGCCTTCTGAAAAGGAATTTCAGGCAAGGCATTCCTAGAAGCTAGGGTTTTCCAGGGAGAATGCCAAGAGAAGGCCTCAGCCTTGTGGACTCTGCTGGATGTGTGTCAAAGACCAGCCTTGGACCAATGAATCCAGATCAACAAGAAATAGTAGGCAAGGCAATCCTATGTCACAGTAGGCCCAGGGTCTCCCAGAGCACCCTGCCACCCCCATCCTTGCCCTCTCCCTACACCCACACCACCACCAAAGGATGAATCCCGTTGGTGTGTTCCCTGTCTGGGTAGGAGAATCCCATCCACAGAGCCATGAACCAGTTCATGCCTCTTGTGAAAACAGCATGGTTCTGGGTGAAATGAAGGAACTGGACAGCTTCAGTGGATAAAAGAAAAGGCTCAAGAAAGACCAGCAAATGCATGATTTGCCCATGGGCTACAAATGAGCAGACACCTAAGCTAAAAGTGAAAAGAGCCGGCAAAGGGGTTGGAAGTGCCATGGACACAGAGGCAGATGAAACAATGAATTCCACCCAAACCTTGGCCTCTTCAGGAGGTAAACATCCATCTTCTAGGGACTGGAGCTTTATCTCGTTGGATAAAACAAAGTGGGGGACGGCTCAAATGGGTAAGGCCAGAAGGAGAAATAGGAAAACTAAGGCCAGATGTGGCTCTCCTAGCCATGAATTAACGTCTAAAAACTAAAGTCTCCTTCTTAAAGAAATGGAGAGTTTTATTGTTTGGTATGAAAAACCCAGCTAAGAGCTTGAAAATGGTTTCAGTCAGGCCAAAGGGTTACTACAGTTCCCACTTGTTTTCTAAATCTCTAAGAGTTGGAGTCCTTTGGAGCTAGGATAAAAGACTGGGAGCAGGCTGGTGGGAGCGCATGCCTTCCTTCTTAGCAGAGGCAGGCAAATCTCTGTCAAGTAGTGGTTTCATAAATTCTAGAGTTCCAAAGATGAGAGAGGTGCTGGTTCTCACCTGGAAGCCCACCCCTACCTGGTAGGCACAGACCTTTGCAGCCAACACTGACGAGGCAGAGGCACAGGCAGATAAAGAAGAAGTACAAAGAATAGGGTGGAGAGAGGGGTGATTGTGTAGGGACTGGGAGGAATGAGAGAATCGACTGGGATTTATATACAGAGTAAAGAAATGAATGAGAAAAAGAAGAAGAAGAAGAAGAAGAGGAGGAGGAGGAGAAGAAGAAGAAGAAGAAGAAGAAGAAGAAGAAGAAGAAGGAAAAGAAGGAGAAAAAGGTGACAAAGAAGAAGTGGAAGAAGAAGAGGAAGAAAAAGAAGGAGAAAAGGAGGAGAAGAGGAAGAAGAGGAATTAGATGATGATGAAGATGATGAAGAAGAAGAAGAGAAGGAAGAGGAGGAGGAGCAAGAACAAAATCAACAATAAGATATACAGGCAAAGCACACCAGCAACAACAAAACACACCAACAACCAAACCTATTACAATGATCACATTTAAAGGCTGCTAGTAAATATCAGGCTGAAACACAAGGTGGATTGTTGCAGGAGACTTGATCCCATTGTGAACCCTGAGATGTGAGCTATCAAACCGTTTCCTTGTATGAATTACTCTCTTTCCCTGTGGGTCAGCCATGTTGGTCCGGATAGCCTTGGCTGTCCTGGACTGGCTTTGTAGACCAGGCAGGCCTGCAACACACATGGATCCACCTGCCACCCCAGTGCTGGGATGAAAGGCCTGTGCCATCAAGCCAGGCACAAACTCACACTTTGAATCCAAGGGCTTTCTGCCCTGAGGGCTTGATCAACCCACCCTAGGGCAAGGGGCGGATCTAGTAACCAGCTGACAGAGATTGAACTGAAAGGCGGGGCTTGGAGTTGAAGGGTATTTAAGAAGGCCAGGAGAAGAAGACAGACGCTTTGGCTTTTCCCTCTTGGCCTATCCAGTGAGCTAGCAGGCCTTTTCCTCCTGGGCTGTCAGGTGAGCTAGCCAGCTTTTGGCTTTTGGCCTTTTGGCTTTTGGTGTTTTCGGCTTTGAGATTTGGGGTGGTTTTTCTTTGTTTCTTTGTTTGTTTGTTTGTTTGTTTGTTTGTTTGTCTGTCTGTCTCTCTGTCTGTCTGTGTGTCTGTCTGTCTGTCTGTGGATTTTAATGATCTACCTATTTATTTGTTGATTGATTTTTATCTTTTTCCTTCAGGCCGTGAGCTGGGTAGGAAGACCCCTGTGTGCTTTCTCTGCCCTCTGAGCTAGCAAGGCTTCACCCCAGCATCTGGCTGCTGAGTCTTCCTCAGAAAACTTGAAGGATTGGGGCTTTCTTCTGTCTTGGAAAGAACACTTTGGCACTCCAGCAAGTGGCCAGGCCCCACAGACAGAGAGATGGCTCACTCCAGCTGCAGAGAAACCGAGAAGCCATCAGCTTCGGTAAGTCACCTGAGAGGTACCCAAGGGGAGAAGAGTGAAGGACCGGCAGGCCCATCACAGAAGGCTCTAGAACCCTGCCTAGTGCCACTCAGGATGCCTTGAGAAGAGAAGCAGAAAATGAAAAGGGAAATGGCCTGGCTCACTGCGGCCCCATAGTCGTCAGGATTCTCATCCTTTGGGTATCCCAGGCTTCCTTCTTAGTAGCCATAATGCCCCTGTGTAGTCCATGAGAGAAATGGTGGGTGGAGAAGATCCAAGCCTTAGAGGGAAAAGTAGAGATGCTTATTAAGGAGAAAAGGAAAGAGACTGAGACACAGGCAGAGGAATTCAGATATGAGAGTGAGACAAATTCTCAGACCCAGGCAGAGCCCCCCACACCAGCACCTGAGGAAAGGGAAAGGGAAAGGGAAAGGGAAAGGGAGAGGGAAAGGGAGAGGGAAAGGGAAAGGGGGTTGCCTAGGATGGTTGGAAAGCCAACCCTAGCTTCTCCAGCGAATGCAGGAGAGGTCCCCGGAGGTGATAGGCACCCCCGAAGGTTCTAGAGAAGGGCAGTGGAATCCCAGAGACATCTTCCATTGGAGAAGATGGAGGCAATCGGTCATCTCCTATGGTGTGCGTTCATCCTAGGTGAGGGAGACTCTCAATTCCTGGCCCACCGCCCAACCAGGATTAATCCCCCAAGACTGGAAAGGTGTGGCAGGAACAATCTTGCAACCTGGTCCTGGGTGGCCATGGCAATGCTGGTGGGAAGAGGCTGAAAGGAAGGCCTGTGAACAGGGAGATGGGGCCAGAGGGACTGCTAGCTCCCAGGATCAGAGCTAGGTGAAAGTGGCCATGCTGGTTTAGAGAGGCAGGTGGAATCTGCTGTGGGACACGTTGGCAACTCTTTCCTAAGAGCTGGAAATGCTTGGGCTGGGGCTGAAGAATCAGGAAAGGGGTCTGAATCATTTGCTAAAGCTCCACACATGTTTTGCAAAGGCTGACTTTGCAACCAGTGACTGACTCTTTTGTCTTTCCCAAGGCTCCTTGTGAGGTGCGCAGGCTGGATCTGAGTGCGCCTTCCACGCCCTCCTTGGTGGAGAAACTAGATATGTCTTTGGATGACATCATCAAGCTGACCCAGAGGCAGCGAGGCCGAGTTGGCCGTGGTGGCCGCGGGCACAGGGGTGCTGGCAGGGCCTGCTCCCCGGGAGGCCCCAGGGGCGCACTGAAGGCCGCCCGGCGTGGGCATCGCGGTGCCTGGCCTAGGAGGAACGGGCAGGCACCCTACAGCAGACGCGGACAACTTCCAGGCAAGTGGCAGCACGACCAGTTCCACAGCGCCTTCCCGCGTGGAGCCAGCCTGGACTCCTCTGGGAGGCTGCTGCTGTCCAACCTGCACTTCCAAGTGTCAGACGCTGATATTCAGAACCTCTTTGCTGAATTTGGACCGCTCAAGAGAGCAGCTGTGCACTATGATCGCGCTGGACGAAGTTTAGGGACAGCAGATGTGTGCTTTGAACGCAAGGCAGATGCCCTGAAGGCTAGGAGAGAGTACCACGGTGTCCCTCTGGACGGGCATCCTTTGGACATCCAGCTTGTCCCATCCCAGGTGGAAACACAGCCGAGCCATGCAGGAAGCGCCAACAGAGGAGGCATGAGTAGAAACCCTGCCTCTGGGTGCTCTGCTGGGAGAGGCCCCTGGAGAGGGACCCAGAGAGGCAGCAGGGGAAGAGAGAGAGGCACCTGCAGCAACTCCAAGCAGCAGCTTTCTGCAGAGGAGCTGGACGCACAGCTGGATGCTTACGCTGAAAGCATGGACACCAGCTAAACAGCCCAGCCAGTCCACACAAACCACAGGACCCAGAGGGCTCCTCCTCTGATCCCTAGAGGGAGGGGTGGCCACTGGACTGTGCAGACAATGCTGGGTTGCTCAGTCTTCATCATTGACTCATTTCTTCATTCCTGCCTTTCCATGGGCCTAAAAACTCTTTTAAAGACTTTGTCTTTTCCCCTCTGAAAAAGGGAGCTGCAGAGCTGAAGAGCACTGGCTGTTCATCCAGAGGGCCTGCCTTCAATGTGATGACAGCTGGTGCCATCTCCCGACATGTAGGTTCACACCCTGGAACAATACTGTATCCAGAATCACTCAATAAACGAATAAATAAAGACACTTTTGAAAAATGGACAACAGTCGTGTTTTGTGCTGAGTTATTTCGGGGGATATAATTTACTGGTGGCTCTTGTGCAGATGTTATCATTTCCACCTTTGCCGTAATAAAATAGAAACGTGTGTGTTTGTGTGGGTGGGTGGGTGTGTGCATGTGTGTGTGTTTCTGTACTGTGTGTGTGTGTGTGTGTGTGTGTGTGTGTGTGTGTGTGTGTGGTGTGTTGTGTAAATAGTGGGGAAAAAAGGAAGTGCTATGTCATGATCTCTAAGAGTGAGTCTACCTGTAAAGGCAGGGTCAGCTCCAGGAAAGGATGGATTAGAGATATGGCTGAGTGTGCTGCTCATGTTTATGATGCTAACCTTAGAAAAGAAAGAACTTCTAAGAGTCTTTGGAAAAATCAAACTGTCAGATGTTTCAACTGTGGTAAGCAAGGCCTTCTGAAAAGGAATTTCAGGCAAGGCATTCCTAGAAGCTAGGGTTTTCCAGGGAGAATGCCAAGAGAAGGCCTCAGCCTTGTGGACTCTGCTGGATGTGTGTCAAAGACCAGCCTTGGACCAATGAATCCAGATCAACAAGAAATAGTAGGCAAGGCAATCCTATGTCACAGTAGGCCCAGGGTCTCCCAGAGCACCCTGCCACCCCCATCCTTGCCCTCTCCCTACACCCACACCACCACCAAAGGATGAATCCCGTTGGTGTGTTCCCTGTCTGGGTAGGAGAATCCCATCCACAGAGCCATGAACCAGTTCATGCCTCTTGTGAAAACAGCATGGTTCTGGGTGAAATGAAGGAACTGGACAGCTTCAGTGGATAAAAGAAAAGGCTCAAGAAAGACCAGCAAATGCATGATTTGCCCATGGGCTACAAATGAGCAGACACCTAAGCTAAAAGTGAAAAGAGCCGGCAAAGGGGTTGGAAGTGCCATGGACACAGAGGCAGATGAAACAATGAATTCCACCCAAACCTTGGCCTCTTCAGGAGGTAAACATCCATCTTCTAGGGACTGGAGCTTTATCTCGTTGGATAAAACAAAGTGGGGGACGGCTCAAATGGGTAAGGCCAGAAGGAGAAATAGGAAAACTAAGGCCAGATGTGGCTCTCCTAGCCATGAATTAACGTCTAAAAACTAAAGTCTCCTTCTTAAAGAAATGGAGAGTTTTATTGTTTGGTATGAAAAACCCAGCTAAGAGCTTGAAAATGGTTTCAGTCAGGCCAAAGGGTTACTACAGTTCCCACTTGTTTTCTAAATCTCTAAGAGTTGGAGTCCTTTGGAGCTAGGATAAAAGACTGGGAGCAGGCTGGTGGGAGCGCATGCCTTCCTTCTTAGCAGAGGCAGGCAAATCTCTGTCAAGTAGTGGTTTCATAAATTCTAGAGTTCCAAAGATGAGAGAGGTGCTGGTTCTCACCTGGAAGCCCACCCCTACCTGGTAGGCACAGACCTTTGCAGCCAACACTGACGAGGCAGAGGCACAGGCAGATAAAGAAGAAGTACAAAGAATAGGGTGGAGAGAGGGGTGATTGTGTAGGGACTGGGAGGAATGAGAGAATCGACTGGGATTTATATACAGAGTAAAGAAATGAATGAGAAAAAGAAGAAGAAGAAGAAGAAGAGGAGGAGGAGAAGAAGAAGAAGAAGAAGAAGAAGAAGAAGAAGAAGAAGAAGGAAAAGAAGGAGAAAAAGGTGACAAAGAAGAAGTGGAAGAAGAAGAGGAAGAAAAAGAAGGAGAAAAGGAGGAGAAGAGGAAGAAGAGGAATTAGATGATGATGAAGATGATGAAGAAGAAGAAGAGAAGGAAGAGGAGGAGGAGCAAGAACAAAATCAACAATAAGATATACAGGCAAAGCACACCAGCAACAACAAAACACACCAACAACCAAACCTATTACAATGATCACATTTAAAGGCTGCTAGTAAATATCAGGCTGAAACACAAGGTGGATTGTTGCAGGAGACTTGATCCCATTGTGAACCCTGAGATGTGAGCTATCAAACCGTTTCCTTGTATGAATTACTCTCTTTCCCTGTGGGTCAGCCATGTTGGTCCGGATAGCCTTGGCTGTCCTGGACTGGCTTTGTAGACCAGGCAGGCCTGCAACACACATGGATCCACCTGCCACCCCAGTGCTGGGATGAAAGGCCTGTGCCATCAAGCCAGGCACAAACTCACACTTTGAATCCAAGGGCTTTCTGCCCTGAGGGCTTGATCAACCCACCCTAGGGCAAGGGGCGGATCTAGTAACCAGCTGACAGAGATTGAACTGAAAGGCGGGGCTTGGAGTTGAAGGGTATTTAAGAAGGCCAGGAGAAGAAGACAGACGCTTTGGCTTTTCCCTCTTGGCCTATCCAGTGAGCTAGCAGGCCTTTTCCTCCTGGGCTGTCAGGTGAGCTAGCCAGCTTTTGGCTTTTGGCCTTTTGGCTTTTGGTGTTTTCGGCTTTGAGATTTGGGGTGGTTTTTCTTTGTTTCTTTGTTTGTTTGTTTGTTTGTTTGTTTGTTTGTCTGTCTGTCTCTCTGTCTGTCTGTGTGTCTGTCTGTCTGTCTGTGGATTTTAATGATCTACCTATTTATTTGTTGATTGATTTTTATCTTTTTCCTTCAGGCCGTGAGCTGGGTAGGAAGACCCCTGTGTGCTTTCTCTGCCCTCTGAGCTAGCAAGGCTTCACCCCAGCATCTGGCTGCTGAGTCTTCCTCAGAAAACTTGAAGGATTGGGGCTTTCTTCTGTCTTGGAAAGAACACTTTGGCACTCCAGCAAGTGGCCAGGCCCCACAGACAGAGAGATGGCTCACTCCAGCTGCAGAGAAACCGAGAAGCCATCAGCTTCGGTAAGTCACCTGAGAGGTACCCAAGGGGAGAAGAGTGAAGGACCGGCAGGCCCATCACAGAAGGCTCTAGAACCCTGCCTAGTGCCACTCTAGATGCCTTGAGAAGAGAAGCAGAAAATGAAAAGGGAAATGGCCTGGCTCACTGCCGCCCCATAGTCGTCAGGATTCTCATCCTTTGGGTATCCCAGGCTTCCTTCTTAGTAGCCATAATGCCCCTGTGTAGTCCATGAGAGAAATGGTGGGTGGAGAAGATCCAAGCCTTAGAGGGAAAAGTAGAGATGCTTATTAAGGAGAAAAGGAAAGAGACTGAGACACAGGCAGAGGAATTCAGATATGAGAGTGAGACAAATTCTCAGACCCAGGCAGAGCCCCCCACACCAGCACCTGAGGAAAGGGAAAGGGAAAGGGAAAGGGAAAGGGAGAGGGAAAGGGAGAGGGAAAGGGAAAGGGGGTTGCCTAGGATGGTTGGAAAGCCAACCCTAGCTTCTCCAGCGAATGCAGGAGAGGTCCCCGGAGGTGATAGGCACCCCCGAAGGTTCTAGAGAAGGGCAGTGGAATCCCAGAGACATCTTCCATTGGAGAAGATGGAGGCAATCGGTCATCTCCTATGGTGTGCGTTCATCCTAGGTGAGGGAGACTCTCAATTCCTGGCCCACCGCCCAACCAGGATTAATCCCCCAAGACTGGAAAGGTGTGGCAGGAACAATCTTGGAACCTGGTCCTGGGTGGCCTTGGCAATGCTGGTGGGAAGAGGCTGAAAGGAAGGCCTGTGAACAGGGAGATGGGGCCAGAGGGACTGCTAGCTCCCAGGATCAGAGCTAGGTGAAAGTGGCCATGCTGGTTTAGAGAGGCAGGTGGAATCTGCTGTGGGACACGTTGGCAACTCTTTCCTAAGAGCTGGAAATGCTTGGGCTGGGGCTGAAGAATCAGGAAAGGGGTCTGAATCATTTGCTAAAGCTCCACACATGTTTTGCAAAGGCTGACTTTGCAACCAGTGACTGACTCTTTTGTCTTTCCCAAGGCTCCTTGTGAGGTGCGCAGGCTGGATCTGAGTGCGCCTTCCACGCCCTCCTTGGTGGAGAAACTAGATATGTCTTTGGATGACATCATCAAGCTGACCCAGAGGCAGCGAGGCCGAGTTGGCCGTGGTGGCCGCGGGCACAGGGGTGCTGGCAGGGCCTGCTCCCCGGGAGGCCCCAGGGGCGCACTGAAGGCCGCCCGGCGTGGGCATCGCGGTGCCTGGCCTAGGAGGAACGGGCAGGCACCCTACAGCAGACGCGGACAACTTCCAGGCAAGTGGCAGCACGACCAGTTCCACAGCGCCTTCCCGCGTGGAGCCAGCCTGGACTCCTCTGGGAGGCTGCTGCTGTCCAACCTGCACTTCCAAGTGTCAGACGCTGATATTCAGAACCTCTTTGCTGAATTTGGACCGCTCAAGAGAGCAGCTGTGCACTATGATCGCGCTGGACGAAGTTTAGGGACAGCAGATGTGTGCTTTGAACGCAAGGCAGATGCCCTGAAGGCTAGGAGAGAGTACCACGGTGTCCCTCTGGACGGGCATCCTTTGGACATCCAGCTTGTCCCATCCCAGGTGGAAACACAGCCGAGCCATGCAGGAAGCGCCAACAGAGGAGGCATGAGTAGAAACCCTGCCTCTGGGTGCTCTGCTGGGAGAGGCCCCTGGAGAGGGACCCAGAGAGGCAGCAGGGGAAGAGAGAGAGGCACCTGCAGCAACTCCAAGCAGCAGCTTTCTGCAGAGGAGCTGGACGCACAGCTGGATGCTTACGCTGAAAGCATGGACACCAGCTAAACAGCCCAGCCAGTCCACACAAACCACAGGACCCAGAGGGCTCCTCCTCTGATCCCTAGAGGGAGGGGTGGCCACTGGACTGTGCAGACAATGCTGGGTTGCTCAGTCTTCATCATTGACTCATTTCTTCATTCCTGCCTTTCCATGGGCCTAAAAACTCTTTTAAAGACTTTGTCTTTTCCCCTCTGAAAAAGGGAGCTGCAGAGCTGAAGAGCACTGGCTGTTCATCCAGAGGGCCTGCCTTCAATGTGATGACAGCTGGTGCCATCTCCCGACATGTAGGTTCACACCCTGGAACAATACTGTATCCAGAATCACTCAATAAACGAATAAATAAAGACACTTTTGAAAAATGGACAACAGTCGTGTTTTGTGCTGAGTTATTTCGGGGGATATAATTTACTGGTGGCTCTTGTGCAGATGTTATCATTTCCACCTTTGCCGTAATAAAATAGAAACGTGTGTGTTTGTGTGGGTGGGTGGGTGTGTGCATGTGTGTGTGTTTCTGTACTGTGTGTGTGTGTGTGTGTGTGTGTGTGTGTGTGGTGTGTTGTGTAAATAGTGGGGAAAAAAGGAAGTGCTATGTCATGATCTCTAAGAGTGAGTCTACCTGTAAAGGCAGGGTCAGCTCCAGGAAAGGATGGATTAGAGATATGGCTGAGTGTGCTGCTCATGTTTATGATGCTAACCTTAGAAAAGAAAGAACTTCTAAGAGTCTTTGGAAAAATCAAACTGTCAGATGTTTCAACTGTAGTAAGCAAGGCCTTCTGAAAAGGGATTTCAGGCAAGGCATTCCTAGAAGCTAGGGTTTTCCAGGGAGAATGCCAAGAGAAGGCCTCAGCCTTGTGGACTCTGCTGGATGTGTGTCAAAGACCAGCCTTGGACCAATGAATCCAGATCAACAAGAAATAGTAGGCAAGGCAATCCTATGTCACAGTAGGCCCAGGGTCTCCCAGAGCACCCTGCCACCCCCATCCTTGCCCTCTCCCTACACCCACACCACCACCAAAGGATGAATCCCGTTGGTGTGTTCCCTGTCTGGGTAGGAGAATCCCATCCACAGAGCCATGAACCAGTTCATGCCTCTTGTGAAAACAGCATGGTTCTGGGTGAAATGAAGGAACTGGACAGCTTCAGTGGATAAAAGAAAAGGCTCAAGAAAGACCAGCAAATGCATGATTTGCCCATGGGCTACAAATGAGCAGACACCTAAGCTAAAAGTGAAAAGAGCCGGCAAAGGGGTTGGAAGTGCCATGGACACAGAGGCAGATGAAACAATGAATTCCACCCAAACCTTGGCCTCTTCAGGAGGTAAACATCCATCTTCTAGGGACTGGAGCTTTATCTCGTTGGATAAAACAAAGTGGGGGACGGCTCAAATGGGTAAGGCCAGAAGGAGAAATAGGAAAACTAAGGCCAGATGTGGCTCTCCTAGCCATGAATTAACGTCTAAAAACTAAAGTCTCCTTCTTAAAGAAATGGAGAGTTTTATTGTTTGGTATGAAAAACCCAGCTAAGAGCTTGAAAATGGTTTCAGTCAGGCCAAAGGGTTACTACAGTTCCCACTTGTTTTCTAAATCTCTAAGAGTTGGAGTCCTTTGGAGCTAGGATAAAAGACTGGGAGCAGGCTGGTGGGAGCGCATGCCTTCCTTCTTAGCAGAGGCAGGCAAATCTCTGTCAAGTAGTGGTTTCATAAATTCTAGAGTTCCAAAGATGAGAGAGGTGCTGGTTCTCACCTGGAAGCCCACCCCTACCTGGTAGGCACAGACCTTTGCAGCCAACACTGACGAGGCAGAGGCACAGGCAGATAAAGAAGAAGTACAAAGAATAGGGTGGAGAGAGGGGTGATTGTGTAGGGACTGGGAGGAATGAGAGAATCGACTGGGATTTATATACAGAGTAAAGAAATGAATGAGAAAAAGAAGAAGAAGAAGAGGAGGAGAAGAAGAAGGAAAAGAAGGAGAAAAAGGTGACAAAGAAGAAGTGGAAGAAGAAGAGGAAGAAAAAGAAGGAGAAAAGGAGGAGAAGAGGAAGAAGAGGAATTAGATGATGATGAAGATGATGAAGAAGAAGAAGAGAAGGAAGAGGAGGAGGAGCAAGAACAAAATCAACAATAAGATATACAGGCAAAGCACACCAGCAACAACAAAACACACCAACAACCAAACCTATTACAATGATCACATTTAAAGGCTGCTAGTAAATATCAGGCTGAAACACAAGGTGGATTGTTGCAGGAGACTTGATCCCATTGTGAACCCTGAGATGTGAGCTATCAAACCGTTTCCTTGTATGAATTACTCTCTTTCCCTGTGGGTCAGCCATGTTGGTCCGGGTAGCCTTGGCTGTCCTGGACTGGCTTTGTAGACCAGGCAGGCCTGCAACACACATGGATCCACCTGCCACCCCAGTGCTGGGATGAAAGGCCTGTGCCATCAAGCCAGGCACAAACTCACACTTTGAATCCAAGGGCTTTCTGCCCTGAGGGCTTGATCAACCCACCCTAGGGCAAGGGGCGGATCTAGTAACCAGCTGACAGAGATTGAACTGAAAGGCGGGGCTTGGAGTTGAAGGGTATTTAAGAAGGCCAGGAGAAGAAGACAGACGCTTTGGCTTTTCCCTCTTGGCCTATCCAGTGAGCTAGCAGGCCTTTTCCTCCTGGGCTGTCAGGTGAGCTAGCCAGCTTTTGGCTTTTGGCCTTTTGGCTTTTGGTGCTTTCGGCTTTGAGATTTGGGGTGGTTTTTCTTTGTGTCTTTGTTTGTTTGTTTGTTTGTTTGTCTGTCTCTCTGTCTGTCTGTGTGTCTGTGGATTTTAATGATCTACCTATTTATTTGTTGATTGATTTTTATCTTTTTCCTTCAGGCCGTGAGCTGGGTAGGAAGACCCCTGTGTGCTTTCTCTGCCCTCTGAGCTAGCAAGGCTTCACCCCAGCATCTGGCTGCTGAGTCTTCCTCAGAAAACTTGAAGGATTGGGGCTTTCTTCTGTCTTGGAAAGAACACTTTGGCACTCCAGCAAGTGGCCAGGCCCCACAGACAGAGAGATGGCTCACTCCAGCTGCAGAGAAACCGAGAAGCCATCAGCTTCGGTAAGTCACCTGAGAGGTACCCAAGGGGAGAAGAGTGAAGGACCGGCAGGCCCATTACAGAAGGCTCTAGAACCCTGCCTAGTGCCACTCTAGATGCCTTGAGAAGAGAAGCAGAAAATGAAAAGGGAAATGGCCTGGCTCACTGCCGCCCCATAGTCGTCAGGATTCTCATCCTTTGGGTATCCCAGGCTTCCTTCTTAGTAGCCATAATGCCCCTGTGTAGTCCATGAGAGAAATGGTGGGTGGAGAAGATCCAAGCCTTAGAGGGAAAAGTAGAGATGCTTATTAAGGAGAAAAGGAAAGAGACTGAGACATAGGCAGAGGAATTCAGATATGAGAGTGAGACAAATTCTCAGACCCAGGCAGAGCCCCCCACACCAGCACCTGAGGAAAGGGAAAGGGAAAGGGAAAGGGAGAGGGAAAGGGAGAGGGAAAGGGAAAGGGGGTTGCCTAGGATGGTTGGAAAGCCAACCCTAGCTTCTCCAGCGAATGCAGGAGAGGTCCCCGGAGGTGATAGGCACCCCCGAAGGTTCTAGAGAAGGGCAGTGGAATCCCAGAGACATCTTCCATTGGAGAAGATGGAGGCAATCGGTCATCTCCTATGGTGTGCGTTCATCCTAGGTGAGGGAGACTCTCAATTCCTGGCCCACCGCCCAACCAGGATTAATCCCCCAAGACTGGAAAGGTGTGGCAGGAACAATCTTGCAACCTGGTCCTGGGTGGCCATGGCAATGCTGGTGGGAAGAGGCTGAAAGGAAGGCCTGTGAACAGGGAGATGGGGCCAGAGGGACTGCTAGCTCCCAGGATCAGAGCTAGGTGAAAGTGGCCATGCTGGTTTAGAGAGGCAGGTGGAATCTGCTGTGGGACACGTTGGCAACTCTTTCCTAAGAGCTGGAAATGCTTGGGCTGGGGCTGAAGAATCAGGAAAGGGGTCTGAATCATTTGCTAAAGCTCCACACATGTTTTGCAAAGGCTGACTTTGCAACCAGTGACTGACTCTTTTGTCTTTCCCAAGGCTCCTTGTGAGGTGCGCAGGCTGGATCTGAGTGCGCCTTCCACGCCCTCCTTGGTGGAGAAACTAGATATGTCTTTGGATGACATCATCAAGCTGACCCAGAGGCAGCGAGGCCGAGTTGGCCGTGGTGGCCGCGGGCACAGGGGTGCTGGCAGGGCCTGCTCCCCGGGAGGCCCCAGGGGCGCACTGAAGGCCGCCCGGCGTGGGCATCGCGGTGCCTGGCCTAGGAGGAACGGGCAGGCACCCTACAGCAGACGCGGACAACTTCCAGGCAAGTGGCAGCACGACCAGTTCCACAGCGCCTTCCCGCGTGGAGCCAGCCTGGACTCCTCTGGGAGGCTGCTGCTGTCCAACCTGCACTTCCAAGTGTCAGACGCTGATATTCAGAACCTCTTTGCTGAATTTGGACCGCTCAAGAGAGCAGCTGTGCACTATGATCGCGCTGGACGAAGTTTAGGGACAGCAGATGTGTGCTTTGAACGCAAGGCAGATGCCCTGAAGGCTAGGAGAGAGTACCACGGTGTCCCTCTGGACGGGCGTCCTTTGGACATCCAGCTTGTCCCATCCCAGGTGGAAACACAGCCGAGCCATGCAGGAAGCGCCAACAGAGGAGGCATGAGTAGAAACCCTGCCTCTGGGTGCTCTGCTGGGAGAGGCCCCTGGAGAGGGACCCAGAGAGGCAGCAGGGGAAGAGAGAGAGGCACCTGCAGCAACTCCAAGCAGCAGCTTTCTGCAGAGGAGCTGGACGCACAGCTGGATGCTTACGCTGAAAGCATGGACACCAGCTAAACAGCCCAGCCAGTCCACACAAACCACAGGACCCAGAGGGCTCCTCCTCTGATCCCTAGAGGGAGGGGTGGCCACTGGACTGTGCAGACAATGCTGGGTTGCTCAGTCTTCATCGCTGACTCATTTCTTCATTCCTGCCTTTCCATGGGCCTAAAAACTCTTTTAAAGACTTTGTCTTTTCCCCTCTGAAAAAGGGAGCTGCAGAGCTGAAGAGTACTGGCTGTTCATCCAGAGGGCCTGCCTTCAATGTGATGACAGCTGGTGCCATCTCCCGACATGTAGGTTCACACCCTGGAACAATACTGTATCCAGAATCACTCAATAAACGAATAAATAAAGACACTTTTGAAAAATGGACAACAGTCGTGTTTTGTGCTGAGTTATTTCGGGGGATATAATTTACTGGTGGCTCTTGTGCAGATGTTATCATTTCCACCTTTGCCGTAATAAAATAGAAACGTGTGTGTTTGTGTGGGTGGGTGGGTGTGTGCATGTGTGTGTGTTTGTGTACTGTGTGTTTATGTGTGTGTGTGTGTTTATGTGTGTGTGTGTGTGTGTGTGTGTGTGTGTGTGTGTTGTGTTGTGTAAATAGTGGGGAAAAAAGGAAGTGCTACGTCATGATCTCTAAGAGTGAGTCTACCTGTAAAGGCAGGGTCAGCTCCAGGAAAGGATGGATTAGAGATATGGCTGAGTGTGCTGCTCATGTTTATGATGCTAACCTTAGAAAAGAAAGAACTTCTAAGAGTCTTTGGAAAAATCAAACTGTCAGATGTTTCAACTGTGGTAAGCAAGGCCTTCTGAAAAGGAATTTCAGGCAAGGCATTCCTAGAAGCTAGGGTTTTCCAGGGAGAATGCCAAGAGAAGGCCTCAGCCTTGTGGACTCTGCTGGATGTGTGTCAAAGACCAGCCTTGGACCAATGAATCCAGATCAACAAGAAATAGTAGGCAAGGCAATCCTATGTCACAGTAGGCCCAGGGTCTCCCAGAGCACCCTGCCACCCCCATCCTTGCCCTCTCCCTACACCCACACCACCACCAAAGGATGAATCCCGTTGGTGTGTTCCCTGTCTGGGTAGGAGAATCCCATCCACAGAGCCATGAACCAGTTCATGCCTCTTGTGAAAACAGCATGGTTCTGGGTGAAATGAAGGAACTGGACAGCTTCAGTGGATAAAAGAAAAGGCTCAAGAAAGACCAGCAAATGCATGATTTGCCCATGGGCTACAAATGAGCAGACACCTAAGCTAAAAGTGAAAAGAGCCGGCAAAGGGGTTGGAAGTGCCATGGACACAGAGGCAGATGAAACAATGAATTCCACCCAAACCTTGGCCTCTTCAGGAGGTAAACATCCATCTTCTAGGGACTGGAGCTTTATCTCGTTGGATAAAACAAAGTGGGGGACGGCTCAAATGGGTAAGGCCAGAAGGAGAAATAGGAAAACTAAGGCCAGATGTGGCTCTCCTAGCCATGAATTAACGTCTAAAAACTAAAGTCTCCTTCTTAAAGAAATGGAGAGTTTTATTGTTTGGTATGAAAAACCCAGCTAAGAGCTTGAAAATGGTTTCAGTCAGGCCAAAGGGTTACTACAGTTCCCACTTGTTTTCTAAATCTCTAAGAGTTGGAGTCCTTTGGAGCTAGGATAAAAGACTGGGAGCAGGCTGGTGGGAGCGCATGCCTTCCTTCTTAGCAGAGGCAGGCAAATCTCTGTCAAGTAGTGGTTTCATAAATTCTAGAGTTCCAAAGATGAGAGAGGTGCTGGTTCTCACCTGGAAGCCCACCCCTACCTGGTAGGCACAGACCTTTGCAGCCAACACTGACGAGGCAGAGGCACAGGCAGATAAAGAAGAAGTACAAAGAATAGGGTGGAGAGAGGGGTGATTGTGTAGGGACTGGGAGGAATGAGAGAATCGACTGGGATTTATATACAGAGTAAAGAAATGAATGAGAAAAAGAAGAAGAAGAAGAAGAGGAGGAGAAGAGGAAGAAGAAGAAGAAGAAGAAGAAGAAGAAGAAGAAGAAGAAGAAGAAGGAAAAGGAGAAAAAGGTGACAAAGAAGAAGTGGAAGAAGAAGAGGAAGAAAAAGAAGGAGAAAAGGAGGAGAAGAGGAAGAAGAGGAATTAGATGATGATGAAGATGATGAAGAAGAAGAAGAGAAGGAAGAGGAGGAGGAGCAAGAACAAAATCAACAATAAGATATACAGGCAAAGCACACCAGCAACAACAAAACACACCAACAACCAAACCTATTACAATGATCACATTTAAAGGCTGCTAGTAAATATCAGGCTGAAACACAAGGTGGATTGTTGCAGGAGACTTGATCCCATTGTGAACCCTGAGATGTGAGCTATCAAACCGTTTCCTTGTATGAATTACTCTCTTTCCCTGTGGGTCAGCCATGTTGGTCCGGATAGCCTTGGCTGTCCTGGACTGGCTTTGTAGACCAGGCAGGCCTGCAACACACATGGATCCACCTGCCACCCCAGTGCTGGGATGAAAGGCCTGTGCCATCAAGCCAGGCACAAACTCACACTTTGAATCCAAGGGCTTTCTGCCCTGAGGGCTTGATCAACCCACCCTAGGGCAAGGGGCGGATCTAGTAACCAGCTGACAGAGATTGAACTGAAAGGCGGGGCTTGGAGTTGAAGGGTATTTAAGAAGGCCAGGAGAAGAAGACAGACGCTTTGGCTTTTCCCTCTTGGCCTATCCAGTGAGCTAGCAGGCCTTTTCCTCCTGGGCTGTCAGGTGAGCTAGCCAGCTTTTGGCTTTTGGCCTTTTGGCTTTTGGTGTTTTCGGCTTTGAGATTTGGGGTGGTTTTTCTTTGTTTCTTTGTTTGTTTGTTTGTTTGTTTGTTTGTTTGTCTGTCTGTCTCTCTGTCTGTCTGTGTGTCTGTCTGTCTGTCTGTGGATTTTAATGATCTACCTATTTATTTGTTGATTGATTTTTATCTTTTTCCTTCAGGCCGTGAGCTGGGTAGGAAGACCCCTGTGTGCTTTCTCTGCCCTCTGAGCTAGCAAGGCTTCACCCCAGCATCTGGCTCCTGAGTCTTCCTCAGAAAACTTGAAGGATTGGGGCTTTCTTCTGTCTTGGAAAGAACACTTTGGCACACCAGCAAGTGGCCAGGCCCCACAGACAGAGAGATGGCTCACTCCAGCTGCAGAGAAACCGAGAAGCCATCAGCTTCGGTAAGTCACCTGAGAGGTACCCAAGGGGAGAAGAGTGAAGGACCGGCAGGCCCATCACAGAAGGCTCTAGAACCCTGCCTAGTGCCACTCTAGATGCCTTGAGAAGAGAAGCAGAAAATGAAAAGGGAAATGGCCTGGCTCACTGCCGCCCCATAGTCGTCAGGATTCTCATCCTTTGGGTATCCCAGGCTTCCTTCTTAGTAGCCATAATGCCCCTGTGTAGTCCATGAGAGAAATGGTGGGTGGAGAAGATCCAAGCCTTAGAGGGAAAAGTAGAGATGCTTATTAAGGAGAAAAGGAAAGAGACTGAGACACAGGCAGAGGAATTCAGATATGAGAGTGAGACAAATTCTCAGACCCAGGCAGAGCCCCCCACACCAGCACCTGAGGAAAGGGAAAGGGAAAGGGAAAGGGAGAGGGAAAGGGAGAGGGAAAGGGAAAGGGGGTTGCCTAGGATGGTTGGAAAGCCAACCCTAGCTTCTCCAGCGAATGCAGGAGAGGTCCCCGGAGGTGATAGGCACCCCCGAAGGTTCTAGAGAAGGGCAGTGGAATCCCAGAGACATCTTCCATTGGAGAAGATGGAGGCAATCGGTCATCTCCTATGGTGTGCGTTCATCCTAGGTGAGGGAGACTCTCAATTCCTGGCCCACCGGCCAACCAGGATTAGTCCCCCAAAACTGGAAAGGTGTGGCAGGAACAATCTTGGAACCTGGTCCTGGGTGGCCATGGCAATGCTGGTGGGAAGAGGCTGAAGGGAAGGCCTGTGAACAGGGAGATGGGGCCAGAGGGACTGCTAGCTCCCAGGATCAGAGCTAGGTGAAAGTGGCCATGCTGGTTTAGAGAGGCAGGTGGAATCTGCTGTGGGACGCCTTGGCAACTCTTGCCTAAGAGCTGGAAATGCTTGGGCTAGGGCTGAAGAATCAGGAAAGGGGTCTGAATCATTTACTAAAGCTCCACACATGTTTTGCAAAGGCTGACTTTGCAACCAGTGACTGACTCTTTTGTCTTTCCCAAGGCTCCTTGTGAGGTGCGCAGGCTGGATCTGAGTGCGCCTTCCACGCCCTCCTTGGTGGAGAAACTAGATATGTCTTTGGATGACATCATCAAGCTGACCCAGAGGCAGCGAGGCCGAGTTGGCCGTGGTGGCCGCGGGCACAGGGGTGCTGGCAGGGCCTGCTCCCCGGGAGGCCCCAGGGGCGCACTGAAGGCCGCCCGGTGTGGGCATCGCGGTGCCTGGCCTAGGAGGAACGGGCAGGCACCCTACAGCAGACGCGGACAACTTCCAGGCAAGCGGCAGCACGACCAGTTCCACAGCGCCTTCCCGCGTGGAGCCAGCCTGGACTCCTCTGGGAGGCTGCTGCTGTCCAACCTGCACTTCCAAGTGTCAGACGCTGATATTCAGAACCTCTTTGCTGAATTTGGACCGCTCAAGAGAGCAGCTGTGCACTATGATCGCGCTGGACAAAGTTTAGGGACAGCAGATGTGTGCTTTGAACGCAAGGCAGATGCCCTGAAGGCTAGGAGAGAGTACCACGGTGTCCCTCTGGACGGGCGTCCTTTGGACATCCAGCTTGTCCCATCCCAGGTGGAAACACAGCCGAGCCATGCAGGAAGCGCCAACAGAGGAGGCATGAGTAGAAACCCTGCCTCTGGGTGCTCTGCTGGGAGAGGCCCCTGGAGAGGGACCCAGAGAGGCAGCAGGGGAAGAGAGAGAGGCACCTGCAGCAACTCCAAGCAGCAGCTTTCTGCAGAGGAGCTGGACGCACAGCTGGATGCTTACGCTGAAAGCATGGACACCAGCTAAACAGCCCAGCCAGTCCACACAAACCACAGGACCCAGAGGGCTCCTCCTCTGATCCCTAGAGGGAGGGGTGGCCACTGGACTGTGCAGACAATGCTGGGTTGCTCAGTCTTCATCGCTGACTCATTTCTTCATTCCTGCCTTTCCATGGGCCTAAAAACTCTTTTAAAGACTTTGTCTTTTCCCCTCTGAAAAAGGGAGCTGCAGAGCTGAAGAGTACTGGCTGTTCATCCAGAGGGCCTGCCTTCAATGTGATGACAGCTGGTGCCATCTCCCGACATGTAGGTTCACACCCTGGAACAATACTGTATCCAGAATCACTCAATAAACGAATAAATAAAGACACTTTTGAAAAATGGACAACAGTCGTGTTTTGTGCTGAGTTATTTCGGGGGATATAATTTACTGGTGGCTCTTGTGCAGATGTTATCATTTCCACCTTTGCCGTAATAAAATAGAAACGTGTGTGTTTGTGTGGGTGGGTGGGTGTGTGCATGTGTGTGTGTTTGTGTACTGTGTGTTTATGTGTGTGTGTGTGTTTATGTGTGTGTGTGTGTGTGTGTGTGTGTGTGTGTGTGTGTTGTGTTGTGTAAATAGTGGGGAAAAAAGGAAGTGCTACGTCATGATCTCTAAGAGTGAGTCTACCTGTAAAGGCAGGGTCAGCTCCAGGAAAGGATGGATTAGAGATATGGCTGAGTGTGCTGCTCATGTTTATGATGCTAACCTTAGAAAAGAAAGAACTTCTAAGAGTCTTTGGAAAAATCAAACTGTCAGATGTTTCAACTGTGGTAAGCAAGGCCTTCTGAAAAGGGATTTCAGGCAAGGCATTCCTAGAAGCTAGGGTTTTCCAGGGAGAATGCCAAGAGAAGGCCTCAGCCTTGTGGACTCTGCTGGATGTGTGTCAAAGACCAGCCTTGGACCAATGAATCCAGATCAACAAGAAATAGTAGGCAAGGCAATCCTATGTCACAGTAGGCCCAGGGTCTCCCAGAGCACCCTGCCACCCCCATCCTTGCCCTCTCCCTACACCCACACCACCACCAAAGGATGAATCCCGTTGGTGTGTTCCCTGTCTGGGTAGGAGAATCCCATCCACAGAGCCATGAACCAGTTCATGCCTCTTGTGAAAACAGCATGGTTCTGGGTGAAATGAAGGAACTGGACAGCTTCAGTGGATAAAAGAAAAGGCTCAAGAAAGACCAGCAAATGCATGATTTGCCCATGGGCTACAAATGAGCAGACACCTAAGCTAAAAGTGAAAAGAGCCGGCAAAGGGGTTGGAAGTGCCATGGACACAGAGGCAGATGAAACAATGAATTCCACCCAAACCTTGGCCTCTTCAGGAGGTAAACATCCATCTTCTAGGGACTGGAGCTTTATCTCGTTGGATAAAACAAAGTGGGGGACGGCTCAAATGGGTAAGGCCAGAAGGAGAAATAGGAAAACTAAGGCCAGATGTGGCTCTCCTAGCCATGAATTAACGTCTAAAAACTAAAGTCTCCTTCTTAAAGAAATGGAGAGTTTTATTGTTTGGTATGAAAAACCCAGCTAAGAGCTTGAAAATGGTTTCAGTCAGGCCAAAGGGTTACTACAGTTCCCACTTGTTTTCTAAATCTCTAAGAGTTGGAGTCCTTTGGAGCTAGGATAAAAGACTGGGAGCAGGCTGGTGGGAGCGCATGCCTTCCTTCTTAGCAGAGGCAGGCAAATCTCTGTCAAGTAGTGGTTTCATAAATTCTAGAGTTCCAAAGATGAGAGAGGTGCTGGTTCTCACCTGGAAGCCCACCCCTACCTGGTAGGCACAGACCTTTGCAGCCAACACTGACGAGGCAGAGGCACAGGCAGATAAAGAAGAAGTACAAAGAATAGGGTGGAGAGAGGGGTGATTGTGTAGGGACTGGGAGGAATGAGAGAATCGACTGGGATTTATATACAGAGTAAAGAAATGAATGAGAAAAAGAAGAAGAAGAAGAAGAGGAGAAGAAGAAGAAGAAGAAGAAGAAGAAGAAGAAGAAGAAGAAGAAGAAGAAGAAGAAGAAGGAAAAGAAGGAGAAAAAGGTGACAAAGAAGAAGTGGAAGAAGAAGAGGAAGAAAAAGAAGGAGAAAAGGAGGAGAAGAGGAAGAAGAGGAATTAGATGATGATGAAGATGATGAAGAAGAAGAAGAGAAGGAAGAGGAGGAGGAGCAAGAACAAAATCAACAATAAGATATACAGGCAAAGCACACCAGCAACAACAAAACACACCAACAACCAAACCTATTACAATGATCACATTTAAAGGCTGCTAGTAAATATCAGGCTGAAACACAAGGTGGATTGTTGCAGGAGACTTGATCCCATTGTGAACCCTGAGATGTGAGCTATCAAACCGTTTCCTTGTATGAATTACTCTCTTTCCCTGTGGGTCAGCCATGTTGGTCCGGATAGCCTTGGCTGTCCTGGACTGGCTTTGTAGACCAGGCAGGCCTGCAACACACATGGATCCACCTGCCACCCCAGTGCTGGGATGAAAGGCCTGTGCCATCAAGCCAGGCACAAACTCACACTTTGAATCCAAGGGCTTTCTGCCCTGAGGGCTTGATCAACCCACCCTAGGGCAAGGGGCGGATCTAGTAACCAGCCGACAGAGATTGAACTGAAAGGCGGGGCTTGGAGTTGAAGGGTATTTAAGAAGGCCAGGAGAAGAAGACAGACGCTTTGGCTTTTCCCTCTTGGCCTATCCAGTGAGCTAGCAGGCCTTTTCCTCCTGGGCTGTCAGGTGAGCTAGCCAGCTTTTGGCTTTTGGCCTTTTGGCTTTTGGTGCTTTCGGCTTTGAGATTTGGGGTGGTTTTTCTTTGTTTCTTTGTTTGTTTGTTTGTTTGTTTGTTTGTTTGTCTGTCTGTCTCTCTGTCTGTCTGTGTGTCTGTCTGTCTGTCTGTGGATTTTAATGATCTACCTATTTATTTGTTGATTGATTTTTATCTTTTTCCTTCAGGCCGTGAGCTGGGTAGGAAGACCCCTGTGTGCTTTCTCTGCCCTCTGAGCTAGCAAGGCTTCACCCCAGCATCTGGCTCCTGAGTCTTCCTCAGAAAACTTGAAGGATTGGGGCTTTCTTCTGTCTTGGAAAGAACACTTTGGCACTCCAGCAAGTGGCCAGGCCCCACAGACAGAGAGATGGCTCACTCCAGCTGCAGAGAAACCGAGAAGCCATCAGCTTCAGTAAGTTACCTGAGAGGTACCCAAGGGGAGAAGAGTGAAGGACCGGCAGGCCCATCACAGAAGGCTCTAGAACCCTGCCTAGTGCCACTCTAGATGCCTTGAGAAGAGAAGCAGAAAATGAAAAGGGAAATGGCCTGGCTCACTGCCGCCCCATAGTCGTCAGGATTCTCATCCTTTGGGTATCCCAGGCTTCCTTCTTAGTAGCCATAATGCCCCTGTGTAGTCCATGAGAGAAATGGTGGGTGGAGAAGATCCAAGCCTTAGAGGGAAAAGTAGAGATGCTTATTAAGGAGAAAAGGAAAGAGACTGAGACACAGGCAGAGGAATTCAGATATGAGAGTGAGACAAATTCTCAGACCCAGGCAGAGCCCCCCACACCAGCACCTGAGGAAAGGGAAAGGGAAAGGGAGAGGGAAAGGGAGAGGGAAAGGGAAAGGGGGTTGCCTAGGATGGTTGGAAAGCCAACCCTAGCTTCTCCAGCGAATGCAGGAGAGGTCCCCGGAGGTGATAGGCACCCCCGAAGGTTCTAGAGAAGGGCAGTGGAATCCCAGAGACATCTTCCATTGGAGAAGATGGAGGCAATCGGTCATCTCCTATGGTGTGCGTTCATCCTAGGTGAGGGAGACTCTCAATTCCTGGCCCACCGGCCAACCAGGATTAATCCCCCAAGACTGGAAAGGTGTGGCAGGAACAATCTTGGAACCTGGTCCTGGGTGGCCATGGCAATGCTGGTGGGAAGAGGCTGAAGGGAAGGCCTGTGAACAGGGAGATGGGGCCAGAGGGACTGCTAGCTCCCAGGATCAGAGCTAGGTGAAAGTGGCCATGCTGGTTTAGAGAGGCAGGTGGAATCTGCTGTGGGACGCCTTGGCAACTCTTGCCTAAGAGCTGGAAATGCTTGGGCTAGGGCTGAAGAATCAGGAAAGGGGTCTGAATCATTTACTAAAGCTCCACACATGTTTTGCAAAGGCTGACTTTGCAACCAGTGACTGACTCTTTTGTCTTTCCCAAGGCTCCTTGTGAGGTGCGCAGGCTGGATCTGAGTGCGCCTTCCACGCCCTCCTTGGTGGAGAAACTAGATATGTCTTTGGATGACATCATCAAGCTGACCCAGAGGCAGCGAGGCCGAGTTGGCCGTGGTGGCCGCGGGCACAGGGGTGCTGGCAGGGCCTGTTCCCCGGGAGGCCCCAGGGGCGCACTGAAGGCCGCCCGGCGTGGGCATCGCGGTGCCTGGCCTAGGAGGAACGGGCAGGCACCCTACAGCAGATGCGGACAACTTCCAGGCAAGCGGCAGCACGACCAGTTCCACAGCGCCTCCCCCCGTGGAGCCAGCCTGGACTCCTCTGGGAGGCTGCTGCTGTCCAACCTGCACTTCCAAGTGTCAGACGCTGATATTCAGAACCTCTTTGCTGAATTTGGACCGCTCAAGAGAGCAGCCGTGCACTATGATCGCGCTGGACGAAGTTTAGGGACAGCAGATGTGTGCTTTGAACGCAAGGCAGATGCCCTGAAGGCTAGGAGAGAGTACCACGGTGTCCCTCTGGACGGGCGTCCTTTGGACATCCAGCTTGTCCCATCCCAGGTGGAAACACAGCCGAGCCATGCAGGAAGCGCCAACAGAGGAGGCATGAGTAGAAACCCTGCCTCTGGGTGCTCTGCTGGGAGAGGCCCCTGGAGAGGGACCCAGAGAGGCAGCAGGGGAAGAGAGAGAGGCACCTGCAGCAACTCCAAGCAGCAGCTTTCTGCAGAGGAGCTGGACGCACAGCTGGATGCTTACGCTGAAAGCATGGACACCAGCTAAACAGCCCAGCCAGTCCACACAAACCATAGGACCCAGAGGGCTCCTCCTCTGATCCCTAGAGGGAGGGGTGGCCACTGGACTGTGCAGACAATGCTGGGTTGCTCAGTCTTCATCGTTGACTCATTTCTTCATTCCTGCCTTTCCATGGGCCTAAAAACTCTTTTAAAGACTTTGTCTTTTCCCCTCTGAAAAAGGGAGCTGCAGAGCTGAAGAGTACTGGCTGTTCATCCAGAGGGCCTGCCTTCAATGTGATGACAGCTGGTGCCATCTCCCGACATGTAGGTTCACACCCTGGAACAATACTGTATCCAGAATCACTCAATAAACGAATAAATAAAGACACTTTTGAAAAATGGACAACAGTCGTGTTTTGTGCTGAGTTATTTCGGGGGATATAATTTACTGGTGGCTCTTGTGCAGATGTTATCATTTCCACCTTTGCTGTAATAAAATAGAAACGTGTGTGTTTGTGTGGGTGGGTGGGTGGGTGCATGTTTGTGTGTTTGTGTACTGTGTGTTTATGTGTGTGTGTGTGTGTGTGTGTGTGTGTGTGTGTGTGTTGTGTTGTGTAAATAGTGGGGAAAAAAGGAAGTGCTACGTCATGATCTCTAAGAGTGAGTCTACCTGTAAAGGCAGGGTCAGCTCCAGGAAAGGATGGATTAGAGATATGGCTGAGTGTGCTGCTCATGTTTATGATGCTAACCTTAGAAAAGAAAGAACTTCTAAGAGTCTTTGGAAAAATCAAACTGTCAGATGTTTCAACTGTGGTAAGCAAGGCCTTCTGAAAAGGGATTTCAGGCAAGGCATTCCTAGAAGCTAGGGTTTTCCAGGGAGAATGCCAAGAGAAGGCCTCAGCCTTGTGGACTCTGCTGGATGTGTGTCAAAGACCAGCCTTGGACCAATGAATCCAGATCAACAAGGAATAGTAGGCAAGGCAATCCTATGTCACAGTAGGCCCAGGGTCTCCCAGAGCACCCTGCCACCCCCATCCTTGCCCTCTCCCTACACCCACACCACCACCAAAGGATGAATCCTGTTGGTGTGTTCCCTGTCTGGGTAGGAGAATCCCATCCACAGAGCCATGAACCAGTTCATGCCTCTTGTGAAAACAGCATGGTTCTGGGTGAAATGAAGGAACTGGACAGCTTCAGTGGATAAAAGAAAAGGCTCAAGAAAGACCAGCAAATGCATGATTTGCCCATGGGCTACAAATGAGCAGACACCTAAGCTAAAAGTGAAAAGAGCCGGCAAAGGGGTTGGAAGTGCCATGGACACAGAGGCAGATGAAACAATGAATTCCACCCAAACCTTGGCCTCTTCAGGAGGTAAACATCCATCTTCTAGGGACTGGAGCTTTATCTCGTTGGATAAAACAAAGTGGGGGACGGCTCAAATGGGTAAGGCCAGAAGGAGAAATAGGAAAACTAAGGCCAGATGTGGCTCTCCTAGCCATGAATTAACGTCTAAAAACTAAAGTCTCCTTCTTAAAGAAATGGAGAGTTTTATTGTTTGGTATGAAAAACCCAGCTAAGAGCTTGAAAATGGTTTCAGTCAGGCCAAAGGGTTACTACAGTTCCCACTTGTTTTCTAAATCTCTAAGAGTTGGAGTCCTTTGGAGCTAGGATAAAAGACTGGGAGCAGGCTGGTGGGAGCGCATGCCTTCCTTCTTAGCAGACGCAGGCAAATCTCTGTCAAGTAGAAGAAGAAGTGGTTTCATAAATTCTAGAGTTCCAAAGATGAGAGAGGTGCTGGTTCTCACCTGGAAGCCCACCCCTACCTGGTAGGCACAGACCTTTGCAGCCAACACTGACGAGGCAGAGGCACAGGCAGATAAAGAAGAAGTACAAAGAATAGGGTGGAGAGAGGGGTGATTGTGTAGGGACTGGGAGGAATGAGAGAATCGACTGGGATTTATATACAGAGTAAAGAAATGAATGAGAAAAAGAAGAAGAAGAAGAAGAGAGGGGAAAAGACAAAGTCTTTAAAAGAGTTTTTAGGCCCATGGAAAGGCAGGAATGAAGAAATGAGTCAACGATGAAGACTGAGCAACCCAGCATTGTCTGCACAGTCCAGTGGCCACCCCTCCCTCTAGGGATCAGAGGAGGAGCCTTCTGGGTCCTGTGGTTTGTGTGGACTGGCTGGGCTGTTTAGCTAGTTCCATGCTTGAAAAATACTATATACTATCTTGTATAAAATAATGCATTGATAATTTCTAGTCCATTCCTGGTGCAATGGGTCCTTGAGTGAGCCCCTTATGCGCATGCCTGAATGCATAGCATGAGGTGGCGTGATCCACAGGCACCAACCAAGAGCGACAACGTGGCAGTCTCTGATAGAACCAGGCACATTATAAAGGTTCTGTTTGAGTTTTCCCAGGGTCACTCAGGTAGTCAAGGTCCCTGAATAAACTGCTGCAAGAAGAGTTCCCGGTTCTGGTGTTTTTCCTGCTGGTCGGGGGCGGCATCGCCACATTAATATTGGCAACCTTTCAGAAAGTATTTTACAATTTATCCTATCTTGGTGTGTCCAAAGTTTTGTACCTGAATCATGTGTATCAAAACTTGCATTACCAACCAAAACCCTCCTTAGACCTGAAAAGTTTTTGTGAACCCTAAACAACTATGTTTAGCTATAAGCGCAGAACTGTTTTGTCTTCAACCCCATCAGAAACTTTCAAAGGGTAAATATTATCTGACTAAACAGGAAGTACAGGGCAAGCAGTTTCCAAAACCATAGAAATGATAGACACTGTCAGTTGCGTGGACATTCACTCAAGATATCTCTGTAATGTTGGAGCATCATCTTCAGCCTTCCGGCCCAGAGTATCCAACAGGTTTTCTCTCAAGCTCGTATAATGAAGGACTTGTCTACCTTGTCCTTACAAAGTACAGGAATTGACTTTCCTGCACCCAGTTTGTCCAGTATTCTGTCTGTAGTTGAAGCAAGGGAAATTCTTACCCAATGGCTTCATCTCCTAAAGGAGAATTTTTTTTTTTGATGCTCATCTTCTTCAAAGTTGAAATTGGGTACATCCAGGAGCTGACATGTTTTCATTGTCAAAAAATTCTCCAATTAACTAAACATCTTTAAATGCCACATTCTACTGATCTCTGGGGTGTTTGAAAACCATCTGTCTCTCGTATATCTGAATTACTAGTTTCCAGCTATATACTGACTAAGTATTGTTTCTATATCATTTCTATGTCTCCCTTTTTCTCTTAAACTTTTAACTCTAAACAGTTAATTAATATTTTAACTCTAATACAGTAAATAATTTAACTCTAATACAGTAAAACTAGTTACAAAACTTAAGCAATTTTTGCTAAACTTTCCACAATGTTCAGATTGATTGTATTTGACAGTCTTAGGATCAAGTATTTTTTTAGTTCAATGTTCTGTAAAATGCTCATCATATGAACTCAGCCATTGAATGTCCTACGTAGTCTGTAGTATGAAGCTCACCTTTCCATGGTTATTGTCTGCTTAGTGGGATCCTGACCTGGTAGAATATAACAGGCAACCCAAGAGTGTCCACTGTTTGTGCAGAACCAGGCAGCAGCAGAAACATGGAGCTACTTTTTTTTTCTCCAGTCGTTGGTGCTACACAATCCAGGTAGATTCATCCTTGGGGGCCCTGTCACGTTCTTGGAAACCTAAAAAGTTACTGTTAGGAGTGGTAGAAATCCTAAACATTTTAGAAGTCATATATAGCATATTTCAAAAAGGTTTAAGGACCATAATCTATTAAGTACAATTATTAGGACTATGAGCCTGAAAGTTCAAAATGTAAGACTTTGCTTTAAGTTTTTATATTTTAGCTTCTGTTCCTAGTCCATACTTACCTCAACAGGTTTCCACTTGGCTGAGAGACACCATCCAGGAAGAGTTCCTTAAAGCTGCTGTGACCCACTCTAACTGATGCGATTGCTCCCTGTCCCCTCAGCTGAGTCAACTCGCCATTTCCCATCTTTGGCTAGTCTTTCAGCCTCCTTGGGCCCTGACAGCAACACCCTAGTTTCAACTGGAAGTAGTTAAAAAAAAAAGAGCGTGTATAGTTCCTTATACCCCTGCCAAAGGTTGAAATGTTAGGTGAAAAGGAAAGTTCCTGGCATAGGGGAGGGACAAAATGGCATACCAAGAAAGCTGGGCTCAGAATTATCAACAGGTAGATTCATTAACTGAAATAGTTGTACAATATGACAGGGCACGTAACTGGTTTATGCAACAAAGAGGCACTGAATAACTTTAAGACAAAACAAAAAACAAACAAAAAACCCCAAAACTTATCTCTATACAAACCATTCCTGGCTGTACTCAAAGAAACACTGCAAAAGGGGGAGCTGGGATGAAATAAATGACTAGTGCTTCATCCATTTCAAGACTCCATTTAGATAGTAACTCTGTTATGAGCCACCACAAGGCCTTTGGCCCTTCTACTAACTACTATTGGCTCTCAGCATCACTGATATCTTAACTAGATGATAATTCCTGTCTGGGTACCATTAAGCTGATGGTTATTAGACCCCAATATAAACAGGTGGCACATCACAGAGACATTCTTCTAGTTCCCCCCACCCCCTCACCTCCCCCCGCACCCCCAAGACAGGGTCTCTCTGTGTAGCCTTCGCTGTCCTGTACTCACTTTGTAGATCAGGCTGGCCTCGAACTCACAGCGATTCGCTTGCCTCTGACTCTCAAGTGCTGGGATTAAAGGTGTGTGCCACCACTCCTGGCTCTCTTCCAGTATTAAAGAAACAAAAGTTTTGTTTGTTTTTTTTTATATTTCTCAGCATTCAGAGGAGAATAACTCCTATACAGACAAATGTGAAGTCCTACCTTTCCTCTTTCTATATCACTTTTATCCTACCCTTTAACTTGAATAAAAACATCAACCAGCATTCAGGCAGGAACCACAAGCCTTTGCTTTTTGCAGCCACGAATTGGCTGCAGATACTTAAGTTCTTTGAGAGTAAATGAAATCACTGCATAAAAGGCAATTAGCCAAAATAACTTTGTAATTTGCATATTAATTTGTAAATTGCAGGTCAATCCTACTTTAAACTAGTAAAATATGGTACACATGCATATAAACATTAGCTTTCAGATTTGATTTTTTTATTATTATTTTATTTTATGTGTATGAGTGTTTTGCTTGCATGTATGTCTGTGTATCATATGCATGTGTGGTGCCCTCAGAGACCAGAAAAGGGGTGCTGGATCATTGGGAATGGGAGTGACAGATGGTTGTGAGCTGAGAAGAGGATGCTGAGAGTCCAAGCCAGGTCCTCTGGAAGAACTGCCAGTGCTTTTAGCTGATGAGCCATGTCTACTACCAGATTTGTTTTTGAAAGCTGTATCTGCACCTTGCAGCAATGTGTATGGCAGCTTCAAAGGGGCAGCTCAGATTTAAAAAAAGAAAAGAAAAGAAAACAGCAGCCTGGATACATCTGCCAAGGCTGCTGTGGTCCCTGGCTGGCATCAGGCTCCAGTTTCTTCGGCATTTCAACATAAACTCAATACACCCAGGGTTTTCCAGACCTTCAGTGCCACATAGGGACTGCTGAGCTTCCTCGATTGGTCAATTCTGGTTTTCTGATTCCCTGGTGAGCAAGTATTGTTGATATACCCAGCCTCTCTCGTGTAAGACAACTGAATAAATCCTTTACGCAGGCTGGGTGGGGACCAGATCTCCAGGGAAGGTTGTGAGTCTCAGGAATGCAGACCTTCCAGCAGGTTGGGTCCAGGAGGCTGGATCTCCAGGGATCATTGGGTGTTAATTGTATCTTCTGGAGAGCGCAGGCAGGTTTAGTTTATGGCAGTGCGGTCTTTCCCAGAATGCAGGAAGTAGTAGAATCACCTGGAGGACAACTTTCTCACAGACCATGGCATTAATTGTAGAATATAAATTACATATAGAATATGGCATTAATTTTGCCCCTACAAAACTCACAGTGATTGACCTGCCTCTGCCTCTCCAGAGTGCTGGGGTTAAAGGCGTGCACCACCACACCCGGCTTAGATTGTTTATGTAAGATAAATGAAATAAGTAAGAGTGAGGAGACACAGATAAGAAGGAATCCGGTAGGGTGTGCTTTCTAATGAACAGGAGCTATACTCACTATAAATCCCTGACTGAAATCTGACATCTCAGTTTCTGTGAAGAACGTATTGATGGAATTTATCCTTAATGCTACAAGTGAGGAAGCTGATTTAGAGGTTTGTGAAGTTGCTTAAAGCACAGACCTGCTCAATAGCCAGGCACCCATCCTAGGGTGCTTTAACTGGACAAGGTTTCCGGAAACAGCAGCTGTCCATGCACCACTCAGAGCAGCAGAACTGCTCAGCTACTGCTTTTAGACACTGCTAGTGCTGTGTCTGCCTAACAATCATTTTTCTTCCTGTGTTCCTTGGACTTTTAACTTTGTTGTTGTTGTTTTGTTTTTTTCTTTCTTTTTTCTTTTTTTTTTTTTTTTTTTTTTTTTTTTTGGTTTCTTTCAAGACAGGGTGTCTCTGTGTAGCCAGGCTGGCAGTGAACTCACAGCGATCCACCGGCCTCTGCCTCCCAAGTGCTAGAAATACAGGCATGCATCATCATGCCCAGCAGACTTTTAAACTTTTTGTTTAACTTAATCTTAAGCAATAACATCCATGAAATTATGGTTCACATATTACTTTGTCTGAATACATGGATTTGTTTAAATGATGCCAGTGATTAATATTAAAAGTATATCTGCTTACTGCCTAAAATTGAATGAAAATAAAAAGGAAAGGAACCTGACTGCTTCTAAGTCAGGTGAAGGAGAAAACTTTATTTTATTTTATTAAAGAATTATTTATTATGTATACAGTGCTCTGCCTGCATGTACACCTGGAGGCCAGAAGAGGGCATCAGATCACATTAGCGGTGGTTGTGAGCCACCATATGGCTGCTGGGAATTGAACTCAGGACCCTTTGGAAAAGCAGTCAGTGCTCTTAACCTCTGAGCCATCCCTCCAACCCGGAGAAAGCTTTATATAAAAGGGAGAGTGACAGTGAGGGGAAGGGAGAGTGAGGGAACTAGGTGCAGCAGCCAGGAAGCCCAAAAGAGAGTACAGTAAAAAGACCAGTAACCAAAAAGGTTGGATTACATTAGGAAGGGCAGCTGGAGAAAATGACATTCTAGCCCCTGGGCTGGAGAAATCTAGGGTATGGGGCTAGCCAGGAGGACCCTGTAACAGACAGAGGGATGCTGGGAGAACCTGGCAGCCAGTCCACTTTGATAAATTAAATAGGAGCCTCTGCCATTTGTCCCAGGGTTTGAGGTTTTTAAAAATTACCTTAAGTATTCTCTTATAAATACCTAAGATAAACGCCTGTTTCCCGCCGTGGTGCCTGGGAGTGTTGTACCAAGGTAGGGGCAAGTGGGACAGTCATATTTGTGGACATGCCTCGGCTTAGAGGAGATAAATTAAGCTATTTTTCTGAGAGGGAGAGAGGGAGGGAGCCTGACTCATATTTCCAGAGCAAATTGCCAATGCACCAAACAAGGAGTTTCATAAAACATTCTCCTGTGGCCACTTAGACTCTCCAAACAGCTGAACTGGAATTAAACTTGGGAACAATAACTGAGTATCACCAATGTCAGACAACTGACAGTTTCTGCAGCAAGAGCAGAATCAAAAATAATAAAACCGAATTGCAGGAAAGCACCTATGCTGCCTGCAGGAAAAGCGTCCTGGCTTTTGTGCTGGCCCAGCAGGAGTTGAACTGTTTCTATTCTTTCCTGTGAGTAAGTTGGGGAAGGAAGTCCTTGGGCAGTCCTTCTCTGCTGTAGAGTGGGAGGAATAACACAGGATTATTAGAGAAAGCAGGGAAGGGGCAGTGAGGAGGAGGACCACTATAAAATAAATTCATATTTTTGTGGGGGAAAAGAACCTTGAATTTGGTTTCGGCATTTGGATATGGTCCAATGCATTTAATAAGGGAGGGGGGCGGCTGGAAAAGTCTCAGAAAACACAACAAGGGTCATAGTGATAAACAATATTAAATTATCTCTAAAAGCTGTGAATATAAATTTTGACATTGGGTTGAGGAGTGTAGCCCAGTGGCAGAACACTTTCTCAGCATGCTCAAAGCCCAGATTTTAGTCACAACATTGAGAAGAAAAAGCATTTTAACGTATCTTCACATCTGACACTCTCCTTCCCTTATCCTTGGGTAGTAACTGGTACAGGCTCACCAACATCTAGACTTTAACTCAGAAGTTGAATGAGCAGACGTGATGCTCTTGACCTTTTGCTTCCTAAAATAAAAATTCCCTGAAGGGTTTTGAGTTGGAAGTCTTGCTTTCCTTGAGGAGACAGCATCTAAGTGACATCTTTCTCAAGAACCAGAAATGTGGGACTGCCCTCGTTTTTGTCTTGCTCTGGCTGGTTCTGTGGTCCTGTAACCTAAGCAACAGATCAAATGACTTCTGCTTGCTGAGGAGTCATTACAAAAGAATGGACGTTTATTTTCCCTCACATTCTTGGGACAAACTAACTAAGGCTGCACTCTATTTAGTAGGTTGAAGCTATTATTAAGCCTGGAAATTGTGAGGAGAGACCAAATCCGTGATTGCCCAATTAAAACAAGCTTTGTTTAGTACTGGCCAGGAAGGTGGACACTAGCCAGGTCCATACCCAGGATTCCCAGAGACTGGTGCTGAATTAAGTCAGTCAGATTTCTATAAAGGACAAACCCACAAGGCTAAGTATTTTCTCAGTTTGTCCAAGGAGGCAAAGCGTATACCCTGTTGTTCTTTCTGTCTGCATGTCTCCCACCTACATGTGACCCAGCGCATCCTGTGCAGTTGGGGCAACCAACCTTGTATGTTGAAGTTGTCAGCATATAGGCGGTCCCATTAGCCTGCCTTTTAAGGCCCTAGCAACCTCTGACATGATGACTTGCCACCACTGCCAGGTGCCTGCCAGCTGTGTACCTGATAAGAGGACCCCACCAGCATCCTTAGCTCCTCTTTCTCTTACACTCTCTCTTACAAGCCCTCTCTCTGTCTTTCTTTATCTCTCTATCCTGAGCACCTCTCTCCTCTCTCCACCTCCTTCCCACAATAAACCTCCTTTATACCAACTCTGTCACATGGCATATTAATCATTATTTTAACATTGGTGCTAATGTGGGCGGGGTGGGGCTTTCCCCGTTGTCCTGGCACACCAGCATCCCTTTTATGCTTGCCCACAACAGATTTGCTTTCTGGTCCACTGATTGCTACATTCTTAAATCCAGCACTGGTGAGCATGAGCAGCTATGGCTGGCCATTTTCGCTGTCCTTCTTTCAGACCCTTTCCCTGGGTGATATTCCCTCTTCTACCAACACTGACTCTTCTATCTCTTTCTCCCACATAGAAAAGCTTAGCACTAGGTGGGAACTGTGCCCGCTGGAGCATCTGCCCTTGGTCCCTGGCAAGCACATGATCATCCACTTGGCCAGCTTGTACTGACTCTTTTCTAACCCTCCTATACCCTTTGGAATGCCATGAGGTAGGGCTTGTAACTGGTTGATTTCTCTATTCACACACACACACACACACACACACACACACACACACACACACACACACATATTTTGGAGACAGGGTTTCTCTGCGTAGCCTTGGCCTCAAACTCAGAGATCCACCTGACTCTGCCTCCCAAGTGCGCCAACACATCTGGCCAAGTTGGCCTATATTAATTTTAGACTCATTCAATTGTTTACAGTGTTAGAACTTGGCTATTATGCTGTATCTTCATTCTCAAAAGGTTAAAATCACTGCCTCAAAATCCTGTTGTTTTATTAATGTTACTAATCTATGATATGGCTCTAGATTTATATAAGCTACAGACTTTTTATAAACTAAGTCATACAAGAAACTGTTATGCTCTATTCTGGTACATCATAGAAAAGTCAAAATGTTCCCACCCTCTTTATGGACTATGTTTATGATTTTTAAAGCTCCAATTTAGCAGAGATAAAACCTAAGGCCCAGCCAGGCGTGGTGGCAGACACCCTTAATCCCAGCACTTGGGAGGCAGAGGCAGGTGGGTAGCTGTTAGTTCCAGGCCAGCCTGGTCTACAAAGCAAGTCCAGGACAGCCAAGGCTACACAGAAAAACCCTGTCTCGAAAAACAAAACAAAACAAAACAAACAAACAAACAACCCTAAAGTCCTAGTCTTTAATGATTAAGAAATGCAAGTTAATAGTCATCTTTAAAATGATCAAATCCAGCTGGGTGCAGTGGTGCATGCCTGTAATCTCAGCACTCAGGAGGCAGAGGCAGGCAGATCTCTGTGAGTTCGAGGCCAGCCTGATCTACAAAGTGAGTCCAGGACTGTTACACCGAGGAACTCTGTCTAAAAAATAAATAAAAATAAAATCCTTTAACATGTCCAGAAACATATTTGTAGTCATGCTAAGAACCAATGTGATCAATTATAGGATTAAGCTTTATTTAGCCTCCTGTGCATGTTTTCCAAGTTAAATGAAAATTAACTAGAAACAAGCAAAGTTTGCCTGCATAGATCTACTTTAGATAGACATATGATCCCCAAACCCCCATACAGGAGTTGGTGAAAATGATTTTTAAAGTCTTAAAGCCCGAGAGGAGGTGGCTGAGTCTTTCCAACAGGCTCAGCTATGGCAGAGAGCTACACTCCAGATCCAGGCCTTGGCTGCCACCCTGAGGTCATTGGCATTCCAACAGAGGGAACAGAGAGTTCTGCTACACACCACACCACCAGGGCCCAGCCTAAGTCAACTCCACCAGGGACCTGTTTCCAAAGCTGCCAGGAAAGACACTGGTCCTGCAGGTGCCCCAAGCCCTGGCAGCCCACCGAGCCACGCCCTGCCTGCCAGCAGCCTAGCCACTGGAAGTCGAATACTCCCAAGCAGGCTCTTCCTCCGTGCTCAGCCACAAAGGCCCACCCCAACCAGCACAGGCACAGAAGACACTGCCAGACTTCAGTCTCTTCGGCCTGGTGGCCTGGTGGAGGGCTGATGGCTCCCAGACTCAGCAACCCCCATCACCTTCTCCAAGCCCAGAGTAATGCTGCAGGTCTGTTTACCTCACACTTGGGTCCCACTGTCACATTGCCAACTTCTCTCATGGGAGTGGACAGAATCTTTCTCCTTTTCCTCTAAGACCCCGACTTCTGTCTCAGGTCTTTGATTTGTTTAAAGGCTATTTGATGAAATATGTATCAGTTTAGGAGCAGAACTCAAGCCTTCAGATACCTTCTCAATCCTCTTCATGTGAAAAAAAAATCAGGTCTTAAGCCTCATTTCTAGAAATGTTACCACTATGTCTACACACAGACTATGTTGTTACCAGACTTAGAAAAATAGGTCTCAGATGTAACTCTGTACCTTCCTTTAGCTGAAGGACTGTGATTGCTCTCAGCAGTCTCACCTGTGTCTCATGATAAGCAATTGGAGGAGAGAGATACAAAGCTAGGTAAGGCCTAAGGACACAGAAGACCTATGAATGTATTTTAGAGTCTAAGAAGGTTAACAAATACAAGTAAAATCCTAGATGGTTATAAGAAGGTGATTTAAGTATCCAAATAAATAAATAAGTCAATAAATCTTCAGATTTCTTCCTGTTGCTATTCTACTGTTGTATTAAGACTTTTCAGATCCCAGCACTTGGGAGGCAGAGGCAGGTGGATCACTGTGAGTTCAAGGCCAGCCTGATCTTCAACGCAAGTCCAGGACAGTCAAGGCTACACAGAGAAACCATGTCTTGAAAAGCAAACAAACAAACAAACAAAAAAGACTTTTCAGAGCTTTGACATTAATCACTCAGTGGAGCTCTGATTTATTAATCTAATTCTAGCTATTAAAAAAATTCCACTAAGACCAGGCATGGTGGCACACGCCTTTAATCCCAGCACTCGGGAGGCAGAGGCAGGTGAATCGCTGGAGTTCAAGGCCAGCCTGGTCCACAAAGCGAGTCCAGGTCAACCAAGGCTAACACGGAAAGACCCTCTCTCAAAGCAACAACAACAAAATTCCACTCAGATCTTACAAGATTTTTTATTTATTTATTTACTTACCATCTATAATGTGATCTGATGCCCTCTTCTGGAGTGCAGGTGTACATGCAGGCAAAACACTGTATACATAATAAATACATTTTCTTTCTTTCTTTCTTTTCTTCCCCCTGCACACAGCCCCCCCCGCCCCCAGACATGGTTTCTCTGTGTAGCTTTGGCTGTCCTGGACTCGCTTTGTAGACCAGGTTGGCCTCTAACTCACAGCGATCTGCCTGCCTCTCTGCATCCCAAGTGCTGGGATTAAAGGCATGCACCACCACCACCCGACAATAAACACATTTTAATAAAAGTCCATTGTACCATCCATTATCATGGTTCCAAACTCAAGATTTTAAATTCCCTTTGGTTTGTCTTTTAAGTATAGATTTAAGAGGGAAGAAGCTTCTCTTTCGTGTCTGTAATCATACTGAAAATCAAGTGAGCTTTTTCCCCTTCTTCACAGGAGGCTTCTGCCTTCCCTGAGCTCATGTCAAAGAGTGTTCATACTGTTAAGCCAAAATCATTTCCCAAGCTTCTGCTATGCTATGACACCAAGATGTGTATCTACTGCCTTTTCCTAATATGTATATTTCACTGCAGAGTACAAACAATGGTGATGCTAACATGTTTAAAACTTATCTTCTTTGTAAACTTTAAAAAAAAAAAAAAGGAGTCTCGTAAACTACAGGAAATCCACCCAAATCCACCTCTAAGGTTGAATGGGCTCCAGATAAGAACTGCCAAACAACAGCCTGTTTCCCACCTATTGCTCATTTCGGAGGTGGGATTCCTCCCTGTTTCCCTAGTTTTGGGACTCCTCTCCCCCAACTATCAAGTCCATGAGTTCAAAAGTTTCATATATACACCTAGAAAAAGAATATTTTTCCCCTGCCCTACTTAACTTTGTCTTCTGCCCATATATATATGGCCCAATATCCTGTCAAGCCAAGGGGTTTACAACATTCATGACATTGCCAAAACAGCTACCTGCAGGTGCTCCAGTCTAACCGCACAGATCTCATGAGCTGGGCCTGCATTTTCCTTCCTAGCCACAGATATTCTCAAAGATCCTGGAGAGCAGTAAAGCAGGTATCCCAGGGCTCCCCCGGCCACGCCCCTTCTCTTAAGATCCCCAATGAACATGCCCTGAAGTCAGCAGGAAGCAGCCTGTTTAAACACAACACCCTCAATCCCTCCTCACCACCCCTCCTAAGTTTGTCTTTTTTTTTCTTTTTCGTTTTCTTTTCTTTTCTTTCTTTTTTCTTTGTAGTAGTAGTAGTTGTCATTGTTGTTGTTGTTGTTGTTGTTGTTGTTGTTGTTGTTGTTTTGTTCTTTGAGACAGGGTTTCGCTGTCCTGGACTTGCTTTGTAAACCAGGCTGGCCTCAAACGCATAGAGATCCACTTGCCTCTGCCTCCTGAGTACTAGGATTACAGGCCTGTGCCACCACTATCCAACAAAATGGAAGGAATGTTAGCATACGGGCGGTCCTGCTGGCCTGCCTTCAGGGCCCTTTTAGGGCCCTAGCAACCTCTGATGTCATCACCGGCTGCCACCAACCAGGTGCATCACTTCTATAAAGGCCACTCCATGCTCTTCTTACTCTCTCTCTCTCTCTCTCTCTCTCTCTCTCTCTCTCTCTCTCTCTCTGTTTCATCCCTCTGTCTGTTTTTTTATCTGTCATGAGTACCCTCCCTTTTCTCCCCCTCCCCCCTTCCCCACAATAAACCTCCTTTATACCAGATCTGTCTCAGGGCATATTAATCATTATTATAACAGAAGTGAAAACACATGGTTTGTTATCTTATATAAACATCACCCCCAGCATTTTAGAAAATTATCTGTCCTGGAGCAAGTGGGGCTTACAGATTACCTTTGGCCCTTATACAACCTTCATTTAGTTAAAAGAACATTTCGGGTCTTAGAGACTAGCTGTAGCATCTACACTCCTTATAATGGCTTGGAAGTAATAGTAACAAAGACAGGCATGCTTGTGTGTTCCTGGAGAGTAGCACTAGGCAGAGCCACCCCTGTGGAGTGAAGGTCTCGGCTGTCGCATCTGGCAGGAGCAGTAGTTGTTTCTTCACAGAAGTGACCTCCTTGGAACAGACTCTGTGACTTGGACAGTGGACATCCTGTCAGTGAGGTAACAAATTGAGGGCTTTCCTCATGCCCCTTCTTCTCAGCTTTATAAGCCTTAATATTCTTTCATAAAGGATGAACTGAGGCCCTCTAAAAATAGTCTGTTGAATTAGCAGCCTTAACAGACTTGATTAATTTAACCCCGGAAAACAATAAAATGTAGCATCCCTACACTTTCATTGTGTTAGTAATGTCAATGCAAAAACCAAATATCTCATTTAAAAGGGCATAAGAGTTTACTCTGAAGCCATTTGCGATGACCATAGGCCAGGAACATAGATTTAGGTTGTCCTAAATCCCATGTTCCAATATAAAAGAAGTTTCATGGATTTACAGAACAAAGCAAGTCATGAATCAAGGCACATCTACAGTACAGGGATGGTACATGAGAGAGGCAGGTTCAGTGAGAAGGGCCCAGATGCTGTCTTAGCTTTTGGGTTGGTGCAAGCTAGTGGGCTGCTAAGTTAATAGATTCACATTCAAGGAGAAGGGCTTTTAACACAAGGCATGAAAACCAGAAATGGAGGGTACTTGTATCCATCTTTGTATATACAACCTAAGTTATGGAATAAGATTATAACAATACTGAGAAGTTCGTGAGGGGAAAAAAACACAAATCAAATACAGTGTTTACCACAATGGTTGCCATATTAGTATTCTGAAAACTTTATTTTATGTGTATGGATGTTTTGCCTACTGCCCCGGCCCGCGGGGTTTTCAAACGGAACCTGGGAAGGGGTGCAGGAGTGAGAAAGGAGACACAAGAAACAAGAGGCAGGTCTGGATTCTGATCAAATTTCGTTTATTGAAAACTTTCACAGGGTTTTTATAGGTACAGAGGCATGGGTATTTGCGTAAGCGAGGGTTGCTATGGATACCTAACTCTGGAATGCTCCAGCAGGTGTCTACCTTTATGCCTGCTATAACCACAGAAGGGGGAGAAATTCCACAGAGAGAGAGAAGTAATAAAAGATCTGGTTAGTCAGGAAAAAGTTCCCGGAACTGCTGCTCATGGGCAGCTGGCCTTTATCTGATTTTACCAATAGTCTTACTGAAAAAGCTAGTTTATAGCCAGAAAGGAGTAGCTCTTACTATGAGCTCGGGGGTCTTAAAATGACCATCCCCCACAGCCTACATATGTGTCTGTGCATTACTTGTATCCCTGATGGTCTCAGAGGCCATAAGGGGACATCTAATTCCTTGGAGCTGGAGTTCCAGACAGTTGTGGGCCACCATGTGTGTGTTGGGAATTAAAGCTGAGTCCCACTTGTTTCTCCAGATCCCATATTAGTACTCTTCTGCTCAATATTCATATGTTTACTTATAACTTGCCACTTTATTATACATGCTTTAGTATTTTTCTAATTATTCATGAAAGAGAATAGACATAAATAAATAAATAAATAAATAAATAAATAAATAAAATGATAGATTTACTGTAATCATTTTATTAAGGGGGAGACAGGGTCTGAAGTATGTAGTATGTAATATTTACTAAAAAGAAAAAAACACTGATTTCTACTAAACATCTATAGAAAGCGTTCCTGTGAATCTCACTTTACACACTGTGGTGGCTTGAATGTGATGCCCCCGTTACACTCATGTATGTGGACACTTGGTCCGCAGCGGACGGTGTTGTTTGAGGAATTTTAGGAGTTGTGGCTAGAGGAAGGATGTTACTGGAGGAAGGCTTTGAAGGTGGAAAGCCTCGCTTACCTCCAGTTTGCTCCCTCTGCCTTGTGTTTACAGTAAAGGACATGAGCTCTCGGCAGCCTGCTTCAGATGCCCAGAGGCCATGCTTGACACTCGTTGCTTCTGCTCTGACATCACGGATTCCTCTGATCCCTCTGGAGCTAAAACATACTTTATCAAGTTGCTTCTGGCCAGGGCATTTTACCACAGTAACAGCAAAGAAACTAACAGGTTCATTAAAATGCAAATTAAAGCACTGATGTGCAAACATTATGTCATATTGACAAGGATTTGAAAGTTCCATTAGTGAAGACTGCGGAGGAAAAAAACAGAAGAACTAATAACTGTAACGATGTGAGATACAGATAGATGCTGTGAAGAAAGTGAATGTGGGATGAAAAGTTGGCCTTACAGCGCTACAAGCCCAGCACTGGTACACACCCATGTGTGCACTTGCACATGGAAACCAGAGAGCAACCTGGAGCATACCTCGTGTGCCGTCTGCCTAAAGTTTATTTCTACATTCTAGTTATTTGCTTATTTGTTTATTTATTTATGGAGGTACGTGCACACATGCCCCAGTGTGTGTGGAAGTCAGAGGAAAGCCAGCAGACATGGGCTCTCTCCTTCCAATGCACAGGTTCCCAGTTCAAACCCAGCTCAGCAGAGCTGGCTTCCCGTTCCTTTTCTTGTTTTGTACTGTTTTTCCAGGCAGGGTTTCTCTGCATAGCAGCCTTAGCCTACTGAGTCCTGGAACCGCTCTGTAGATCAGGCTGGATTGAACTGACTCACCGAGATCCACCTGCTTCTGCCTCCTGAGTGCTGGGTGTAAAGGTGGCCACCACCATGGCTGGATCCCACCTCCTTCCACCTCCTTTAAAAAGTTTTTTATTTTACTTATGTATTTATCATTTTATTTATTTACTTATTTATTTTGAGACAGAGTTTTACCCTGTATTGCTTGCTGGCCTGGAACTTGCTAAGTAGACCTGGCTGGTCTCAAACTTAACAGAGATCTGCCTTCTTCTGCCAAGTGCTGGGATTAAAAAAATATGCCACCATGCCTTCCCCCTCCCTCCCCACACACCACCTTTTTTTTTTTTAACAAAACAAGGCCTTTGACATGGAACTTACCAAATAAGGTTGCTTGCTGGACTTTGATTTCTAGGCATCGCTTGTCTCTGACTCCTCGCTGTTGAGATTACAAGTATGTACCAGAGTGTCCAGTTTTTTTTTTAAGTGGGTTCTGCGGAATCAATTATTATTATTATCAATTATCAATTATCAATTATTATCTATTATTATTATTATGCCTCTGAGTGACCAAACCATGTCCCTAGCCCCAGGGTTGCCAATTGTACACAGAATAGTCAAAGTAACTTTTCTCAGGGGAGATACTTGTGCAGAAACCTAAAGAAGTGAAAGCGGGCCTTCAAATCCCCAGAGTAAAGATGTTGCAGAAAGATGTAAGTGCAAAAGCTGACAGGTTTGCAAAGTATAGGCATGAGGAGAAGCCTGGTGCAATGGACACACAAAGGAACAAGCGGAAAAACCGAGAGAAATGAAGTTAGGGAGGTGGCAAGCGGCCAGGTGGGATACATAGGATCTGGTAGGTTGTGTGAAACAAAACAAAACAAAACAAGAATTTTATTTTATGAGCCAGTGCCATCTGTGATTGAGAACGGGGGAAGAGACATCATAGGGTTTATGTATGACAACAATCTGCGGCTGCTGCACTGTGGGGGAGGGGTGCAGGAGATGTGAAATGGAAGCAGAGGTCTGAGGAGGTCTCAGTACCTACTGTGAATGAGAGAATTCCTGGAAAGACGCTGTGTCAGTGAAGGCTGATCATCAGATCCTGGAGTGGCTGGGATGCTGCAAGTCCAGAGCCTAATTGTCCTTTACCTTGAGTGCCCTTTAGGCCCCTGGATAGCCATTGCTGGTCCAACCCTGTGTCACACCAACTATGTTGTGTGGTTAAAAGATTAAAATGTACTGATATGTTATCTCTGCTGACAAAGTAAGCCAATTCAAGCCAAATTAAAGCAGAAACGCAGGTTTATTGGGGGCATCGCTCTCGTGGGTTCATTGATCTCTGATTGATTAAAAGAGAATGAGCTAATGGTGAGACAAAGCTATATTATACAAATGCAGGTTTATTGGGACACTGCAGGGCAGAGAGGTGGCCACAAAGGGGGTGGGGGGAAGGACAGCAGAACCAAAATGTCTGGATTATATAGTGAAGGATCTCTGGGAGAAGCCACACCCTGCAGCAGGACCTAACAATCTCAAAGGACGGAGTCAGTGAAGCTGCTGTGCAGAAGGAGACGGAAAGGGGTAGACAGAGTGAGAAAGTGTGCAAGCAGAGAGAGGAGAGAGGAAGTGCAGAGAGAGAGAGAGGGAGAGGGAGAACCAAATCATCTGGATTGTATAGTGAAGAGCCCCTCTGGGGGAGAGGAAGCCATGTCCCTTGTCTGGGAAGTTCAGGGTAGAGGGCTGGGTATGCCAGCCATGCCCTGTAACAGGTAGGGACTGAGGGATGCTGGGAGAACCTGGAAGCCAGCTCCTCTTTGGTTAATGGCACCTCATCTGCTTGTCCCAGGTCTGAATCCTAATGCTAACAAAGCCTAGTTTGTACCAACCCACTTTCTAAGGGTCATCAGAGAGTCTGAGGCCATAGCTGAGGTTTCTCTGCACTGTTATATAGAATTTAGGAGACAGTTGCCGGAGTCCAGCATCTCAGGAACAACCTCCATCTTGCTGGCAGGGTCAAAACTGAGTTCATGTTCCCAGGCTGAGGGCCCAACTCCTAGTTTGCCTCTTCAGGTGTTCATGTTTGTCTGTTAACCAGTAAAGGACGTAAATAGAGGAGTTGCTGATGACCTAAACTAAGGCACGCAAGTCGTAAACGTACTGCCTGTCATGACCTATGCTGACTAGCTTACCCACTTCTTTCTTTTTAATTTTTTTTTATTTTATGTATTACATATCCAATGTTCTGCCTGCATGTATGCCTGCACAGATCTCATTAAAGATGGTTGTGAGCCATCATGTGGTTGCTGGGAATTGAACTCAGGACCTCCAGGAGAGCAGACAGAGCTCTTAACCGCTGAGCCATCTCTCCAGCCCGTGCTTGCCCACTTCTTTGTTCCCCTATCATTCTGAATTCTGGACCAGAAGTCCAGGAGAGGACCTAACTGAAGAAGCTGAGTTGAGGGCCCTGAAACCCGGCGACCTGGATAAATCCCAGTCACTAATGTTTACTTCCTTGCTCAGCACCTGTGCCAAACTGTGATTGGACAATGCTACAGCCTGCCTCACTCCCATCCTCTCCAACACATGATTGTGCTATGTTGTGTGACAGCAGGGATGTTGGATCCCTTGAAAGTGGAGGCAGAAGAGGAAGCAGAAGAATTCAAAAGGCAAGAAAGATTTGACCCTCTCTTTCTCTGCTTTGAAGAAGGCTATAAACCTAAAAATGGAGGAGTTTTCTCAGGAAAATGCCCCAGCTGTTAACCAGCGAATTCATGAGGACCTTAGTCTTATACAAACAAGGAATGGAATTCTATCAAGGTCTGCATGATAGTGGAAGTGAGTTCTCCCTTAGCCTCCAAAGAGAGGCCCTCACCTTGACTTCAGTCATCTGTGGTCCTAGCAGAGAACCCAAGCCAAGCCCACCTAGACACCAATCTGCAAGGTCATAGGTGAGAGCTATTTTAACTTTATTGTGATTGATTAAAGTAGCAGCAAATAATTAATACAACTGTTTCTTGTTTCCTGTGTTTTACTGCACAGAGAAGAGGTCTCAGGTCCTCACCACTCCCCGACAGTCTTCAAATAAGCTTCCTCCTGCGCCTAATCTCTGCATCCACTCTTTTCCATTTGTGAAATTCTCTAGTTATTTCTGGTTCTTAAACCTCCTTTAGATGACAGTTTAAATGTCACAGCCCACGCTGGCCGTGGTGGCACACACCTTTAATCCCAGCACTCAGGAGGCAGAGCCAGGCGGACCGCTGTGAGTTCGAGATAAGATGTTTTAAGTTAAGAGAGATGAGATATGATAGATATTGATCCTCAATCAGAAATTTATACCTAACAAGATAGGAAATATGTTTACTTCAAGTTTGCTAAATACAAATAGCCAAATCACTATGAATGTAACATTTACATAATTCCTGATTGTCTTGTCCTTCTTCCTGCTGTATGTAGTTTACTTTATTCATGTGTAACAATATAAATGTATATGTTAAAAAGAAACATAATAAAAATTTTTTAAATGCCACAACCCTTAACTGCTCCATCTTAAGTAGCATGTTCCTAATTTACTGTCTTACTTCCCAGTTATTTTCTGCCTAGTGTTAGTAGACCACCCCCATGCATAAAAATTCTAAGCACTTTACATTTAAACATTGTAAGGTTATGAGGTGAGCGATACTGTTTCCCGCTGTTCACAGGTAAGGAGATGGAAGCACAGAGACCAAGAAACTTGCAAGAATCACACACCTGGTAAAGGGCAACACTGAGATTTGAACCCAGGAAGTCTTCTTTCATGTTGTATGCAACTTTCTTTATTAGAAATAATAATCAGGGGTCTGGAGAAATGGCTCAACAGTTGGAGCACTTTCTATTCTTGTAGAGGACTAGAGTTGGTGTCTTTACCATGTCAGGTGGGTCTCAACCACCCATAACTCCAGCTCCAGGGAAGCTGACCATGTACACCTCTTCTAGCTTATACAGACACAACATGCATGTATACACATGCATGTAAACACACACACACTTTTTAAAAGATTTTTTTATGTACATGAATGTTTGTCTGCATGTATGCCTTGTGTCTATGCAGGCCAGAAGAGGGCATCAGATACCCTGGGGTTGGAATTACAGACACTTATGAGCTGCCAAGTGGGTGCTAGGAATTGAACCCAGGCTCTGTGCAAGGGTAGCCAGTGCTCTTAACCTCTGAGACACCTCTCTAACTTCAAAAAATAAAACTTTAAAAAAATAAAAGAAAAACATGATCAATTTCCTGAGTGTGTAACATTGCCCCAGAATATATAGTCTGTCTCATGTGGCAAAATGATTTGCTAGGAACGGTTTGTCAAAACCTACTGAGGCATGACGGAGGCTCATTCTTGCACTCATGACAGTTAACTCTGGGCCTCTTTACATTCCTGTGGAGGCTTCCCTGGCACTCCCCTCTGAGACATAGCTTAATTCTGGGAAGTCTTTCTGGTGACCTTCAACTATTTCCGTCTGTCTGCCTAGAGTAGCCAGCCTGTGCCTAACACACACTGCCTTCTCTGCCTCTGCAGGGCGAATTTCTCCTGGTAGGAGCCTGTAACAACTATTTCTATTTTCTTTCCTTCCCACACTAGTTTCTCTCTGGTCAGCACAAGTAGCCCTTCCCACCTTTGAATACCCAAATTACAATACATGTTCAAGAATGCTCTCCGCCCCCGCTGAAAGCCCTTTTCCCGCTATAAATAATAATCAGTGTTCAAGATCTCCCAGCTGACTCTATTGACTCCAAACAACCTAGTCAAGCCAAGACTCCAGCCTGTAAAACACTTCCTCAATAGACTGACATGAAACAAAGACACTCATTTCCAGGCCTTTAACCCAGGCTGCTGGAGTCCACCGGGGAGCTAATTGTTTAGATTTCCTGTATTTGAAGCACAAATGCTTCCTTTTCCAATAATAGACTCGCTAAGGCCTCAGTCAACACAGCAAAATTAGGGCCTTTGCAGAAAGCCTGTGTTCAGATAGCTCTCAGTGGTAATTTAGGTTGGGAGTCTGTGGGACTGCAACATGCTTCATAAAGGAATGGCAGGCCCTCTCAGTTCACGGACCGTTGATTATGGTTCTGGAGGGGCTGCCCTGGCAGCAGTGACTCTCTTATTCTATGTCCCCCATGAAGTTGAACAGGTGGGTGTGCCAAGGATGCAAATATAATTTACAAAGGAATGCACACTACTAAGCATAATATAAAACATTGTTTATGAAATGGGGTTTGACTCCCAAGCCAGCATTTGCTCCTGCCTCTGCCCTTGCAGTCCTGGGTTCCAGCAACGTCAAATCCTTTTCCACATCTCACCACATTTCTTACTTTTCCACATTTTCCTCTCCAGGCACTTGCTTGGGAGCATCTTCTAACATACCTACAAGGTAGATGACTCCTGTTCCTTAAGATAGAGGTGACATCATTTGTTAGCTGTGCCCTCTGGTTCTCCAGGGAGCAAATACAATGGGGAAAGGCATAGTTTGTGGCCTCCTGATTAGCAGGGAACATAGGAAGGAGAGGAGGGCAGCATGGAAGTGTTGCCTACTTATTTCTTATAGCCCGTAGGCCACAGACCAAAGAATATGTGGCTCTGTAATAGAAGCCTTTCTTGGGACCCCAAACCTGGAACATGTGGGAAGAATTTGACAGTGAAGGAGGAAAGAGTGAGACGGAAGTGACAGACCATCTCCCCCAGGGCAGCCCTTTAATACAGAGAAAAGAAAAACTCCATGAGGCAACATGCAGATTTCTCATTTCAGGAAATTATGACAATTGAAAAATACTCCACACTGGAACTCCTTGATTTATGAAAGACTTTTAAAAAGTTTTTAGCTTTATTTTATGCGTTTTGCCTACATGTATATTTGTGTACTGTGTGCATGCCTGGTGACCATGGAGACCAGAAGAGAGCATTGGATCTCCTGGAACTGGAGTTATGTAGATAGTGAGCCACCAAGTGGGTGCTGAGAATAGAACCTGAGTTCTCTGTAAAAGCAACTGTTACAGTGTAAATGTATCTATTTCCCTGAGGTAATAATTGTCAACTCAGAGGCTTGCTGCCTCTGTCTGCTAATTTAGGCCTAGTCCTGGAAGCTTCTAGCCTCCATACAATTTAATTTGGGCCCAGAATGTTTTCAGCCTTTTAAGACTTACTGTTCAATAAGCTCACCTTTTCCAGTTCTTTCTAAACTCTGGCTGACTAGTTAAACTCAGCTGTTCTGGCTCAAACTCCTCTCCTAGCTGATGGATTCAATCTGGCTTTTCTCAGTTTCTCACTGAATTGCTCTGTTTGGCCTCAAACTAACTCTAACAATTTGTTCTAATCTTCTGGCTCCTTCTCATTCTCTGGCTCGTTCTGTCTTCACCTGTAGCTTGCTCTTTCTTCAACCTCTTTCTATAAAACTCTCCCAGTAAAACTGCCTCTGAATTCCATGAACTGAACTGCTACAAATTCAACTCCACTGCACTGCCTCTCAGCTCACTCTCAGCAGAACTGCCTGAACAGCACTGATTGGAACTCAGAGATCTGCTTGCCCCAGTCTCTGGAGTGCTGGATTAAAGGCGTGTACCACCACCCTGGACCTAAGCTTTTCTTTACCTAAAACTTGCTCTAATACCTGGCTGGCCTTGAACTCAGAGACCTGCTTGCATCTCTCTCTCTCTCTCTCTCCTGGGATTAAAGGCGTGTCTGCATTCCAGATGGATCACACACACCTAGAAGGTCTTTGGATGTGATCTCTTACCAGAGCAGCCATGTTCTGAATTAAAATTCCCCTACATGGCAGAAATAATATGCCCTCCCAGTGAGAAATGACTCAGCACACCTAGAGACTAATGAAGGCAAAGCTCTGTAACAATGCTGGCCCTGATGGAGATAATGCTCAGAAAGGAGCTATCCTCCAACGGGTGAGCTGACTCTAGGCATGAAAAATGAGAGTGAGGGGATTCCATCACGCACCCCCATGACTGGATGTGAACTAAAGGATTTGGTGTTTTCCCTGTTGGATTTGGGTTCTGCCAAGGTCTAACCTATACCTGTTCAGTCCCCATCCTCCCTTTAGGAACGGAGTGCTTATTCTTCGTCACTGTGTATTAGAGGCGCATGACCCGCCATTTGATATTATGGGAACTCACAGTTAAGTTTGTCTTTAGTGTGAACTTTGGATGTTTGAGCGGTGACTGTGGAAATGTGCCCCTGCATGGGTCTATGACGGCACCTCCAGGAGAGTTCAGATGATGAGGGAAGAGCCATCCTGAAAGTGGACAGCACCATCTCAGCCGCTTGGTTCCAGAAGTGAGCTGAGAACCAGCATGCATCTCTCGGCTTGCTCATAGAATGTGCCGACTGTCCCAGGCTCCTGCTACCGTGCCCTCCTTCCCTTCCTCAGCTGACTACATCCTTGGAGCATGATCCCAAATAAACCCTTGCTTCTGTTAGTTGCTTCTGTGAAGTATTCTCTCACAGCAATGAGAAGTTACTAATTAATACAGTTACTGTGTGGATTGTATAAAGTATACCTATTGTACTAGGAACTATTTTAATCTGATAATGCCAACAAGTTTGGTCACTTGAAAAAACTACTTAAAACAAAAACAAAAAACAAGATCTCAGTGTGTTGCTCTGGCTGACCTGAACTCTCTATATAAACTGGCTGGCCTTGAACTCAGAGATCTACCAGCCTCTGCTTTCCAAGTGCAAGGATTAAGGACAGGCACCACCATGCCCAGCCTCAAACACTGTACTCGTTTATTCTTCTTTTGCACAATATCTTGATTGTTTTTTTGTTGATGGTTTGTATCTTTTACAAGCTGTGGCCAGTAACACATTATCATGGCTATAGTTACTTTAACAGTTTGTCTTCAAAACTTCACACTAGCGACAGGGTTGACTTGTACACTACCATCATGGGATGGGGATTTTGAGTAGAATACACTTATTATACTAGTGAGTTCTTTATTTCCTTTTCTTTTTCTTCTGTGTGTGTGTGTGTGTGTGTGTGTGTGTGTGTGTGTGTGTGTGGTTTTATCATTTTGTTTTGTTTTGAAACAAAGTTTTACTATCTAGCCCTGGCTGGCCTGGAACTCACGGAGATCTGACTGCCTCTGCTTCTCCAGTGCTAGAATTAAAGGCTACCCCAGCACTTCCAGCCCCTACTGGACACATTCCTCAACGCCTTGTTCAAGTTACTGTTTATTCAATCTGCTGGGTTCCTTAGCTTGATGATCTTAAGACTGCTCTTTGGAATGTCTTGTCAATTCAAATATTTCCGTTTAATTAGGACTGGCTTCTGGAGACTTACCCTGGTCTTTTATTTGCACCACAGTTCCATGTTTCTTCATTTTTTTCTTGGCTCCTCTATTGGCTTCTAAGCATGAGCTGATGTAGAAGAAGTGTGCCTCCACAGCTGGCCCTGTTGAGATGCTGTGGAGCTACAAACTCCTTGAGCTTGTTCATTGTGTACTTGTTCTAACTGGGACCCTAGCACACGTTAGGGGCTGAGTCCTCCGCTGGAGCCACCGTTTTGTGATGAAATTGAAGGAGGTACAAGGGCTGACGCTTCTTCCACTTCCTTCCCTGCCTGTAGAGAAGCAGAGAGCTAGAATTTTTCTCTCAATGCTCTGCCCTACACCGAGGAGACAGGCTGAAGCAGACGTCCACTCACTTGACTAGATTGCATGGAGTGTCTGTGTGTTTAAAAGTCACCCTTTTTGTTTTCTGTGGTCTAGGAAATGAGGCACGCACAGCTTTGTCAACCTGCAAAGCTAGACAAATCCTTGGGTGACAGTTATAAAAGCCGGAGCGCTGGATGCACATAGAAATGGCATTGGAGGCTGAGCACAGATCTGGGTTGATTGTCAGTCAGACCAGGGAAGATGGTGCTGCGAGCATTCAGGCAAAGGGAGGCTTCTGCTCACCTCTCAGAAGAAGGTGTCAGGTGTGGAGTCATTGCTGAAGGGAGCCAGGGAGAAAGGCTGAGGAAGTGCTCCTTTTCCTTCACAATCCCAGACACATTCTCCCTCTGCCATCCTCTAATGATGACTTGCAGGAGTTTGTGTCTGGAGCAAACTGGAGGAGACATTGTCATGAGCTCTCCCTCCCCTCCCCCACTTTTATAGAGATTCCGCCTTTCTTTCTTTTACTTTTCTTTTCTTTTCTTTCTTTGTTTCTTTTTTCTTTTCTTCTTTTTTTCTTTTTTTCTTTTCTTTTTTTTTTTTGAGGAAGTAGTGAGAGGTAGCAGATACAGATCTCTGGAGCAATCCAAGGGAGAAAGAGCACTTGTTCACCTGCTGGGTTTGCTGGCAGAGCCCGCCAGCCTCCTTCCACAGAGTGTTCAGCTGCACTGTTGCTGGAGCAATATGAGAAAGAAGGTTCAAGAACAACTGCTCCCTGTCCTCCTAAGCAAAAGGTTTCACATCATCCTTGAAGGACAAACTCCTGGTTTGGAGCCATTGCTGAAGCACTCTGATGACCACTTCCTTTTAAAATGGTGTTCTCTGGGGTGGGAGTATAAACCACTGGTAGGATGCTAGCAGGTACAGCCCTCAACTCAATCTCCAACACCACAGTAAACAAGCCACATGGGCTGGAGTGGTGGCTCAGCAGTTAAGAGCACTTGTTGCTCCTTCAGAGGACCCAGGTTCTATTCCCAGCCCCAACATGGTGGCTCACAAATACCTTCTTCTGGCCTCTAGGGGCACCAAGGACACATGTGTTGCATTAGACATACATGTGGGCAAAATATTCATATATACATATAAGATAAAGATTTATTAATCTGAAGCACAAACACCTTAAAGCTAAATCACAAATTAAATAAAACATGAAGTTGTTTTCAGTAGCATGTTGCTACTTCCTGTCTGATGTTGTTGCCGTGGAAACAGGAAGGAAGAAAGAGGCTCTTTAATATGTTGTACTTTGGGGAAGACAAGCAGGATAGTGGATGTTTGACAAGGGAACATTATTAAACCCACGAGACCTTAGAGAAGTAATGATAAGGAAGTAGGAGCAGGTGTGATGGTAAATGCAAGTCCTTAAATTCAACCTGCTTTGTAATTTTACCTGTGGTCCTCGGAGAAGCTAGTGTGGACCAAACACATATTCAGTATCTTCTATTTTTCTTTTTTCTGTTGTTGTTGGTTTTTTGAGACAGGGTCTTGCAATATAGCTTTGGCTGGACTGAAACTCCTTATTAGACCAGGCTAGCCTTAAACTCAGAGAAATTTGCCTGCCTTCCGAGTGTTGAGATGAAAGGTGTGCATGACCATGCCTCCCTGTCTCTCTGTCTAAGTATAAATTGATAGGCTGATGATCAGTTTGGAAAGTTGCAGGGAAAAAGAGAGAACTGACTGGTAAGCTGTCCTGTGACCTCCACATGCACATCATGGCTCATGTGCACCCACACAATAAAATAATAAAATATTATAACAAAAAGAACAAGAGAGAAGAGACTAAGGATTTGAGGGAAGACAAACAAGAAAGAATGAAAGAAGGCCAGGCGGTGATGGCACACACCTTTAATCCCAGCACTCAGGAGGCAGAGGCTGGCGGATCACTGTGAGTTTGAGGCCAGCCTGGTCTACAAAGTGAGTGTAGGATAGCCCAGGCTACACAGAGAGACCCTGTCTCAAACAACAAAAACAAAAACAGAAAAGAATGAAAGAAAAAGAAAGAAAGATGGACAGGGAAACAGTAGGAAAAGAAAATTCTGGGTATAGAATGATTTATGCAAGTATTTGAAAAAATATCAACATACTTTCCTTTTAATTGCATCTTCTTGAATTTCTTCTCTCCCATACACACCTGAAATTCTTGCATTTGAAGGGTGTTTTTGCAAACAATTAGATATGACCACTGAAATAAATATGGGATTCAGAGAAACTACATTAATTGACTGCTTTATCTAACAATGAGCTATTGAGAGCCTTTTTGTGTCCGGCCCAAAGCGTAGGAGTAGTACTGATTAGACAGAAACCCTTTGGAGATTTCATTAGCCTTGAGCTCACTAGCGCACCCAAGATCCCCACTCTATCACAATAAATGTCTTCTCTTGAAATCGTAGCAGGAGAACACGGCAGGTGAAAGTGTCCACCCCAAGGCTACATACAGGTAGGTGCTTAGTGTAATCGCCTTGTAATGACACTATTAAAACTCTAAGAATAGTCAGCGTGCTCTTTTGAACTTTATAAGGCAATGGAAGAATTTCTATAAAGAATATTAGAAAGAGTTACCGATCAATCCATCGAATTGATGGGAATGTGGTTAGTGTGATTGAGGGTTCTTCTTCCCCTCTCTCGAGGGCTCTCCCACGTGACAGGGTCCATTAGTGTGCATCTTAGTGCAGGGAGCTGGTCTTCTGCCAGTTATCACACTTGTTCCACCCTGGGGGGACCAGTGGGTTTCCAAAGAGAAATTGGATTTGGACAACTCAGCTTCCCCCTCTTGGGGTATGGTGGGAGAGAGGAAGCTTGTGGGTTTCTTTCTCATTCTCCAGGGACAGGCCCTGAGAAGGAGGAATGGATTTGCCTAGGAACTAATAGGTACATCTGAACACTCGGGTTTTGGCATTTCTGAGCCTACTTGCTCAGACATCCGCTTTCCCAGCTAAGCTTTGTGAGCAGTGAAGGTGATCCCTCTTGCTTTCCGCCTGTCTTACTTTTATATTGCTCCCTATTAAGTCAGAAATCAGGTAAGAAATGGGTGATAGTTATTGGTCCTTGTTGCTCCCCAGTTTGTCATCACTGTGACATATATGTGTGTGTGTGTGTGTGTGTGTGTGTGTGTGTGTGTGTGTGTGAACCAACTGCAGGGAGGAAGGAGTCCTTTTGGCTCCTGGTTTTGGAGGATTCAGTTCTTGCTCATCAGGTCTGTAGTGAGGCAGAATATCACAGAGGGGCAAAAACTCTTGCATCATGATGACCAGGAAGCAGAGGACATGGAGGAGAGTGGGCCAAGGTCAAACATAGCCACAAAGAGCACACTCCAGGGGCCTTCACTCTAGCTAAGTCTGTTCTCCTAAAGTTTCCAAAATATGGCTGCCATTTACATTCAAGCCACAGCAGTCCTTTCAATTAAGTTAACACTGCTCTAGTAAGTGTGTAAATAAAAACATAAAACTCAGTGGAAAGTGTCTAAGCTCTTTAATTGACCTGGGTTTTTAATTCAAGATAGTAAAGCCAACCAGCTCAAACTGACCTTGTCCCTCCTTTACCACCGATAGCAGGCTTAGCATTCCTGCAAAGACTAAAATGGCGTAAGTATCAAACACGATGCCCAGTATTAAAAACAGCATCATGGTGGATGTAGTGGTGGGTGATTGTAGCTGTCCAGTGCTGGGATAGTCATTAATGTACTTGCCCATTTCTGGAAAAATAAATGTTTTAAAGAATGTTACATTAAAAAAAGATTTGCTTTATTTTAATTATGTGTGTATACATTTCTGTGTACGGCTATATGTACATGAGTGCAGAGTCCTACGAAAAACAGAACTAAGGGATCCCCTAAGCTGTGAAGTTTCAGGCAGTTACAAGCCACCTGAGGTGGGTGCTGGGAATTGAACCCAGTCTTCTTCAAGAGCAGTCAGTACACCATCTTAACTGCTGAGCCATCTCTCTGGCCCCTGTACCTGTTTTTTAAAGGGATAGCTAACTAAACTGTAAATCTCCCCCATGGAGGAATACATGTCTTAATATTTAAAATATCTGTGGAATCCCAGGAGGGAAATGAACTAAAACAAAGTAAAAGTACTTGTTTCCAGTTATTTTTGTTTTGTTTTGTTTTGTTTTATTGTTTGTTTGTTTTGTTTTCTGGTTTTTCAAGACAGGTGTCTTAATTAGGGTTTTTATTGCTGTGATGAAACAGCATGACCAAAAGGCAAGTTGGGAAGGAAAGAGTTTATTTGGCTTACACTTCCAAATAACTGTTTGTCACTAAGGAAGTCAGGACAGAAACTCAAACAGAGCAGGAACCTGAAAGCAGGAGTTAATGCAGAAGCCATGGAGGGGTGCTGCTTACTGGCTTGTTCCTCATGACTTGCTCAGCCTGTTTTCTTATAGAACCCAACACCACCAGCCCAGGGCTGGCACCACCTATAGTGGGCTGGGTCCTGACAGCCTGCTCTTGTGGAGATATTTTCTCAATTAAGGTTTCCTCCTTTTTGATGATGCTAGCTTGGGTCAAATTGACATAAAACTAGCCAGTACAACAGGGTTTCTCTGTGTAGCCCTGGCTGTCTTTGAACTCGCTCTGTAGACCAGGCTGACCTTGACCTCAATGATACACTTGTCTCTGCCTCCTAAGTGCTGAGATTAAAAGTGTGCACCACCACACTCAGCATAAGGTCTATTTTTTAAATTTCATACCTAAGTACCATATTTACATCATTTCCTCACCTTCTTCCTCCTCCAACTCCTCAAATTCATGACATCTTCAATTTTCTCCCTCCCTCCCTCCCTCCCTCCCTCTCTCTCTCTCTCTCTCTCTCTCTCTCTCTCTCTCTCTCTCTCACACACACACACACACACACACACACACGGACATACACATACAGACACACATGGACACACATATCAGTTTGTGCCCCTTTCACTCCAGGGGAAATAACATGAAGTGGTTCTGCTCCTCGTGAGCTTGTTCTCTTCGCACGTTCTTCGCTGTTCTGGGAGGGGCTTAAGGCTGTCCTTTTGGCAGACGCTGTAGGGACAGAGCAGGCCCCACCCCTCTGGTGCTCAGAGCTTTCCTAGCTCTTGCCACTCTGCAGCCAAAGCACAGCAACACAACGTAAATAAACTGGCACAGGCAGGAACTGTTTGTGTAAAGAACTAATGAGCGGTTTGTAGAGAGCAGGAACTTCACACGTCACCGTCCTATTGGGATGGCCCATGAAGAACCATCCGAAGAGTCAATTCATTCAGAACAGAGTATTCATATGCGTGCAAACCATGGACATACATGGAATAAATAAATGGAAACCTACATATCACCTACTCTTCTTGTTGGGGGTAACAAAACAGTGGACAAAAACAAAAGTAAAAAACATACTTAAGAGAAGAAGGCTTAGCTGGTTGTGATGGCCTTTTATCCCAGCACTTGGGAGGCAGAGGCAGGTGGCTCTCTGAGTTTGAGGCCAGCCTGGTCTACAAAGTGAGTCCAGAACAGCTAGTGCTACACAGAGAAACCTTGTCTTGAAAACAAACAAAAAAACAACAACTACAACAAAAACAGAGAGGGTTTGGTGGCAGGAGATTGAGGAGGTTGGTCACAGTACTTCTACAGCCAGAAAGCTGGGGGGAAAGAGGAAGTAGGGCTGGGTCAGAGAACCCCAACCTCCCCCACCACAGGTCAGAGAACCCCAACCTCCCCCACCACAGGTCAGAGAACCCCAACCTCCCCCACCACAGGTCAGAGAACCCCAACCTCCCCCACCACAGGTCATAGAACCCTAACCTCCCCCACCACAGGTCATAGAACCCCAACCTCCCCCACCACAGGTCAGAGAACCCCAACCTGCCCCACCACAGGTCAGAGAACCCCAACCTCCCCCACCACAGGTCATAGAACCCCAACCTCCCCCACCACAGGTCATAGAACCCCAACCTGCCCCACCACAGGTCAGAGAACCCCAACCTCCCCCACCACAGGTCAGAGAACCCCAACCTCCCCCACCACAGGTCAGAGAACCCCAACCTCCCCCACCACAGGTCATAGAACCCCAACCTCCGCTACCACAGGTCAGAGAACCCCAACCTCCGCTACCACACAGTGAATCCCTTCTGGCTTCTGGCATAGGTCTACTTCCTAAAGGTTTTCCTCCCTCCCTTCCATCCTTCCTTCCTTCCTTCCCTCCCTCTCTCCCTCCCTCCCTCCCTCCTTCCTTCCTTTCTCCCTTCTTTTCTGGGTTTCCCTGTGTAGCCTTGGCTGTTCTGGACTTGCTTTATAGACCAGGCTGGCCTCGAACTCACAGAGATCTGCCTGTCTCTGCCTCATGAGTGCTGGGATTACCAGTATGTGCCACCACGCACACCTGGCTAATGTTTCTAAATCTTCTAAAATAACTCCATCAGCTAGGAGGAACCAAGTGTTTTAAACCCAAACTTAAAGGAACATTCCATGTTCACACCACAGTGTATATGGATCTGGTTAGGCTTATTAACTAGGGCTATCTTGACAACTATTCAATTCAATAATTTGTCATAATAAAATCAGGTGATTTCCCAGGTCCTGTTCCCCCCACCCCACTTCTTTTAAACAATACTACACATGTATAATGCTCTCTCATTAACTTCCAAGGAGTCACTTTTCAGTTGACTTGTACCTTTTTCTTTGTTTTTAATTATCACTTTTTTTCCAAAATAATATTTTTATTGATTCTTTGGGAAGTTCTCCTCGTACACCCAGGTCACACTCATTTCCCAGTCCTTTCATGCCTGCCCCCACCCTGCCCTTTGTGGCCTTCCCCACCCCCACCCCCAAAAGGAAAACAAGTCTAATTTGTGTTGTCAGTATACTCACTAGAGCATAGTTAAAATCCCAGTGACCTAGCTCCCAAAAGAAAACTGAGCCCTTCCCCATCAGAAGCCATCAACTGTGGAGAGCTACACTTCAGCATCCTTATCACAACCGTTAGAAGTTCTCTTTGATGGCTTCCTGATTTAGGCTGTGATTTTTGGTGGGTGGAAGTTGGGGTGGGGCAGAGATTGTCACAAAAGCCTTCTACGTGCTTTTTTTTTTTTTTTTTTTTTTTTACCAATTGTGTGTCTCAGTCATCGTTATCATTGCCAAAGTAGCTTCCTTGTTCTTTATGGTCACATCAGGGCTTCCTCGTGGTTTCTCGCAACAGCACAGATCATGATTTGCAATAGGACCACGGACCCTGACAAGGCCTTCAGAGGTAGCCTGGACTGTGTGCATCAACATGGCCTCAGGGGGCAACACAAGCCACTCACACCAACACGGCCCGCAGCAGCACCATAGCCCATAGAAACCAACACGACTTCAGGCCACGGCATAAAGCACAGTCCTCCCCGCATGGTGTTGGCGGTAACATGGGCCACAGACACTGAACTGGCTCCAGCTGCATCAGGGCCACTGACCCACACATGGCCCTCAGCAGCTGCATGGACCACAGTGGTCCTTCAAGGAGGGCCAGCTGAGGAAGTGAATCATTGTTCAACTAGAGCCAGGGTAACCCTAGGCCCAGGAGGCGTGTTCAGCGTCTGCATCTGCCTGAGCTCCAGGCTGTTGCACTCCACCCCACCAACCACATGGACCACTGTTGACCCCAGCCCTCTCTCACACCTGTCACCACCATTTCATCTCCATTTTCTCCTCTCTTCACAGCGTGAGTACAGCTTGGCTCTCCCAGCCTTCCCTCCTCTCCATTGCACTTTTATTCATCTGCAGGCCTTAAGGCCCTGTTTTTTTGTTTTTGTTTGTTTTGTTTTTGAAACAGGGTATCTCTGTGTAGGCCTGGCTGTCCTGGGACTTACTCTGTAGACCAGGTTGGCCTCGAACTCACAGAGATCTGCCTGCCTCTGCTCCCCAAGTACTGGGATTAAAGGTGTGCACCACCACTGCCCAGCACCCATTTCCTCTTATAAGAGAAAAATTAGTTTGTGGACAAAATATACTAGATTAAGTATATTGTATTTTATTTTAAATGTTTGAGCGTTTTGCCTTCATGTGTGTCTGTGTAGTATGTACATGCCTGGAGCCTGTGGAGCTCAGAAGAGGTTGTTGGATCCCCTGAGACTGGAGTTATAGAAAGCTGTGAGCTGCCACATGAGTGCTGGGAATCAAACTGGGGTTCTCTGGCAGAACAGCTAGCACTCTCAACTTCTGGGCCATTCTCCAGTCTCTAGACCCATCCAGCCAGTGTCAACTTGAAATGACCTAAGCAAAAGTGTGTATTTATTGTCTGTCTTAGTCTAGACGTGTAGGGCACTGCTGGGCAACGTGGAAGTCCTACCTCCTCCAGTTAGCCGTTCTAACAGGCTTGGAAAAGGGGGTGACTCCCATTTGACCCCAGCAGGCCCCTAAATCTCATGTGGTGAGAGGTGTCACAGACCTGGTCCTCCTCAGCATTGCTAAGGGCTGTTTCTCCTTCCTGAGATAAGGCTCTGGAGATATTTCCTATAAACAGAAGCCACATCCTGGTGTCTTTCCTTTTTTTTTTTTTTTAAACAACTCCCAGGGCTTAAAAAACAACAAACAAACAAACAAACAAACAAACCAATCAAAACCCAGGACTCGCAAGTGGGGGTCGCCTTGGTGTGACCTTTTGTCCTTCTTTCTCATTCTTCTTCCTTTTTGGCCTATGTGGTCCTTTTTCATCCTTCCTGTCCTTTTGGTTCCCTTTTCCGTTTTTTGTCTTTTAGCTTCTGGCTTAGCTTAGACTCCCCTTCTGCATCAAATGCATGGGCTTAGAATGCACAATAAAGTTAGCATGCTCAACCAACTGGCTTTTCCAGCAACTGCCACTGATGCTTTCCAATCCCAGGCAATGGGGACTTCCCTCCCCACTTGTGAGGAGCAGCAGGGCCTCTTCCGGGCAGAGAGGCCTGAGAACCTGCATTGAGAGCAGGAATCCATTGAATACAGGTAAAAGCCTGCACTCACTCCAGGAGAGCCGCCGCTGGGCTCCCAGCTTCAGGTGCCACAAGCCCCACCCTTGCTCCCCCCATCGCAGCAGTGCACCAGGGCCTCAGAACTGTTCACAGACAAGCTCCCCCAGAGCTCCGGGCTCAGAGAAATGGAGGATGACTTAGACATATTGAACTTGAGGTCTGGCTCACTGTTCAAACCGACACTGTTCAGAGACCATAGGCGGATGTGGTGGCACTCTCTGAGAAGTGAGGCAGGAGGATCAGGAGTTCAAGGCTTGCCTGGGCTAGGACCTTGACCTGCCCTCCTGAAACTAACCACCAATAATTATGATCTGGGAAAGTGGCATTAAACTGGTGGATCTTGTCACATTTAACTCCTACACCTAAAATTGGGATAAATCCTACTACAAGGAGAGAGATCAATGGAAATCTCCTAACCAAAAGATTCATCTTTTCGGATACTGTCTGAAGGGATCAGTGCCAGAGCCCCAAACTCACTACACTAACCCTAACCCATCTACTTTTCTACCACACAAACTAGCAAGACAGCCAGCTCTGAAATGACTAATACACATCATGTAATATTCTCCTCAGAGAACTGGCCAGGGAGAAAACACATAGGTTGTTTTATATAGATTTTCTCCCAACCCCAAACAATGGTGATTAAAAAACAAAGAACAATGAAATGTATATAAATCTACATCAGAGACAACTTTAAAAGGGAAAATTTTAGCTGGGAGTGGAGGTGCTTGCCTTTAATCCCAGCACCCAGGAAACAGACACAGGCAGCAGTGAGTTTGAGGTCAGCCTATTCTACAAAGTGAGTCCAGGACAGAGCCAGGGCTCTGTTACAGAGAGAAACATTGTCTCAGAAGACAAAAAAAAAAAAAAAAAGAGAGAGAGAGAGAGAGAAAGAAAAAAAAGAAAAAGAAAAGAAAGAAAGAAAGAAGAAAAGTTTTTACAGATGGGTATGAGCACAAGGATAAAAAGAAGGGACAGAATTAATCTCATTCCTAAGTAATGGCTAGGTGTTTTAGGGACACTCTTTTTTTTAAAAAAGCCCACATCTTTACTTTCCAGCTTCTATGTATAGCTTGTTAGACTTTGCATCTTTATCCAATCAACACAACGACAACTCTACAATCCAGTGATCACTCAACTTCCAGAATCTTATATTCTATCTGAAATTATAGAAAATATATGTTATATTGGAGGGTTGAGATTAGTGCTTGCCAAGTATGCAACCCCCAAAATAGTTTTCATCAACTGTCATTGAAGGAAATTTACTACTAGTTTCTGGGAAGACAGGAACAGGTGGATGAACAGAACTTTTTTTGAGCAATGTGATATTTTTTGGGGAGTAGAGATGGCTCAAGAGCAGCCACATCACCATAATGTCCATCCCAGCATGGATGACGACTCAAAAACAGAAATAAGAACAACAACAACAACAACAACAACAACAACAACAACAACAACAACAACAACAAACCTGCAGCCTTGGAGCTGTCTGTACAACCCTCATGAAGCTCTACCAGCCACAGAGAATCCTCAGCAACCTCATGGCATATAAACCCTGGGGAGGGAGAGGCCTCGTGAACCTGATAAGCTTTAGGGACTTCCTGAAACTTTTGAGTTTTACTGCCTGAGTTACTATGTAATACATTCTTATCATCTTAATATTTCTGAGACCTGACAAAAGCTGAACACACAAGGGGTCTTGAGGGAGATGCTAGAGAGAATCTCAGTAGGTGCAGGAAGAAGATGGCGCATGATAGCTGGCCTCAGTTTCCATTATTTGCTAAATATCTAAGTGCTATAGATTTCAGCCCCAGCTGACAGAATCTTTAGCTCCCTCCCTTCACATCAACAGCCTTACCATCCAGCTCCCAAAGAGCTGAGGCTTGAAGGACCCCTGAGTTGCGGCAGAAGAATATTCTGTTTCTGTGTTTCTGTCCTACAGTTCTCTTGATAGAAGGGCAGCTTGCCTAGAGCTGTAGTGTGGCACTTGGGATCTAGTCAGGAGAGAAAAGTCACACAGCAGTTTCTAGAAGGTAAATTCAGTATGAATCTGATGTGGAAATGAGGAGTAGAATAGCAAGAAATTAGCTACTTAAGGAATAAGAACAGGTGCCGGAGACTATGGCTGAGGGTTAAGAGTATTGGCTGCTTTCAAGGGGCCCAGGTTTGACTCCCAGCACTCACATGGCAGCTCACAACTGCCTGTAACTTCAATTCCAGAGGATCCAAAGCCCTCTTCTGGCCTTTGCAGGCACCAGGCACACAAACGGACACACAAATACATGCAGGGAAAACTGGCCATATACATTTTTAAAGGGGGAAAAAGAAGAAGAATTGTAAAGAATAAAGAAATAGAAATCTAAGAAAGAAAGTGCTGAGCCGGGCGTGGTGTCGCACACCTTTAATCCCAGCACTGGGGAGGCAGAGGCAGGGGTCGTAGTAAGTTCAAGACCAGCCTGGTCTACAAAGTGAGTCCAGAACAGCCAGGGCTACACAGAGAAACTCTGTCTCAAAAAAACAAAACAAAAAACAAAAAAAGAAAGAAAGTGCTAGGCTAGGTATGGTGGCACATGCCTGTGAATCAAGCACGTCGGAGGCAGAGGCAGCCCTATCTCTGTGAGGTTGAGGCCAACCTGGTCTACAAAGTCAGTCCAGGACACCCAGAGATTGTTACACAGAGAGACTTTGTCTTGAAAATGAAAGAAACAAAGAAAGAAAGAAAGAAAGAAACAAACAAACTGCCAGGGCTGAGGTAACAAGAGAAGAGCTCCTCCCTTGCCCAATGGGCTGTGATCTTGACCTGTTCCAAGAGGGTGTGTGCAGTGGCTCCTTCGATGGCAGATAAGTCACTGTGGCGGAACAGGATTTGGAATCTCGTCATGGAATCTTCCCTAATTTCACCTTTTACGGTAATGGGCAAATTGTTCGCAGAAACATTCTACCCGGGGAGACTAGACTAGTGGGGAGGCTGATGTCTCTGGAGGTTGCTGGCTGCTGGCTGCTCACTGTGCATGGCAGAAGCTGGCCTCTGGAAAAGCTGAGAGTGCTGTTGTTCCTGCTCAGTGAGCGCCTGAGGAAGGGAAATGCTTCTTTTTTTTTTTTGGTTGTCTTTCCCACTGTCAATAAGACTTCAGGGTCAGCTGTTACAAGGGGGGAGGGAAATCACATGTTAAAGGCCTATATTCACTTTTCAAAGAAGAGTTTAAAGGAGTTAGTTTGGGGCCAAGAAGCAAAATAACAGGTTCACAGGGTACCAGAATGTTTTTGTGAAAAGCAGCTAGATGTCATTTAATTAAGAGACACACCCCCATGGAATCTATGGGGCATACTTGGCTTCTATATGATGGGATTTTTATTTGTTTGTTTTGATGGGACTAGGTATTGGATCAGGGGCCTGTACGTGCTGGCCAAGCACAGTAGCACAGAGCTATATCCTCAGTCCTATGTACATCTATTTCACTCAAGTGAGCTGATGTCAGAATGCAAATAAATAAGTGATAAATAAATAAATATTACAGATTATATAGATAAGTGATTCTATATAGTATAGAATATATAGATATACTTGATATATAGATATTTGATTCTTCAAATCACATGCCATAAAACCTTACTTTAAAAAATAAAATGTGTTTTATATTTATTTAGTTTTTGTTTTATGTGTGTGGGTATTTTACCTGAATGTATGTCTATGTACCACAGAGAGCAGAAGAGCCTCAGAGTCCCTGGAACTGGAGGTACAGTTGCTAGCCACCACGTGGGTGCTGAGAAGTGAACTCAAGTCACCCTTGAGAACAGCCAGTGCTCTTAACCACCAAGCCATCTCTCAAAGCCAGTCCCCAGACATGATTTTTTTTATTACATTTATTTCATTTTAGAGGGACACAGGCTATGTCCTGTGTGGAGGTCAGGAAAACTCCTTCAGGAGTCATCTTCTTCCACTCTATAGGTCCTGGGGAGAAAACTTGGGTCCAGGCTTGGCTGCAAGTGCTTTGTCCACTGAACCATCTCACTGGCCCACAACAAAACTATTGGGAGTAAGGTCGAGGTCGGGGTCGAGACCGGGCTTCTCTGTGCAGCCCTGGCTACAGAGTTTCAAAGAGCACCAGCAGCGGTGGCACACACTTGTAATTCCAGCACTTGGGGAGGCAGAGGCAGGCCAGCCTGGTCTACGAAGTGAGCCCAGGATAGCCAAGGCTATACAGAGAAACAAAACAAAAACTAACAAAGAAAACGTGACTTTTAAAGCACCTCACAAACACGTCATTTTTCTGGACATTTAGAGCTTTTCAGTTTTTTTTTTTTCACTCATGCTAAACACTGGAAAATAGAACCCATGTTATCTCGCCTGAGATAATGAACTTACAAGGAGAAAATAATTATTTTAGCTCATGGTTTTGAAAGTTTCTGTCCATGGTTGGCTAGCAGTGTCAGAAAAACACCATAATAGCAGGAGCAGGACCAGGAAAGTGAGACAGAGCAAAGCTACACAGTTTCTGAGAGGAAAAGAGAGGAAGCAGGAAAGACTCCCACAATCCCCTTTGGCAGCAGGTCTCATTGACTTAAGGACCTGGCACAAGACCCTCTTTCTCACGGTCCACAACACCTCTCATGGTGGCTGTACCACTTGCATGCCAGAGGGCTGTTTAGGCACTCTTTGAATTATGCCTGTATTCAGTGGAGAAAAATGTTACTTCTATTTGTTCTATTTTTGTAATGGCTGGAATCTGCTCTGCCAATCTTTGTGAGCTGTGGTTACGAGGGTCCCTGTGATCCGTGCTCTGCTGGTTTGACTGTAATCACAGGATTTAGGCTTCTCACAGTGCTCGGAATAAAGCTTTCACTTAGGTCCAAACTGAGCTAAGCTTGATTTAAAAAAAAAAATGAGGGGGAGAAGTAGGAGACTTGGCTAAAAGAATAAGATGGAGAACAGGAAGTCATCAAATGGATTAAAATACTAATGGTGACGCCTTCTCTCAATCCCAGCAGAAAGAAACTGGTGAGTCTGTGATCCAAGGCCAGCCGGTTTACACAGTGAGTTCCAGGCCAGCCAGGGCTACATAAACAAACTGGGTCTCAAACCCACAAAAGCAAGAACCAAGCAACAGAAACGAATGCAGCAAACACAAAGTGCTAAACTTTAGCTATTACGTGCCAGGTGCGGGAAGGCGTCACCTCTCCCAGCCTGCGAAGTACAGGCCACTTCCACCTCCTCTCGGTCTCTGGGAACAGACTCTGGTTTTGAACTGGCTGAGCTGCCGCACAGAAGGAAAATTAATGCTCTCCTTCCCTTCCTTTAATGAGTGGAGAAGTTGGGTTTTTAATGGTCTGTCCTTGGAAATATCTTCCACAGTGCCCGTGAGTCTCCCATTCTTCCCTCTGAAAAGCTGCCTTTCCTTGGTTCCGTCCTTGGCTCGCTCCCAGTGCCTCTTACTGCCATTGTCCTCCCTTTGTGTCATTGCAGATTTGGTTCCCGTCCTCATCTTTTTCTTCTTTTTCCTGGTTGATGATTTCTGTCTTCTCTCAGACCTCAAGTAACCATCTGCTGTCATACTTTGAAGTTCTCTGTAAAGCTGATGATTCTAAACTCAACCCACAGGATTATTTCTGTCTGAATGTCCTACATACACTTCAAGCCTGGAGGAAAAAGTGAAGCGTGCGTTTCACGCCCTCCCCAGATCCCGTCTCCCTCTGTTTGTTTTCACTTACTAGGCAGCTTTTGTTACCTGCAAGAACTGCTGCACACAGGCTATGGGGGGGGGGGGATTGTGTGTGTCTCTCTTTTCTAGGGGCCTGGGGTCCACTCAGCATTGCAAAGCCTTTGCAGCAAGGGCCAATGCTTGGCTGTGACACCTGTCACAATGGCAGAAACATGATTGCATCTCAGGCAGAGAGCAGAGAGAGCTAGGTGAGGCCACAGCTGCTCCTTATAGAGAAGGTTTTTGTTTATTTGTTTGTTTGTTTTCACACTACCTTCCCCTTTTTGGTTTTGAGACTTGGTTTTACTATGTAACCCAGGTTTGGCCTCCAACAGGAGATCCTTCTGCCTTAGCTTTCTGAGCGCAAGTATCACAAGTGTGCACCTCCATACTTGGCTCCTTCCACCTCACATTTATTATTTACTTATTTAGTGTGTGTGTGTGTGTGTGTGTGTGTGTGTGTGTGTGTGGTGTGTGTGTGTGTGTGTGTGTGTGGTGTGTGTGTGGTGTGTGTGTGTGTGTGTGTGGTGTGTGTGTGTGTGTGTGTGTGTGGTGTGTGTGTGGTGTGTGTGTGTGTGTGTGGTGTGTGTGTGTGTGTGTGTGGTGTGTGTGTGGTGTGTGTGTGTGTGTGTGTGGTGTGTGTGTGTGTGTGGTGTGTGTGTGTGTGTGTGGTGTGTGTGTGTGTGTGTGGTGTGTGTGTGTGTGTGTGTGTGGTGTGTGTGTGTGGTGTGTGTGTGTGTGTGGTGTGTGTGTGTGTGTGGTGTGTGTGTGTGTGTGTGGTGTGTGTGTGTGTGTGTGGTGTGTGTGTGTGTGTGTGTGTGGTGTGTGTGTGTGTGTGTGTGTGTGTGTGTGTGGTGTGTGTGTGTGTGTGGTGTGTGTGTGTGTGTATGTGTGTGTGGTGTGTGTGTGTGTGTGTGTGTGTGTGTGTGTGTGTGCGCGCGCGTGTATTCCACCATGCCTGTATGGAGGCCCATTCTCTCCTTCCACCTTGTGGGTCCCCGGCGTTGAAATCAGATTAGGCATGGCAACAGGTGCCTTTATCCCCTAAGCCTCCATCCTTACCTTTTAAAATATTTTTGGTACTGGGAATCAAAGCCAGGGCTTTGACCATCCGAAGAAGGTGCTCTGCACACGACCTCTGTTCCCAGCCTGGTAGCAATCCTCTTGCAAGGGACTCAAGGGTTTGTAGAAGAAAGATTTCACGCCTTCAACGGTATCCGGACTTTCCATTAAGCTTCCACAGAACCTCCTAATGCCGCCACCTGGGGACAAAGGTTTGTCACATGGGTCCTTGGTAATCACCAAACCATTTCCAAACCGTAGCACTAAGTAAATGCTGCTGCTACTACCACCTAACGAGGAGCTGAACTCTGAAACAGGAATGTCCGCTGCAGCACCATTCGGCCCACGCCTCTTCTGATCTTTGGTCAGCCCATCAACTCTCCTTCCCAGTGTCCCCTCAGATTGATTCTTGGCTGTCCACTCTTGCGGCCACTACCTCAGTCAGGTCTCTTTCTTTTCTTAGCATAACAGAAACTGCTAGTAGTCACGCACAAAACCCATCTTCCTCTTTGTCTCTGGTAACAGACCCTGGTTTTGATCTGGGTGGGCTGCCCCACAGAATGAAGACTTCTTCCCCTAGCTATGCTTGCAGTTGAGTAGCGATCAGCTGCCAAGTTCTGACTGAAGAGACCTGTGTCCCGGTCATAACCGGAGGGCCTTCCCTTCTCTGTGCTCCTGTCCCTTAGGCTGTTATGTTTCTGTGCTGAGGAAAACTGGCTTAGAATGTGCAGCTGAGGGAAACACTGAGTCAATGACCTTGAAGCAACCCCAGATCACTAATTCACAGATTGTCAAATGAGGAAAGACCTTTTATCTCATGCAAATCACTGCTCCTTGGGGCTCCCGGTACAGTGACCAACCTCGGACTAACACTCCAGGATTAGAGCATGACCTTTTAACTTAGTCTCTCAGCCCCCACTTTGAACTTCTCTGAATGCATTCACTCTAGTTCCTTAATTAAAATCAGGACACTCATTGCCAAATTCAAGTTCGATTGTGTTACTCGTAGTTACTGCCCACTTCTGACTCCACTTCCTCAAGTGCGTACTTCACACGTCTCGGAGCGGCAAACCAAACTGTTCATTAGCCGGCCTCTGCTTCATTACCCGCCTCTCTTCTAGTCACTCCCTACTTAGGTTCCGAAGGTCCGAACACACAGACGCATTTGCAGCCTAACAGTACAAGCCATGCATCGTCAGGAGCCACTGGCTCTGTTCACAGGGCACCTTTCTCCACCTTGAGTAGTTTATGGGTCCGGCTGGTTTCTAGTGGTCCTTTAGGCCTCAGGTCAGCATCTCTTGGAAGATTTCCTGAGCATCCCAGGGTCAGCTACAGCACCCTCATGTGCTCCCACAGTATTCTGTGTATGGGTTTATCAAAGTATTTCCCACCCCCACCCTTTTCGATCAGCTGTTACTTTCTAAGTAACAAGAAAGGTTTTCTTTTGTAAACATTCTCTAGCACAAGCCCTGGCACACAGTAGCACTTTAACATAAAAATACTGATTTAGGGGCCATCGAGATGGCTCAGGGGGCAATGACCCTTGATGCAAGCCTCCACCGGCCTGAGTCCAATCTCCAGAACTCACGTGGTAGAAGAAAAGAACTGAGTCCTCCAGGTTATCGCCGACTTCAACAAATAAATAAAAATGAAAATGACTGTGAAAAATAAATAAACAGCAAATATAAACGAACTTTTTCTCTTCAGTACTGGGGTTAAGCCCAGTGCCACACGGACTCCGGGGAAGCCTTTTACATGGAGTTCCATCTCCAGCCCTGCTTTATTTATTTTGAGACAATATCTCACTACATTCTACAGGATGGCCTTGACTGGCCTTGGACTTCCAATCCTCCTGCCTCCTTCCCAAGCAGCTGGGATGAAAAGCAGAGCCCTGGGGCCCAGCTAAAATGAATTTTATTTTATTTTATTATTTTTTTTGCAATCTTTAAGTTTATTCTACTCATTTGAATTATCTTTATAGAATCTGCTTCAACTGAATCTTTCAGAAATTTCTTCTACCATCTTAAGTTCACTTAAGAGTATTAAATAACTTCTTGAAGCCAAAAGCAGAGACAGAAACAGAGTGAGAATTGAGCTGACTTAACTTTAAGTGGTCTTGATGCTACAGAGGGCAGCAACAAAGGGAGCAGTGAACTCAGGTAGCAGAGGGGCCGCAGCAGCAAACGCACTGCTAAACCATGAGATGCCAAACTCACTTAGAATCATGTGACTGTGGCTTGGCATGCTGTCATTTACTTTAGAATCAGGTGACTACAGTGAGACACACTGAGGCAATCATCTCTTTTCCTTTATGCAAGGCTATCCCGGATCAATTCCTAAAGAGTTAAATTATGAAATTCTTCAAAAATATTGGGGAGACAGGGGCTGGAGAGATGGCTCAGTGGTTAACAGAACCTGCTGCTCTTTCAGAGGATTCTGGTTCAATTCCCAGGCACCCACATGGTGATTCACAACGGTTAATAACTCCAGTTCCATGGAACCTGACCACCTCTTCTGGTCTCTGCGGGCACAAGGAACATAAGTGATGCACAGACATACATGCAGGTACAACACCCATACACATAAAACACTTAAACAACAAGTAAAAACAGCATTTCATAGCTCGTTTCCTTACTCGTCCCACTGCCACAGGGTACCAAGACCAGCACATTTTCCTTTACTTTAGCAGTCATCTGGGGTGACGACCTTTATCTTATGGTGAAGGAATGACACCCAGAAAGTTTTATGCTTTGCTCAAAATCAGGATCATGGCTCAACCAGAACCCAAACCTCAGCTTTTCTGACTTCCAGTTGCCTGTTGGAAACTTTTCAGAAGAGATTCGGCTTTTAGCAGTTTTCCTGTTAGACTGTCTCCTGATAAGATTTCAGTATGGTGACTGATTGCTTGTTGAATCAAGGTTCAAGGCCTTTGTCAAGGTTCAAAGTCTGCACCAACAATGCTCTGTATATCTACTATTCTCAGCCTTGCCTGGTTGTGGCTAATGGCCTCACAGATTCCTGCTCCTGGTGTACCTGTTCTGTATCCAGTCCCCCCTTCCATATGGTAGTATACATGTAATAAGATTGTGGGCTCTTTATATTATAGACAAAGGAGATGACAGTCAGTTTTGGTCATACAATGAGAGAAACCTTATGTTGGCTATTCTGTCTAGCTAGCCTTTATTTATTATTATTATTATTATTATTATTATTATTATTATTATTATTATTACTATTACTATTATTATTATTGTGTGTGTGTGAACACTGCAGGATATATGTAGGTTCTGTAGAATCTGTTATTTTTTCTACTTTTTTAGGTTCTCAGGAATCAAAATCACTTTGAATTCAAGCTGGCAGGTATGTGTGGCTAGCATCTTTACCTACTGAGCCACCTTACTGACCCAATTATATTAAATATTAAAAATATTAGCGCATGTGTGTGTACACTTTCTCTTCATCCCCCATGTGGGTTCTTGGGAGTGTGTGTGTGTGTGTGTGTGTGTGTGTGTGTGTGTGTGTGTGTGGTGTTTATGTGATTTCTCTTTGTTCTCTATATGGGTTCTGGGGATTGAACTCTCAGCAACAGGCTTGGTAGCAATCACTTTTACCTGCTGAGCCATCTCCAGCCCACATATTATATGTAGAGAGGCAATGAAACACTATATGAATGGGAGCCCTCAACCTCATCTCCATCTCTGACACTCATCCCTCCCAAGCTAGGAGATAAAAGCTGCCTCTGTCTCATCAAGTGTGTCAAAGGTGTTTCACACTTTGTCTCTCCTTTAAGTCCTCTGACACAACCTACAGACATCTGGGGGGGGTCTCCCCTTCATAGACCCTTTCTGTAATGCCGACCCTCCTGAAGGTCCATCCTTTCTCCATGTCTTATCTGCTTATCTCAGATCTGCCCCGGTTCAAATCTGTTCTGACCCAATAATGCCCAGCAAGTCTCAGTTCCTCTCCAAGTAAAATAAAGTTGTCAGCATTGGTTCCAAATTGACCCCTTATTGACTGGAGGAGAAAGACAATGAGTGGAACCAGCCAAAGATCCAAGCAGACAAAGACTAAGAAAATAAAAGCCAGTAGAGGTAAGTGAAGGAGGTCTTTGTTCAACTTAGAATTACACATGGCCCTGTTGCCTAGCTGAAACTATTAGTTTAAGCCCAAGTTTTATATATATATATTTAAAGGAAACGAAGGCCTTTCTTTCAGTCATATGTAATGCAGTAAGTATATTCAGAGAAGGGAGGGCATCCTTCTGTACGCATGCTCACAGTTCTTTGTAGCATGTAAGTCAAGGCAGCAACAGGAAACAAAGTATGTTCAAAGCAGGACAATTTGAGGAGGGTTTATCCAAACACTTGTGGGTATAGGATGCAATAAGGTATAATCCAATAAACTAAGGCCAATGGCTGTTAGGTTTTGGCAGGGATGTGCCAGTATCTCTGTGGTATGCCGACTTAGAGTCCTTTGGCTATGTAGTCAGGAGTGGTATAGCTGGATTATATGGTGGTTCTATTTTTAGTTGCCTTTTTTTTCTTTTGAGGAACCTCCAGTAAATCATTCTTAAGATTGCTTAATATTTAGTCAGCAATTAGAATTCGCCAACTGTCTCAAAAGTGTCTCTTATTTTACTTCTGTTTTCTTTCGGTTGCCAAACTCCATATGTGATGGTTAATTTTATACACCCACTTGAGTGGGATCAAGGGTGTCCAGATATTGGCCAAACGTCCTTGTGAAGATGCTTTTGGATGAATCTAACACATGTATAGATGAACACAAGTTGCTTCCTTAATGTAGTTTGGGCTCATCTACTGTAGGAGGCCTGGATAGAACAACAGGCCAGCTTACTCCCTAGGTAAGCGAAATCTCCTTTCTAAGCAACTTTGAAGGGGCATCGATTCTATCTTCTGTGTGCTCAGCAAACACATGGCTCTTTCTGTGTCTCCAACCTGTTGGACTGTGGATGGGAAGCAACCTAGTGCGGGTCCTGCTTTACAGGCTCACGGGAGAACCTTTTCAGTTCTCTGGGCCTTCAGTGTGCAGACTGCAGGCAGGCTTTCCCGGCTCCATCAGGGAGCAGACCAACAGGGTTCTATACCTTCCAAGAATCTATACTTTCTAAGTGTGTTTTATGTGGCAGGATTGTTGTTGCAACCCCTGTATCACTTCCAGGGGCTCTGTACTACATGATATTGGTGATCCATGCCTCAGCCTCACAGTTCATCTGATTTTAGCTGCAAGTTTGCACTACACACTTGTCATAGATGCTGAGGGGAGCCCACCCGAGGCACCCACTGCATCTCTTAGCTTTCTGAAGAGGGTATGTGGGTACTTAATGCCTCAAGGGTAAGTCCTTCACCAAGAGGTCAAGTTATTAGCTTCACATCTGAGCTCAGATGGACGCTTTTGAGTGTATTGACCATCACAAGCATGTTAGACTGGAGTGTATAGATGACCAGACAATTCCCATATGATGTAGTATACTGCAGAGCAAGCGTTGGTGTTCTTAGTTGTAAAACATGGCTAAGTTTAAGGGCCTGTTGCTGAGTCTTGAAAGAAATAAACACATTTGCTAGATGTTAAGACAGCGTGAGGAAGAAGAAGGCCAGGCCAAGCACCTCTAGCCAGCGCTAGGGGTTGTAGTCAACTCAAGTCTAGGCCCCAGCTCGCCCCTTTTTGGGGCCATACCTATGTAGCCTCAACAGGGGTTTTTAGGGAAGGGGGATACATGGTCATCTTATTGCATGGATCAGGAGTATTTCCTAAGGACCAAGTCTGAGAAAAGAGCTATTCCTTATGCTACCCAATGCTGAAAGAAGAATACATTTTGCCTGCAAAGTCAGAACTGTATCTCTCACAAGATAAGCAGTCTTTGCCTCAGAACCCTAAGCATGGCCTAGCACTGCATTAAAGGGTGGGTGGGGTGTGGAGCTCATAGGACTTTCCCTCTTTTTTCTTTTTCTTTCTTTTCCCTGCCATATTCCTAGGTCTTCGGCCTTTTGAACACTTTTACGTCTAATAGGAAGACAGTCCTGAGGCTTTGTTGCCCCTAAATTTACTGTTTTTGGGGCTACTCTGTGAAACTGGTCTTGGCTCCTGCTAAGTTTTTTGCTGGCATCTTCCTAGTGTAGTGTGGAGTTTGGGTCCTGAATGCCATCAGTGTTCAGACTACCACACTTCCAGAACTCCAACCAGCCTATCGCAAAGGCTAATGTAACGTTAAACTCTGTTCACTGTTCACTGCCTCAAGTGCAACGAGCAGTCTAGGGGGAATATCTCGATTTCTAAATGCTGAAACTGATGCTAGCCATGCTCAACCAACTTCCCAAAGTGTTCTGCCCCACCACAAAACAAACTTCTTAAGTACATAAGTACTTACCTGTTCAAACAGATCCCTGATTCTTTTGTTGTTGTTGTTTGTTTGTTTTGTTTTTGTTTTTCGAGACAGGGTTTCTCTGTATAGCCTTGACTGTCCTGGACTCACTTTGTAGGCCAGGCTGGCCTTGAACTCACAGTGATCCACCTGCCTCTGCCTCCCGAGTGCCGCAGATCCCTACCTCTTTGAGGCTAGAAATAGGTCTTAATTACATTGTATTTCTAGGGATGAGCATGCATATTGACTTGGATGAAGGCCTGTGACAGGTAAGATTGAATGACTGAAAGTCCAACTCAAGATAGCTTAAAACAAAACAAAACAAAGACCCAAACCAAATAAATAAAACCCCCAGCAGAGCCCAAGGCTCACGTCATGCTGCAAGGAGCTCACATGCAGCATTTTTGCTGTCCTCACTGCTCCTTATGGCTCCACGCCCAAGAAGGATGTGAAGTCCCTGGTTCAGCAAGGACTTTAGCTCTGAATGGTCCTGATGGTTTTGGATTGATTCATGTGCCTAACCTGAGGCTGGTCCATTTGCCAGGGCCAATTCTTTGGCTCACCATTAAAAACAAGGGTGAGGCAGCCGGACATGGTGGCACATGCCTGTAATCAAGAACTGGGGAGCCAGAGGCAGCCGGATCTCTGTGAGTTCGAGGCCAGCCTGGTCTACAAAGTGAGGCCACAACAGCCAGGGCTACACAAATAAACTCTTTCCTTCAGATTGGATCCCAGTGGCATATGAGTGCTAGCTCACACTGGTCTTGGCTAGTGACCGAGGTCAGGGTCACACTTCCTATGTGGAGTCTTCCTCAGACTCCATTTCCCCAGTGTACGTTTTGGCTCTGCTTGTCCCAGTCCCACTCTGTTTCCAGTCAGCCTCACAGTGCACGCAATGTCCTCTCAGACTGTTTGGCAACTAGTGGTCATGTATACAAAGAGCTATTCAAAGCAGAATGTGTTCAGGCTCTAAGAGAGTACTGAAAAGATGTTTGTCAAGCAGAGATAAAGGCCTCCAACATCTGCCTCCGAGCATGAGAGCAGACAAGCCATCCAGGGGCTATGAAGCACCAAGGACAAAGTCAAGCGTGGGATGGATAAAGGTAACACCTGTGAGGAAGGCACAGCAGCTAGTACCCACCGGGATCCAGACCCCACTCTAAGATCTTGAATTCAGTGCATCTTCACAAATACGCTTTCGAGTAAGTAAAACTATTCCCCTTATTTAATTTAAATAATTTGCTCAAAGTCACATGGTGAGGAAGCAGAATGTAGCTCATGGGTAAATGGAAAGGCAGGTACAGTGTTACCAGGCCGAGTTAGAATTCTTTGAGCAGCTGTTTCTTTCTCCCAGGACTCAAATATTCTGAAAGCAGAACCGTGTCTCGTTCACTTTTGTATTTATTCTAGAACACCTGTGTTTAACTCCAAATTTAATATATACCTACCTCAAATAGGCCATCCTGATGGTTAGGTAAACTAGTGTTTTAAAAGTACCATGTTACTGAAGTGAACACAGCTTCAAACTTAGGTTAGAGTACAGACAGGAAGTTATGGACCCAGTTAATGGCAGCTTTGTGCTCTGACTGTGACTGGGCAAGGGACCAGGCTTCGAGCTGCAGGGTTTTCCTGTGTCAAAAGAGGGTCTAACATGATCCACAAGGACATGGGGGCATACAGTAACGGCAAATACGGTATACTAAATTCTTACAATGTTTAAGAGGAAAGGCGCCAGAAGACGCCAAGGGACTTTTCTCAGTTTTACCACAATTTCAGTAACCGATGCGTTAGAACAGCACGGACACAGTTTCAGTGATAGAGATTATTTATAGACCATCAAAAGGGTGGAAAACAGCTCGTCTGATGGATTTGCATGCACGGATATATACAAAAGAGAATTCTTTACAGGAATAACTGTTCTCAGAGATAAAGGCCTGGGTTCTGGGTCTCACATTCGTGGGCAGACTTTGCCATGTGTGACCCAAGGGCTAGTCACAGCTTCTCTGAGACAATCTTTTTTCTCTAAAATGGAGACAATTTACTTAAAAGAGCTGTTGTGCAGATTAGGTAAAACTATGCGTGTAAGCCTGGCTATGCCCCACATATCAGCGATTACTACACCACCTCTGGGGGAAGAGTTCTTTTACAAAGAAGAGCCATTGTTTCTCCGGCCAGACCCCACTCACGAGGTCGAGGCTTGCAAGAAAGGTGCTTTACGCTGCCCGGAGTCGGAGCGGCAGAAGCCAGGCTCAGCCATCCCTGGCCGCCAGGCCCTTTCCAGTTCCTAATCTTCCCTTTTGGGGAAAGCCCACTTCCGCGGGTATTCGGTGGCCACCGGCGCAGTCCTGAGCCTTCCCGGTCGTGAGCACGCGGCGGCAGAGCAGCAAGGTTTCGCGGCCGGTTTCCACGCCCCGCGTCCCACCGGCTCCCGCTGGCTCCAGCGGCCTCCTAGCCCGGCCTCCAGCCGGGATTGGCGCGCAGGGCGGAGGGGGAGGGGGGCAGCGAGGGGGGAGGAGAGCGGTTCTTCGTGCGCGCCTCCTCGGCGCATTACGGTACCCTCGTTCCAGGCTCCAGTGGCCGGCCCAGCCTCGCGGTGGGGTCCGGAGAGCCGTCGGGCGAGCGCGCGGGAGGGAGCGCGAGCGGTGGAGGAGGAGGAGGAGGGAAGCTACCCAGCCCCGCGCCGCCGCAGCCATGGCGGAGCGCCGCGCCTTCGCGCAGAAGATCAGCAGGTACGCGGCGGGGAGCTCGGCCGGGCCTCCGGGGTGGGAGGGTGGGTGTGGCGCGGCCCCCGGGCCTTGCTGCGCGGTCCGGGGCCTGCAGCCCGCGCCTCGCCAGGCCCGCAGGGCGTGCGGCGGCTCGGCGGCTCTTTGTGTCCGCAGCCTGGTCCGCCTCGGCGCCCCACGCCCACGCCCCGGCTCCCGGCGCCCCAACAAAAGGAACTGGCGAGGAGGCCACGGCGCTCACGCCCGCACTCGTCGCCGCCGCTGACAGCACCCGGGGCGCCCCGCCCGCCCCAGCGGCTCCACACCCGCCCCTGCACGCGCTCGCCGAGGCCGCAATGCAAAGTTGTGGGCTGGGGGACGCGGGAGCACCCCGTTTTCCCCGTGAGCTCAGTGGGGGCCCTTTCCTTGGCCCTAGAGGTGGATGGATGATCTGACCCGTACTATGCTTTATGCATGGGCCTGGCGTTCACATCCAAGGAGTAAGCCACCTATCCAGGATAAGGTTTCCCAGCAGTTTACCTCTTGGTCTAGATAAAAAAACAAAACAAAACAAAAAACAAGGATATTTGTAGAATTTAACCATGGGATGTACTTATAAGGCACTAGGCATTTTTTTTGTTTATTTGATTCAATAAAACCTTATTTCTGCAACTTATGGTATTTAAAGAAAGGCAGCAATCACGTTAATTTTTTGACGGTTGTATTAATATTTCTGTGGTTCTGAATCTTTTTAAGCTTGTTGACATTTGTAGAAGGTTTTTGGATGTTTCAGAGAAAGGCTTTTTATGAGATTCTAGACCCCCACAGTATTAAGGCTTTTGGGACACTTTTTGTTTTGTTTTTGTTTTGTTTTTTATTGAAAACTAACATCTCATTGAATCTCTGCCTTTGACCAAGATCTGGTGTAAAACATCTCCTTTTTATTTTGAGTTTTAAAACATGTACTTCATTTTCTTCTTAAGAGATAAAATAAGTTCTTAGGAATGTGGGTGTTACTGGCAGACTTAGATGAATTCAAATACTGAGTGTTGTTTTCTAAATCGGGACCTTCACCAGGTTGTTGAAACTCTCTTGCATGTTAGTTGTCTCATCTGAAAAAAAACGGTAAATAATGGTAGCCAGCTAATAGGGTCCACCATGATTATTAAGTGGTCATTTTTGTATAAAGTGCTTAATTGACATAGTGCATTCCCATACTGTCATTGAGCACTTGTAATTGGGATTGGAAAGTATTACTTTTTTGGTTTGTTTCTGGGCCTTAAGGCATGCCACCAATGGACACATACCGTACATTTCCTTTAACTAGAGCTCATATCTCATAAAGTAAGAACACCTTTGAGGGTGAGTTATGAAATAATAGGCAGTGCCTCCTCCCTGTGAATGGAGATACCAGATGAAACGGGACTAGCCACAAGAGAGGAAACAGAGTCTGCTGTGGAACACAGCCTCCAGTACAAGTAAGCATAGTCTTGAAAGAAAGTTATAAGATGAGGCAGGGCAATGATGGGTATGTGCCATTGTAAGAGAGACACTTAGGTACGGCACGGCAGTGGTGAGTGATTGACGATGTGGACATTGAGAAATGGTGGGGACAGGCATCTCTTTCCAGCTGTGCAGCTAGCTGGAAGATGGAAGGCGCCACTGAGGTCCATGAGTACAGGAGGAAGCAGTTTAAGAGTGGAAGATGACTCAGGTTTGGACATCTTGGCTTTGAGGGCTTATAAATCATTTAAAATGGAAATGTTTGTTAGGGTTTTGGTGTTGGTTTGAGATGCAGGAGAGACTGGGGTTCTAGAATCCTGCATTGTAGTTGAAACCAGTTGAGATTTGTCAAGAGAGTACACCAAGGGCAGAAAGCTGTATGTAATTAGCAGTTATCTATTATGGATGAAAACTGTCTTCCTTGTTACTGAGTCATTAAATAATACTTCTGAAGAAAGGACAGCTGTACTTCTAAGTTCCCTGCCAGTGGAAACACAGCCCAGAGTCTGGGGGATAAGTTGAGATTGACAGCCTGGTTCTGCCACTCATTGAATAAACTTGAGCAAGTTACTTAACGCCATCTGCAATTGTCCTAATAATGGCGTTCTAGGATTTTTCTTACAGGGCTGTTATGATAACCGGTTAAAGAAACCAATACCTCTAAAATGCCCAGAATAAAGCCTTGTGTGCAGTATGTGCTTAGTAAAATTGCGGCTCTTTCGTTTTTGCAATGTTTATGAAATGAGGCTTAGGACCTTTTCTTCAAAGTGACAACCTTTTCCATAATATATGCATGTATGAAAGTCATTGCTCTGTAACAACCCCCTGCAGTGTAGAACTTTAGAAAAAAAAAGGGTTCATGATGGTCCAGAGAGCCATGGTTATAACGAACCACACTGAGCAGCTTTTCTGGCTGAGTTATTCTTTCAGCCTTTTGCTTGGATAGCTGTTATTTTTTGAGGCTGGGATTTAATTTCTGAAAGTTCTTTACTCATGTGTCCTGAATTGGACAGATTTCTTCAGCTCAGCTTTGCAAAACCCCATGCGTTTTGTCCATATCAAGAAATTGCCTCTTTGTTTTTTCTTCTTTTTGAGGACATGGTTCATGCACTTAGGGACTTTTAACTATTTGCAGATTCATGATGGTAGGATTTCTCTTGGATCATTTTGTCCTGTGACTTGATAGTCAATAAAAGAATGGACTTTTTGTACAGATTCTTAATCCTTATAACCCAGAGAAGCATACAACATAGGAAAGAATATTGGTTTGGGGACCAAATTGCTCCGGTTGAAACCCTGCCTTCATGGCATGAGAGCTGGGCAATTCTCAACATTCCATTAGATCATCTTGTTTTGGTTTCTAAAAGCCCCTATAATTAATGTGAAGATTAAATGAATGAACACCCTTGAAACACTTGAAATTGCCTGGAACATTTAGCCACTGCTGTGCTACCAGGATGTTATTTTCTAATAGTGGTGGTGTTTCCCAGATGAGAGTACAAACAGTGATACCATTGTCTCAGTTGCATTCAAACCCTTGGCTTCTCATTTCAGTTATCATACTTTGTATTTGTATTTTATTTTTGCAACATACTTTCTATAGCAGTTCCTCTGGTGCCACTGTTAACACCTCAACTTTATGCTTGCTTTCTTGTGTTTCTATTTTGACTAACTATAATTTTTTTTTTTTTTTTGGCCAGAAAGCAGAATTAATGAACTTGTTTGATTGTTTTTTGTTTTTGTTTTGGTCAGGGGTTTATTTCAATGGACTGAATGTAGTCATATTTAATAGCTCAAACTTGACCTCTTATCTGTTAGTGATTTTGTGGGGACCCAGTGTTTTATTCCATGTGTTATCAGCTGTGCTGCCCACTTTTCTCTTTGGACTCAGAGACTTCCCTGATTTTTTTTTTAACCTTATCCTCACTAATTTGTTGTTGTTGTTGTGCTAGAACAGGGCACTGGGTGCCCTGAGTGCTGTGTGAGCACTCTACCACTGATGGTCATCCCAGCCTCATCACACTAATTCGTAGTGCCCAGTCTCTGGCCTCCTTTCTAAGCCACAAGCTGGAGGGAGACTAGGGCAGCTGAGTTTTCTGTTATTACCATCTTCTTTCCATGCAGTTACTCTAGATTCCCCTCCTCTTTGTCTGAGATAGGTATATGCCATCATCATCGCTACTTCCTGCGTTGTCACTTAGGCATGCTTGGGCTGGGTGAGCATGCTTAGCTTCTGTGTTCTGAGTTGTATGTAGGTCTCCAGTTAACCCTGGATCCTTCTCTTTGCCTTGGCACTGATTTCAGGAGCTAAGCCTCTCAGTTTTTCCTGTCTGCCCCCCTACCCCCTAACTTGCTATAAAGTAACAAAGCAAATGATCTAAAGTTACAATAATGAGTGAATCTTACAGTCTAATGTTGGGAAAAGAAACAACAACAGCAGCAAAAAAAAGCAAACAAAAAGATACTGCTGGATCAGCCCGTGCCTTGTGATGCTGGAACTTGAGTGTCTGGCTGCCACCTCGGTGCAGCCTCAAAGCGTATGACAACACTTCCCTAGGCAGTCACAGCCCCAGCCTCTCCACCCTCTTACTCACATGCGCTTAGGGCTCCCTAAGGCACAGCTTTATCGCAAATTCACTTTTCTGACAGTGGAAAGTCCAAACTCTCGCTTGTGTTTTAAGGTTCTCTATGATCTGGTCTCTCTTCTTTGGACTCAATCTTTAGTTTATACTTTGCTCTCCAGTCAGAGGTGTTTTCATTATACTCCATAACTGTATTTATTCCACTGTTTTCATTTGTGATTTGCATTCCTTTAGAAAAAAGAAAAAGCTCTGTGTGTGTGTGTGTGTGTGTGTGTGTGTGTGTGTACGTGTGTGTACTACACACTACCATATGCATGTGGAGGTTTGAACGATCTGGTGGAAGTCAGCCCTCTGCTTCCACCATGAGGGTCTGGGGTTCTATCTGACTCAGGCCTGGGTTGTGACAAGTTCCTTTGTCTGCTGTGCCATCTCACGGACGTGGTGATAAACTTTTCTTTAAACATCTTGCTACTGTGGCGTGTGCATGTACCCCTTCCTTAAGAAATAGTAAGTATATTTAAAACAAGCAAGACATACAGATCTTGCCTATTTCTTAGATTATTCCAATGTATTGTGTGGACTTCGGCGTCAGTCTTTACTTTGTGTTTTGTTCTTATCACCTGTGGACTCATTTCTAAGCAATATAATTTTTCTTTTCTGCTTTTGAAGGTATTTGAATAGTATTGTATTGCGTGCTTGTTTCCTTTATTCTCTTGCCTTTGCTAAAAATTGTATTGTGATGTTCATTCATGATTGCAGTTGAAGTTCTCATTTTTGTGTTTTGGTAGTGTTTTATTGTATAAGTACGCCATGATGAAGTTTCTGATTACTAGATAGCATGTGTATTCTGGGACCAATCTATGGCTAAGTTTCTCTAGTGCAGTTATTCTCAACCTTCCTAGTTCTGTGACCCGTTAATTCAGTTCTCATATTGTGGTGACCCCCAAACCATAAAATTATTTTGTTGTTACTTTATAATTGCAATTTTGCTATTGTTACGAACCTAATGCAAATATCTGATATGCAGGATATATGATACGCAACCCCTGAGAACCCCTGCTCTAGGGTACACTGTAAACTGTTCTCTAAAAGTGATGGTAGACATTTTTGCTTCTACAACAATGTTGCTTTGTGTAATTGCTGTTGCCTGGTGTTGCCAAGTTTTTCAGTTTCATCAGTGTATTGGTGCTAGCTCATTGTAAAGTTTTAATTTTTATTTACTGAATTATTAATGATGTTGAGCTCTGCTTTGTGTGTTGAAATGCCTTGTTTTGTAGATTGCCTAGTTAAATCTTTGTGGTCATTCCCTCCCAATTTTTTAATTTGTGATTTTGTATAGGTACTTTGCGTACAGTCAGTGTATTAACCATTTATTGACCATTTGTATAGCACCTTCCCTATTATGGATAATTTTTTGTTTGTTTTGTTTTGTTTTTTGAGACAGGGTTTCTCTGTGTAGCCGCTGTTGTCCTGGAAATCCTCTGTAGACCAGGCTGGCCTCAAACTTAGAGATCTTCCTGCCTGTCTCCCGAGTGCTGGGATTAAAGGCTTGCAGTACTACCACCAGACTGATTTTTATCCTTACTAGGGAACTTTTTGAAAAGCTAGTTCTTAGTTCTAATGCTGCTTATGTGTTGTGGTTGTTGTGGTGGCCTAACCTTGAACTTGTGATCTTTCTGTCTCTACCTCCTGAGGGCTGCGATTACAAGCTACTGTGTCCATTTTATGGGATGTTGGAAGTCAAACCGAGGGTTTCCTGCATGCTAGACAAACATTCTATCAAACTGACCTGAAGTCAACCCCAGTGCTTTATGGCTGGTGCATAGCAAACCTCTCCTTACCCTGAGACAGGCTTTCCTCCATATTGACGTGAGCTCTGTGGCTGCTCCTTTTGAGTTTAGGTGGATTCCTCTTGACTTAATATGTGAATGGGGTAGACACTTAGCATGCTGGGCTGTCCTCTCCTCACTGGCATCCTTCCACCTCTCCATAAGTTCCGATTTTGTTCTGTAGATCTAGTTGTGTGTCTTTTTGCAATGATTGTAATTTTAATCATCTTCAGGATTTAGTGGACCAGTTATCCCCTCTTTTTTTTTTTTTTTTTTAAATTTGGTATCTTGGCTTCATTTAGCCCTTTGAAATTCTAATTAATTTTTTGACTTATATCCTCCCAAACTTAAAAAACAAAACCAAGAAGCGTCCTACCCACACCCTGTTAGTATTATATTGGAATTCTGTTGAATTTACACATCAGTTTGGTGGAAAATGATGGTCTTTCTTTCTTTCTTTTTTTGTTTTGTTTTTTGTTTGTTTTTTGTTTTTTGTTTTTCCGAGACAGGGTTTCTTTGTATAACCTTGGCTGTCCTGGACTGACTTTGTAGACTAGGCTGGCCTCAAACTCACAGCGATCCACCTGCCTCTGCCTCCCGAATGCTGGGATTAAAGGCCTGTGTCACCACAGCCCAGCAAAATGATGGTCTTTCAATACTGAGTTTGCAATCTACAATCCATAGCATTGCTTTTCAGCTTTCTAGGACTTTCTTATAGGAAAAAAGCTTTTATAGCTTTTCTCTGTGAGGTCCTTGCATGTCTTTGGTTAGGTTTATTTCTAGGTGTCCAACAACTTTATACCCAGCTACATCTGACCAAACTTTTGTTGGTTATAAAGTATGCCTATAGATTTTTTGATGTTTTGTGTATATATTAATCATATTTTCTGGGAGTTAAAATGTGTTTATTCCTTTCAACTGTTAACATTAATTATTTTTTATTTTTTTATTTTGCTCTTTGTTGGATCATTATATCTCCTAAGGGCCTGTATATTAACAGGTAGTTCCCAGGTGGCTTTTGGGAAATGATGGGACGTTTAAGAGCTGGGGCCTAGCAAGAGGTCTATAGGTCGTTAGTAGCATGGCATCAAAGGGACTAGGGGCCCTGGCCTATTCCTTTTTCTCTTTTGCTTTCTGGTCATAAGGTGACTGGTTTTGCTCTGCCATGACCATACTCCATGATGTGTTACCTACTATGGGCCTAAAGCAAAGGGCTGCTTGGCATAGACCAGAACTTCTGAAAATGAGCCTGAACAAAACCCTTGTCTTTATAATTCACCGTTGAAAGGTACCTTGCTGTAGTGATGGAAGGCTGTGTATTAACTTGCATCGCTGTGCGATTCTTACCACTCCTGTTTAGCATCATATTAGTGGTTAGTGCTCTTGTTAGGATTATGATCTCAGAGGAAAGTGGCTTGTGTTTCACTCTTGAGCTAGGTGGTTGCTGAGAGGTCGGTCCTTTCCTTTTCTTCCTGCCCTCTTCCTTCCTTCCTTCCTTCCCTCTTCTCTCTCTCTCTCTCTCTCTCTCTCTCTCTCTCTCTCTCTGTGTGTGTCTTTCTTTCTTTCTTTCAGAAATTCTTTCAGACTTCTTCTCTTAGAAACAGAGAAGCCAGGCTTATTTTGGGCAGGGCTTCTGGAACAAAAGAAAGTGGGGTGACGCTCAGGAAGATGAGAAGTGACCTAAGGTAGAGGCTTGTCTCCCTGGCTGCTGCTTCACAGAGAACTGGAGAGAGCATTTGGCAGCTGTGCTCGCTGGCCACACAGTATCTGTGGACAGAGAAAGACTCCCTCAGATCAGGAGAGGGTTTTGTAGAAAGGGCACTTACCTTGAGGTTTTCTCCTGTTTTAGGCATCTCAGTCTCCAGGGTGAAGTCCCGCTCTGCTTTGTTGAGTCCTTGGAGCCTTTTGGCAGTCTCTTTGGCTGTCTTGTTACTTTTTCATTGGCTTTTTTTTTTTTTAAGCCAAGGGAATTTTTAAAATGCAATCACAGAAGCTCAAATCAAATTAATTTACCTACACAAAGCAGTGCTCACTCTGGCAAGCTGACGATTGGATGAGGGGTTACAGATGTTGCCAGTAGGTCTACTATCTTCTCATCTCAGATTTTACATGAAAACCAAAACAGTTGCAAAGAGACTTGACAGCTCGAGGCTCAGCTCCTGCCAGCAGCTCAGTTTCCTGTCAGCTTCAGGTGTATTAGCCAATCGCTGTGTTTAGGGGTGCAGAGGAGTCTGCTCAGTCCTGGCGTCCTTGCCCTCCTCTGGCTTGGAGGGAGGTGTCAGGAAGTCAGCCCCACTGGAATCCCAAGGAGTAAGTTCATTACCAACCAGAAAGGGTTTCTAGTGAAAGGAAGGAAGGTCATACCAAGGCGACAGATGCTCTCCAGAGTGGGCAGGGGAGATGGCTCGGTCTGTGAAGCACTTCTTATCCTCACACAAGACCCTGAGTTTGGTCTCCAGAACCCACAGAAATAAGCCAGTCATAATGATATGCCTATGTAATCCCAATGCTGGGCACTTGGGGACAGTTTGACCCCTGAGGCTCTCTGGTCATCCATTGTAGCTTAATCGGGAGCTACAGGTCTACGAGAGACCTCATCTTATAAAACAAGGGTGGTACCTGAGGAATGACACCCAAGGTTGACCTTTGACCTCAACAGGAGGACACATGTATAAATACTTTCACAGATACAAATAATATATACATATAAAATAAAATTAATCATTTTATGTGTGTGTGTGTCTGTTTGTCTCCAAGATTGATGTTGAATGTATTCTTTGATTACCCTCTATCTTATTTATTGAGATCGGGTTTCTCCCACGGTTACCTAGAATTTATGCGGGTGCTGGGAATCTGAACCCCAGTCCTAATGCTTGGGTAACAAGTTCTCTAATCATCGAGACATTTCCTTGGCCTTCAAATTAATGATTTTTATTGTTCCATATTCTTCATTAAATTAAAACAGAACTGTTGAAATTTAAAGAGAATCATAACTTAAGGTTAGCTGGCTGTGAATTCCCTGTCACTTAATTTTTTAAAAAGCTTAGCTTAGATCTTAATGCCTACCTTAGTTACTGTTCTGTTGCTGCGAAGAGACACGGTGACCAAGGCAGCTTATAATAGGAAGCACTTAACTGGGGGCTGGCTTTCCGTTTCAGAGGGTGAGCCCATGATCACCATGGCTGGGAGTGAGATGGCAGGGCAGGCGGGCATGGCGCTGGAGCAGTAGCTGAGAACTTCCACCCTGGTCTGTAAGATGGAGGCAGTGAGGCAGTGCAGGACTGTGAATGGCATGGGCTTTAAATTTTTTTTTTAATATTTATTTATTTATTTATTTATTTATTTATTATGAATACTGTGTTCTGCCTGCATGTACACCTGCAGGCCAGAAGAGGGCATCAGATCACATTATAGATGGTTATGAGCCACCATGTGGTTGTTGGGAATTGAATTCAGGACCTTTGGAGGAGCAGTCAGTGCCCTTAACCTCTGAGCCATCTCTCCAGCCCAGCATGGGCTTTTGAAACCTCAGAGCACACCCTAGTGACACACCTCCTCAAATAAGGACACACCTCCTAATCCCTCCCAAATAGTTCTACTAACTGGGGACCACACGTTCAAACACAGGAGTGCATGGGGACCATTCTTATTCGGACAACCACAGTGACCTTTCATAACCTTCACAAGAATGCTTGCCTGGTTTTCCTTTTTGGACTTGGATTTCTCATACATGTGTACTCATGTCACCAGACCACTGAGCTAAACCTCTCACTCATAGTGGCTCCTTGGTGACTGTCATAATTATGGCTAAAGATGTAGGGATAGTAGTACATGTTTCAGGTCCCACATTGTCCCTGCCACTCTGCACTGGCTCTCCTCCGTCATCCTTTCTTTGCTTGATACCCTTCCTTTCTCTTCTCAGAGCAGCCGCAGAAGACCTCGCTGTGTTAACGTGCATTGTTATCAGTGTGCAGGGACACATGCACACATGCCACATTGCACATGTGGAGAGCCGAGGACTACTTTCTGGAGTTGGGTCTTTCCTTCCACTGTGTGTTCTGGGGCTGCGCTTGGGTTAGTAGGCTCTCGTGGCAAGTCATTTTACCTCTGAGACACACCATAAATTTTATTGATTTAAAGTATACAAGTGAGTGATTTTTAAAGTAAATTTATGATTACGAAACCATCACCCACTTCTGGAGTATTACCATCACCCTAAGAAATGCTTTGTTTTCAGTCAGTCTCCAGTTCTACTCAACACCCTAGGTAACTAACTGCTGGTCTGTATTTTATACTCTGTATTTTACTTTTCTGAATATGTCACATAAGTGGAGTTATGTAGCATGTGGCCTTTTGTGTGTGGGTTTTAAAGGTTAGCATAATGTTTCCATTGTTCTTCCATTGCTGTAGTACATATTGCTATTTTTACTTTTTATGGCTGAATAATATTCCATTTTATGTAGGACATTTTGTTTTTTCATTTATCAGTTAATGGACATTTAAGTGGCGTCTGTCTTTTAGCCATTATGAATGTACCTCTGTGAACATTTGTGTACTGAATTTTCTTTTCTTCTTTTCTTTTTCTCTTTGGTTTTTTCAAGACTGTCTGTGTAGCCATGGTTGTCCTGGACTGGATTTGTAGACCAGGCTGGCTTTGAAATCACAGAGATCTACCTGCCTCTGCCTCCTGAGTGCTGGGATCAAGGGCATGCGCCACTACACCCAGCTGCCTGACTTTTCTTTGAACACTTGATTTTAATTCTTAAATATATGTATGTATACATACATTTAAAAAAAGAGTTATTTGTTTTACTTTATGAATATGAGTGTTTTGCCTGCATATATGTATGTGTACCGTAATGTATGCCTAGTGCCCAAGGAGGCCAGAAGACAGTATCAGATCCTCCGGAACTGGAGTTACAAATGGTTGTTAGCCACCATGTATGTGGTTCTGCGCACTGAACTTGGGTCCCCTGCAAAAGCAACAAGCGCATTTATCCACCAAGCCATCTCTCCAGCCCATGGTTTTAGTTCTCTTTAGATCTACTTATTTATTTTAACTTTATGTGTATAAGTGTTTGCTTGCATCACATACATGCTGGGTGCCTGCGGATGCCTGAAGAGAGTGTTGGATCCCCGGGAGCTGCAGTTACAGATGGTTGTAAGCCTCCATGTGGGTGCTGGGTATTGAACCTAGGTCCTCAGGAAGAGCAGTGCTCTAACCTGCTAAGCCATCTGTCCAGGTCAGTGTGCACTACTTTATTACATGTTTGCTAGAGGACTAGAGAGGACTTTAGAGGTTCCCAATGACAACAACAAATGTGTGTGTGTGTGTGTGTGTGTGTGTGTGTGAGAGAGAGAGAGAGAGAGAGAGAGAGAGAGAGAGAGAGAGAGAGAGAGAGAGAGAGAGATTGTGTTTAATTAGGCACTGTTGCCTGAATGTGGATAGGATAGTATTTACTGTCGGTCACTTATCAGTGACTTTAACACTGAAGAAAATGACACACCCACAGACTCCTCTCCCATTCATGATGAAATGCGCCGGGCTCAGTTTTGTGCGGGTTTTTAACCACAGCTGCAGTGCGTCCATAAGTGCAGTGGCCTTGTCAAGCCCGGATGTCTGTTTGCTTTGTATCTCCTCACTCTTTGGCTCTTTGTTCGTGCCTCCTCCTCTTCCTTGCTGTTTCCCCAGCCGAGGAGGGGGCGATACAGATGGTGTAGAGCTCAGTCCTAAATGGGGCATCGTTTTGTTTTGACATGGTGTCTCTTGTAGCCCAAGGCTGGCTTTGAATTCGCCTTGTAGCCTTGAACTTCTGAACTTACTGCTCTCTTTCCTGAGTGCTGGGATTAAAGTGTGCACGGTGCAGGGATGGAGCCAGGGCCTCAGGCTAGGCAAATACTCTTCTGCCTACACCACTTTCCTAGTCTCTTACGTAGTTCTCTTTCAGCAAGATCCAAGTTTTCGGTGTATAGGCTGTCACTTCTTCTGTCTCCCTTTTGGCCTTACTCTTCTAGTCTTTTTTTGGTAAATTTATTTTAAACTATTTTTCATTTTGGATGTTATGTAAAGATTTTTTTAAAAATTGGGTTGTTCGTTGCTAGGATACATAAATGCTGTTGTGTTTTGAATGTTAAAGTAGTATCCTAGGACCTTGCTAAAATTGCTTATTTTACTGTCTTTTCCTGGGTTTCTTAGAATTTCCTCTGTGGAGTCTAATTTTGATGAGTAAGAGGCAGTTTCATTTTCTTTCTCTCCAGTCTGGAGGTTTCTCTCTCCTCCCCCTTTCTCCCTTTCTCCCCCTCTAACTCCCAAATTTACCTGTTGTATGAGTGGAGCATCATGGGAACAAAGTCAGCAGACCTGTTCCCAATGCCTCCTGTGTGTGTGTCCGCCTGCCTGCATGTCTCTGTCCTTTGTCGGCCTGTGTGCATGTGTGGAGGCCAGAGGTCAATCAATGTCAGGTGTCATCCTCAATTGTTCTCCATTCTGTTTCTTGAGACAAGGTCTGTTGTTTAAGCCAGAGCTTCCTGATTTGGTTAGATTACTAACTAGGCAGCAAGCCCTAGGGAGTGTCCTGTTCTGGGATTATAGGTGTGTGCTGCCAAGCCCAGCTTTAAACAAACAAACAAACCCATATATATATATATATGGCTGGAGAGATGGTTCAGTGGTTAAGAGCACTGGCTGCTCTTCCAGAGGTCTTGAGTTCAATTCCCAGCAACTACATGGTGGCTCACAACCATCTACAGTGTGATTTGATGCCCTCTGCTGGTTGCAGGTGTTTATGCAGGCAGAGCACTGTATACATAATAATAAATATTTAAAATATATATATTTCTCATATTTTGAGACTATAGTACAGTTACACCATTCCTCCCTCCAAACCCTGCCATATGCCCCTCCTGTCTCTTTCAAATTCATGGCTTCTTTTTGATAAATTGTTGTTACATACATACATACATACTTTTAAATACAACTTTCTAAGTCTGTATGATGTTACTTGCTTGTGTATTTCAGGCCTGACCATTTGGTATTGGCTGACTAATTGGTGTGCCCTTTCCTGGGGACACTGTCTGCCCCACTCTCGGCATTCTGTAGTTGCTGTTGCTCTTCTTGTAGGGCTGAGCCCTCCGAGCTTTCCCCATTCATCCACTTAGCATGTCTCTTGCTGTCCTTGACCAGCTCAGGGTTAGACAGTCATGTTGATGAGACTTTATGGGTTAGCTTCTGACATTCCCAAGAGACGTAATCTCACAGCAAACAGCTGTGACACCCAGCTTTTTATGTGGGTGCTGGGGCCAAACTCCCGTTCTTGAGCAGCAGGCATTTTAATGACTGTGCTGTCTTTCCAGCAGCCTTGCTGTTACTGATGTGTGTTTTACTGTTGCTGGCCACACTGACTGGCCAGTCAGAGGATGTTCTATCCCCATGGTGTCTCAAGTTCTGCTGATTTTTACCGTCTTTTTTTTCCCCTTTTCTCACCAAATCTTAGAGAGTGTTTGGTTCTGCTGGTGGTGTGGAAGTGATCCTTACAACCACACTTCTTGCTGCTGGTGTTCAGGCTCAGGGGTGGATCTTTGCTCGGTGTAATCAGTTTTGACTGCATCACTTCCCACCTTGCTGGTTCAGTCTCTGTAGAGAAAGACAGTTTATTTTGTTGTTTCATCTCTAGGCCAATAAACAACATCTCAGGGTTCATGCATCTGACAGCGGAAATCACTTTCTTCCTGATCTAAGGGGGGAAATGCCTCTCTGCAGACCAGCTCCAGAAGCAGTGAAGAGGAGAGAGGAGAGGTGGGAGAGTAGGGAGAACTGAGCAGGCGGTGAACGGCTGGTTAAGGGAAACCAACCGTTGGTTGGACAACTAGCTAAAGGGACTACTTGTTGAGGAGATGGTGGAGATCGGAGGAAAAAGAAATCCTTGGAGACTCAGGCATATGCGGTACAAGCTGAAGGTTCTAAAGCCCAGGAGAACTTTATTTTTTGGACCTCATCTGTCTTTGTCTCTGTTTCGCTTGCTGTGTGCCTGACTCCTGTTACTCTGACTTTTCTATCGCTCTTCCTGATTGCTGTTCTCAACTTTCCAGCTCTCTCGCTTGTTGCTACCCATCTTTCTATCTCTCTTCTCTCTCGCTGTCACCCATCTTTTTATCTCTCTTGCCTGCTGTTCCCCATCTCATTCTAGCTGGCTCTCTCATGTCTGTTACTGGCTTGCCATTCTCCTTGGACCAACCCCAGTATTTTATTGAAATGAAATTTAATTTTTTCATTACAGATTACGTCATGATTTTTCTCATCTTTTACAATCAATAGGACATTCAAAAATCAACAAATAAATGTAATGAAAATTAAGTTTAGGTGCTTACGCATCTTAGCACCCACATCAGTTGGTTGATAGATGGCTCTTCTCCAGCCTCAGGGGATCTGATACTTTCTTTGTTCTTTTTTTCCTGGCACCTACAACTACAAGCACATTCATATTCTCTCTCTCTCTCTCTCTCTCTCTCTCTCTCTCTCTCTCTCTCTCTCCTTTTTCCTGTGGACTTTTTTCACCTGTTGCCACTTACTAATTTTAGGTCAGCGCCAACATTCACAGGTGCACTTTTTGTAGTTGTTGTTTTCTCCCTCTCCATTATAACTTAATATGTTCCATAAAGTGGGCAGCAGTGTTGTTACTGTGTGTTAGCAGAGGAATTAAGACATACTGAGATGCTCCGTCTGTCAGATGTGCTCATCTCCTTAACACAGGACCTCGTAAGCCTTTGGCAAGTATTGTCCTGAGATCATCAAGCGGAAGGGCCTTTCTGCCCTGTTGTCTGTGTCTCAGCCTGGTCTGGTTCTCTGGCTGATTCTAGAGACTTCAGAGAGGTTCACTGAAAGTGAGCCAGACAGTGCCTGTTCTGTTTAGCGCCCACCAGAGGCAGGAGGCAGGTTGTAACAATGGTGACCGCCCTTGCAGTGCTTCTGTTTGTTAACCCGTTAGTTTGTACAGTAGGCATTTTCATTGTCTTTATCTGAGCTGATGAACTAGGTATGGGCAAATAGAGAAATAATGAACTATAACTAGAATTGTTTGCTTTTGGAAACATGATTCCATTGAAGTGTGTGTCTGTGGTATCTGACTTTATCTATAATATATTATATATATATATATATATATATCATATATCTGATGTATATATATGTGTGTGTGTGTGTGTGTGTGTGTGTGTGTGTGTGTGTGTATGACTTCTTTCCTTTTTTAGGCAATGTCTTGCATTGTAGTTCAGGCGCCCTGGAACTTACGGCAATCCCCCTGCCTTTAAAAGTGCTAGGATGACAGGTGTTTATAGGTAGGCTTATTATAGCTCTGAACTTAAACCTTGCCCCTATCATTTCCATTGCTAGGCCTGTTACTTTATACTTTATAGCCTCTAAACCTATTTTTCTCATTATAAAATACTTGTTACAGAAAATTTGGAAACGTGGGAGGCCCAAAAGAATGACAACAGTCACCCATAATTCTTCATTTAGAAAAAAAATCTTTGCCTTGCAGAATTTACATTCTAGTAATAATGTTTGGGAAAGCTAGAAATAGCCTAATATTCACTAATAGAGGCTTGTTAAATACATTTCAGTTTGTCCATAGACTAGACTGTAAGTAGATTAACAGTGGTTAATTTTGGCATCTCTGTGCTCACATCTTGGCATCTTTCCTAGTAAATTATGTAACCATAATGACCTTGAAACTTCAGAGCCCTTATATAGTGCTTGCTTCATGGGGTGTTCCTGGATAGTAAGTGTGCTCTGTGTGGTATTTGGCTCACTTTTAAGTGCTTGAAAGATGCTGCTAGCATTAATTTTATGTGCTGATTGGGAGAGATTTCAAATTTAAGTTATGAAGAAAAGATAGTGTTATGTAATGTATGCACACCTAATAAATAAGGATTTGCGCTTCCTCTATTTTTGTGTATGAAGTATATCCACGAAGCTACTAAGTGGTTGAAAGTTTGCATTTGAGGTATTTTCACTGTACAGGTGGAAGTAGTAGCAAGAGAGGTTTTTTTTTTTTAAAGAAAACCATTCTTTTTCTGTGAATTTTTTAATGAATGAATATAACTTTCCTTCATATATTTTGTTTTAATATTTCTATCTTTCTCCCCCCCACCCCCCCCATACAGGATTTCTCTGTGTAGCCTTGGCTGTCTTAGACTGTAACTTTGTAGATCAGGCTGGCCTTGAACTCACAGTATCCTCCTGCCTCTGCCTCCTGAGTACTGGGTTTGAGGGTGTGTGCCACCACACCCAGCTAAAGATTTCTTTCTTATGCCTGTTGTTCCATTTTTCTCTTTATTGCAAAATCTTTTTGTCTTTGTTTCTACAGTAACTCCCAGAAAATAGCCTTTTGCTGATATACTAAAAATAGAAATTATTTTGTTATAAGTAAACAGATTGCGTATCTGAAATTGTTTAAAATTTTTACATTAAATTAGAGACTTCTTGGAGGGGAGGAGAAAAGTTTTGATGGTTGGAGAGGGATGAGGTTTTTGACGGTTGGAGGAGGACAGTGGGGACTGGAAGAGGACCAGCCCAGGGGTCATGGGGGTCATGGTGGCAAGTGCTTGGACTATATATATGTTATAAGGTTTTAGAGTAGTTTGTTTAGTTTATGGGTAGACTAGAATTAGTTCAGACTCTGCCCTGGGAAGTGCTGGCAGCTTTAAAGTATGTTTCAGTCTCCCTGTGTCAGTTATTTGCTTTCTAGGCCGAACGGATACAATTTACTATAACAAATAATAAATAAATATTTTAATATATATATTTATTTTATATTTTGAGATTATAGTACAGTTACACCATTCCCCCTCCCCACACCCTTCCTTCCCTCCCTCCAAACCCTGCTTACAGACTCTCCACACTGGCATTTCAGCAGGCCCAGAAAGCCCAGAAACTGTCAAGTTTCACTGCCTAGAACCAGTTAGGACAACTGTCCTAACCTGTTTTGTGGGCTGAGGATCAGAAATGTTTAATTATATTTGCTTCTGAGTAAGAGAATCTGAATCCCGTTGTTCCTTTAAAAAATTTTCTTTGGAGCTGGGCATGGTGGTGCGTGCTTGTAATCCCAGCACTCAGGAGGCAGAGGCAGGTGGATTTCTGTAGTCTGAGGTCAGCCTGGTCTACAAAGCGAGTCCAGGACAGCCAGAGCTACACAGAGAAACTCTGTCTAAAAAGCAAATGAAACAAAACAAAACAAAATCCTCTTTGGTATAAAAATGAATGAAAATGAGGTCAACCAGGCTTCTAAAGGAACATGTAGATGTTTATTTAGACCCTTCTGAAGACAGGTCACCCTTGAAATCCCACCTTACAGTGACAGCCGAAGCTTGTTCCTTTTCAGGTAAGTCAAGCCCTCCACTCTTACAGATTGTTTACTCCGAAGGCTGTGTCATAGCGTTTTCTAGACAAGTTTGCTTTCACATGCTTGCTCCCTCTCCACACCTCTGTGTCTCCATCCCCTCTCTCTCTCCCACATTGTCTCAGACACTGAGGCTGTAAGGCTGGGCCTGACTTCCACCCTCAGGGAGCCCTAGCTGTTGCTCCATGCTAGTGTCAGTGCTCACCTGATCTTGAGGGAAGGAATTATGAACTCTGTTCTCTGTTATTACTGCCCCTTAGCTCATGAGCATCTTCTAAGCACTCGGTATGTGCTAGGCATTCTTCTAGAAGGGCTGGCTTAAGTAAGACGAAGTCCAGCCTTTTGATTGGCTTTTTTCCCTTCCTGTCAGGAGGAGCTAAGTTGTAGTCACTGGGATAGTAGCCACTTACCACAAAAAGATAGTCCCTTCAAAAATAATTAAATTATTTGATATGTTTGAATACTTTATTATTATTATGTATGCATGTATGTTTGTGCATCACATTCATTCCTGGTACCTCTAAAGGACTGAAGAGAGTGTTCGATCCTTTGAAACTGGAGTTATATAGGGTTGTGAAGCCACCACGTGGGTGCTGGGAATCAAACCTGGGTCCACTGCAAGAGCAGCTAGTGTTCTTAACCTATGAACCATCTCAGAACAGCATCATAACAATAAAATAGTTCTTGATAAAAAAAAATAGGGCACAATTAGGGAATATGCATTTTCTTTAATGACTTGTTTTGAAATATATTTATACAGAATAGATAAATGGCATGTACAGAGCCGTGGGTGATGTTTTCTTGACCTTGCTAGTTGCATTAGTTACTTAGTGTTGCTGTGACAGAAACAACTGTGGAAATGTTTCTTTTCACTCAGCCATTCAGAGGTTTGCAGTCTGTCAGAGCCAGAATGGCATGGTGGAATGGCTTAGTCTAAAGCAGCAGAAATGTGCCAATGGCTGGAACCGGCCTTGGGTACAACCTCCAGAGTTCCACCTCTAGTGACTTTCTTGCACCAGCAGGACCCTGTCAAAATAGTGCCATGGCTGGGGTAGGGTCAGGAACAGGAGCCTGCGCAGCACATTTCAGGTCCAGACCCTGACAGTGGAGCCTCAGGAGGCTGTGTAGCTGTTAGCGAACCCTGACTGCTCATGCTTGAGAACCCAGGTTCCTCACACCTCACTCCACTTTTCCTCCCACCATGTCTCCATGCTCCCTTTCTGCTATGCCAGAGAAACCCACTTTGCAATTTGTTTATGCTTCTGTCAGAGAAAATGATTATACAGTGGATATTAGCCACATAACACAGGAGAACCACATTGCAGTACCCAGACCTGAAGAAGCTAAATTAACAAAGGAGGACCCCGGGACCCTAGGGAGGATGCTCAGGTCTCATTCAGAAGGGCAACTAGAGTAGACACCAGAAGTGCGTGAAGAGAGAGAACAGGATGGGAGCCTACCATGGATGTCCTCTGAGAGACTCCACCAGCAGGGGATGGAAGCAGATGCTGAGACTCTCAAACAGACTTGGCGCAGAGCACAGGGTGACTTAAGGAAGAGTTGGGACAGAAGGGCCTGAAGGGACAGGGGCCCCACAAGGAAAACAACAGAGCCAACAAATCTGGGCCCAGGGGACCTACAGAGACTGACGCGCCAAGCAAGGACCATGCATGGAGAGGACCTAGACCCTGCGCAGACGCAGTAGATAAGCAGCTCAGTCTCCTCATGGAATCCCACCGTGTGGGGAGTAAGGGCTGCCTCTGACGTCACCCTTTTGCCCACTCGCTGATCACTTCCCCCTGGTGAGTGGACATGGCAGCCCACTGAGAAGGAGGGTGCAGGCAGTCCTGATGAGGCTTGATAGGCTGGGGTCATGTGGTAGGGGAGGAGGGCTCCCCATTTCTGAGGACTAAGGGAAAGGGGTTAGAAGGGAAGAGGAAGGAGGGTGGGACCAGGGGGAGATGAGGAAGAGGACTACTATTGAGATGTAAAGTGAATAAATTAAAAATGAGCAAACTTAATAATAATAATAATAATAATAAAGAAAATTGTTATAGTCATTGGGCTTCCCTATAGCTTGAATCGAGCGCATTGCAGTTAAGACCAGGTTTTTCATCTCTACTGGTAGGTTGCCACCATTGATTAACTTACTCCCTGTTTGATCTACTCTTGTGGAGCCTGCATGCCAAAACAAGTGAAAAAAGATTATTATGTGGAGCAGGCAAGGAGAACACGAAAGTTATTTCCAAAACTTTCCCTTTCTTGAGCAAAGGCAGGATGGGGATTTTCTTCTAGGAGCCTGTGCATACTCACACAAGTCAAACTTTCAGGGTTGGGCACATTCCTGAGCATGCTCAGTGAAGGAGGGTGCTCCTGAGCATGCTCAGTTGAGATTGCAGTTCAAAGAAAAGTAGTTTGCCTTGACTGTCAACTCGAATTAATAGGCCCAGGTAGTTAGTGAAGCACACCTGGGAGAGTCTCAGAGCGCATCTCTAGAGCAGATTACACCACGAGGGTTTTGACATAATGAGGTTAATTTACTTGATGGATCCATAACATGGTGGCATAATTGGGAAGTGGTAAGTGGTAGGCTATGGGGCTAATTGGAGGAAGTAGAGCAGTGGGTGTGTCCCTGGGGGCTGTGTCTTGCTCTGGCCCCTTCGTGTCTCTTCTCTTTGTTTCTTGTCCACCATGGAGAAGCTTTTCTGCCACACACCTCTGCCACCATGATTTTTGCCAAGCACATGGGACCAAATGGCCATGTACTGAGTGAACGAAACTATAAGCCAAAATAAAAATTTCTGGCCATCTTCACATATGCACTTCTGAGTGTACCTCCACTCTTACGACGTTGTATGCACACGCACACACACACAAATTTACAGTCTTAATACTATTCATTCCTCCTGTAACTTACAAGGTGCCTGGATTCATCATGTCAGAGCCCAAAGGGCCAAGTGAGTTACAAGGCTCACACTGAAGCCAAAGGAGGCAGGCCCACCTTCTGTTTGCTTTCTTCATTTATATAGCTTTTTTTTTTTTTGGCCTTTTGAATACTTAACATTCTTTTGTGTTAGCCAGAAACTCAAAATGAATGTAATGCAACTGTGTTGTAAGACACAACCATAGCTGTGCTTTGTGTCTTACTCTTCTGGTCCCCTCTTTGCTTAGCTATGTTTTGGACCAGATTCTCTAGGACATTAAACCTACGTTTTCTGAGCTACTTAAGTTGGGACTGTTGCTGGGCGTGGTGGGGCATGCCTGAAATGACAGTACTGGGGGGAGGCAGAGGCAGATGGATCTCTGTGACTTCGGGGCCAGCCTGGTCTACAAAGGGAGCCCAGGACAGACAAGGCTACAGAGACACCCTCCCTTGGAAAACAAAACAAAAATTGGGAATGCCAGTGATACTGATTTCATTCATAATTTATATGTCATAATTAAAAATGCTTTAAGATTTTGTAGTAAAACAATTATGAAAGAAGTAAAGCTAGGGCACTAGCCTACTCCTGGCAACCTATGACCTCTACAGCGCATTAGCACCGATGCGGTTTCACACAACTACTAAGAAGATACAGGATCCTGACTGACAGCTGGCAATTTAGGAACAAGGGATGAATGTGTCCAGAAAATAGCTGCTATGCAGTGAATCCAGGCACCGTATAAGGGAGGAATGAATAGTACTAAGTAGTATTGAGATTATATAATATCCTGTCCTAGCTGGGTTTGGTTGGTCCTGAGGGGAGCCCTAACTTCCCAGCTTTTAAGTAAACCCGATCTCTGGTTTATAGGATAAAGTTATAATCCCTATAGGAGATGGAAGGTAATAAGAGTTGACACCATCTTCCCTCAGTTGATGATATTTTATTACCTGCTATTCTCCATACTAAGGTATACTTTCAGAGCTGGTTTCTGTGGAAAGACCGTCCATGTAGCATTTTAATTAGGAAGAACCTTGAGCTTCTATCTGGGAAGCTCTGATGTGTGGGGCACAGCAAACAGACAGAAGTCACGATCATGTCTATGAGTCCTCCCACAATTGACCAGTGTGACTTTTACATTTAAATTAGTCCCTTCAGTTTTGTCAATGGCAGGCTCTCCAGGCCGCATGTAACCTCCATTGTATTCCTCACATGGTGTGTAGCGTGATGCGTGTGGGCATGTGGAAGTCAGATGATAGGTGACTGTGGAATCACTTTCTCTCCTTCCGCCGTATAAACTTCCACCTTATTGAACTCAAAGGCAAACACCTTTACACACTGAGCCATACCTCTGTCCCACCATACACCAGTTTTGAACCATGAGACTAAAACCATTTATTTTAGACAGATCTGGGAATGCAAACCCGAGGGGTAATTTCTTCTAAAAGTCCTCTTAGACTTAAGCTTTTCCTGTTTTGCAAGGGAAGGCTTATATTTAGCCAGCAAAAATTTTGACAAAAACTAAGAGATAAACATTAGGTCTTCTTGGGGCTGGTAGGATGTCAGTGATTTCCAGGCAGTGTGCCTTTGGTTTGTGTTTCTATTTTTCTAATAGGGCAGCTGGTAGCTAGTGTAAATTATCATCTTGACAGCAGACACATCGGTCTGTTATTTTGTCTGTGATGTCCTTTAAATTTCGGGGTTTTGTTACCCCAAGAAGCTAGTTGTGAAGTTTCTGTTCCAGGATGAGTTAGTTGGACTGTGGGTAAATTCAGTGACCTCTTTAAGCACCTGTCTTAATTATTTCTACTGCTGCGAAGAGACACGGTGACCAAGGCAGCTTATAATAGGAAGCACTTAACTGGGGGCTGGCTTTCCGTTTCAGAGGGTGAGCCCATGATCACCATGACCAGGAGTGAGGTGGCAGGGCAGGCGGGCATGGCGCTGGAGCAGTAGCTGAGAGCTTCCACCCTGGTCTGTAAGATGGAGGCAGTGAGGCAGTGCAGGACTGGGAATGGCATGGGCTCTTGAAACCTCAGAGCACACCCCTAGTGACACACCTCCTCAAACAAGGACACACCTCCTAATCCCCCCAAACAGTTCTTCTAACTGGGGACCAAGCATTCAAACACAGGAGCGCATGGGGGCCATTCTCACTCAGACAACCACGTTAATAAAATCCCAGCATCTTTTCTGGCAACCAGACCTTTTCTTGCTTGCTTTGAAAATCTGGATTGTACTGAAGTGAATCAAATAGGAGGCTCGGGCCCTGGTAATACTCGCCTGAAAGAGAAAATGTAAATGTAAATGTAAATGTTGGCCAGACCTTCAGTCTGAGCATAGCTTGGACAGTTCTTCTCTCCTTGTTTCCCTCTGCACCCAGAGTGCGCACTGACCTCCTTCCCCTCCCCCCAGCCGTACTGGTGGCCAGCGGGTCCCGCACTGGGACATCAGGAGCTCTCTGAAGATGGCTTCTTCCTTCTGGGTTACCTGGAGGGGACTGGAGGGGACAGCCCTTTAGAATAGCTTGCTTTCTCATTCTACCTCCTACTCAGTCATAGCTTTGCTGGTAAAAACCTTAAAGACTCGCTTCACCAGACAGGAAAAGGCAGCTCTTGGGTTTTCTCTGGCTGTGTGAACTAGATGAAGTAGATTTCCAGGCAGTTTGTTGCCTTTTCTCTTGTCTTGTTAAACCTACAGTTCTAGCCAACCCTGTTTTGTGTACTCTAGGGCAGAATCTTATTCTGTAGTTCAAAATTCCCTCTCATTAAAACAGTTCTCTTCAGTTTTCCTCTGTGAAAATGATTCTCATGTTAATTCCCTTCCATTCTTGTCATTACACTTTTTAAAAATTTATATGTTACAGCAGTGCTTCAAGATCTCCAAATTCAAAACAGAAAACCCACCCTTTTTCAGTAAAAGAACATATTTTATTTCTCATGGTTTGACCTGTGTTTTCTGCTGGCTAGCCCAACGCAGTCATCTCTTGTGGCAAACTGTGGTTAGTGTTAACAGTGAGGGAGGTTGTAGAATTGGAGATTTGAGGGAAAAAAGTAGATACAATTTTGGATTATTTTTTCTTGGAGGGAAGTAGGAATTTTTGTATTATAATTGAAGACCATAAGTAACTCCAAGACATTTGACCTACTTTATTCTTTGCACTTTGCAGTTTGTCTTAATAGCTTACTGATGTGAAACTCGAAAGCCTTACTTGGTTTGCTTTATACTATAAATTGCCACTAGGAGTAAGAAAAATGGCTGGAAAGAGTAACTGAAGGTAAAGGGTTTTAAATTGATTATTATTTGTCATCTTTTTTTGCATATGTTGGATTATGGTTTGGTTAAGAGATTGTTGGCGGAGAGCTTATTTAGGAGGTTGAAACAGGCCTCTTGTCTGGGTGGCTGGCATTTGCTGATACAGCTTGTTTTGAAATGATTTATTTTTTGCATTATTACATCTTACTTTAATTATTACCGATTTTCCCTTCAGGGACATGGCAGCATGCGGAAGTAAGACATAGTTGTAGTATTTGCAGAGGCCTCCCTCTGGGGCTCTGGGCAGGAGAGGCTTGGCCAGAGACAGTGGTGAGGCATTCTAATTGGTGGGGGGACAGGGAAAACAGAACAAACAGGCTAGTGGCCTGAGATCTGCCTTTAAGGGGCTAACAGGGTTTTGAGGTTTTTATAGAAGAATATAAAAAGGCGAGGTTGTGGTTTACAGGCCTGTGATGTGGCTGAGCAGATAATCTCAGGTAGTGGTGTGGGTAATGTTTATCTCAAGAGTGGTTCTGAGCCGGGTGAATGTGGTGGTGCCTGTCTTCAGTCAGCACTCAGGAGGCTGAGGCAGGCATGTTGCTGAGATTGGAGGCTGGCCTGGGATGCATGGTGAAACCCTGTGCCCCCCAAACAAACCAAGATATGTGTGGGAGGGGGTGGGGAGAAGGGAGGCTGTCTCTGCAAAGCTCCAGAGACATCTTTATCACTCAGCTCCCATCCTGAGAAGATGGTTCCTCTCAGGGCTCAGTTCTGTCTTCAGGGCAGTTGGTTCCATTATGGCAGTAGGGCAATGGCTCCTGCTTAGCTGGGCACTTTGATCATGTGGTCGTCTGTCTGTGAGACTGTTGCTTGGGGGTAGTTTTGTCCTTTTATTGTAGAGGTATTTATTAACCAGATCAGCTGTTCCTGGAGTCTAGGGTAATTGTAGGATAGAATGACTCAGGAGAATTCAGAAGAAAAGAAAATCACAGGTAAAATTGACAAAATGGAGTTAGGTCCCTGAGTGGACCCCACTCCACTGAGGACACACACCTGTCTTGTATGTATCTGCTATTGAGTAAAAGAGGATATCTTTCTGAAGTAGCTGTCTTATTTGCTTCTCTCCTTAACATTGAACCTGTCTATTAATGGGTAATGGCAAAGCAGAACTGAATTCTCTTTCTCACATCTCAGAGAATGAACATGGTGTCTTACACCTGTAATCCCAGCATGTGGGAGGAGGAGGCAGGTGGATCTCTGCGACTTCTAGGCCAGCCTGGTTTATATAAGTAAGTTCCAGGCCAGCCAGGACTGTATAGTAACAAAAACAAAACAATAAAAAATTGAACTTGGTTTACTTTCTTCTGTTATGTCAGTTTTGACAAATAGATTGGAAATGTAAGGTCTTTAAGCATGAATCGCAGCACATATGGAGGCAGAGGCAGGTGGATTGCTGTGAGGGCAGCCAGGTTAACCCTGTCTTGAAAAAGAAAGAAAGAAAGAAAAGAAGGAAGAAAGATTTGATTAAGTGGATTCCATTAACAGGACTGATGGAGGGTCCATGAACTGAGGTCATTCCCCAGCCTACGAGGTGGGAGGAAGGAGAGGGATTCTGCCCTCTGAACTCCACTCACAATCAGCCCTGCATGCACCTGCCCACCCTCCAGTTTAAAAAGAAGGGTTAACAGAGTCCTCAGTTAGAGGGACTGCTCTAGTCTTTCTCTGCAGACACTGCAGAGTTACCTCTGTCCTTTCCTCAATCTGTTTTCCCTCTCAGAAGATTATGTCCCCTCTGCAGTTTTCAACTCTAATGTCTAGCTGTTTTTGATGCTCTTCTCTTCCTCCCTTATGTGCTCCTAGTTAACTGATGTTTCTTTTCACGTTTCTTTCTCCCTTGCTCAATATGCCCACACTAAGTAAATCTCCTTTTTCTGTCTAACTCCAGCTTGTTGGAATGTGAAGGCCCAGCCTTTAAAAAAATTATTTATTTATTTATTTATTTATTTATTTATTATGTATACAGTATTCTGCCTGCAAGCCAGAAGAGGGCACCAGATCTCATTATAGATGGTTGTGAGCCACCATGTGGTTGCTGGGAATTGAACTTATGACCTCTGGAAGAGCAGTCAGTGCTCTTAACCTCTGAGCCACCTCTCCAGCCCCAAACGCCCAGATTTTTATTTTTAAAATTCTGGAAACATGTTGCCTTCTGCTACATTACTACTGCCCTCACTGACTCTCTTACGATTAGCAGCTGATCTGATTGAATGAGCCAGTGTTAGTTTACTATTGACTAAAGTCCACAGATTACAGCAGCGGTTATGACTGATTTATAATGACATACACTCACTATTATAATGTCACATAGAAAGTTTTCCTCCCTACACTGTTTTTTTTTCTTATTTGTTTGTTTTGTCAACTTGATGCAAGCTAGGATCATTTGAGAAGAAGAAGCAACCTTGATTGAGAAAATACCTCTATCAGATTGCCCATAGGCAAGGTCTGTGGGACATTTTCTTCGTTAGTGATTGGGGTGGCTGGGATGGTGTCACCCCTGCGTTTATAAGGAAGCAGGCTGAGCAGGCCAGCAAACAGCACCCTTCATGGCCTCTGCTTCAGAAGTTCTCTCCTCAGGTTGTGTTTTGTCATGGAGATCACAGCAATAGAAAGACAGCTAGGACAGGCCTCTAAACGCGCTGTGTTCCCCGACTCATTGCTCCTTTCCCCCTCCAGCCCCTAGAGCTGTTGTTTCTACCCCAGACATAGGTTTGCCTATTTCAGTATGTCATAAGCAGAAATTACATAACATATAGCCTTTCTAGACAGTTTTTTTTTTCACTTGAGACCGTTCTTTTGGTTGATAGAACCCTCTCCTTTCACAAATGAGTAATTTATTACGTGGATGTGACATACTTTGTTTATCTAGTCACTCGCGGAGATACAGCTTAGCTGCTCCCAAGTTTTGTCAGTTATGAATCATTGTTTAGTCTTTCAAGGCATTAATATAAAGTAAAAAATGAGCAGTTCAGTATCTGGAACCCTAGAGAAAAACCATTTTTCTCAGAACCGTACACTCAGAGTTGCATCTGGGTGTCAAAAGAAGATTCTGATGCTCCAGAGGCCAGCATTTGACCAACTGGGTAGCACCCTCCCAGAAATATGTCAGGGACAAAAGAGAAACTAAGTACTACCTTTTTAATAGAGTATACATGAAACAGAAAATGACAAGGAATGAAAATTAGGTTTGGTTAAGTTTTCTAGAAGTTTTAAAGAGGTGTGGTGTGTTTAACTGTGCTGAGCCAAGACGTTTGCATGAAGATCTTGTCATCTGAGTTTTACCCTTTAAATGGTGTACAAATTGAGCTGGTTACCACGAGAGGCAACAGTTCTCAGCAAATAGTCTGTGTTTATTGACAAGATGGGGGATGCTGCTGCTGAGACGCTGGACTCATGCACTGTGGGCAGAACTTAGAGACTCCGAGTGCTAAAGAAAGAAAGCGGGAAAAGCCATGTGGAGGGATTGAAGGAGAGGGAATGGGGTGGGCTTGACCTCGACATGGCGTATGCATGCACCGGATCCCAACCAGTATAAGAGATTATAAAACAATAATAAGAGAGGCTAGAGAAAGAAATTGGGTCAGGTTTAAGGAAGCTCGTATTGCCTGGGTATGAGGACATTGTTTATTAGCTAAGGAAAAATAGAAAATAGTTTCCTAGGGCATAAACAGGAAGGTAGTAATATTAGGAAAGAACTCTTTTCTCCCAATTCTTACAGTTTTATGTATAGACTATTTTAGCATTTATTTTAAATCTTTATATACATTTTAACATATTTTATAGCTTACACTCTCTCATAGATTATATTCCTAAAATACTCCATTAAAAACAGCCATGTAAAAATTAGATGTACTGCTTGTATCTTCCATCAGTATTAAAAAAGATATTCTGGTGAGTTCAAGGTCAGCCTGCTTTACAGAGCAAGTTCCCTCCCTCCCTTCCTTCCTTCCTTCCTTCCTTTTGTTTTTTTGTTTGTTTGGTTGGTTGTTTCTTTGAGACAGGATTTCTCTGTGTAGCCCTGGCTATCCTGGACTCAGTTTGTAGACCAGGTTGGCCATGGACTCAGAGATCTGCCTGCCTCTGCTTCCAGAGTGCTGGGATTACAGGCATGGGCCAGCACTCCAGCTGAATTTAGTTTTAATATACTAAGATCTTGTTATTTTATAAATGAAATGTTAATGTACTTCCCTCCATTATAAATGAGGTTTATTTTCTTAAATGTACGTACATACATACACACATCCATCCATCCATACACACATACATTGGCTATGCTCGTGTGTTTGTAATGTATTACTTTTTTTGTTATAGAACTGTTGCTGCTGAAGTTCGGAAGCAGATCTCTGGACAATACAGTGGTTCCCCGCAGCTGCTCAAAAACCTCAACATAGTCGGCAGTATATCCCACCACACCACAGTAAGTAGCATAGTCTAGCCATGGAGTGTTACAAATAAAAAAGTACTGAAAAGGTAAGTCAGCCGGGTGCAGTGGTGCACGCCTGTAATCCCAGCACTCTGGGAAGCAGAGGCAGGTGGATCTCTGTGAGTTTGAGGCCAGCCTGGTCTAAGGTTTGAGGTCTACATAGTGAGTCTAAGGCAGCCAGGGTTACATAGAGAAACCCTCCCTCAAAACAAACACACTAACAAAAGCCAAAAAAAAAAAAAAAAAAAAAAAAAAAAAAAAAAAGAGCAGTAATTTGGGCCCTACACCAGTCTCCACCTTTGCTGTTGGCCCTCACTTTGCAGTTTCTCTGTAAGCAGGATTTAATCAATGCTGGAATGCCGTGATCTGAGCCTCAGGAGGTGCGGGGACGCACGGTGAAGGTGAGACACTAGTCAAGCACAAAATGCAAACAATGGGAGTCTACTTCTTTATTGCAGCTAAGGAAACATACTGATTATTAAACAAACATATCCTAGTTGGGGGGGGGGGATTTGATTGACCTGCAATAACATAAATATTTCTGTTACTAAAACTTTAAAACAGGAATTTACTTTTATGAACAATATTACTTGGAAAGTCTTCCCAAATACGTGGATTTCTGGGTAATTTCAGTGTGCATACAGGTAGTCCCTTGAATATGTTATTGATGTTGTAAGCTCTGCCTTTCTTCATGTTAATCTTTCACCAGAGCTGGTTTTGTTTTGTTTTGCTTTGTTTTGTTTTGGTTTGGTTCTTCAAGACAGGGTTCCTCTGTGTAGCCTTGGGTGTCCTGGACTCGCTTTGTAGCTCAGGCCTGCTTCAGCCTCCCGAGTGCTGGGATTAAAGGCGTGCGCCACCACACCCAGCCAGATCTGTTTTGATTTTATTTTATTTTATTTTATTTTATTTTTTATAAATAACTGTAACTCATATGTAATCTCTCTTAATGGAGTCCTGATGCCAGATCTGGGTCCTGGGGTCCTCCTCAAACTAAGGCACCAGCCAAGGAGAATATAGGCATAAACTTCGAACCCCTACCAAGACCTATTTGTTTTCTTGTAGACATATTTCTTCTCTATTTCCATCAATAGGTAAATCTATCCAATTTTTAAAACATGGTTTCATTGAGTTGTACCATATAGTCTAACACTTTAAAGAGTTAAATTACATGAGACTAATGAATTCCCTGATATACCACCACTCAGAACTTTTCATCACCTCAGAAACAAACCTTTGTCTCATATTTTTTCATCCTTCCTCTGAGCCCCACACAATTCATGTTTAGTTTGAGGGAGGGTATTCACTAGTTCCTCCACCAGCCTCACACTTGTGATCCCCTCGCCTCTCAAGTGCTGGGATTGTAGGTTGTACTAACACACCTGGCTTACGCCAGAACCTCTGATGCATGCCGGCAACTAGAGAGTTTATATTGACAGTAGGCATGCCCCAGATGAGTGGCAGCGTTTCCTTCCTCTCTGCCTAAGGGATTTCTTTTAGCATCCTTGTAGGATAAGCTGGCAACAAAGTCTTTTTTTTTTTTTCATGAGAAAATATGTTGATTCCCCTTCATTTTTACATCTCTCTGTGCTTAGTCTACAATTCTGAGTCAATCGGTCTTCCATTCACCAACTTGAAAATTGTTATTTCCATTATATTACTTATTTTTCTTTGTTTCTGTGGCTGGGATTAAAGGCATGCACCACCACACCCAGCCCATTATTTTGATTTTTTAAAATGGAATCTACTATGTAATTCTGGCTGTCCTGGGACTTGCTATGGAGAGTCACTCACAGTGATTCACTTACTTTGCCTTCCAAGTGCTGGGATTAAAGGCATTTACCACCATGTCCTGCTGAGTTTGTTTTATGTATATGGAATTTTGTCTGCATATGTCTGTGCACCACTTGTCCTCTGAGGCCAGAAGACGGCATCAGATACCCTAGAATTGCTTGGAGTTACAGGTGGTTGTGAGCTACAATATGGGTGCTGGGAATCTAGCCAGTGCTCTTAGCCTTTAAGCCATCTCTGCTTCCCTCACCCCACTGAACATCTTAAGAAATAACATATTGCTATTTTTACTGCTCTATAAACTGCACATTTATAATATATCCTTCACAGTTTTGCCTGAATAATTTTTTCATTCTTGAATTTGAGAAGTATGATATCTTACTAAAACATATACTTTCAGGGCTGAGGACGTGGGTCAGCAGGCAGGAGGGGGCACGCTCCTGCAGAACCCTCTCCAGCTCCAGGGGGTCTTACTTCCTCTTGTGGCATGCATGGGCAACTGCACAGGCATGCGCTTGCACATGTGCACGTACATGTGAACAATTTAAAGATCTTTAAAAAGTGTATTTCTAGGCTGAGTAAAATGCAATGAATGTTTTATTATTAATGATAAATAATTTAAGTAGGGTCTGAGTATTAACTATTCTCTGGCTATTATTAAACAATTACAAACAACTGTAAACTAGTGTCTCAAAACAGTGGAAGTCACTCTGTCATTACTGGAGACAGTTTCTGAAGTCAACAGAACGTAACTGAAGTAACTGTTTGGCAGGCTCATAGCCCTGCAGTACTTCTAGGAGAATGTCAGGCCTTACCTCTTCCTTGTTCTGGTGGCATTTCTTTATCTGAGGCTGCAGCACTTAATCTTCAAATGTTGTCTTGCTCCGTCTCATAGGGCTTCCTCCTCAGTGTGTCCCACCCAGATTACCTATTGTCTCCTTAAATGGACATGCAGGGCAATGTCTCAGTCTTAGGCTGTTTAACACACCTGCAAAGACTTAAACTTCATTTCCGTGTGCATGAGCGCACGGGGCCGTGGGTCAGGTTGTGGAGAGTGCTGGGAGCATCACTGTTTTACTTACTACAGTCTGCTCGTGTGTATTTGTTAGAATAATCACCAGTAACAATTAATACAGCAAAGGCAGCTTATGGAAACAGCAATACAAATTCGAAAGTTAGTAATAATCATCCCAGTGAGTGCTCTAAGGTGTGACAAGATTGCTAATTATTATTATTTTTTTAATGTAAGAGTTACGGGAAGAATTACTTTCTACATGAGAAAGTCAAGAGTGTGAAGAAATCAGAAGGGAGCTTGAGGCTGGGTGTGGTGGTTCTCAGTGGGTTTGCACATCTGCAGAGATTTTGCAAAAAACTAGGTTAAAAACATGTGGCTTTCTTTCTGTTTCTTTTTTCAAGTTGTCAGATTCTTACTGACCTCTTCCTTGCACACAACCCTCTCTAAGGTGCCCCTTACTGAAGCAGTCGACCCTGTGGATTTGGAAGATTACCTCATCACTCACCCTTTAGCTGTGGATTCTGGGCCTCTGAGGGATTTGGTTGAATTCCCTCCAGATGACATTGAAGTTGTATATAGTCCTAGGGACTGCAGGACCCTTGTTTCAGCTGTGCCTGAAGAAAGGTAAGGAGGCTTTTACCTTGTTTTAGTGTAACTGCAGGAAGGCTATTTTTCATTACTTTACTTAAATCATACTTTTATGGTATTTCTTAGTATAAAAAGAACTACAACAAAAATTTTACAAAATTCATTTCTGTATTCTTCCCTTGGAACCTATTTGGGAAATGTTTCTAATAAATCTATGTATGTTCTATTTTTCTGTTTAGATCATAAATATATTTTGTTGTGTTTTTTTTTAAATAGTGAAATGGATCCACATGTTAGAGATTGTATAAGAAGTTACACAGAAGATTGGGCAATTGTGATTAGAAAGTAAGTTGCTTGTTTAGTATAATAATTTAACATACTAAGTAGAGGAATTGGAGTGATGGCTCAGTGGTTAAGAACACTTGCTGCTGCTGAAGAGGACACAGGTTTGGCTCCTGGCCCCAACAACACAACCATCTGGAACTCCAGTTTGAAGTTATTCTGTGGCTTCTTCTAGGAATCACAGGCACAGGGCATATACATGGCCACATAAAAAGAAAATAAGTAAATCTTTTTTTAAAAAATCACCTAGTAGAATTTTTAATGTTATTAAGTTGGATTTCATAAAAATTGTGGGACTTAAATTCATTTAAAAAAATGGTCAAGAAAAATAGAATTTACTTTTAGAAGTAGCTAATCTGCTCTTTATTTGGATTAAAGGAGCTTTGGGAGGACAGTTGTTCAATCCTGGTTTAGCACACTCAGAACTGCCAGGATAGATCCCAATTGTGTTTGTGTGAAGAAATAATTATTATATATAAATAATTATTGCATGATGATGCTCAGAGAGAAAGATTTTCAGAGACTGATTTTATTTTGAATAGATACCATAAACTGGGAACAGGATTTAACCCTAACACATTGGATAAGCAGAAAGAAAGACAGAAAGGACTGCCCAGACAGGTCTTCGAATCTGATGAAGTTCCGGATGGCAGCAGCTACCAGGATGAACAAGTAATGTTTTTATTCTTAAGTGACTTTAAGACGGTATTTTTAGTTAATTAATATATTAATATTTATAATTTAATATTTTTCATGACAGGATGACCTTAAAAGACGTTCAATGTCAATAGATGATACTCCAAGGGGTAGCTGGGCCTGCAGTATCTTTGACTTAAAAAATTCTCTTCCTGATGCCTTGCTTCCTAATTTACTTGATCGAACGCCAAATGAAGAAATAGACCATCAGAATGATGACCAAAGGAAATCAAACCGGCACAAAGAACTGTTTGCTTTGCATCCGTCACCAGATGAGGTAAAGCCTTTGTATTTAAAGAAGCAAAGGAGGCCAGGTGCATTTCTGCCATCCCAGCTGCTTGGAAAGCTGAGGCAGGAGGATCACAAGTTTAAGGACTACTTGGGCTACCGTAGTAAGACCGTATTACAGGCTAAAGTAAAATGGGCCAGGGATGTAGCTCAGTGGCAAAGCACTTACCTACCGTGTGCAGGCTGGTAGGTGACCATTAAGACATATCTCTTGGGAATATGCTTTGTATGTGGTATTACAGTGACGTTGGAAGCAGACAGCCATGGGACTTGTGAGTTAGACATGCTTTCAATACTAGTGGATTTACTTTCAATGAGGAACATCTGTGACTAAATATATTTGGGATGTGTATTTGGCTTCTGTTTATAGACAAGTGTGGCATTCTTTCCTGTGTTTTACTGAAGACTGAGAGCATTAGGATGCTTAAAGTCTTAAAAATAAACCGTGAGGGCTGGAGAGATGGCTCAGAAGGGCACTGACTGCCTCCTCCAGAGGTGCTGAGTTCAATTCCCAGTGACCACATGGTGGCTCACTACCCTCTATAATGTGATCTGATGCCCTCTGCTGGCCTGCACGTGCACATGCAAGCAGAGCACTGTATACATAATAATGGATAAATAAATCTTTGAAAACAGAACAAAGCATAAATGAAGGAAGGAATGAACCCTGAGATATGCTGTTCACTCTGCTGTTACTTCTCGCTCTGTAGGAGGAACCTATAGAACGGCTCAGTGTTCCCGATGTGCCCAAAGAGCACTTTGGACAAAGACTTCTTGTAAAATGTTTGTCACTCAAGTGAGTATTTCTTTTATTGTATTGTTTCTATTACCTGGGCTAAAGTTTTGATTAATGGTGTACCAAAACTTTAGACTTTATGCTTGTGTATGAGTCCTTATAAAGTGTTTTTCCCTTTTAAATTATTATCTTTCAAAGATCTTACATATTTATTTTGATCTTAAGAAAAATGTTTAATTATATTTAATGTTTTCCACATAATACATCCATTATAAACAGCTATCCAGAAAAGAGGAAAATGCACATAAGTAAGGGAGTATGGTATTCATATTATTTGGCTTGTAGAACTGAGATGGCAACCAGGGTAATATTGCAAATGCAATCCCAGCATTCAGTGGGCTGTGGGCGAGGGACATGAGTGTGAGGCCACTTAGGCTAGGTAGTAAGATTTCTCTCTCAAGAAAATCATTTATTGATGGGATAACAATTGAGTTGTAATCTGAATAAATTAATAAAATTAAAATTAAAAATTAAAAATAAAGAAAATCATTTATTTATATTTTTAGGTTGTATGAATTTTCGGTGTATACCTTAATGTTTTTTCCTGAACCCTGAGTACATAAGCGGAGTGACAGTACATACATGCTTCCTGCCAGAAACTCTAGAGTCACCCTTTGTTCCTTCTGTAGTTGTCTGTTAAGATAAGGAAAGGGCAGTCTCTCCACACATCCATGGAGAAACCCTCAGGCATACGATCTCAGCCGTTTACTTTAAACACTTTGGAAGGAAAAGCTAGGTTTGGTTTTGGTTGTTTGGTTGTTTGATTGTTTTTACATTTTTGTACCGTGTGACATGTTGACATTGCAGTTTTCCACGACAAGACATTTATTTATTTGTTTGTTTGCTTGCTTGTTTGTTACTTTTTGTTTTCTTTTGGGGGGCTGCAGGGGTAGAGGAAAAAAGGATGGGAGGTAAGTGGGATTAGAGTGCATGATGTGAAATTCACAAAGAATAAAATGTTTAAAAAATATTTTTTTCAAATATCTTTGATCTTATTCCTTTCTTTCCTCCACATCCTCCTAGATCTTCCCCCCTTCCCTTCCCACCCAACTTCATGTTTTCTCTCCCTTACTTTGTCTATAGCTCTTTGTTGCCTTTCTCTGTATCTCTCAAAAAGCAAAAATGAAAATCAAAACAAACAAACCAAACCAGAAAGCACATACAAAACATGGCGTCTGTTTTATGTTGGTTGGCTACTCCTGAGTAGGGCATGCCCTGGAGTGTGGTCCATGTACCCAGTGACTCCTGTGGAGAAAACAGATTTTCCTTTCCTAGCAGATCTTGACTGTAAATAGCTTCTCTGTTGGGGTTGGGTTGGGACTTTGGTTCACTTCCCCTTCTCTGAGCTGGGATTTTTGTCTGGCTTGAACCTGTACAAATCTGTGCATAGAGTCACAGTCTCTGTGAGCTCCGTGTGTGTTCCTGGTGTGTCTGGAGGATGCTGTCTGTGGAGTCATCTACCACCTCTGGTTCTTACAGCCTTTCTGTCTTCTCCTCTGCATAGATCCTTGAGCTTGAGAGGAGGGGGTTAATAAAGATGTCCATTTAGGCTGAGTGCTCCAAAGTCCCTCCCTTGCCGCACATCGCCCCATTGTTCTCAGTGTTAATTGCTACTACTGCTTTAAGAAGCTTCTCTGGAGGGCTGAACAATGCACCGATCCGAATCCCAGCCAGATGTCTTATTTTATTTTGGGTCTGTCTATGAGCATGTATATACCGGTGCTGGGGACACTAGGTCCCCTGGAACTGGAGTTACAGTCGACTGTGAGCCATCTAGCATGGCTGCTGGGAAGGGAACCCTTGTCCTTGGCTGCTCTCTGAAAAGACACCATCTCTCCAGCCCGGGAAATGATTTTCACTTAGAAATAGCATCTTGGGAGACAAGCATAAAGTATACAGACAAAGGGTTTTCAAACTCCCTTGCTCACTAACCTCCAAGTTAAAGTATGGAAGGCCCCTGAGAAACACTTAAAGAAATGCTCAATCAAAGAAATGCGAATCAAAACAACTCTGAGATTCCATCTTACACCCATCAGAATGGCTAAGATAAAAAACTCAAGTGACACCAATGCTGGCGAGGATGTGGAGAAAGAGGAACACTCCTTCATTGTTGGTGGGAATGCAAACTTGTACAACTACTTTGGAAATCTATCTGGTGCTATCTCAGAAAACTGGGAATGGGCTTCCTCAAGACCCAGCTATTCCACTCCTTGGAATATACCCAGAAGAAGCTCCAGCACACAACAGGGACATATGCTCAACCATGTTCATAGCGGCCTTAATGTTAATTGCCAGAACCTGGAAACAGCCTAAGTGTCCCTCAGTAGAAGAATAGATAAAGAAACTGTGGTACATTTACACTATGGAATACTACTCAGCTATTAAAAACAAGGAATTTCTGAAATTTGTGGACAAATGGATTGAACTAGAAATGATCATAATGAGTGAGTTAACCCAGAAGCAGAAAGAGTCAAATGGTATATACTCACTTATATCTGGACATTAGCCCAAGGGGCATGTCCCATGAAAATCTTCACTTACCAGGAAAGTGAGACAGAGGGGAGGACATCCTATTGGGATTTTAGGCGAGTGAAACATGGGAGAATGGGAAAATAGAAGGATCCAGAGGGTCCTAGAAACTACAAGAAGAACATTATGACGGGCGGATCTGGGCCCAGGGGTCCTGCTCAAACTATGGCACCAGCCAAGGAATGTACATGCAGTAAACATTGAACCCCGACCCAGATCTAGCCAATGGACAGGACATTTTCTACAGTTGAGTGGAGAGTGGGAACTGACTTTCACATGAACTCTGGTGCCCCATATTTGACCATGTCCCCTGGATGGGGAGGCCTGGTGGCACTCAGAGGAAGGATAGCAGGCTACCAAGAAGAGACATGATACCCTATGAGCATGTACAAGGGGAGGAGGTCCCCCTCAGTCACAGTCATAGGGGAGGGGAGTAAGGGGAAAATGGGAGGGAGGGAGGGAGGAATGGGAGGATACAAGGGATGGGATAATGAGATGTAAAATGAATGAATTAATTTTAAAAAGTGTAAAGAAAAGAAAGAAAAAAAGAAAAAAAAAGCATGGAAGGCCTTGCCCAGAGGCAATGTTGCTCTGTCATGCTTGTTGCCAAAGCAAGCTCAGGAAGCACTGTTTATGCCCTATACTGAGTGGCTGTCCTAGAGCTCACTGTGTAGAACAGGCTGCCCTCAGACATCCTCGACCTCATGAGTACTGGGATTAAAGATGCATTCCGCTATGCCCAGCAAGAAATATTTTTTCTTTAAAGAGCTAGTTTCGTCTTAGTCTCTAAGTTTTGAGGCACATTTTTTCTTGATGACAGTTGAATGTCACATGCCCTTGGGGAGCTTGCACATTGTGCTCTGCCTCACCCTGTGTTTTCTCTTATTTCCTGCTGTGTCTGCAGTCATTCTGTAAGACAGTATTTTCTTTATTTTACAAATGAAGTGTGAATTAAAGAGGAATAATAGAAGTTCTCAATATTGCCCAGTGAGTAATTGAAAAAGAAACCCTGTTCTTCCTATGATAAGGTGGCAGTGTAGTAGGTAAATTAGTTTTAACTTACAGAAAAAGCTGGTATTTGTAGCTCTTTCTATACAGAAGAACTCAGCCAGATAGGTTACATTGTGTATAAATGGGACAATTTTCTTTCTTTGGAAGCCAAAGCTTTATTCATTTAGTTAAATTTGTGTAGAAACCTATTAGAAAAATTGAATAGAATTTTCTACATATCTGGACCTCTATATTATATTACACTGAATGTCCTTTATAGGAGCCATTTTGATACACATTGCATACCACAAAATTATTTACTTTCATTTACTTATTTATTTATTTATTTTAATTGACATAGAGTTTCATCTTTCCAGTCTAGAAGGTCCTGTGTATCTGAAGATGACCTTGCATTTTCCAGTCCTTCTCCTTCCCAGTGCTGGGATTATTGGGGTGCACCAGGCTGGTTTATGCAGGACTGAGGGTTGAAAATAGCTTTGTACAAGCTGGGTAAACACTACCGGCAGAGCTACACCCCTAGCTCCAAATCTTATGCTTTTAAAATGTACAAATTAGAAGTACATATTCATAGTGTTACACAAGTATTATTTCTATCTAATTTTGGAGCAGATGTCTTACCCATACCTGTGTTAATCTACTTGGGCCACTATATCAGACTATCACATAGACTGTTGACATAATAGAAATTATTTCTTACTTCTAGAGGCTGAAAATCAAAGATAAAGATGCCAGTGGTCTGGTTTCTGGCATGTTTTTCCTTGTGGGTGTAAAGAGCTCATTTCTTCCCGTGTCCTTACATGTCTTTCCTCTGTGTGTGCACAAGAGAAGTCTGTGATGTCTTCTGTATGTTTCTCTGTGTGTGCACATGTTTGGGAGCCAGAGGTTGATGCTGGGTGTCTTCTACGATCCACTTAAAAATACAGTTTATTGAATTTTATGTATATAGGAGCTTTGCTTGTATGTGTGTCTGTGCACCATGTACAGGCAGTGTCCGTGGAAGCCAGAGGAGGGCATTGGATCACCTGGCGCTGGGGTCACAGATGTGGTGCTGGAGCTGGGATTACAGATGTGGTGCTGGAGCTGGGGTTACAGATGTGGTGCTGGAGCTGGGGTTACAGATGTGGTGCTGGAGCTGGGGTTACAGATGTGGTGCTGGAGCTGGGGTCACAGATGTGGTGCTGGAGCTGGGGTCACAGATGTGGTGCTGGAGCTGGGGTTACAGATGTGGTGCTGGAGCTGGGGTTACAGATGTGGTGCTGGAGCTGGGATTGCAGATGTGGTGCTGGAGCTGGGGTTACAGATGTGCTGGAGCTGGGGTTACAGATGTGGTGCTGGGATTTTAACCTGGGTCTCCTGCAAGAGCAGCCTGTGCTCATAACCATTTCTCCAGCACCGTTCAGTTTGCTGTTGTGGGAGGGTTTCTCACTGAACCTGGAGCTCTCTGTTCAGCAAGACCACCTCTTCTGTTTCTCCCTCCACAGCACTTAGACTGTAGACACGTTCCTCTATGCCTGGCTGGGTCTGGCTCCTCAGCCTCCTTCCTCCTTTTGTAGGGACTCCAGTTTCGCTGGATTAGTGTCCCATCTGTAGGACTTTATTTAACCGTGATTTCTGCATTAAACAGACCTTACCTTTAATATAAGTTTTCAGGTTATGGGTTTCACATAAGAATTTTCGGGCACCTTTCTGCCACAGCAGTGTGTATGGACACTCACCTCCTCTTCATCCTTTTCTCTAGCTTCTGCCGACACAGGCTTGCTGCTCATCTGTCTGCTCTGCCTTGTAAATAGGATTATAAACTATGTGGGGAGTTTTTGGTTGTGGCTTCTTCACATAGCGTGTTTTCATGTCTCATCAATATTGTAGCATATATCAAAGTTCGTACTGTGTATGGCCAAATGATATTCCATTAAATAGTGGTGCTACTTCTTAAAATGTTTGTCAGTTAATGAGCATATGGGGTACTTCTACTTTTTAAAAAAGAACAGCTTTATTTGATACAACTTCCATAGTATGTAGTTTATCTAATGTATGCCCAGTATACAGTTTTCTAGTGAATTCGCCCACTATACAATCAGTATATTTTGTTGTAGTCACAGGCCTGTGTAATTTATCAATGGATATTAGAACACTTTCATCATTCCCTGTCCCTGTTTGTCTGTCTCTGCTGCCCCCTCCTGTGTGTGTGTGTGTGTGTGTGTGTGTGTGTGTGTGTGTGTGTGTGCGTGCGCGCACACACGTGCGCATCTGTGTCTGAAAAGGAAGCTTAACCATTACCTCACATTTATGCAGAAAAATATCGACAGATCATTAGGAGACAAATCTGAAAGAAAAAACTGTAAAGTTTCTATATTTAAGTATAGAAACTCTTTGACACAACATAGTAAGCATGACCTCTAACCCACACCATTTTTCTTCCTCTCTTTCTCTGCTTTCTTTCTTTCTACTTCCTTCTTTTCTTCCCCTTCTCTTTGGTTTTCTACTTTCCTCCCCTTTCCTCTCTTCTCCCTCCTCTCCTTTCTGGTCCTGGAGATTGAACCTAGGACCTCACACATGCTGGACACATTCTGTACCACTGCACCGCGGCATTGGCCTGCATCAGTACATTTTGGTTCACTAAAGTGGACAACTGTTTTCCATACAATGACACAAGTGTTAAGACAGCACATAGGAGGGATAGAAAATATAAGTAACACATTCGGCAGTGTATTGATATTCAGAATACATACATGAGTTCTTTAAGAGTCAAACAATAAATAGCAAAATGATTCAGTAGAGTAGCGTTTCTCAACCTGTGGATTGAGGGTTTAATGACCCTTTCCAGGGGTTGCCTAAGATCATCAGATAACACAGATAATTATGATTCATAACAGTAGCAAAATTACAGTTATGAGGTAGCAACGAAAATATGGTTGAGGAGGGGCTCACCACAACATAAGGAACTGGATTAAAGCGTCTCAGCATTAGGAAGGCTGAGATTCACTGCAACAGAAGCTGGTCATATGGTTAATAAATATGAGAAAACGTATATGGAAAAATGTATTGCAGTGTCACCACCCAGCCACATCTCATGTATAAGAGGACACAGAGTAGGTTTCTAGTGGCTGATGAGTTAAGGATCGCCAGAGTCCCTTTGTGCTTCGCATCTGGTTGTTTTGCTAAGAGAAGCATTAGCTGGAAGTGACAGGGAGGACGAGTGAAGTCTCTGCAGTGCTCATCCCTCTGTGTCTCTGTCACGCCCCTGTCTTGTCTCCTGCTTGCCACTTCCTCGGTCTTGGATGAGTGATTTCCACTGTTGCTTGTCTAAGCACATAGACTGCTGGTTGCAGATTCTGTGTACTGCTGTTGCTTTTCTCCGAATATTATAAATGTACTTTTAAATATTTGTATGTTTGTGTGTGTGTGTGTGTATTTGATTTATAGCCCAGAAAATATTTTAAAACTTTATTTCAAAGTGAGCACACCTAAATAAGCAACTTAATTATAGGGTATAAAGTGATTATTGCCACAAAATAGAAAACTGTGAAACTTTTAAGAAATTTGGATTAATTATTGCTGGAAAAATAAGGAGAGTTATACAGAAAAGGTATTGGTTTTGAAACTATGAAAGATATGTGTGGAAAGTATATCTTAGGAGAAGGGGTGCTACAGATAGGCCCAGATGTCAGGGAGGAAGGTATTGAAATAATAACGTTTGAAATCAGACTTTCTTCCCAGTGGGTGTGTGTGTGTGTGTGTGTGTGTGTGTGTGTGTCTGTCTGTCTGTCTGTCTGTCTGTCTGTCTGTCTCTGTCTCTCTCTCTGCTGCTTCTGTGACCATGTGTGGATATGTACGTGTGAGCACAGATGTCTGTGGAATCCTGAAGAGGGAGCCAGCTCCCCTGGAGCTGGAGTTACAGTGTTGCTGTTAGCTGCCGCCTGATGTATGTGTTGAGAACTGAACGTGGATTCTCTATGTAGCCAATAGTCTTAATTGATCAGCCATCTTCTTAGCTCCAGATCTGCCTTTCATATGCATTTTAAACTCACTTTATCCTCCTTTTTTTTTTTTCCATAAAGGTTTGAGATTGAAATTGAGCCCATTTTTGCAAGTTTGGCTTTATATGATGTTAAGGAAAAGAAAAAGGTAAGTTTCTGGGATTTGATTGCCGTTACTGTCATAATGATATGTTTCAGAAAGCTGCTCACATGCTGCTTGCTTTATAAGATAAATAAGTAGTGATCCCTTGAGCATTATTAATTGAAAAAAAATAGAAGTTTACCTTTTCCAGACTAGTTAAATATTTTCTTCTTATAGAAAATACTTTAGTTGAAATCTGGGTGTTGTTTTGTTGAAAAAGTCCCCAAAGCAAATAGCAGAAGCAACTTTTATGACTAGACAGACTACTGCAGGGTAGGGTGTTTGGCTGAAAGCAGCGTGTAAGAATGGAAGCGTGGTGACCGCTGAATGTGTTAACGCCATTTGGAACCGCTGTTAGCTGACATATGTTTGGGTGGCGCATCTGGAAGGCTAGCCTTATGGTGCTGTTCTGTTACACTTCGGCGTTTTCACGAGGCAGCAGACGGCCTTTCTTCTTGTTTCTTTTTCTCCTCTCCTTTTCCCTTCCTCTCTTCTTTCTGTGGTGCTGGGGAGGAGCCCAGGCTCTGAGCATTCCACCCTGGGCTCTAGCACTCAGCCACATCTCTGAGAAAACCGAGTTTCTTACTTTAATACGCTCGCTCACTCTGTAGTAGAAACTTGAAAGTGCCCTCAGTACCACCATGTGACCTGTGATAGACAGTTCTTCTTTAGGAGAACTTGCTCTTGTAGCTTTGTAAAATAGAAGTTGCTTAGATGTTATTAGCATAAAGTTCTAAAATTCAGTCATCTCTGTGGTAACTTGCTTGACTGCACTTTTAACTAAGGAACTTGAGATATGACTCCTCAGAAAATGTTTCCCATGTTATATTCCAAAGTAGCTTCTACAGTTTTTTGGGCTTTGATGTAAATATGTAAATTGGTCTCAGTGAAAAATATAATCAACTGTGGATTTGAATAAAGTGTTTTAGAATATGTTTTATTATCTGTAATATTTTAAGACTGTAGATATATCATTTTGTGCATGTCAAAAATTTTGTATTGATGTAAAAATTGAAAGTGTGAATGTTTTTTTCAGATTTCAGAGAACTTTTATTTTGACCTTAATTCAGAACAGATGAAGGGGTTGTTACGGCCACACGTGCCTCCTGCTGCCATCACCACTCTGGCAAGATCAGCCATTTTTTCTATAACTTATCCTTCCCAAGATGTCTTTCTTGTGATAAAGGTGAGACAATCTCTAACGTGTGTGTTTACTATTTGGTGTCTATTCCTGTCTTTGTGTCCTTACTTGGTTTTGTATTTAATATAGTGCCACATTGGACATATGCTGTAGTAACGACCTGACTTTTCCAGAATGGAATGTAGTATTGATCATGGTTCTGTAGCCAAACAGTAGTGGCTTTATCTTAAGAGATTGCCTCAAGTGATTGTGGGAGTGACAATTGTCCTGATTTGTAGGGCAAGCTGACAAATGCAAATCCAGCTAAGAGTCTTGAGTCCAGAGTCCACTCGATAAACAACTGCAGACTCGTTTCTGTTACGGTTTTCTTCAAGAATACTCATTCTTTGTTCGTATAGCCCTCAAAAGATTGGATGAGGCCCACCTATGGACTAGAGATTAATCAACTTTATTCAAGGGCTACTGTTTTAGTTGTCAATCATCTCTAAAAAACACTTTCACAGCAACATTTAAAGGAATGTTTGACTAATAACTGAGGACCCAGGTCTACTTAAATTAACCCTGGTAGTTACTGTACTGCAATTATGTCAGAGTTATATAGGTAAGAAAGCTAAAGCACTGAGGTGATAGATCATTGTGATTTGATTGTCAGCCAGTTAACAACCAGAAATGCTGTCTGTGCATAGAGGCACATGCCTGTGAGTTTAAGGTCAGTCTGAGCTGCTTAAGAACTATCTCAGAGACTAACTGGGACCAGCAGACGGCTCTGCCGATTTAATGGTGCTCACTGCCACGCCCAGCTAGAGTTTGTTTCTAGAATGACGAGATAGAAGAAGAGAACCGACTCGGCAAGTTGTCCTCCGGCTTTCCCATGAGTGCCGTGGCGAGCTCGTTGGTGCCCTCTCCGTCTTATACAAAATAAATACGGCAATGCTAAAAAAGCAAGCAGAAGAATTTGGCTTCTTGACTTTGGTTAAATTGACCTTGACTTGAGAGCAGCCTAAAATGTGTTCCTTAGTCACTTTACTTATATAAAATTATTATAAAGGGGTAATGAATTTTTAATAAGATTATAAAGTGGATGGAGTTTCAAAAAATGAGTCCTTTTTACCCACAGGAATAATGCCCCAATTTGTTGGATACATTCCTATGAATTCAGGTTAAAATTAGTCTGATTTTCAGTTAACAGTCCTTGAGAAATTCACTATAGAAAATCCTCTTAAATGAGGTGATTTCCACCAGGCATGATGGCACACATCTTTCATCACACCTGTAATCTAGCGCTGCAGAGCCAGGTGCATTTGTGAGTTTGAGCCAGTCTGGTCTATATAGAGAGACTCTGCCTTCAAATACCTCAACTGTTACATCGTTATTTTTTAAAATATAATGACATATTAGTATTAGTTTTTAAAATATGAACATGAATGAGAAACAGTTATTTTACACATGGAAAATGGCAAATTTTTATAAACTAGACCATTTGGAAAAAAATTGTCCTTATACATTCAGTGGTAGCCTGGGCTGTCCAGGGGCGCAGCTGTCGTATTGCATTGTCGTAGTGCATGTTGGTCCAGGCACTGTTTGCTTCCAGATGGGAACAGAGGAGCCTCAAGATCAAAGGCTCCTGGTCTCACCAGGGGAGGTGGAAATGAGTTTTCCAGTAGAGGTTACAGTTAGCTCTTTTAAAATGAGACTGCTGGTACCAGATGGCAGTGGAAATTTGGGTGTTCCAGAACCTGTGGCACTACCTCAGTGTTGCAGCTCTTCAGCTGAGCTGCTGTATGAATTAATGGCAGGGGTGTGACAGAAAGCCTGAAGCCGACTGAAGGCAGGTGCTATGTGATGCAGTTCCAGGGGTGTCAGGCAAGCACCAAGAGCACTGACCTCACATCGATAGGGTGGGCTTCAGGCTGCCTGACCAGGACATCTTGGTGAACAGTGGAGGCTGCCTGATTGGCAGCCAAGGGGGGCAGGTGGGTCCCAAAGCTTGCTTCCGCCTTCAGGGAGGAGGGGAGCCCTTCCTTCCCCAGAATAAACGATTAGTCTTAGCCAGTCATGGTGGAGGAATGGAGAAAGCATTTATTTCATGAGTCAGGGATTTAGAACCCTTGGGCAGTAGGAAGAGTTTTGGTGTGAATGTGTTTGATTACCTGGGCTAGAGGTTCCAGGGATACTTGATCTACATGCAAAAAAACAGACCTATCATAAGAGGGGGAAGCCGTACCTAATTATCCTATGGGTGGAGAAAGAACTCCAGGTACAGTCGAAGGTCATTGGTTGAAAGCCAAGACCCTAAGACATCTCGTTAGTATAGGGTAGGGATCCCCAGGTGCTTGCATCCCATTGGCTAAGTCAGGTCATAATAGCACAGAAACTGGGGCAACTAGGGGTATATAATAGGTCTCTGTTGGAATGAAATTCACAGAATCTTGTAGTAAAGGGAAAGATGAAAGAAAGGTAAAGAATTGGGGCAATTAGTGCAGTATTGCTGGCTTGAATATTTGATTCTTATTTAGCAAGGATTTTTAATATCCCCCCTCTCTTTGATGACATGGTTGTTTGGGGCTAAGTAGATGAATTTACGGTTATCTTCTACATAATGTTACCTGGAAGAACAAAAACACAGCTTATTTAAATTCGTAAGTCAGATAACTAGGTACAATAGGCAAATGGTTTCCTTGGAATCATCCCCCATCTCTTGACAGCTCTTACAATGTTTCTGCCTCCTGAAGTTATCTGAGACTTGCGGAGAGTGATGTGATGAAACCAGGTCTTGATGCTTTTATAAAAACCCCTCCACAAACTGAGCCAGTTCCCCAGCCCTACTTTTAAAAAGAAGAAAAAATTTAAGATTTATAGGAAAGCAAGATATTTTATAGAAATATGGGAACTGGAAAAAAAAAACCCGTCTATTTAGCCGCTTAAGACTGTTATGTGGGTGGGCTAGAGGGGTGGGTTAGTGGTTAAGATCACTTGATGCTCTTACAGAGGACCTAAGTTCAGACCTCAGCACCCCTACCAGGTGCCCTCCAGCTCCAGGGCATCCAATGCACCTGCATGTGGTGTCTTAGTTTGCTTTGTATTGATGTGACCACAACTGTACACTTTGGGGAAGAAGGTGTCTAATTGTGGAAAATTGCAATTTGTAATCTTAACCTTTTGGGGGGAGGGGTTGAGACAAAGTTTCTCTGTGTAGCATTGGTTGTCCCAGACTTTTTTATTTCTTTTTTTAAGATCAGGCTGGCCTTGAACTCACAGAGATCCCCTGGCTTCTGCCTCCCTTGTGTGCTGTGAGTACAGGCTTGCACCACCATGCCCAGCTAATCTTAGCCATTTAAAATGTTCAGATGAGTATTAACTACATTCATATTATTTTGTAATCAGTCTCCAAAATTTTTTCAGTTCAGAAAATGAAAACTTACTAACAGCATTTTATGAAACCTCGCCTGATTCTCTGCTCTCCTCATTATACTGTCTGGTTGTGTGAAATGGACTTCTTGAGATGCCTTACGGAAGTGAAACCATACACTACTGGAGCCATTTAACAACATGTTGTCAAGGTTTAGGCAGGTTTTGACACATGTTCGATCACATTTTAGTTGAATAATACTTCACTGTGTGTGTGTATATTCATATGTATATGTGTATATACACTTCACTATGTGTGTATATATGTACACACACACATATCTATATATATATACATGCTACCATATTTATCTGTTTATTCAAGTTAATGAATTTTAGATTCTTTTTTTTTTTTCCTTTTTGGCCAGTTGTGAATAATGCTGTTACACAGAAAGCTATTTAACACTTTATATTCAAACCAGAATATTGCACCCCTGGTCCCATAGGCTCATGCAGAACACATTCAATCCAAGTTTAAAAGCCCCATAGTCATTAACAAGAACCATTCAGAATTTCAAGCTCCTCTTTGACTGAAGCCAGTCTCTTAACTCTGAGCCTCTGTAACATAACACAAACAGTAAAAACAATTCACATACTTCCAGAGTACGGTGGCGCATAGTAAACATTCACTTTCAGAGGGAAGGAGTTAAGGCAGACCAGGAAAGGTTAGACCAAGCTCTTCCACATTCCTTCTTTAGACTTGCTCCAAGATTCTATGAACCATAGGGTCAGCTTTGTTACGGTGACAACCCCACTGCTGATACCATTTTCTGCATTAGTTATTTTTCCTGTTGGTTATCAAATAACCAACAACAAGCAATTTAGGGAAAGGAGAACTTATTTTGGCTAATAGTTTGAGAGGCTATTCTGCACAATGGAGGGAAGGCCTGACAGCAAGCAGCACCGTGATGACAAGGGTGCACAGGTGGGACCCTTCACCTTTGTTGTACCATGTGGAACTGGAGGCAGAGAGCACACGGATGAATAAGTGCCGAAAAGCCTCCCTGCCTGCTCCAGTCAACCTGTGTCTCCCAGCTGAGCTGTACCTTATGTGTGCTCCATAACCTTCCAGAGTAGCTCTGTCGGTTGGGAACCAAGGGTTGAAACACATGAGCTTATTTGGAATATTTTGTTGAGCTTTAATAAACCTTTTGTTTATTGGTGAATTGGGTTTCTCATCATCACTGTTGCTGTTCCTGAGTTGTAGGAGTTCTTTATGCATTTGAAATACTAACGTGTAGTTAGACAAATGTTTTGCATATAATATTATCCTATTCTTTTTTTAATTTAATTCATTTATTTAGATTACATCTCAGTTGTTATCCCCTCACTTGTCTCCTCCCATTCCTCACTCTCTCCTTCTTTCTCTCTTCCTTCTAGTCCCCAATTTTATTCTATTATTAAGGTTTTCTTTTCATTCTGTTTATTTTGTCCTTTAACACAGTAAGCTTAAGTTTTGATAGTTTGTCTGTTTCTACCTATATCACTGTAATGTCAGTCAAGAACAAACTCTTCCAAATGGATGAAGCACTTTTTAAAAAGCTTTATAGTTTTTGGTCTTACGTTTAGGTATTAGATACCTTGGGCTTGATTTTTGGATAAAGTGTAAAGTAAGGATCCAGTTGCATCAGCAGCCTCCACAGCTGTATTTGTTGGGAACAGAGCCCTTTCAGCATCAAAACATATTGGCATCCTTTGTCAAGAAATACTTCACTAGGCTACAAAGATAGTCCAGTGACTAAGAACACTTGTTGCTCTTGCGGAAAATCTGGGTTTGCTTCCCAGCACCCACATGGTGTTATGGATTTGATATCCTCTTCTGACTTTCACAGGTACCAGGCACACGTAGTGCACATACATACATGCAGGCAAGGGTCATATATGTAATTTTAAAAAATGACTATATGTAAGAGTTATTTTTAGAATTCCTCTCATGTTCTACTGTGTGCATAGCTCATTTATTTACTATTGTTACATGAGTGTGACCTAATACCTGACAGAAATGTGGGAGAAAACATTTATTGTGTCTTCTAGCCATCCAGATGCTGATAGACAGTGGGAGGAAGGATCCCCTTGGCTTTTGGGTACAGAAGGATTCTAGACATCCAAACAGCTTATAAAAAATAAAGGGGGAAGCACTTATTTTGGCTTAAAGTTTTAGGGGAAACTTTTGCATTTGGGGAAGCAGAGTAGAGAAGTGTTTGTACTGTGGGTACACGAAATAACATTTCTTTAGATTGTGGTTTCCCAGAGCAGAGGACGCTTGACTGGAGCCCAGTGAGCTATTTTCCAGCTAGGCCCCACTTCCTAAGTGCTCATAGCCTGTAAGCCTGCAGCTGGCGTGGCAGAGTTCAAGTGCAGCCTTTGTCTTCATTCAAGGACACAGTTGTATTGATGAGTGACCAGTCTCACATCTGAAGTGAGGTCTCTACTTCAGATTTCTCTTGCGATTCCCTTTCAGATTTAGGGTGGATGTTTCTATTTCTGTGAAAAAGTCATTGGACTTCTGATAGGAATTTCTTGCATGACTTAGGCAAATTGGGTTCCTAAGTCTATTAAATTCCTCCCTTCTTGAATTTGGAATATCTTTGGAATTTTTTTTCTTTCAGCAACATTTTACTGTTTTCATTGTATAGCTTTTAACTTCCTTGTCTATTGCTAAATTTTCTTTATTTTTAATGGTGCTGTCAATAGAGTTGCCTTCTTAATTTTCTTTTTAGCATCCTCATTGTTAATGTGTATACTTTGTATCCTGAAAGTTAGTTGTATTTGTGTATTAGTTTTGATTGATTGATTGTTGTTTTTGAAGCAGAATTTCACTATGCAGCCAAGGCTGTCTTAGAATGTGCTAGGCCTGAGGTGGGTGGGCTCTCATCCTCTTGAGTGCTGGGATAGCCATCAATGCAGGCTTACTCAACAGTAGCCAGCATATGTAATGGTGTCTTTTCTTTTCTTGCATGAAATCTTTAGAGAGTTTTCTATATAAATGATCATGCTGTCAGAACCATTGCTGCTGCTGCTGTTTATGATGTTGATGTGATGAGGAAGATGCTGGGTGTGGTGGCACACACCTTTAATCCCAGCACTCAGGAGGCAGAAGCAGGTGAATCTCTGAGTTCTAGGCCTGCAAAGCAAGTTCCAGGGCAGACAGGACCACATAGACAAACCCTGCCTTGATGATGGACTACATATTGCCTTGATGATGCCGATGGTGGCGGTGGCGGTGATGGTCGTGCTGTCAGTAGAGGTCATCTCACTCTTCCCTTCCATTTCATGTGTCTAATTTCTTTTGCTTGTCTGATTGCTCTGGCTCTAAATCCAGCACAGGTTCATACAGAAAATGCTAACCTGGGTGTTCTTTTCTTGTTGCTAGAAGGCAATTTTTTTACTCACTCTTGAGAATGTTAGCTGTGGGCTTTTCATATATAGCCTTTTTATATTGCTGTACTTCCCTTGTATTCATAGTTTGCTGAGCATTTCTGTAGGAAAACGATTCTGAATTATTTTTTTGGATCCATTTTCTGCACAGATGATCATTCCCCTTCCCCCTGTGATTCTCTTGATGTGTGAAGTGTTATATTGATTTTTTTTAAAAAGCTTTTTATTAGTTCTTGTAAATTTCACATCATATACCCCAATTTTACTCAATTCTTCCTCTCCTTGTATCCAGCCTCCACTCCTGTAACCTTCAGCCCAAACAGTGGGGGGAAAAAAAATCTCATTGTGGAAGCTGTCGTTGTGTCACAGTGTGTCTCACAGTAGACTCTTTGGCCCACACTTCTTTGTTTGCAAATGTTCATTGTGATGATGCGTTGGCCTGGTACAAGGCCTCTGTCTTATGCTACTCTATCAACCTGGAGCCTCACTGGGACTCCTCTCAGGCATCCCTATGTTGCTCTGTGTCATGGAGGTTCTGCAGTTTTGAATCTGTAGGACCTTCCCCTTCTTAGTAGTTTATCGATGGGATAGATGTTGGGCTGGGCCAATTCAGACCCTGGATCTGGGCCTGAGGCGTACCTGAGCTATCAGCTTGTTGGCTCTCCTGCTCTCATATCCTCAGGGCCAGGGCACATGTAACCACTGCAGCCCCAGGCAACGTGCAGGGCCACCTTGCCTGCCTGCCATAGGTGTAAGGGGTGAGGGTGGGGGAGAGCATCTCTCCCTTGCCCATGCTGCCACATGGCAAACAAGTTGTGGGGCCAATTTTCCTGTCCACCACCATCATTATATTGATTTTTACTATGTTGAACCATCTTTGTATTTCTGAGTTAAAATCGTAGCTAAACTTTTCTGTTTTTGCCTCTGACAGCTAGAAAAAGTCCTACAGCAAGGAGACATTGGAGAGTGTGCAGAACCATATATGATTTTCAAAGAAGCCGATGCCACGAAGGTACCATGTCTGGCCCCTTGTTTTCTCATGTCACTCTTATTGTAATTTTGGAGAAACAAAAATATATAAACCCTGTTAAAACATTTCACTTCACTGCTAATTCACTTCTTTCTGTTGGTATACTTCCTTTATCCTGTTTCCCCATTTTCTTTGTCATTTAGCTTGTGTCATGTCCTATGCAAAACTTAAAAATCTCTTCTACTTACACCTAATTTTTTAGAAGTTTTTTTTTTTCCGGGAAGGAGCAGAAATAATTCAGTGGGTAAAGTCATTTTTCTGTGCAAGCCAGATGAGCTTAGCTTGACTCCAGACTCCAAAATGTTATTTTCTGAACTGATGACACACACAATGAAACACTCTCTCCACGACACAAACCGACACACTAATAGTATTAGTAATAGTAATCTAAGTAGAGTGTAAAAAAATATTTTTCTTAATGAGCACTAAGCTAATTAAATGTAAGTTGTAATTTTTAGTGGTTGTAAACATGTTTTTGTTTTGATCCCAAGTGTGGGATGTGGAGCATACTTGTGTGTGGGGAGGGGGCGGTTTGCCTGATGCTCACACGAAGCTCACTGTCCCCACCCGGGTGAACATATATGTTCTATGTATGTGTATGTCCTATGGCTACTTGCTTCCCAAATGCACAATTTAATATGAAAAAAGTTACCATGTCTATTTATTGTTAGACTAAAAGGGGGAAATGTAGGCATAAGGTTATTATATCATTTACATTCTGATTTCTGCCTCAATGTTGTATAAATACTGCTTCCCATTGTCTCCCTGATATGTTGATAAAGCAGCTTACAGCCAATCAATGACCAGGGGAGAGAATAGGGCTGGACTTCCTGCCAGCCAAGGGAGGAGGAGTTAGAAGAGGACATAGGGGATTGAGCCAGGGGATTGAACCAAGGGTGGAGGTCCAAGGATGATCAGGAGGCAGGAGCTGGAGCCGAGGAAAGCTACAAAGTGCAGGTATCCCTGGGGTGTTTGCTGGGAGTGAGACAGGATAGCATAGAGGGTCAAGAATAGACTTACACTGCTCAAGATTGTGTTGTGAAACACTGTGTTATAAAAGAGTCTCAATGATTTGTGTGACAGCCAGGTTAAGAAATAAGCTAAGAGAAACAAACACAGTTTTATATAAATAACTTCAACAATAAATAATTTAAAAGTTCTTTTATTTACTAAATAGTGATGTTGATGCGTCTTCCTGGCATTGAAATTCCTGTTTGTGATTTTGTCATTTGAGAGAAAAGAAACATGAGCAAGTGTCACACACACGCACACACACACACACATGCATGCGCGTACCACAAATAGCAGGTTAGGAAAGGCATAGCTGTGGTCTCACCAGCAGCTGCCAGCTGTAAAGTATCCAGGTTATGACTTGTTAAATGTGTCGTGCTGTGAGGAGGGAAGCAGCAGAGCAAATTCTAAACTGCCATAATTGCAGCAACCGTGAGATGGGGACAAAAATACTTTAGCATGGACTTAACTACACAGCCAATGACCAGAGAAACATCGTGAGATCAATTCTTTGTATGAGTCATGTTCTAAAGAAAGTTTTGAGAAAAACTTAGTGTTTGAGAAAGTTTGAAGAAAGACTTACTTTTTTTTTCCTGGAGCTCATAAAGACACAACTTTTCTAGATTTCATTCTTTTGAAGTTGTTCTGTTATTAAATCTTGTGTTTAAAAAGAGTGCCATAGTTACACTTCCTTTCCTAAAAAGAATGTGTGTTTAGCCCTTTTTACCTTTTTTGTTCTGCCAGTGTGACATAATTACAAACAGAAATTACAGTGCTTTTTTTGTCCATGTATATGTTTGTAGAATGAGTTGAGACACGGTGTTCAGGTAGTACCTTGTGTTTTGACAGCTGAAAGTTTCTATATTCACCTCTTCACACCAAGGATAGAACCTAGGTCCTTACAAACAATAGGAATGCAAGGCTCTGCTTCTGAGCTGCTTGTCTCTGCTAAGAGCTGAGCAAGTCTAACTTGCCCTCAACACTGTGTGAAATAGCTTTTAGATTTTTTTTTTCAAGTGTGATCATGGACCAAGTTCTGTTTTACAGAATAAGGAAAAATTGGACAAGCTGAAGAGTCAGGCTGACCAGTTTTGTCAGAGACTTGGGAGATACCGCATGCCTTTCGCCTGGACTGCGATCCACCTAATGAATATTGTTAGCAGTGCTGGCAGCTTAGAAAGAGACTCTACAGAAGTAGAAATCAGTACTGGAGGTAAGAGCGCTTTGTATATGTTGTTTCTAAAGTGGTGACCTTTCTCCCTTACATAGGCTTGTTTTGTCTGTAGCCTGGACAGTGAGTGTCCTGGGACTTGTTAAGATTTCCTTAGCTGGGGCTGGAGCTTACACACCTGTAATCCCAGTGCTCCGGTGAGCCAGCATCAGCTTCAGGCATGTCAGACCAGGTTTTGTTCATGAGATGGTGCCACTCCCTCACTCTAAAACAAACAAAACAAAAACAAGGAAAATAAATTTAAATATAGTATCTTTATTGAGACAGAGTTTGCATGTTATTCAAGTGTATTGCTGTGCTTTCTTCTGCTATAGCCATGGGGTTCTACAGGCACCACCAAAGTCGATGTTTTTAAATATGTTCATACCCATTAACAGTCGCTCCTCATTGCCCCCCAAGCCCCAAGCCCATCCCTAAACAACCTCTAATATACTCTGTCTTTATGGATTTGCATATTCCAGACAGTTAATGTAAGTAGAATTAAGTAGCGTCTGGTGTTTGTGGCAAGCTTGTTTCATATAGCATAATGTTTTCACAGATATTACCCATGGTGTAGCAAGTATAGTTTTATTTCCTATTTTATTCCCTTCTGTTGTTTTGCGCTCTATTATATTTATTTACTGTACTTTAATCTATTCATTATTGATGATAATCTTGAGTTATTATTGGTAATACTGCAATGAGCAATCAGAGAAGCTGTTCTCAGGTCCCCGGAACAGGGGATTGAACCCATGGCCTCTCAAGCATGGTAAGCAAAGCACTGAACTACATCCCCAAGGCTTTGAAAAAGCATTTGCATATTGTGTGTCTTTATTTCGTTTGACTATATAGCTAGAAATGAAATTGCTGTATCATGTGATAATTCTTTAATAAAGATTCTGAGCCTGTCAAACTATCTTTCAGTATGGCTGCACTTTAAAAATTCTACCAGTAGTGAGTGTATAAAAGTTACCTTTCTCCTTATTTTTGCCAGTGCTTGAATGCTGTCTGGCTGTAGTGATAGCATCCTAGGGTAGGTTACGCAGCATCTCCTTCCGGAGTGGATTTTGGTTCCTGATAACTGCTGAATTTAAGTGTCGTCTTGTGTGTGTTTGCTCTTTGTGGTCTTCTTTGGAGAAAAATATATTTGATCATCTTAATTTTTAAAACTGCATCGATGCTTGACTTTTAAAGGGAGGTTCTTCTTGTTTTGAAGTATTATTCTACAATTGTTTGCTTCTTCATTTCTGCTAGTAGAATCTAGTGATGCCACGTTCGTGAATTTAGCATAGTGCTTTGTGCTCTTCCAGTTTAGCTAAGGCTTGAGAGTTTCAGTAAACTGTTGACTTAATTTTCCTCGTTTCTGTTTCACTTGTTTGCATTCTCCTGCTGTCCCTTTGTAACCCTGGTTTTGGGGGGTGGAGCCTAGTTTCTCTTTCTGAGAAATGGTGTTGGTATATAGTGGTCTTCACGACTTGGCTTTCCCAGTGTTGGCTGGAGACATGGGGAGTCATGCCAGCGTCTTTAGATGCACAGTTCCTAAAGAGTGAAAGGTGACTACTGATTTGAGAGTTTGTTTTCTTTATTCTTTTGTTGTCGTTGTTTGTTTTTTTTTGTTTCAAGACAGGGTTTCTTTGTGTAGCCCTGGCTGTCCCGGACTTTGTAGACCAGGCTGGCCTAGAACTCACAGAGATCCAACTGCCTCTGCCTCCCCGAGTGCTGGGATTACAGGTGTGTGCCACCACACCCGGCTTTTCTTTTTTAAAGTCGCAATCTTGCTGTTAGCATAGACCAGCCTTGAATTTGTAGTTTCCCATGCTAGTCTTCCAAGCCCTGGGACTACCAGCCTGGCCCACCCTATCTTTTCATTGGAAGCATTTCTGGCCATCACCATCCCTGGAGCCCTGCTGCAGCTCCCCCATTTCTACATATTTGTGAATCCCCTGATTTTTCTTTTATTGCTAATTTACAGATTAATTATCCAGTCCTTTATCCTTTTGGTCTTTTCATATCTTGTCTTGTTTCTTGGAGAATGACCTATAACTGCTTGAAAAATAACTGTGTATTCTGCTTTTTCTTAGTAGAGTATGGTCCATTAGGCCACATAGCTTGCATATTTTTAAAAGTCTTATCTTTCCTTATTAATCTTTAATTCACTGTTCTTCTAGTTTACAGAAATAGGATTATCTTGTGAGGCCCTGGGTTGCACCCTAGCCTCTTAAGGAAGGAAAAGGGGGCATGAGGGAAGGGCATGAATATTCTGTCAAGACTTTGAACTTTCAACTTGCTTTTGAATTTGTTTCAGCTCAAATGCTAAGGCTGACAGACCATTAGTTATATTTCATTTTGGTGGGTGTTTCATAGTGGGTATGGAGCTCATTAGATGTTGGCCACTTTGTATTGTAGAAGTGGCAACTAGTATATTCAGATAGAATTACTTTCTTATTCCTTTCCCCAGGCATCAGTTCTTCTAGTATAACTAGGAAGCTGAGTAAAATGTAACTTCCAACATTAATTGATTACTTCTCTTGTTAGAAAAGCTAGTTAAAAACAGTTTTCCATTTTATGAAACTGACCATCTTTATCTCCTCCTTGGTAGAGCGGAAAGGTTCCTGGTCGGAGAGGAGGAATTCCAGTCTTGTTGGTCGAAGATCGCTGGAAAGGACGACCAGTGGTGATGACGCGTGCAACCTGACCAGCTTTCGGCCTGCCACCCTCACTGTGGCCAACTTTTTTAAGCAGGTAATGCTCTGTCACTACTGCTCTGGGGAGGTGCTTGTACAAGGCTTCACCTCCTTTCAGGAGAGTGGTAACTGCTGCGTGTGTGTCCATGGCCATAATGTCAAGAACTTCTAACAACTTTAAGAAAAAAAAAGTGAATATAAGAGTAAAAGCTAAGAGCTACAGAGACGGATGAGAGGCTAACAGCCCTGGCTGCTCTTCGAAAGATCCTGAGTTCAATTCCCAGCAACCACAGGATGCCTCACAACTATCTATACTGGGATCTGATGCCCTCTTCTGGCATGCAGGCATTCATGAAGATAGAGCACTCATCTTCATAAAACAAATAAATATTTTTTAAAACGAGCAAAAACTAGTAAAAAATGAAATAATTGATATACCTGTTTTATCGCTAACTTTATTTAGACTCTTACATTGACATTTTTAATGCATTGAAATTTGTATTTAACACCTATATCTTATTTAGTTGTAATAGTGAACTTTTTCATTTAATTTTTAAAAATTCTGTGTGTGCATGTATATCTGTGTGTGGGCATGTGCAGCTGAGTGCAGGTGCTTGCAGAGGCCAAAGACATCAGATTGTTTAGTGGCTAACAGTTACAGACGGCTATGAGCCACTGGCTCTGGGTGTCAGGAACTGAACTAGGGTTCTCTGTAACAGCAGCGCATGCTCTTGGCTGCTGAGCCATCTCTAGTCCCCAGTGCACTTTTTCTTAAACACTGATGGCTTCTGAATTGCCAGTGATGATGTGATTGTGTGCTTCCCCACCCGAGGTTTTCTGGCCTTGATGATCTTATGTGTGGTTTGTGGAATAGAACTTACAGGCCCCATTTCTGTGCTAACAGTGTTGTAGAGGCAAATGTCTGTATACAACATATTCTTTTTATCAAAGACATTTTATTCTCACAGATCTATTCTGTCCACTTCAAATCAAATCAATGTTTTTCATTTGTCATTTCATGGAGATCAATTTATCATGTAACATACAACTTTTAAAAAGTAGAATTTAAAAAAATCTAAAAAGTAAGTGCATTTCACAGGACATTGATTTCTCCTCTGTTTTTTATGTGACTTTTTATATATGAGTGTATACATTGGGTTTTGATGTCAAATATTGTGAATCAAGTTTTTAAAAATTGAAAACGTGTTTTAGGTGATGAGATGACCCAGAACTATGAAAGACTGAGGAGAAGACTTTTATTAGTGTATAGACCAGTGAGATCTACCAACCTTAAATTTGGGGGCAGATTAAGGAAAACGTTAAGAATTATCTCCATATTCCTCCTTCTGAGGCGTTGTTCTGAGTGAGAAGAGCAAACCCTGAGCTACTGGTGGGTTGTGCAGGAGAACAAGAGCAGAGCAGGCTTTGAGTTGGAGAACTCTTCTTGCTCCCCAGTCAGCTGCTCCGAGAGAGTGGGTGGACGGGAACCAGAGAGGCTCAAGTGCAAGGGGCTTGATATCACGGACAGTAGTGAAAATGTGATGACACAATCGGCCAAACACAGGGACTGCGTTACCATGGTGCAGCCTTCCCTCTGCTCACCCTGCGTGGCTACAGGGTCACTTCTCTTCCTACTTACATAGCTAGCTTTTTTATTCTGTATATATAATTGAGCTGCTATTGTGTAGGTAAGTGAACAAGCCCTCCACATCATTTCTACTTATACAGATAATGTTTTTTGAGCATTCTGTATTTTAAAAAGTTATATTTAAAATGTAAACTTTATTTTATTTTTAGATTTATTTATTTTATTTTATATGCATGACTATTTGGTCTTATATACATATGTACCTGGTGTCAGTGAAGTCCAGAAGAGGACATCAGATCCTCTGGATGGAATTGTAGAAAGTCTTGAGCCACCGTGTGGGTGCTGGGAATTAAACCTGGGTCCTCTGCAAGGGGTTCAAATGCTTTAAACCACTGAGACATCTTTCCAGTGCCCCACCCCCCGAAAAAACTTTAAAGTATTGTTTAACATATATAAAATAAAACAGGTTGTCTATATTGATGCTAATATGTAATGTTTCATTACATGTGTATATTATATAATACTATATGGCTTAAATATTTCTAGCTCAAATATTGGTTACATCTTTATTGTTAAAATTATACTTTCTCACAGTATATTGAAATTAGAGTTCATTATTCTGATCTCTAATCATTCTGTTGGGTAGTCACATGCTAGTGGGTTCTGCTTTCAGGACTAGCAATTGGATACTGCACCAAATGCTCACAAAACTTAAATGCACAGGGCAGTAGAAAGCTCTGCAATTGATGTTCTTTATTGGAAATATTTGGCCATAACTATGTATTATTTTTGTAAGTAGCTAGAAAATAATGTATCACCAAAGTGCAAATAAGGTAAAAAGCAGAGATTGTAGTTTTATTTAGCAAAGTAGAATTTAAGGAATGAATTTCTAAGTGAGATTCAGCCCCTCTTTCTGTTTTATGAGAAGTTATTGTCCATAGCGATGGCAGTATAGTTAATCGTGTGAGGTTTCAAATGCACCAACCTCAGATTATTAGAAATTCACAGAGATTTTAAAACAAAAGGAAATTTGTAAGTAGTTGTAAAAAATGTATTCAATATATTAGAAAACAGTTTTTGGGTGTTTTTACTTTTTTAACTTTTGCTTCAGGGGTCTGTAGTCCTAAACAAGCAGTGGAGTGTCAAGGGTCAGCGTGACCGCTGCAGTGAGCTCAGCTAGTCCCACGTTTGGCTGAATCGGCGCATCGAGATTAGTTTCTAGGAAAACTTAACCTTTCCATCTGCTAGAGGCAGAAACTAGGAGAGGGTGAGCCTGGTTGTGTGAATGTCTTATAAGTCTCAGTGACATATTTGCTCAGTGACAAGAGTGAGGTACATAGCCACGCACCAGGAAGGAAATTATGTCCCTCCCAGTAAAAGGCATAAAAACACATGTTAGTTATCACGAAAGAATGGAGGCTTATAATATAATTAATATATTAAGTAAAAATAAGTCAAGAGATAATCGAGTATATTAACAAATAAAGATGGAATTTTGTATTCTGTACTCAGTAAAGAGAATATATTGTTTTGGCAACTGTTGGAAACTTTGCATTCATTAGCCAAATTAAGACCCTGGATTTTTAATAAGGCCACATTTTCTACCTCCAACTCAGTAGACGTGAGAACTATTTTAGAAGCACTCGCTCCAAATAATCACTATTTAGACATTAAAAGTATTGCCCAAATAATAGTACAAAGGCAAACTGTCTCCCATGCTATGAACAAGTGGGAGCTGGCTCAGTGTAAGCTCACAGAAATAAAGAGGCTGAGTACTCTAGTGTGTCTTTGAGGGCAGTACATGACAGGTCAGCCGTGACCGTCAGGAATTGTCACAAAGCAGGTAGAGACCGTTGAAGTCAGCCTAACTATTGTGAATGGAAGGAAAAAATAAACACCAGTTAGTTCCTTTTTTCCCTCTATCTCTCTACCCTTTTTCATCAATTGTGGTCATTTGGATTTCTCTTTCTGGTCTTCATATCAGGATAAGTGTGCTTTCCCTAAATCATTATATTTGTTATTTATTTTTGTGAAGATGTAACATGTCTAAAGATTCTACATTTGAGAAGTTATGGAATATAAAGTTAAAAAGACACATAATCTAAATTGTGACATCTGTGCAGTTGTCCCATGTCCTTAATTTGCCTTCTCTTGGTTCTGTCTATGTCTGTATTCTTATTTTTCCTTTTATACTTTCTACCTTTAATTTGTATTGGCTGACAGTATGTTATCTGTCCTGTAATACTTTATAGGCTAAGTAATAGATCATAGCCATGAACAAAAATTTCAATGGTTGGTAGCATTATAAATCTTAGTCAGGCTTGAAAACAGGAGACTTCGGTTAGGAAGATATGTATGTATTCTCATGAATTGTTAATCTTTCAGTCTGACAGTGTGGTACAGAAGTTAGTGCTTATTTGCAAATGCTATGGGTTTCTTTCTCATCTCCTGCCTTTGTTTTATTCAATACTTTTTCTCAATATCACTGAACTCAGGAAGGAGACCGCTTAAGTGATGAAGATCTGTACAAGTTCCTTGCTGACATGAGAAGGCCGTCTTCTGTCCTACGGAGACTGAGGCCAATTACAGGTATTTCCAATGTTGAGTGATACGATAATTCTCACTGATGGTTATTTGTCACCATGTTTTCCATTTTTCTATTTATTTGGCCCACACACCGTTCTGTGTTCAGTACCTGTCAAGTGTTCTTTATCCCACTACCATGTGAGCTAACAGTTTGAAGTCAGGATTCAGGACCATCATTAATTGAGAATGATGAGTTATAATTGTGGTTTAAAGTGCACATGGGACAGTAAATATTGAGAACCAGTCACTGTCACAGTTAGAGCCAACAGTTCAGAACAGAACCGAGCAGGGGTCTGCCAAACCCGATGCTAGCATCTGCGCAAAGAGGGGTCTGTCAGGCTAAGACAAGTCACTTCTTAAAAGCTTGTCCAGTTCTGTGCGAGAGCCCATCTACTGTCTTGTTTTCGTTTTTTGGGACAAGGTTTCTCTGTGTAGCTCTGGCTGTTCTGGACTCGCTCTGTAGACCAGGCTGGCCTAGAATCAGAGATCTGCCTGCCTCTGCCTCCCTGAGCGCTGGGTTTCAAGGCGTGCACCACCATGGCCGTCTTGCCGGCTTGGTCTTTTGTTCTCCACTCTTCGTTTGTTCAGATAGCATTTATTGTTTTATATGCATTTATTCATGGATAACTCATTTTAAAAATTTGAATCTTGATAAAATGGAATGATTTCAATATCTAAGTTTTTAATTACTGGATTTCTATACTGTTCATCCCAGATATTTTACAGAATAATATTGAAATCTCTCTAAGAACATTTTAATCCATGTTAGTCAGCGTTCTGTTGCTGTGACAGATTGCCTCAAATGTGAATAAATTGCTTAGTGCTCATCAACTTAAACAGAGGAAAGATTTAGCTTGACCCACTTCCCAGAGCCTCCAGCCTTGAGTTGAGTGGCTTTGCTTTGGGGCCACCCTGGAGCAGAACGCTTTGGTGAAGCTGCACAGGGCGGAGCAAAGCTGCTTAGTTTGTGGTGTCCAGAAGTAGATGGGGAGGGAAGGACCAGAGACTGCCCATCATGGGCGCACTTCCAGCGACATAACTGCCTCCCCTAGGCCCTTCTCCTACAACCTCCACTGTGCTGCATCCTGATGGGGAAGGCTTTGGGAGGCACTGTCGGCACAAGTGTAGCCATCCCAGAATTTATGTTCACGTCGGCTCTGTAATGCATTTCCTGCAGCTCAGCTGAAGATCGACATCTCCCCTGCACCCGAGAACCCCCACTATTGCCTGACTCCAGAGCTGCTCCAGGTGAAACTCTATCCCGACAGCCGAGTCCGGCCCACCAGAGAGATCTTAGAATTTCCTGCCAGGGATGTCTATGTTCCCAACACAACTTACAGGTAAGATAACACAATCTTGTGAATTCTGGGATAAAATGCTATCTCTTTTAATATTAAAGTAGAACTAGAATGAAAGTTTTAAAAAACCTTATGTACATTTATTACTTTTTCTACCTCTTATGCCTTCTACTTCTTAGAGCACAATTATATTAGTAATTGCCACATATGTAATAATGTATACATATATGTGTATAATATGCAGGAAGCTATCTTTGTTCCAGGTACAATGCTAATTGCCTTACAAAATATCACCTTCACATTCTAGGCAATTAACCTGGAGGATAGAGAAATGTGAAATTTGATTTGGGGCTGTGTGGTTAAAGCATTTGAATTGCAAATTTGTGTTTCCTCAAATTCTTAGTAGAATTTTTGGTCACACACGAATCTGTGTATGTGCTTCTGGCATCATGTGGGCAGTCAGCGCCTGCTGAGCCTGTGCTATGTTGAGGGTAGCAGGCCACTACTGTGTACACTGTGCCGAGCACTGTGCCACTGCAGGCTTGGCATCCACGTGTACTGTGTGTGAATGCCTTCACCCGCTGTTTGAGATCATGACTTTTTGGGGGGGGGGTGAAACCAATTCTATAAGTTATATATGAGACTGATTTAAAGGGCAGAAATAAGAATGGATTGCATAACCCAAGCTGCATGTTGCATAATTCAGAGGCTTCAGCCTGCTCACCCAGGAGATTCTACGAGAGTACCCACCATTTGTGTTTCTTCCTCCTGCATTTCAGAGTGAAGCAAGCAGTAGTTAGGAACTTTGTTCTTTCATGTTTCTGCTTGTCACTGTTATTTATTGCATTTTAACCCTTTTTGAAAGAATTATATGGGTATAAAGTTCACACAGCAGAGTAAGGCTTAAAATTGCAGACAGATTTAACTTTACCGGCAGCCGGTCTGATGTCACAGTTCACCTCGAGATTAAGGCCAGTCCTGTGTTTTGTGTCAGTTTGTTTGTGTTCGTGATTATTACATAACTTTCACAATCGAGCCATGTAGAGACTGAGAACTTTATTGCTTTGTTTTCTGCAACTCATTCTTTCCCCTAGAATAGTTACATTATTTTGTCCCCCACCGACTACGTTTTATCATTAAAGCTTGCTGACATGTCCAGTGGCCAATCGTTTGCTGTTGTGAAGCTTGTGTACGTTGGGCCTTCTCTAAGCTTGCCAGACCGACTGTGTAGTTTCTGTCTAGAAGCCAGTTTACCATTGTCTAGAGATTCTTTACCATTACTTACTATCCATTACTTACCATTATCCTGGAAATCATTTACCACCATGTATTATCTATTATAAATCATTATCCTAGAGATGTTTTTAAAGACCCCCCCAATGGAATCATACTTCCCATGTTTTTCTTTCTGGATGTATTTATCTTGCTGAAAACTTTCAATATCTTCCTATGTATAATATATGGAAGATACTTTTTAAAATGTACCTGACTGTTTTTGGTTTTTTAGATTTTTTTTCTTTTTGGCTTTTCAAGACAGGGTTTCTCTGTGTAGCCTTGACTGTCCTGAACTTGCTTTATAGACCAGGCTGGCCTTGAACTCACAGAGATCCATTTTCCTCTGTCTCCCTGTGTGTTCCACCATGCCCAGCTATGACAGTGTTTTTATTTCATTCATTTCTTTTGTTGTTTTGAGATGAGGCCTTGCCAGGCTGTCTGTGCTCAGGTGGTCTCCTCTCCAGCCTCTCCAGTCAGCAACTGCAAACACATGTTTCCTCACTTGGTGGTGTAATTTTTGAATCTTTATTCCAAGGTTGACAGTTTTGCTAGGTGTAGAATTCAAAGTTGTAAATTATTTTTGCCAGCAGTTTGACACTGTAGCTGATCTCTTGCCTGTAAGTGGTGGCTTTTGAAGAATCTGATACTGTGTTTCATGTTTCTTATGGAGGCTTTTTGCAATTATTTTCTTTATTTCTTATGTTTTAAAATTTCATGTTAATAGTATTTTGTGGTCGACAATAATTATTTGGTGCCTTTTATTCTAACTACTTCATTTAAATTAGTTTTCATATACACAAATTTGGTGGTGGTGTTTCTATATATGAGAAACACGAAGCTGAGACTAGGAGGCTTATTTGGTCTGAAACCTAGGTATTGCTTCATCTTTCATAATCTTCATGCTAAAGGACAAAGGATAGCCAACATATAGAATTGTATGTGTTATGAGTAAATATTAAAGCAGGCCAGAATAATTTTATCTTATACTCTTGCTTCAAAATCGGAATTTGTCCCCCCCCCCCCTTTGAGACAGGGTCTCTCTATGTAGCCCTAGCTGTCCTGGACTTTGTAGACCAGACTGGTCTCGAACTCAGAGATCCGTGTGCCTCTGCCTCCCCCGGTGCTGGGATTGCAGGCCTATGCCACATGCCCAGTCCATTTTCTATAATTTTTAATGTCTTACTGTGGACATGATGTAATGATATAAATGACATCTAAAGAATCATATCCATGAATTAATAAAGATTAGGAGCATTTGAGGAAATCATGTTATAGAAGTTGAGTGGGGTTGAGTGTGGGGCTTACCAAGTGTTGAAGGAGGCTTTTAAGTGTTTATCCAGTTTTAATGTTCATAATATTTATCCCGTCCTGAGGGGAATGTCAGGTAAATGCACCATGTATGTGTGGTGCATATGCAGTTGTACACTGTCCTCGTGTGCGCGCGCGCTGCGTGTGTGTGTGTGTGTGTGTGTGTGTGTGTGTGTTGTACATGGTCACTCTCCACTGTACTTATGGAGGCAGGTTCTCTTGCTGAACCCAGAGCTCTCTGATTTTGGTTAAACAGCCAAATTGCCCTTGGGGGTCCTCTTTCCCTGCCCTTGGGGGTTCCCTTTCCCTGCCCTTGGGGGTCCCCTTCTTTCCCTGCTTTGTGAATGTTGGGATTATAGCCTAGCACCATGCCTTCCAAGTTTCTATGTGGTCTGGAGAGTTGAAATTCTATATGTGGTTCATAAGGAACTGATGATTATAGACAATAAGTTATGATATAGGATCCCCAAGTTACTATGTTTCTTAGTTTCTTGAGATGAGCTTTTGAAGCAAGAAAGATCCATCATTTTGGTTAAGAAAAAATTAATAATTTTCTGATCTAAGAATATCCTCAGGGAAGTAAAGAAAATTAAATACGTTAGAACATAGAAGTATAATTGTGGTTATTGTGTTTGGTTGGCTTTTTCTATTTTGATGCTCAGTTTCTCTTGGCTAGGTATGGTAGCACAGGCCTTAATTCCATCACTCTGGAGGTAGAAACAGGTGGATCTCTGTGAGTTCAAAGCTGGCCCGGTTTGCATAGTAAGTTTCAGGACATAGAGACACCTTGATTCAACCTCTGCCTCCAGAGTGTTTCTTTCTGAAAAGACACATTAATTATAAAGATACTTAAGAAACATTCACCAAATTTTTCTGTGATTTGAGATGGTATAACTGTTTTAACTTAAAAGTTGGGTGACTGGCTCTTACAACAGTTATTTATGGCCATATTTAGTTTTCGGTGATTATTAAAATTGAGATCAACTGACTTTTCTCAGTATGGGAAAATGGAATCCCATTGTGTCCTAGGAATTCATGCATTACACAGCCTCAGAGAGATTGGCTTGTAAAAAAAAAGGCATGAAGATATTGGACTTTGGAGGTATAAATAGGTAAAAGGATATATTTTTAAAGGAGGGTATGGGGCTGGTGATGTAGCTCATGGAGTAGAAGTACTTACTGTGGAAAACTGACGCCTGAAGCTTTATCCCCTAGAAGCCATGGTGGGAGGAAGCAGCCGATTTTCTGTAGTTGTCTTTTGATTTCTACAAATGGGCTGTATATATCCCCCCCCCACACACACACACTCACACACATAATAAATAAAATAAAGAATGTAAAGGGAAACTTTGAAAGTTAGCATTGGCCAGTTTTGTGCTTTCACTAGAGCTTTTAGTGCCCGTGAGACGGATAACCACATGTATATTTTTTGAGACAGGATATTAGAATGTAGCCCAGAATTTAGAACTATTCCATCACTGCCCGAGTCTGAGATTACAGCTGTAGATGTCACATTTAGATGACAAACTTTTCCCTGTTCGGCTGGTTAGCCAGTTTTGAATAGAGTGATCCCAGAAGAAAATGGCCTTTTAAATCCTCTACAGTGCTAACAATATGTAGATACCTTAGCAATCAAGACTTGGAAGACAGAGCTAATAAGCCGCAAAAGTCAATAATTGCTTACACTATCACAGTATAATATAAACACCTTGTGCAGTTGTTACATTAGGACAAGCACACGATGAGCCCTTTCTGTCTGGGATTTTATTAAATGTTTGAAATTGCTTGGAAGTTAGATGGTGGATTCCTCATGATGGCACTTGTGTTCCAAATCACTTCCTGGTCGCTGCTGTAGCTTTGTGGCTTGCACTAGATCGAGGTACACCTAGCTGAGCAAATCCTTCTGTTTTATTGACATTTGCTCTTTTTGAGACATGTCCACATAGCACATGATATTCTTGGCAGATGATGAGAGTTGCCCTCTTTCCCAACAGTAGCCTTAGTTGTGATTGCCTGTTGAACTTTTGTATCTTTGTTTTTCTGTCTAATTCTTTTTCTTTTTAAGTGTGGCTAGCAAAAGTGGTACAACTAAGACTGTAAGAGAATGTGGCGTTCATCAGTGTGAATATCAAAGCATGCAGTGGACCCCTTCTCTTCTTAAACACCAGTAATCGTATTGCTGGGAACTGCTCTGAATATAGTTTTAAATGTTCTGTTATAGGATATTCCAAACACACACACACCCACATCATTAATTACCATTGCCTTCCTCATTTTATCAGCTGCTGCGTCATTTCATTTGTAGATGTGGGGTGTGCTTCTGTGACAGGTAAGGACTACAATAGCCACAATAACAAGTGTTAGTTATAAAACCTACTTTCAATTATATATTTTCAGTTTTCCCTTGAGCTTTTTGATAAGCTTATAATGTACCAATTAAGCTTTTCCCTAATGTTTAATTTCAAGGAATAGCTTGGTTAGTCAGACCAGGTCAGTGTGAGCACACGGGCCATGTGATACTTGGTCCCTGTGATATGATAGATATCCCTTTGCAGAGCAATCTTACTTGTTTTCTGTATATATGTGAATCCTATGATCTTTTTGGAATAAGAGTTTAGTGCATAAAATATATAGGTTAACAAACAATATTCCTTATTAATGAGTTAAACTAAAACATTTTGTCCTCTGATATAACCAAAAGACTGTTTTCTAAGCAGTATTTTAGTTGGGATATAAAAATATGTATGATTTCTCAGTATCAGAGTTCCTATACACTGCTAATATTGCAGTGGTTCATTTTCTGCATTCTTTTTGTTGGTTTTTTGTTTGTTTGATTTTTCAAGACAGGGTTTCTCTGTGTAGCCTTGGCTGTCCTGCACTCACTTTGTAGACTAGGCTGGCCTCGAACTCAAAGATCCACCTGCCTCTGCCTTACAAGTGCTTGGATTAAAAGTGTGCACTACTACCACCCGGCCGTTTCCTACATTCTTATTTTCATTTAAGTGGTACTGAAAATTAAGAAAATCATAGAAATTATTGAGTTAAGAGGCCAATTTCCTGGCAGTTACATATTGCCACTCAAGTGTTTTTAAAAAGTCAAGTTAGTGGTTCCTATCCCAGGCTCCCAAGGGAGAGATAAAGCTTCAGAAACAGAAACAGCCTAGAGAGAGTTTCGTTCATTTGCCCTAAAAATTAAAATATTTTCGTGTAAGTGTTTGTATAGATTATTTTCTTAAAGGAGTTTGAACAGTGATAGCCTAAAGATGCAGTTTTTTAAAAATATGTACATGTATTTAACATACTGTTAATAATTTCTCTCTCTGGCTATGAGGACCCAAGGTGGCAGGTTGCCAGGTGCCTATTCCTGTGTGTGGAATTGTAGATCGGACCTTGGTTGCTTCTCTGAAGATGAACAGCAACAATTCTAAGGTTGTTGTTTATTGCTGTTTCAATAAACCTAATCATTTTTAGGCTTGTTACTACCTAAGAAACACTTTTCATGCTTTAGAAGGAATTATTTGTTATATTTTATATTTTCTAAAACTCGGTTGAAATGTCACCTTATGAAGGCGTATTGTGGGCACTTGTTAACCCTACTTTCATAACCTTGAACTGCACATTTGATACCCATTGAGTAATTTTGCTCTAGGTGGTTTGCACCCATGGGGAATACTTTGGACTTTGCTAAAAGGGGCAATTGTCTGATGACTTTCCGTTTTCAAAACTGCAGTGTTAGATAATCACTCAGTAGTGCACATGTAAGTGCTTTGTCTGTGGGTGTTAGTGATGGGGACAGAAACCCCAGCCAAAACCGTGAGGTAATGCTATTATTCTGTATAGAATATAGGACATATAATAATACAAATTTGGAATAAATTGTTGGAATTCAATAAATATTGGCTAATGAATGCATATCTACTAATGTATGAGTAAACTGACTGCTGTGAGTTATTTTACCAAGAAGGTGTCAGTATGAAAACATCCTTATTGTAGCCTGACAAAATAGGTAAATAGATTATGCAGCAGCAAGTGATGCTGGGATGAGCAATGTGTGTACTTGCCCTCCTACTTGCTAAGAGTACGCTCTTGGTATCAGATTTTACAGTAATTTCCCTAAGATGAGGTAGATAAGTGTTTGATGCTCCTAGCCTTTTGATTTCTATTTTTAAATTACTATAATAATCCGCTAGGTTTACCTTTTTGTCTACATAATGCTGCCATTTGAGGGCTATAGACACAGGTGCTGCATCATACAAAGGAGGAAGGAGATATCAGAGCATAAATGTCCTAGCCAATCAGAAAGGGAGAGGATGAGCTGTAGACAGATGGGATTAATCAGGAAAATACTTAATAAGAGGTTTTAAAGTACATGCATTTTGATTTAAGAGAGCAGTGTTGTGTTGAGAACATTGTGAAAGTGGAGCCAGGCATGGTGATTCACACACGCAGTCCCTGACCTTAAGAGGCTGAGAAAGGCAGACTGCATGTGTGAGGCTAGCTGGGCTGGTCCCTGACTAAAAAAGTTAAAGAGTAAAATTAATTACCTGAGTATACAGGGAGTGCAGGTTAGCAGCTTCCAGATGAGAAAATGACAGTGTTTTGTCTGAATCGTCACCCAAAACTCTTTGGAGACCAGATAGTTTAGTTTTACAATTAAGCTTAGTTGTTTAGGGGTTAAGATGTTTTTAGGTCTAGATAGATGTTTTAAGTTGATAGTGCCGAGATATGATAGATTTTAATTTACATTCAGAATTTTAGATGCACCAAGATAGGAAAGATGTTTTCTTCAAGGCTGCCAGATACAAATAGCCAAAACACTATAAATGTAACATTGATATAATTCCTGATTGTTTCGTGGTTCTTCTTGCTGTAGGTAGTTTATTGTATTTATGTATAATAATATTAATGTATATGTAAAAACATTTTTTTAAAAATTTAATAAAAAAAACTTGAAGAGATGATTGGGGCCAGTTTTAGGTATCTTGGATTAATGGAAGGATTTGAATTTTGTTCTTTAGGCAAGCGCTCTTGTAATTGGGAAATATTCCTGTGAGGGTATAGCTGTAAGACGTATGTGAAGTCTCAGAATAAATGTGACTCATCTTCTAGGAGCATCATTTCTTAGGAGATATTTGGAGGGAAAGAACTTTTTATATGAAGATAGGTTTATGGAGTATGAGATATAAACAGATGTAATATGAGGCTATGTTTCAGTAGCAGGTCATTATCCCATAACTCTAAAATAGGTTTTAAGGATATATTTTAATTATCATCAACTGCTATATTTCTATAGTAGACAGCCTTAAACAAAACGAGTACTATGTCGTTACCGGAAACCTGATATAGCATGATTGAGTGGGAAATAAAGTCAGTGGGGTAGGAGTAGATCAGGCTAAAGACAGTCCTCAAGAAGAAAGCTTATCTGAAAAACATTTCAAAAGAAGGTTCTAGGATATAAGAAAGTGTGATAACAAGTTCAGGTAAAAAGCCAAACATTCTCCAGGTTCCAGACTTCTGGGACTGATAGCCTGGTAGCGATGCTGACAGTTATAAAAGTTGGGAGCGTATGCTATAGAGAGGGAGGGAGAGGAGGTGAAAAGAGCGTCAGGGGTTGGGCTGCTATTGAAGTATCTACAGGATAGCGGGGGGGGGGGGGGTGTGGCTAGTAAGCAGTGTGAGGAGGAGATATGAACAGAGATTATGGGTTGTCTATAGAGAGCTGGGAAATTTATCCATGGAAAACAGAGTCCATGAAAGTAGATAGGACGTTTGAGGGTCACATTTATAAAGATTGATTTGGGGCTGGGAAGACGGCTCAGGCAGTAAAGTGCCCATCACATAAACATGAGGATGCCAGTTTAATCCCCATCACCCACTACATAAAAACCAGGTGTGGCAGAGCGCCTCTTGTCTCTCAGTGCTGGCGCCAGAGACAGGTAGATTTCCGTAGCTGTTTGGCTGGCTGACCCACTGAACCAATAAGCTCGAGGTTCAGTGAGAGACCCTTGTCTTTACAAAAAGAGAAGCTGGAGAATGATTTAGGAAGACAGCTGACACAGACCTCTGACCCTTGAATCTGCACAACTTACACATGCGTACACTCCTTCATGAGCGCACGAACAGTTTCCCTCTTACTCCCCCTCCCAAAAGGAAGGTTGTATTGTTCCATTGCGATGAGAGGATATGAGGAAGGACAAGTTATAAAGATGGATCCAAGGGAGGGATAAGCCAGCTGAGGGCTGTGGTATTGGAATTCAATAAGTAAGTATTAGAGAGCAAAGGGAAAGTGGACTGGGAAAGTCCCCCAGATTAGCACTCTGTGACGTGTACCGCAGAGGCCTCTTCTCTTCCAGGGTCCTCTCTCGGTTTGAGCGTACTATGGGGGTGGAGGGTGGAGGGGAGGGGGAGAGGCCAGTGTGGTACTTCTAAAAGGAACAAAATGAAACACACCGTAGGAGAATGCATCTGCTGTGTTATGTAAAGAAGCAGTTTATATTTGAAAGTTTCTCATTCTTTTTGGTCAGGGATGTATTTTGACATTTGGCTATAAAACTCAAAAGTAGATTTTTTGGCAGGTTGGACTGTAGCTCTGAAAACTGGGACTTTTCTTGCTTTTATTCTTTTGTTTTTTTGTGTTTTGTGTTTTTGTTTTGTAGAAAAAGAGTAGGATCCACATAGACCATATGTATCTCATATGTGATTTTAAGACTGTTATGATATAGGAAAACTTAAAATATAAGCTGTGTATTGATTGAGACAAATCACATCATAACTGGATACTGCCTAACTGTAAAAACTTGGTTGAAGTCAAAATTTTCTTTGTTGGCAGTTTTTTTTTAAGATATATTTTTTGGACTGGAGAGATGGCTTAGTGGATAAGAGCACTGGCTGCTCTTCTAGCGGACCCTGGGTTCAATTCCCAGCACCCATGTGGCGGCTCACAACTGTCTGCAACTCCAATTCCAAAAGGTCCAACAGTCTTACACATACGTGCAGGCAAAACAATGCATATGAAATACATTTTAAAAAATTACATGTGTGCGTATCTGACCTGTGTCTGTGTGCCCATGGAAATGAGAAGAAGGCCTCCTCCGATGCTCTGCAGCTGGGGTTCTAGGTGCTTATGAGCCCCCAGTGTAGGCACTGGGGACCAAACTCAGGTCTCTGGAAGAGCATCGGGTGCTCTTATATCTGAGAGTCAGTGGGGAGTTAAAGTTTTAATTACTTTTAAAAATATTCATATACTTATTGTAGTATCAGTGTCTATGAAATTTTAAACATACATGCCTATTAGGCTTTAAAATATTTGATGATGTATTATGATTTTTAATTCTACTTAAATATATATATGTTAGGTGCACATCCAGCTCAGGGATAATAAATTCTTATTAAACTTCCATTTAATACCACAAAGGCATTCTTTCTTATTGCATTATGACAGACATAACTTAAAATTATTATCATAGTATTAAGTGTTAAAATATATAAGATGTTCACAGTGTAGATAAGCTAAATATATCCTAAGTTACTGTGATTCTTGATTCTGAAAAGTCAGTATGACTCAGTAACCAGATATACCATATTGGCAGACATGGAGCCTCTTGCAGACACACCATTACACCCAACTTATTTTATGCGATGTTCTTTAAAAAAAAAAAATCATTTACTCCAGATTATGTTATAGCAAAATGGAGCATGATTTTAAAATTTCCTATTACACATATGTTTTCTAAATTGATTGAATGTAATTTTGAAACTAGTAATACAGAATTTGAGAACTATAAAAAACAACACTTTTTGAAGTTTAACATAAACTGTCCTTTTTTAAAAAATTGCAGTTTTAAGATTTTTAATTTAAGAATGATTTAGAACTTACTCATTAGTTACTATTTAGATTGGAATCATGGTTTTTTGTTTTGTCTTTTAGTGTTTTGTTGGTGGTAGTCTGTTTGTTTTTGTTTTTGTTTTTGTTTCATTTTGTTTTGATTTGATTTTTGAGACAAGGTTTCTCTGTGTAGCCCTAGCTGTAGTGGAACACACTCTATAAACCATGTTGGCCTCAGATTCAGAGATCTGCCTGCCTCTGCCTCCAAAAAGCTGGGATTAAAGGCATGTGCCACCACTCCCAGGTGATTTGGCCATCTTAAATTGATTCCCACTTCACAAACATATGAAGGAACAATACTGAAGGAGGTTTGATTGAAAAAGATAAATTGTGTTAAGTTGATGTGATGATATCTAACCTTGACTATGATTTTAAAGCTAATTGAAAATTCATTTCTCAAGCTTTCAATTAAAGATTACTATACTATAGAAATCTGAAAGGATTTCAATATTTAATTTATTGGTCTTTCAGTTAGTCTCAGTTTGTTCAAAGCTTTCTCAGTTGGTAGGCCGGACCATCATTTTGGATGATTTGATGGAGGACAGCTTTCCATTCTGAGGCCTCCAGTAGATCCCTCTTCGCCTGTCTGCCTTGGATTTGCCTCTGGGTTTGATGTAGTTACCGTTCAGGCTGTTTTCTCCACATACGCCGTGCCACCACCAGCCTCCTAAAGACGACAGATGTGTGATTTAATTGGATAAATGCCTGCTGTCAAGAAGCTGTTTGATTTTTTTTTAATGGTTATGGCCTTATTTAACATAAACATTATTATATTGTAGGTGCAGGTATTCCAATATTCATTAATCTATCATTCACATACACCACCAACACAGTGAGAAGCACTGCGGGCAGTAAAGTAGCTGGACCAGAATTGGCACTTTAACTACAGTCAACAGGTTTTTGTCTCTGGTGAGAAGACTTACTCGAGATTAGTATTTTATAGGATTGATATTATAGATAATAACTAAAACCGTAGGGGATACTCTAAAGAAAAAAGTATTGGCATTAATTAAATACCTGAGTAAGTTTCCGGACAGGCGAGCTGTCCCTTTGCTCTGTGATCCCATGTAGAAAACACCAGGTCTCTGTGTTCTGGGAGCGCCTCAGGGATGTTGCCAGCGGCCTCAGCCACATGTAGCGTGTAGTTGGTGTCACCATTGCCCAGGTGAAAGGAATATTCAGCATAGTGCTGGCCGTCTTTCCAGTCTTGTAGCTCCAGTCGCAAGATGTAGTCAGACTGTTTTACTATGGCGTAGATCTTCTCTAGGCCCAACCAAAATTCTCCTAAAGAGAAAAGTTAGGAAAACAAAACAAAACTGTTGTTATTTTATCAGTATGGCCTAACGGTGGTATTTTCTAACCCACTAGCAATCAGTCAAGACACAGACACCTGTTATATTTTAACATAGCTTTAGTTAACCTGGTGCAGGGCAGATATTCATCCCCTAAACTACTTCTTATGCCATTTCTAATACTTTCTATCAAGCTACCACCCATCCATAATCCCATATACTTGCTAATGTTCATCATCTGGGCCAAATCCCCATCCACGCCGGCCATGTGCGTCTCCTCCACCCAGCCCTTCACGCAGCCCCCTTATCCTCTCCCTTCCTGTGCTCTCTCTCCTCCCAAGGTTCTCTCTGTCTCTCCCAGCCCTGGAAACTTAGCCACACCCATCCCATTTGCCCTGTCCGGGTGTGATGGCCTTTTATATCTCAAACAGGCCAGGCTTTTAGGCCAGGCACAGGTCTGGCACAGAGACTGAAAGAAGTAATTAGCATCAGAATACATCAGACCAACCTCCAACACAAAATAAAACAAAACTTCTGCAGATCAGGTCCTGACTGACGTGTGTGTGTGTGTGTGTGTGTGTGTGTGTGTGTGTGTGTGTGTGTGTGTGTGTGTGTGTGTGTGTACACACACACATACGTACCAGGTCTCACTGTTTAGCCCAAGTTGGCCTCGAGGTTGAGATCTTCCTGCCTTAGCCATGCCAGTGCTGTGATTACACATATGTATAGTCATGTTCCATGCCAGTTCTTAAAGTTATTTTCAGTTTGGTGACGTAAATGAGTTGTTGTAGTATTGGCGCCTTGGTTACTTTGAAAACTTGCAAAGCATTTACTTATATCATTGATGTATGGTATGTGCTTGTAATGCTAATTCTTGGGAAGTTGAGACAGAAAGACTTGATAAGCAAAGACCTTAACTACAGAGAGCTGTTTGAGGCCGTCCTGGACTACATGAGACCCTCTCTCGAACACTCAAAGCAAATCCTTTTGAAAACTGAGATTAATACACACTTTTGTGAAAGCTCATCTGTGTCTGGGTGTATGCGCCGCCCTCCTCCTCCTCCTCCCTCCGTTTCTGATCTTTCCTGTGTTCATTTCTTTTCAGTTGCTTTGAGTTCTGGAGGTTGAGTCTGACCTCATGCGTGCTGAGGGTGACCTTCCCACTGAACTGTGCTCTCAGTACAGCTGCTCAGTGTTGAAGTGTGACGTTTCCTCCTTTAATGTTAATTGAGCCTCTGTTTAAGTCTTGCTTTGAAAAACCCCAGCTTTACTTCACAAATATGTTTTATAAAGTGCTTTATATATGATACATTATACTATTACAGCTGTCTCACCTGTGCCTCCTTATGCATGTATATAATGGAATCTTAGTATCAGCTGCTCATTAATATGCCCACATTCACACAAAAGAATGCTTTATTTTTCTAGTTTTACATAATAGTGATATTAGTTTTGTCAAATGTGAAGTTGGGTTTTTTTTCATAGAAAAATAATCTCATAAATTAAAAAAATAGATTTGGATGTTTTGTTATTAGTATTTTCTCTATAATTGAAACTATTTTTATTGGGATTAAAGCCAGCAGTAATATGAGTAGATCATACAACTGATATTGAAGTGTTTAATGACAAAGATAAATATTATTGCTATTGAGTTAGGAAACCTAACTCATTTAAGGGTTATAAATGGAATTATTTCCTGTTTAGAAATAAGTCAGCATTCTGCACTGTCTTGTTTTAGTATAAACTCAGAAGAATTAGAACTTCAGAATATCATGGGATAGGCCTTCTCTTAGGGATTTAACTAGTGCCATGAATAGAGAATTTAAAAAATAATCAAGTAGTACCAAGTAAAAAATTTTGGTATAATAGCAGATGAATTCTACCTTATGAGTGAATACTACATACTCACAAATATCCATGATGTGCTTTTGAAAATTTTAAAGAATCTATTTTTTATTCTTCTGCTTATTTTTATAGTTGTCTTACGATTAAAATAGAATATCATATTCTGCATTGACTACACCACAGAGAACCACAGTTCCGTATATATATTTATAATATTGAATAATTGAAATTAGTATTTAGCTAGTTAGACGCTGAATCTCTGACAGGTTCCCTATCCCTTTTAACCATCTCGTTTTTTATTTCATCACCTTCTTTGTGCTGCTGGAGATCAGCTCGTGTTGTGCCAGTAAAGTGCTCTGCCACAGTGCACACTGCCAGCTCCATTTTACCCTTGTGGTACTTTATACTGAAGATATAAGTGAAAGAGCACCATAATGCTATCTTTGCAGCTCATTCACAGCATCACCACTCACTAAAGCCCACAGCACGCACTATTTTCCTAAAAAATAATTATGATACTCATGAACTATTGAGTTAAACTTCAACAAGCATACTTAAGAGCAGACATGTAATAGTGACAAGTACAATTAAAACAATTGTAATTGCTAACATGTATAATATATACCAATCAGTTTTATAAAGGCTGGTGTTTTTTGTTTATTGTTAAATTTCCATTGCCCATTTTATAGTTGTTTCTTAATTTATAATTCTTTCTTTCTTCCAAGAATGGGGTCTCAGTATGTTGCCCAGGTTGGCCTTGAGCTTTTAATCCTCCTGCTTCATCCCTCTCCCCGTTCCTGAAGTGTTATGATCTCTAGCAGCACACCCAGTTAATACTGTTCACAGATAGCTGAATAATGCAAGGACATCACTTTACCGTCAAGCCTCCCAAAGCCATTTTTGTAGTTTTCCCACGTTTCGTTGAAGTTTTGTGACCCATCTTTCCGGTGTTGAATTAATGTCCATGGACTGCCTGGAAAATGAACGTAGATTAATGGTGACAGGAAAAATAACTGTGTTTTGAATTTGGATTTAACTTTGCTTTGTGAGTTGATTTGTTAATTTGGTAGTATGTAGTTAAGGTAATATACTTTATCATTTGTTATGGTCCCAGATTGCCCTGAATAATCATGTCCTATGAGTTGATAACAGGCTTAGTTTTGGTAATAGGTAATTAGTACCTTGAATTCACTGCAACCCATTCTCTGCGTAGGAAGGGTTTACCTGATTGTGTCTCACAGTAGACATTAAATACTTGAGAGCTGCTTGGCCTGATAGCATACACGCCACTTTTACGTTCACCTCCACTGTAAATGGCAGAGCAGTCAGCCGGAAGGCCTAGAATTAATGAACGTTATTATGTAGTATTTAGCAATAGAAGTGTCTTTGCAGCTTGCATTTCACTACTACTTCATGGAATTGATGTGAGTGTTGAGGAATGATAATTTTAAAAAGCATCATTTCTGTTAGGCATAGTGAGGGTCTCAGGGAGCAAGGCTTATTAGTACAGGGTTTGGTTGGTAACGAGAACCAGCAGGCATGTGGAAACTGAGCATACAGGAAGCGCTAGGAGGGATTTTTTCTGTGTGAATTACAGAAATGAAAGTAACTGTTGGGAATGAATCATTTTGCTGAAATTTGGCTGGAAACACTGGTTTTGTTCCTTTGTTTTAACTGTGAAAGATTCTAAGCACATAGGAAATTAGAATTTTTTTTTTAGGAGAACTCTGTAATGTCTCAGGTTTTAGAAGTGTATGTTTAAAATACACATGGATATATTATGTATTTTGTCTATTACCCTTTTTTTCAAACAAGAGTTTTTCTGTGTATCTTTGGCTGTCCTAGAACCCTCTTTGTAGACCAGGCTGGCCTTGAACTCACAGAGATCCACCTGCCTCTGCCTCCCAAGTACCGGGATAACCGGTGCGTACCACGCCCAGCTCTGTTTGTTACTTTTGAAAGTAATTTTTAAATAGGACCTTTGGCCCTTATGAAGTTCTTCATATGCCTTATAAACATGAGTTTATTCCTTTCCTACACCTGTAGTATCATGCTATATCTGTGAAGTTAATAATCATTTTGTGTTTTTATATTAGTTTCATGTCTTAATAGTATCATTTATAGTGTTAAAATGTTTTTTTAAAAAACCAGGATCCTATTAAGTTGACATTTATATATTCCTTTTTATTCTTTTAGTCTACTCCAGGCCCTAAAAATGGGGAATTTTATAGAGAAAACCTGCCCAGTTATCTTACCATCTTGTTTTATGTTTTTTGTTTCATTCGTCTGAAGAGTGGGAGTAGTCCTTGGTGCTCTTGATTTAGAAGGAAGAGAATTTTCTGTGGGTTCTTGAATACCAGTCTTTCTGAGCTGATAAAAGAATATAAATCATACATCTACTCTTAAAATTAAGGAATTCTGGGTAAGGATATCAAAAGTACAATTGTGTATACATTGTCTCTCAGTTTCTAATGTTACTGTTCCAGCTGTTAAGAGCAATACACAGTGTTGGAGGTGCAGCTCAGTGGCAGAGTGCTCCTGGGCATGTGCAGAGGTCTGACCCGGTTCTGTAAGTGAGCAGAGGGGTAGACAGTGCTCTGCAGAGTGTGGAGACACTCTGTTCTTGACATATTTAATCAAGCATATTACTTCAGGACAAAATTAAGAGAGCAAAGCAAATAAGACAAGAGACAGTGATTAAAAGGAAAGGAACCAGTAAGGCTATATGTCTTACTTAAAACATTTGAATATATTCTCTTTTCAACAGTACAGATTACAATCTTAGCTAACTTTATTAACTTCTGCATGCTGAATATGATACTGCTATGTTCAGTCCAAAATACTGGGTGCCTACTATGTGTCATGCAGTATTCTGTGTGAAGAGTTTTAGTGCTTACTATGTGTCACACAGTATTCTGTGTGAAGGGTTTTAGAATTAATATAAAAAGAATCCCAGGTTCACAGATATTCCAGTTTAATTCAGAGATAGTCAAGAACTAGCTTTCTAGTTATGCTAAATATAAAGAAGTTAAGGAGGGAAAAAAACAAGGAGCCTTTTAAATTTGATCAAATGGCCTGGGGGCATTTTTAGTGTTCACTGAGCATTTTGTATTTGATGAAAGTATGTGGGAAGTGCAGATACTAGAAAGAAGAGCATTCTAGACAGAGACCACACAGATGGAGGCCTTGTGGGCGGGCAGCACAGCGTGTTTGGTTTACTTGAACAGCAAGGAAGCTGGTGAGATGAGCACATAAGGTAGTGAAGGGACAGATCATTGCTGGTCTAGGAGTGGTGACAGGACGCCACACCCAGGCTGCGAGCGGAGAGATTCATGGCCTGATTTAAAATGTAATAGGATCACTTTAGTGGACTCAGTTATGGATCCCTTTTCCTCGTAGTTCTTCAAGACAGGCTCTTGGTAGAACGTGTGAGGAAATGTAAGATTAGTCGCTCAGTTGCACAGAAGCTGTGCAAGCTACCGAGTGCTGTCTTAGCATGTTTACATCCCCTGGTGCAGCAGACTGGCTTACCTGGTGTTCTATTTCCTTTATCTGACTGTGCTGTTGACTTAATTGTTTGTATTGTTCTTCCACAGTCTGGAGGAGGTCTCTGATGCTGTTATCTTGCTGTTCTACAAAAGTCTGCACACAGATTGTAGTTTAAAATTTCTTTTTGTTCACCTTTTTATATATTTGTAACAGTTAAAAAAGTGGACATTGGCTGTCATTGTCCTATGTTTTTCTCAAATATTACACATGCTTGTTACTATATTAAAATGTTGCCATATCTAAAATTTTCTGAATCTTACTTAAACTAAAAGAAACAATGTTTCAAATGAATTAGAATATACCACTTATTATATTAATTTATTTTTGCTCATGAATAGTTTTAAATTTAAATTTCTTTTAATTGTCTACCTCTAGTAATTAGCAGTAGCATAATGGTTGAATGTTATAAATTTTATTTGATTATATAAAATATAATCTCTTTTAAATATAATATTAGAGAAACAAAATCCGAGTTGAAGTTACAGAGGAAAATGTTAGTTCCTAGGACAATTAATTTCTTAACAAAATTAAGTATTTTAGTAATGTAGCAGACTATGTATGTCTTAAAATATATTTTCCAAAACCCACATTGAAAACAATCAGAGTGCTTTGGTTTCTACTTACTTTAAGTGATGTTACTTCTGGGTGCTCCTGAGCCCCAGGCTGGTTTTGAAGTAAATAGGTTAGCTGCTCCTCCAAAGCGCGGACTTTTTGTTGAAGTCCAATTTTCTCTTCCAGTAGGCTTTCAAGTTTTGAGTTCAGTTCGAGTGACATATTCTTCACCTCTTCGTTTTTGGCTTGTAGTTTAGATGTAGTTTTTCTTAATTCCTTTTCCTCTTCTTTGATTTCATTGGTTTGAAGTGATAGGTCATAAAAAGATTGATCAAATATGTTGAGTTTCTGAAATATGTCATTAATTTGGCCCTTAGTCTTATGGACAAAATCTTTAAGACCATGTCCCAGTTGAAGGAGGCCATTGGCTAAAATTTTGACATCATCCAACATAGCAAACCTTGATTTTGGCTCTGAAGGTACAGAATCAAATGTTGAACTGTCTGGATCAATCCTGGAAGAAATTACTAAAGGAACAATAAAAAGAAATATTTTAATTGTGTACATTTTTTTTGTCCCAATTATTCAATTTCAAGTAATTTGGAACTACTTTCTCCTGTAAAGAGACTAGGACCTCTTGACTTTATATACACAACTGTTTGCTACAGGCACACAAGGTTAGCAGGTGAATGCAGTTAACCATTAAGCTATGTTAACTTGCACGAATGTAACCCTCCCCCATGTTGAGTTAGATCAATGGCTAATGAAATCAGGGAAGTGAGCAGCTAATAGGAGGTAATTTTTAAAATTGTTATTTAATTAAATTTGCTATATTGAGAATTAAACTTTCAGTATCAAGGTATCTACTTGGCTTTAAAACTTCATTTTAATTTAAAATTTTAACTGTAAGAGATTTACAAACAAATAAAACTTCTGATGAGAAAGGTTGTCATTAAAGTTGAAGAAAAAGTTAGTATGTATACCTTAGTTGTAGTTTGTTTATCCTGGAAACAGCCACTGTTCCCCAGAAGTCTTGTATGAAGCCTTCCCGGCCTTGAGGAGGTGCTACAGAGCTATAGCTCGTGTTTCTGTGATTTGTGTAAGCCAACGTGTAGTTACATATTTCTTATGTGTTACTATAGCTATTGCTTAATATCCTGAACTTCACATATATTTTAATTGTTCCTGTATGTTACCCCCAAATTCCCTAAATAGTTTCAGTAAAGATATTTCTTCCTCTTTCCATTGTTTTCATGTCTGTATGTCAGAGACATATAGATGTACATATGCACATGTATATATACATGTGAAAGTATCAGTAGACACATGATCATCTGAATATAAACTAGAATTAAATATTAAACCTTCCAATGGCAGAGGAGATTTGCCCATCATATAGTTTTCTGAAGTTTGTGAGGTGAGTAAGTTTTGCCACTACCAACTAACAAAACTGAAGATTATTTAAGAGTAAATGTTCCAGTGTCCTCAATTGATGTAAAAAGGAAAAGTTATAAGCACTTAAGTTATAAATGCTTATCCTTAGTATATATACAAAATACTTAGGGAAATTGACATGGTAAAATAACTGTGTGAGTTTTAGAATCACACTGTTGTCTGGTTCTAAAAGCCAGCTCTAGTGTTTTGCCTTTAATCAAATTATTTGATTTCCCATGCATCAGTTTCACACTTGTTGGGGTAATTTATAACTTTGTTGGTGGTGGGTTTTTTTTTTTTAATCTTTTTAAAATGTATTTTATGTATGCATGCTCTGTCTGCTTGCACACCTACATGCCAGAAGAGGGCATCAGATCCCATTAAAGATGGTTGGGAGCCACCATATGACTGCTGGGGATTGAACTGAGGACCTCTGGAAGAGCAGCCAGTGCTCTTATCTGCTGAGCCATCTCTCCAGCCCCCTTGGTTTTGTCTTAAGATAGGTCTGTTATGTTGCCCAGACTGACCTCCAGATTATGGGCGTTCAGCACCATGCATCAGGATCATGTCCATAAGTTTAAAAACTTTATTTTATGTGTGGATATTTTGCGTGCATGTATTCGTGTGGACCTCAGCAGAGGTGAGAAGATGATGTTGGATCCCCTGGGACTAGAGTGATAGAAGGTTGTGAGCTGCCATGTAGGTGCTGGGAGTCAAGCCGAGGTCCTCGGTGTCGCTTGTGGCCACTCCACCATCTTTCCAACCCTCGTGTTAAGGCTTCTTTTTTTTTTTTCCCAAAGAAAAAAAGCAATATAAAAATTTTAACTTGGGTTGTCAGGCAAAAATGTTACAGACTGCACCATTTCTAAAATCCAATTCATAGAAATGCCCACTCCTGCTATAAAATAGAGTTTCTTGCTGGGCGGTTAAGGATTAAGGGATTGGCTAAGGCTTTCTTAGAGGTGCCGGTTAAGGAGCGGTTGAGAGCAGGGTTCTGGAGCCAGACTGCTTGAAGTGGAGTCTTGCCCTGCTGCTCTTCAGCTCCTCCACCCTTGGTCAAATCATTTGCTTTCTGTTTTCTTTTTTTATCCAGTGGAGGCAATACTTTACTTAGGGTTGTGAAAAGAGTAAAGTTAGTATTTTCAAATCACTAAGAAACCCTATCTTGAAAAACCAAAGGAAAAAAAAAGATTATATAGACATGGAAATTTCTCTGGTGTCTAGGTCTGAAGAGGTTTGTTCTTGTGAATCTCGGCAAGACACTGGATCTGTGTCTGTATACATGTGCGTGCTTTCTCTTACGGGGCTGTAGGTGTGGGTGGTCGTGTGAGGCTTGAAACTAGGACTTCAGCGTACAAGGCGAGCACTTTCCAACTGTGCGTTTTCCCCAGCCCGCCCTGTGTGCAGCTGTGCTTGAGTATCCGTTACAGAACTATATAAATACTTTTGGCAGAAATAAGTAATAAACAGACATGTATGCATGCAACCACTAATAAATATGCTCATGAGTCGGTCTCATCTCCTGCGCCCTGGTGTGTGTGTCAGGGAGTTACTAAAGTATGTACTGAACTAGATTGAACAGTCACATTTTCTCCTTTCATGGGAAAAGTTAGTGATCCTTGGTCATGCAGGGCATATTTCGAAACTTTTCTTGACTAAGCTGTCAGCTTTTGTGGGTCAAAACTATTGACCTGCGTTCCATCCCCTAGGTGAAGCACGTGATGAGCCAATCTCTCTACTCTCTTACACTACCTTTTTTTTGCCAAATGATTTTTAATTTGTATCCTTGCTCCTTTGTACAATGTCTTATTCCTTGCAGAAACAGTAAATATTTATGGGATGGGCAAAGGAGTTTTTCACACAGCAAGCGTAAAGCACATGTAGTGGATACACATCCCTTTGATTCATCAGCTTCCTTATTTAACAAAAAAGGACTATGACGAGGGGACCCCTTTTTAAAATAAATTATTTTTATTTTATTTCCTGTGTGTGTGTGTTTCGCCTGCATGTGTGCCTGCAGGTGGCCATCAGCTCTCCCAGGACTGAGTTAGAGAATGCCAAGTGGGTACTGGAATCAAACCCAGGTTCTCTGGAAGAGCAGCCAGTGCTCTTAACTGCTGAGCCACCTTTCCAGTCCCTCAAAAGGGGCTTTTAAATAGGGTCCTTTAAATAGAACCCTAGTCAAATACAGCCAGTATACCAAAGGAAATAAAGTACGGTTAAGCAAACCCAGTACTTAATTTAAGAATGTCTGTTTCTAAGAATCACTATACAAAATTTTCTAGCTACAGAGAATTCTAGGACATTCAGCAGCCTTAGAATGCTTAAGTTCCAACAAACCAGAGACTGCTTGCTTTTCTCAAGGTTATACAGTCTTACAGTAATATTACTTGCAAATTAAGAACAAGGTATTTTGGCTCTTCAACAAAATCTTTTTTATTTTATGTATGTGAGTGTTTTGCTTGCTTGTGTGTGCACCACATGTGTGCAGTGGCCAGATGAGGTCATAGGATCCCCTGGGTATTGTTTACCTTGTAGACAGATATGATGTAAACTAATGTTATATGTTTGTTAGAAATGCCTGGAAGTATCTATTTAAGAAAAATGTGTACAAATAGAAGTGTTGTGAATTGAAGAACAGAACAATGCTAGAATTAATATATTAGCTCCTCGCTTTCTCTGATCAGAACAGGAACAGCAATTAAATAGATGTTTAAGGTAAGAGGCTGGGCTTGGAGCTCATTTGTCATCATGCTTGCCTGCTGTGCATGTTGCTCTGGGTTCCATTCCCAGCACTGCTTAAGCCGGGTGTGGTGGAGCATGGCTGGGGGGTGCAGGCTGGAGGATCAGGAGCTCAAGATCATCCTCGTTTATTTATATAGAAAGTTCTAGACTAGACAGGACACATGATATGCTGTTTTTAAACAAAGTAAGCTACATATGTAAAAGTGTTCTTTGACTTAGGTCAGGTTCTGTTCTGAACAGGTATGTATTGAAAGTGCATCCAATGCAGCTTAACGTCATAGCACAGCATCAGTGTCTTAAGAATCACCCTGTGGGTGAGTAAGGACCGCATTTCACTGTCACTGCTTGGCATCATGAGAGTATTCTATAACGTATTGCTAGCCCAGCACTCTGGAAACGGCAAGTGAAGCCGTCAGACAGTGATCCAGAGGTTGAGTGAGCTTAAAAGGAATTGTATATTTTTGCATGTTCTGTTAATATGTTTGTGGCAGTTGAATTTTAATGCCTCACATATGCTAGGTAGGTGCTCTACTACTGAGCCAAAACCTGTGTGTGTGTGTGTGTGTGTGTGTGTGTGTGTGTGTGTGTGTGTACACACATGCTGCATAATTTGTTTTGTTGTTTTTGCAAACTTGAGTATTTTAAAACCTATAAAAATGAAAACTATGACTCTTTTCTACTAGTATTTTGTTATCTACTATACCAGATCTCTTGAATGACAAGGTAAATGTCTTTTTTAAACAGAAATCAGAACATATAGTTCAAGTCACATGCACCAAACATGACCCAAGAACTTATTCTTTCTGAATTATTTACATAGGAATACCTTTGGATTTCCCATGATAGGTTATCTGTAGTTTTTTTTTCTTGTCTATTGAGATAGTCTCCCTATATGTACCAAGCTGGACTTGAACTCTCAAACTTCCTGCATCAGCCTCCCATGTGTTGGGATTACAAGTATGAAACCTCAGAGGGCTAGAAAGATGGCTCAATGATTAAGAGAACTGGTTGCTCTTCCAGAGGTTCTGAGTTTAATTCCCAACAACCATATGGTGGCTCACAACCATCTGTAATGGAATCTGATTCTATCTTTTGGTGTGCATGAAGACAGAACACTCATGTGCATAAAATAAACAAGTGTGAAACCTGCATGTCTTTTCAAGGGCTCAAAAAGATTCTATTTATAGAAGTACCTTAATGTAACCACCCCTGTTAGTGGTCAATAAATATTTTTGGCTTTGTAAATAGTATATAGGAAATATGTTCTGTGTTTATGGGAAATATTTTTACATAGGCTCAGACTTGTAAGTTATGATTGCTTTTGTGAGATTCTTCACATATGTACCAGTTTATATTTCTGTCAGTAAAAGAAAGCATCTCTTTCACTGTATACTTTTATCAATGCTTTCAGTGAAAAATTCTTATGGCATATATACATCTAGTTTGTTTTACTGGCCATCTGTGTCACTGTCTTTGAGAGCTATCTGGACATGTGCCTTGTACACAGTTTGTCCCTTTCTGCTGATTTTAGGAATACTCTGCCATATGTATAACAAACCACATTCCTTCAGCGTCTCACTTTTCCTCCACCTGTGTCTGTCTGTGGTACTGCTTTCTGTGGGGAAGCCTTAAAATGCATATCTTGTATAACTTCGTGTGTTATGCCAAGAGACTTTTTCTCTAGTCTTTTTTAAACATTTCTTATATTCGTGGTTTTATTATCAAATCCTTTGATTAATCTAGAATTGCTTTCCATGGTAGGTAGAATATTTGCCTTTGTCCCCTCTAATGACTACTCACCTCCTTTCACATTTCTGCTTTGCTGCCATCTCCCTGCTAGTTTGAAACACTCTGGAGGAGTGCGGGCTTGGTGTGTTTATCTGAGAACTTCTAGCGGAGTCGTTAGTCATACATGGAATTAACCAGATGTGACTTCATGTCTTTCTTACTTAAATCACATTGAGTTTAAAATTGTATTGTGTATTGTGGAAATCAGTTTATATATAATGTTCACACCACTCTTATTTAACTTGGAGTCCAAATTTGTGTGTGTTAAATCTCTAAATTTTTATGTACACTTTGCACTATATACTCAAGAAATATAAAGTTGTTGTTGTTGTTGTTGTTGTTGTTGTTGAGTTTATTGAATGAGCATGGGGAGAGAAGGAAAGAATGGAGGGGTACCCAGAGAGAGACAAGACAGAGACAGCGACAGGAAGAAGAAGAAGAAGAAGAAGAAGAAGAAGAAGAAGAAGAAGAAGAAGAAGAAGAAGAAGAAGAAGAAGAAGAAGAAGAAGAAGGAGAGGAAGAAGAAGAAGAAGAAAGAGAGAGAGAGAGAGAGAGAGAGAGAGAGAGAGAGAGAGAGAGAGAGAGAAACAGACAGGGTAGAAAGAGCTAAAGTATTTTTTTTTAAACATTAAAAGATAAAAGAGTTTGGGCTCCCGGAGACTTAGAGGAGCTACTTTAAAATATATGTGTGTGTATATACACATATACATATGTATGTATCTAAATCATATATATGATTACGTGGTCTAATGTAGAGTGATGGCGCAGTAGTTTTGCTTTTCTGTGTGTTTTACAGGACTGACAGATGTGGGTTCTGTTGTTGTTGTCATTAAAGACCAGGATCTCACCGTGTAGCCCTGGCTGGCCTGAACTCACAGAGATCTGTTGGTCTCTGCCTGCTGAGAGCTGAGATTAAAGGTGTTGGCCAGCACACCTGTTTTATGAGCATGTTATTCCCACACCCTGGAGTGAACCCAGTGTCATTCTTTGCTTATTACAGCAAAGCAGCATAACTTGTGTTCAGCTTTGTGTGATTCCAGCTCTAGACCATTATTCCAACAAGTCAACATCTAATAGTCTTACCTTCTCAGTAAATAGATCTGTGCAGACACCCAATAAATGTGTGGCATGTTTCTAATTAAGGCCAGTACATTATTACACGTTTTGGGTTGTTTTCCCTTTGACCATCTCAGGGAACATATGTTCTTGTTATAATACAGTGTAAGTCTGTTTCCATTAGATGAGATTAGTTATTTCTTTACTGACTCCCTTGCTTGTTTATTTCTCTTCAGGTAAGACTTACATGTTACAAAATCCGAGGACCCCGGGGGCTCAGTAGCCTTTGATACTTAAGCATTTCATTCTCCTGAGTCTTTGTTTAGTTTCCTTGTCACTTCCTACTTCCCTGTGAGCGATTTTTCAGTCTTCTTGCAGGTTCACCCTCTTCCATTGAACACAGTGTCCAGGGAATAAATGGAGATCTTCCTCTTCCCCTTCTCCTCTTGTTCCCTCCAGGGTTCGGGACATGGCTCCTTCAAGCCTGAGGCTCGCTGTGTGACCACCTTAGCCTTGTGTTCATGAGTGCCCTGCCTCCACCTCCGGAGACTTTTTCACTTAAATTCTTATATTAAGTGATATACTCTAATTCTTCCATAGCTGATGTCTTTAAGAATGATTTCCTAGCATGGGAAAAATGATATATGGATGTTCTGTAGAAAACATTAAATAAATAACTCCGGTCCTGATTTGGATTAAAGCCATCAATATAGCCAAGCCTGGTGGTGTATGCATGTAATCCCAGAACTTTGGAGACAGGCACAGGAAAATGTATTACCATGTTAAAGCTTTTCTTTTGCTTACACAATCGAGAGTTAATCGTCGGTGAATGTTCAAACTGTAATTTGGAGAAACATTTCTTATTCAAAAGAACCAAATTCTTTAGAGAAATGCTTGATTATCATTAGTGTGTGTGAGTGTTGGGAGTATATCTGTGGAGGTTAGAGGGCAGAGTTCTTCTTCGTCTTATGCCTTTGTGAGTTCCAGGATTAAATTCAAGCTCTCAGGCTTGTATGGCAGCTCATTACCTACTGTGGCATCTCATTGCAGCTGTGTGTGTGTGTGTGTGTGTGTGTGTGTGTGTGTAGGAAGAGGGAGGGGCAGAACTTGGGAGTGTGTGTGTGGCAGTGTTATTGCATGACTGTGCAAGAGTGTGTGTGTGTGTGTGTGTGTAGGAAGAGGGAGGGGCAGAATGTGGGAGTGTGTGTGTGGCAGTGTTATTGCATGACTGTGCAAGACTATGGCATGTGTGTGTGTGTGTGTGTGTGTGTGTGTGTGTGTGTAGGAAGAGGGAGGGGCAGAACGTGGGAGTGTGTGTGTGGCAGTGTTATTGCATGACTGTGCAAGACTATGGCATGTGTGTGTGTGTGTGTGTGTGTGTGTGTGTGTAGGAAGAGGGAGGGGCAGAACGTGGGAGTGTGTGTGTGGCAGTGTTATTGCATGACTGTGCAAGACTATGGCATGTGTGTGTGTGTGTGTGTGTGTGTGTGTGTAGGAAGAGGGAGGGGCAGAACGTGGGAGTGTGTGTGTGGCAGTGTTATTGCATGACTGTGCAAGACTATGGCATGTGTGTGTGTGTGTGTGTGTGTGTGTGTGTGTGTGTGTGTGTAGGAAGAGGGGGGCAGAGAAGGGGATGGTGAGAGAAAACAGAACTTGGGAGTGTGTGTGTGGCAGTGTTATTGTGTGACTGTGCAAGTGTGTGTGTGTGTGTGTGTGTGTGTGTGTGTGTGTAGAGCATCACAGCAAGCTGTAGGTTAGAGGACAGCTAACAGTAGTCCGTACTCCTTCCACCTGAGGTCGCCAGGCGTGGTGACAATTGTGTTCACCTGCTGAACCATCTCAGTGGACCAATTCTACTTTGACTTCCTGTTACTTAACAATCTGTATAATGGTTTTTGAGTGATCAGTTGGCTACTTGTAGTCAACTTTGATTTCTCATTTTTATTAATTACCAGATTGACCATCATTATTCTTTTTTTTTTTTTTTTTCGAAACAGAATTTCTGTGTAGCCTTTACTGTCCTGGACTTGATGTGTAGACCAGGCTGGCCTCAAACTCACAGCTATCCACCTGCCTCTGCCTCCCAAGTGCTGGGATTAAAGGCGTGTGCCACCACTGCCCACCTATTATTACAGAGTTACCCTGTGCACTTGTCATATTTTGAGTCCTGTTCTCCATTTCATTAGTATTCATGGATGCATACTTTTTTTGTCAAAGACATTCCTATCTATCCCCTATCACTGAAATTTTTATTGTTTTTCATTATTTAAAAAAATTAAACTAATCTGGGTGATGGTGGCACATGCCTCTAAGTCCAGCACTTGGGAGGCAGAGGCAGGCAGATCTCTGTGAGTTTGAGGCCAGCCTGGTCTGCATAGTTCCAGGACAGCTAGGGCTACACAGAGAAACCCTATCTCAAAAAACAAAATATACAAATAAAAAATTAAAGTAGAAAGATACATAAAAAGACCTAAAGCCACTCGTGTTAGTATTTTAGAAATTTACCAACCTTCTCATTTTTGCTTCTCCCTTCCCTGTCTTTCCCCCACACAAACTCCTTTACAGGATTCTTCAACATGATGGCACCACTGCGTATCCCTACTCTGGAATCCTCTTCCCATGTCAGCCTCCACCCAGCATCCTAGTTAGGGGTCACTTCCTGTACCAATAAACATGGCTACACATTGTCAAGGGATTCCGTAGTATCCCTTCACACTATTGGTACCATAATTTAACTAGGCCATCCATAATAGATTGACTGTCCTTTAACCAAAGTGCTTGAGACTATAACTTTGATATTTTTGAAGTTCTTTAAAATATTCCCATATGTACTGAAAATCTGGGGTACTAGAATCTAAGTCTAAGTATGGAATTCATCTGTATGAAGAAAATTTATATAATATTGATTAGTACATTGTACATTTTTTAAAAAGTTTATGTACACTGAATGATCAGATTTGTGGTATGAAACTTAGAATGTTTCATTTAAAAAAACACTAGGCATGAGGTGGAGGCAGAGGCAGCAGCAGGCAGATCTCTGTGCATTTGTACTCTGCTCAGTCTACCTAGGGAGTTCCAAGCCACCCAGTACTACATAGTAAGATCCTGTCTCAAAAATATAAAATAAAAATAAATTTAAAAAATTAGAACTTAGAGTAAATAAAATCTTTTAATGATTTCAACCTTGGGAATATTTTGAACTTTTGTTTTATTTGGAATGCGTAATATGGTGAACAGTGTATCTTTTTATAGTTAATTATTCTTGATAATAAAAATATTGTATGAATTACTTGTGCAACACTCATCTATTTCTGTGCATAATCCTCTCCTAAGGCTAGAAGTAGATTTGTTGAGTCAAAATATGTTCATGAAGAAGTTATCTATCACTGTACATAACTGTAGCAGTAGAAAACCTAGACCTGTTTTCATGGCCCTAAAGTTGGTTTTCAGGGTATTGTTCTTACTAAAATTTTGTTTGTCAGACCTAAGCAATGGTGTTCACATAAGTAACTCTCATTTTTAACCCTTTATTTATGTGTCTTTGGTTGAATTATTTCTTTTCTTTATGTTAGTAGCAGAAGCTATTAAATTGTGTAGGATGTACAATTATGAACTGAAAAGGCATCTAATACATACATGCAGGGTAGAATATAATTATTTTACAGTAATTACCTGACTCTGTAGTGTCTTTTGTATTGTAATATACATATTTGTGTGTATATGTGTATACATGTCCGCACATGCCTGAGTGTGTGTGTGTGTATACGTGTATGCACACATGTACGTTCTAGCATGTGGAGGCCAGAGCTCAATTTTGGGTGTCTTCCTCATTTGCTGTCCAACTTATTTTTTGAGACAGGGTTTCACACTGAGGCTGTTGCTCAAATGATTGGCCTAGTTCGAGTGTTGACTAGGACCTAGGCTCCCTTCTACGCTGCCACTGCTGGTGTTACAGGCGTGCCTCCAACTTTTGTGTGGGCTCTGGCCTTTAGCTGAGGTCCCCTTGATGCACAGCCTGCACTTTACTAATGAGCTATTATTCTTGTCTCTACAATATAGTTTTGAATAATAAAGTGGCCTATTGTTCCTTATAAGTTCTTGATCAGATTTATACCAGTAACGCATTTGTGAAGTCTGTTTTATTTGTATCTACTTGGAGGGGCTAAAATAGAATTAGAACCATCTTTTAAATTTTTTGTAATGTCTTGGCTCATACTTTATTCTCAGAAGCCTCTTATAGAAGAAAGAGAATGTTTGGAGTCTGACTGGTTTGTTGTCTGTCTTCAACCCTGATGTTTAATTTCATTGCATATGAAAAACCATTAATTAAGCCATAACTTAATTAGCCAATCCATCATAGATTGAATATCTTTTAACCAAAATGCTTGAGACTATAACTATTTAATAATTTGAAATTTGTTAGAATGTTTGCATATGTACTGAAATATCTTGAAGACTGGACCCTAACTCTAAGGATGGAATTCAATCTATAATGGATTAGTTAAATTAATTTTCTAGAGTTCAGTTCATCTGTAAAATTAGGTTACATTTGATTTCTTTATATTTCAGTGTTTCTCTAAGTATCCATGAAAAATACTTAGCGTAGGCACTGGCAAAAAGTAGTTGAGTACGCTTCCATCTGTTTCTTTTGTGATATCTAAGTATTGTTAGGCATGCACTCACTAGAACTCACACACACATTGTTCTTAGATGTGCACTCACTATTATTTACACTTTTTGGTTTTACAGAAATCTTCTCTTCATTTACCCTCAAAGTCTTAATTTTGCCAACCGTCAGGGTTCTGCCAGAAACATCACAGTGAAAGTCCAGTTTATGTATGGAGAAGATCCGAGTAACGCAATGCCGGTAAGAACCATTCTTTGATGTTTCTTTTTTCCATACTTTATTCAAATAGATGGCGGTTTTTTATTTGTTTTGTTTTGTTATGTATCACTGATTGGCAGCTCTAAACTATAATTTAATGATCCTTTCAACCAAATTTCTAACTGCACAACTTCCTGATAGATAGTAATATCTTAATGCTAGTTATTTATGAGTACTTGTCATGTGGGAAGCACTCCCAGAGATGCAAAGATGAATAAGCCTTAATATCTAGAGAATGTAATACAGTGAGAGACTGCAGCCAAGTCTGGCTAGGGAACACTCTCAACGAACAGGGAGCTTTCCCTTACTTTGGGCACTTGTGATTCTGCTTTTCTTAGCGCTCCCTTAGGACCAGTGGCAGGTGAAGGAGGAAAGAGGTGGTCTTGTCCTTTGCAGACAGGCTCTAGAGGCTAAGCTCGGGTGCACATTAGATTCATCTTGTCGGGATTAACTCATCTCTGTGGCTCCAGACTAAGTAGCAGTTTACAAACTCTGTGAACTGTGATATGCTACTGAGAGACTGATACAGAGTCAAAGGAGAAGGTGTCCAGAGTGGGCAGAGGATGCCTGACTGAGGTAATAAGTATGCATCTTACAAAGAAGTTCCCCTCTCTCCCTGCTCCAAAGTGAGACGGTAATGACCGTGGAAAGAGGAGCAGGGGCGGCCCAGGTCTGTCCATCCCTGAGAGTGATGAGTACAGTGAAGCTGCCCCCGAGCCATGTAAGGTGTTAGAGATCTAGCCTGAGGTGGCTCTTGACTGCCATAGCTGCCACTGATAATGAATTCAAGTCCTGTGACAGTCGAGTGCTTGGGGTAATTGAAGCTGGAAACACAGAATGGGCATCAGCTATGGACGGTATAGATTTAGCCTCAGACAATGAAAATGCTTAGCTGGGCAAGGGTTCGCATTGAGCCTTATTTTGTGCCTCAAATCCATCTTTTAATCAGGTTCTTTAGATGGTTCTCCTCACTAGGAAAGATGCGTCAGTGAACACAGGTTATTCAGCTTTGTGCTCTCGCAGCAATGTCATATCTTTATTTATAGTATTTGCTGAACAGATGTACAGTGTATTTCTGAGTCTTGAAATTAACATTTTTCTTTACTAGATCTTTATTTCAGCTAAATGAGTAAATGTTTTATTTTAGTTGAGGTAATATATTGGAAAAACAGATACTGTATACAGATTGCCATGTAGACTTGAGCTTTATGAAAGATGTATATGTTGAAGAATGTTGCATTGTCAACTATCAAAGTCTCCCATGTCTGAGCACATTCCTGGCCTCTTCCACACAGCACTGGGTGCTTCCCTCGCACACTGGCACTTAGAGCTCTCTCTGCAGTGTTAGGGCAGCATTTTCTCACTCCTTTCACAGTGTGGTTGTATGCTCCTCTGCTGTATGCATTAGACTGTGAGCTCCTTGAGGGCAGGGCCCTGTCTCACTCATGTCTGTGTCTCCATGCTTGTCACAGTGCTGAGAGACAAAACACATGTCAGATGACCAAAATTGAACACATTCCACTTTGTTCTGTTCTGGTTGCATAGATAAATAGTTTGCTTTATGAAAAGAGATAGCTTCTAAAGAAAAAAGATGCTATGTTTCTTTCACTTGTATTATTTATATGAGAATATAATGCTTTTATGCTAGTGTAAATGGCTGCTATGAAAAGAATATATATATATGTGTGTGTGTGTATGCATTTATGTTTGTAAACTATGACTATTGAAGAGGTCTTCATACAATTTTTTATTATATATTATATAATTGTCAATAAGACAAAACTGTAAAATTTGCAATTATGCAGCTAAAATAAACTTTTATAAAAGCATATAAGGTAACTGGGCATTGATGGCACATGCCTTTAATCCTAGTATTTGGTAAGATGAAGAATTTAAGCCTGGACTACATATAAAATTTAAGTCCAACCTGGGCTACATAGTGGGACCCTATCTCAAATCAAAGTAAGAACAAAATAAAAAAAAGAAGTATCTAAAGTATTAGAAAACTTAAGTAGGTAAAGCATTTTAAAGGGAGTAAATGTTATTGTATGTGTTATTTCTTTACAATAGAAGCACCTGCTTGAAATCTTGGAAAAAAGAAACAAGTGTCAGTTACCTCCTTTACAAAAGGAATAGATTGGGTTGTTTCACAGGATGATGATGTAAATATAGCTGCTAGATTTGCAGTGCTCAGTCTGGGGCGTTTCTAAGCTGCAGTACTCATAATAATGATGTCGACATTGGTCTCTAATTAGCAAGTGTTCCTGGCTCAATTTTGTGTAAATCCTTTATTTTTAAAATGTGGTGGATTTAAAAGCAAGCACACATCCATAAGTCTAAAATGGAGCACCTCCGTTGTGAAATAACTTGCAGGGTATATGAGAAGTAAAAGATAACAGCAAAACCTAAAGACAGTATTTTTGTATCATTTATAAACAATTGGTATTTGACCTTCAGGAGGCCTCTCATGTTTTAGTAAAGCCACCACTTTGAATAGTATATTAATGCCACCATGTGGGGTAGTTTTCTTATTATAAGGAGAAGGCATGGTGGCACATGCCTGTAATCCTAGCGTTAGCTTCAAGGCTGTCCCCAACTACATGTGAAGTTCAAGGCCACCTTTGGTTACGTGAAGCCCTGTCTCAAAAAAGCAGGGAAGGGGAGGAGGACAGAAATGTATCTTATTACACAGTGAGTAGAAATATAATTGTAGAAGCTTTCTGAATGGTTGAATGTCAGATGGGTCTATCATTGAAAAGATAGCTGAGTAGCTGAGTTTTGACAACCGTAAGTAGGCACATTGCTCTTCACTGGGCTGGTTTCGCCCGTTTTCTCAAGTAGTTTTTAAAGCATACAATTCTTACGTAGATATGAAACATCCAGCATTTATTAACACCAAGTTTCAACATGCTGTTATTTGTTACAGGTAATCTTTGGTAAATCTAGCTGTTCAGAATTTTCAAAGGAAGCCTATACAGCCGTAGTATATCATAACAGGTACTGAATTAAAATATTTCTTTCAAAGTTACTCACTTCTTAGTGGCATTGTTAGCATTCACATTAGTATGTTTACCAAATGCTTTGCTGCACTGAATGTGCCAAATTCACGACTGACATCAATACTGGCAATTTCCAGTCTGTAGACGCACAGCTCTTCTTGGTAGACGTCTCAAAATGTAAGACTTTGTACAAAAACATCTATTTTAAAAATTCTGTTTCTTCCTGTATAGTTATTGATTGGTGTTGTGAACTCTGGTCCTTTGGTCTCTGCCTTATTATTTTCCCCAGACACTTCCTCATTTTGTTGAACTCTACTGTGCTCAAGCATTGACGTGTGATATGTTCAACATCTGCCATCCTTTGATTTAGTGACTCCAGTTTTACATCTGTGAGAAGCTGCTGACCCCGACTAGCTTCTATTTTTCTATTTCTTTGGGGTAGGGGTGGTTATTAAATTTAGTTAAAGGAAAAAAATCACAAAATTGTCCTATTGGGAGAGCTGTTGCAGAACTGTGCTGTTGCGTCACATGTAGGGCACAACCATTCATTTCTTGTCTGTCAGCCCCTCCTTCACAGCCTTCTTAACGTCATTTTGATTTGGATTTATTTTGTGCCTTTTCTCTCATGAGCCAGTAACTTTGGGGGTTTCCCACAGCTGTTGTTTGTTTGTTTGTTTGTTTGTTTGTTTGTTTTTCTTCTGTATTTCTAACTTACTGATTACAGCTGTCAAACTTGACATCCATATTTTCTCTGTCCACACTTGTCTGCCGTCCCTTCTCTTACAGTGTAGCACTGGCCCCTGCCCTGCTCGGTGTGCCTCCTTGCTGTCTGCTCCTAGTCCCGTTCCCTCCTCCAGAGTAGGGTCAGCTGCTGTCTCTTCCCATCCCAGGTGTTTCATGGCTCCACCCATTACTTTCAACGTGAAGCTCAGGCAGCAGGTGTGACACACCCTGGCCATTCCCTGGTGCTCGTACGGTGCGTGCTTTCTTGCTCTCCTTAAAACTTCCTTCCTTCTCGACTTCATCTTGCAGCCACATTGTAGTTTCTCTCTACCTTTCTATCTTTAGGGACCCTTTTTCTAAATATAGGCCCTGCACACAAAATACTAAAACTTTTCTCATAATTTCTCTTTGTATGTCTCTTTCTGAGTGATCTCTCTGCCGCACTCAGTGAAAGCGCTTCTGCTCTAACATGTGACGGAAGGCTTCCAAGTCATTTGCAGTCGTGGCCTTCTGTACTCATAGATCTTCTGACTGATGAAGACGGTTTTCTTCGTTTGCAAGTTTGTCTTCACGACACCCTCTATTTTAATTGTGATGCTACCAATTTTCTGGTTCAGATTTGACATCTCTGATATTATCCTACTTTTCTCTGTTATCTAATAAAATTTTAAGTTTTAAAATTCTCCTTTCTGCTTTTTGTGCTCTGTTTCTGGGCCCTTCTTGGACCTGTGTTTACTAAACTCTACATACTCTTTCAGACCTGTATCAAATATATTATGTTGATCTCAAACTTGAAACAGTCTGTTTAACTTTGTTGTTAACTTTGTTTCTGGTGTGTTTAACCTCATGCAATCTACACCAGAAGTTAGCAAACATTTTCTGGAAAGGACTAGAAAGTATATGTTCTAAGCCTGGGGCCATATACCATCTCTTGCAGCCACTGAATTCTGCACTGTAGCACTAAAGTACCACAGTCAGTAAGTAATGTTACAGTAATGTAGTATGGCTGTGTTCTGATAGAACATCATTATGGACCCTGAAATTTGAATTTTATATGGAGAAACATAGTATTATTTTGATTTTTAAAAGCCATTCAAAATTATGAAGCGCATTCATGATCTTCAGGCTGTATAAAGCTGGTAGTAGACTGGGCATGGCCTGTGAACATTTGCCAATCCTTGTTTTACAGTTTACTTTTTGACATCTAAGTCCGATTCATATTCATAGTAAGTTATATAGCTTTGAGGTTAATAGTTATCTTGCCTATTTTTAAAATAACCAGAAAAATAAAAATTAAGTTTAGATATGACAAACCAACATATTGAAATAAGTAATTCCTAAAGACACCTATAATGTGATTTCAGGAAGAAATGTACTCAAACACTGCATAAGAGGAAATATATTTCTATAAAAACAACAGTTTCTAAAAGTTTCTCAGTTTGACTGGGTCATTATTATTATTGTTTTACTTATTAATGAAATTAAAATGGCAATCCCATCTGACATTGCTTATTAAGTCCAGGTTTTTATAGTTCAGTGATAATTGGTGAACTTACTAACAAGATAGACACCCTTTAAAGTGTTTGTCAGGCATCAAAAACTCAGCTAGTACTAGCTCTGTCATCTTGCTAGCATTATTTAAGGCCTACTTGTACTAGTGTTTCTGTGATCAAATCCACACCTGCCAATGCAGTTTTGAGGCTTTTTTTTTTTTTTGACAGATTGACATCTGAGAAAGGACAGCCCTCACTTTAAAGGTGGCCAGAACCATATGACTTAGCTGTATTTCCACTGAATATAATTCTGAAAGATGCTGAGAATGGAGAATTAAAATGTCTCCATTGAGTTCTATTCCTTTTATTTGTATGTCATGAAAAAACCAGCCATGATTCTGTTACAGTGTCCCTTGGGACCGCCACTCCTGTTGAGAGGAAGCATCTCGGCCTTCGGGCATGGCACTCTTTTATTAGTGTAATGGTGAGGACACCTGCATCCTGTTGGACCAGTGTACTTTGTGGGCTTTCTCTGGCTTTGTCTTTATTTTCTGTGTCAGCAGCAGTCTGTTTGCTGGCATTATTTATTCCTTCTAACAATGGGACAGTTGAAAGAAAACATTCCACAGAGGGCCTAACTTAAGATTACAGTATCTTTAGAGATGCCTCTCCCAAAGGGTGGTTGTGCTTCAACAAGGGAAAATGCTTTTCGTATGGTATGGCTTAAGAGTGTACACCTGCAATACTCGTTTGCCTGTTCTGTGCGGTGTGAGCCAGATGTGGTTCATAAATGTAGTACAGCACCCAGTGTGATGAAGATCTCAGTATGTAGGTGGTGCTTATTAATGGATTTCCAGATAGTAGGATGTCTCCCTCACCTCTTTAATAAAAATGTGACCAACTATTTCAGAAACAGTGTTAGCTCCCTCATCTGGAAGTTGAGGTTAATTACTTAGAAATTGAGAACAATGGAAAAGATATCCTGGAGTAAAGGAAAAATAATGCATGAACCTAAGTTAAGCTTAAGATCATTCAGATAAGCAAATGCAATACTTACTTATTTTAGGCAAATGACTGACTGTTGTTCTGTGTTTTATTTCTTTGTGTGAAGGTCTCCTGATTTTCATGAGGAAGTCAAGGTTAAGCTCCCTGCCACGCTAACTGACCATCACCACTTGCTCTTTACTTTTTATCATGTTAGCTGTCAACAAAAACAAAACACCCCTCTTGAGACCCCAGTTGGATATACAGTAAGTCTTTTTGCATTACGTGCATATGAAGGGGTTGAATGTCCTGAAGGACTTATGAAAAGTGGCGCTCGGTACATGTCTTCTATTGCTGAGTGCTGCCCAGGGATGCTCTGTAGTGCACACATGTGCTCTGGCAAGGAGGCGTCCTCATCACAGCCGCTCACTGATGGCCTCAGCTAGTTAATGACTTTCTGTGGCTTATGGACACTTCTGACTACTGGGTGTTTTCCTAAATTTTTTTTCAGTTCAATAGATTTAATGAGAGAAGGATATGAATGTAAATTTGACAAATAAAAGAAACTCATAGACAAGAAACTAAAGCTTTTGGATATTTAAAAAAAGTAATTATGGTCAACTTGCCAAGGTTAAAGCACAGCGAAGGCCACCGTGAGGTGCTGTTACACAAGTTTGCTGTGGAATTTACCTTTCTGCTCAAATTACAGAATTCATATTTGGTTCATTATTTTTTGTCTCATGTTTGTGACAGAAATTATACTAACTATAAGGAAATATGTTATCCCCCCCTCAGCATTCAAGGTTTTCTCTATTTTTTAGCCTTTTCTAGAATTGTTTCTTCCTTGGGTAATAATGCTGCATACTAAATATTGCATGTTAAAAGAGTCAATTTGGGAATTTTAATTAAATACCATCACAGAAATGGAATGCTGAAGACCTATCATTACTTTGGTAGTTAAAACTCCTCATACCTGTTTATATGTGACAAATTTAGGTTGTGTCACATTCTTAAAGCAAACTGTCCACATAGTGATTTCTGTAACAGATCCATGTCTCTCTCATCTAAAGTGGATACCGATGCTGCAGAACGGACGGTTGAAGACTGGGCAGTTCTGCCTACCAGTCTCCCTGGAAAAACCCCCGCAGGCTTATTCAGTGCTCTCTCCTGAGGTCAGTGCCTGTCAGCATGTTTAATTTTTCAGACTGAATGAAAAGAGAATTTTATCATAAAGATGTTTACCAAACAAAGATTTGCTGTTTCTTTCACGTGGTTTTTGTTTGTTTGTTTGTTTTTGATAACTATAATTTTTTCTCTCTAAAACTTTAGAGCTTTTATCTAGGTATGGTAGCAAACTAGTTCCTAAGTGGCTAAGAGAGGAGGATTGACACAGGTTTGAAGCTAGCCTGGGCTACACTGTGAATGTATGTGTGACATACTCATTTCTATATATGTGTAGAGGCCAGAAATAACATCGGGTGTCATCCTCAAACATTTGATACCTTTTTACTAGCCAGCAAGCCTCCAACATCTTCCTGCTACTTCCCCCCCGGCACTGAAATGAGCGGTGTTGCTGTGACTAGGAGGGTTATGTAGGTGGTAGGGTAGGGAACTCCCGTCCTCACACTTGCTTGACAAGCATTTCACCAACTGAGCCATCTTCCCAGTTTTGATAATTAAAAATATTTTTAAAATTGATTTGTTCATTCCTTTATATATTTATTTATTTATTGTGTGTATGAGGGCAAACATATGCACATGTGCATTCCATCACACACATGGAGGTCAGATGACAGTTTGCTAGGGCCAGTTTTCTCTTTTTACCATGTAGGTGACAAGGTTCAAGCTTAGATTATAAGGGTTGTCAGCAAAGCCTTCACCCCACTATGCCATCTTGCTGGCTTAACTGATAATTTTTTGAAATATAAAATAAATCAATGACTAAAAAGAGTTATATGTTACAATAATTTTGAGTGAATTTTGTAATCTATATCATTATAGATAAAAATATGTTTCAACCTTTTAATAATTTACTGAGATTATAAAGAATTAAGTAAAGAGGAGGCTGGAGAGGCCGCTCAGCAGCTCAGAGCACTTGCTGCTCTTGCAGAGACCCTGATTTACTTCTTAGCACCCAAACCAGGTGGCTTGCAACTGCCTGTAGCCCCAGCTCTGGAGGATTCAACAGCCTCTTCTGGATTCTGAGGGCACCTACACACACTCCTACATATAAACTTATAGACAGACACATGCATAAATAAAAGTAAAGTAAAGCTCTTTTAAAAAACTTTAAATCATTTGATTTTACAAGTGATAGCTAGCATTTGAAATCTATGCTTTTTGTATAATTATATTAAGATGAAGTGTGTTTATTTTCAAATGTTGGATCTGCTATTGCAAAAGAGAAATTCTGTTGTCCTCCTTTCCAGGAATATACACAGTGACATTTTTATCTTCTGTGAACAATGTACAAACCAGTATGAGATCTAAATTGCTCACATAGTGGATTAAAAGAAGCCTCCTCATTTTTGTTTGTTTGAAATCTGGAATACTGGCACTTTCTAAATAGGTTGCAGTTCTTTATTCCTATAACCAGGCTCAAAGCTGGTGCTGACTTTGGGTCTAGAATATCCAGTGTGAGTTCTTTTTAAGCTTCTTTTCCACTGACATTTCCTATTTAGTCATTTGACCAGGCCATAGACTTATCTCGTTAATGTTAAACTTTTAAAAAGGCACCGTGAACACACCAACTTGATAAACTATGTCCCTGTGCATTGCTACCCAACACTTATCTTCCATGTCACATTTACTGCAAAGCAGTGAAACATTTTCTGCACTGTAATCCATGCAGTCTGTCCCCTCGGGCCCTTTGTTCACTAACTGTAGTCTGAGTTCAAGGGGAGCTACCTGCAGCTGTCCCTGATACGCCAGCCTGCACTGTTGGAGGTGGCTCTGTCCCTTCTGTGCCCAGGGTTTCCAGGGTACACTGCATAGTCCAGCTTGCTTTCTGTACGACTCTTCTGTTGTGGGTAATCTTGAACAAAATGAACTGTCAGATCTGACTTCCCAAGCCTCCTGCACAAAGACCAGCAGCTCACATGATGTGACCTGTGGGCTGTGTAAGACAGATAGTCTCACTTCACCCATCTCTGCTTCCTGCTTTACTCTTGAAGCGATGGCTCCCTGGTGACTGGTAGTGTCTCTCAGGGCTTTCGACTTGTAAACATTCATCTGAGATATCTTGTGTATTCTACTCATGGTATTTGTTTACAGACAGTAGCTCAAGATGTATTTTCAAATAAACACATACACACACACACACACACACCACCAGGCTCTTGCTCTGACCCTCGTACTGTATTCTGTCACTCACTCTGCCCTCACCATTGCACAGAGCCTATGTTCTTCCTGAGGCCTTTGCACTTCCCTGTATTGGCAGTGCTGTGTCTCAATACCTTCTTTTCATCTTCATCAAACAGTCACTCAAATATCTCTTCAGAGAAGCCATCTGTGGTTATTCTGCCTAAGAAGCAGCCGCTACCCCGTTTTCTTCCTTGTACTTCTTGTCACTGGCTGTTAACTTAATGTTTCTCTAGTCGTTGTCCATAGAATATAACTTTTGTGAGGGTAGGAGGTCCGGAAGTATTCACAGTGGTGCTTAGCTTATTGTAGTCACCTGGCGAGCATCTGTGAGAGGAGCACAGCACAGGAAACACGCATGCGTCCACTCCCAGCCTTCAGTGCTTTCCAGGTGCCTTTGCAGCTATGGCTGTTTGTATGGCATTGTTATGCAAAAGCGTGGCCTTTTTCCTAAGAGTAAATACTTCTTTTTTTTTTCTGCTGTTTTAGACAAAGCATATTTCAAAGGAAATATTTTTTTTAAAAAAGTATATCTTTTGTTGAAGTTAGGATTTGTTATTGACACATACATATGAAGGTGCCACGATGGAACCCTCGACTTTGTATGCCAGAATCCATGAGAAGTTAAACTTTTTAAATTGTGAAATGTGCTTAGTTTTAAAGAATCTGAAAAGTATATTTCTTGAGATGAGTCAGACTCAGATAAGCAGCAAGCATCCTCTCTCATGTGCAGATAGCTTATAATATATATGTATGTGCATTTCATTGGAAGTAAATGCAGGTTAAAGCTTAAAACCTCAGAAAGAGACCAAAAGAAGGTAAAAAGAATTGCCAAGGAGAGTGTGAGGGGGTGAACAGAGGTGGGAAGGGAGCTAGCTGGAGAGAGAATCAACTAAAACTGAAAATATGACACCTACCTCCCTTCCTGTGCCGAGTGTAGTGCCCAGAGCTTTTTACCTCCTAGACAAGGGTACTACCATTGAGCAAAAGCCCCAGCCCATGTGATGAATTTAAACTTTAACATGGACCTTCACATGTAATCATGGTTAAGTACTAAGAAACTAAATTTTCTAAAAAAACAAAACAACTATTTCTTTAATTTTACTTGATAATAACTATACTTTTTAAAATGTGGCTTTATTACTTTTCATCTTCTCAATTTCTTGACTATTTTCCTTTAAATACATGTGTTCCTCACCCTGAGTCCATAAGCATTGTTCTCACGAGGTACCAAGGTAGAGTGAGTCAGTTTCACATCTCTGTGGCAAATACCTGAGAGAAACACTATACAAGAGGTAAATACTATTGTGGCTTACAGTTTGCTGGCCATGTTGCTCTGAAGTTGTGAGAAAGCAGAATAATACCGTGGCATCCAGAGTTGCTCACTTGGGACAGAGCAGAAGAGTTGGGGAGGGTCCTGGGCGCAGGACACCGTGAGCATGCCCACAGTGGGAACTTCCTGCAGCTCCCCCTCCTGGGTTGCACCACCTCACAGGAGTGTTGTCTCCTCATGAGTTATCGAGGGCTCACTCTGCTCAAGAGGATGGAAACCTCTGCCCCAGTCAGCCCCCAGATGCCCATCAGTTGGCACCCAAGCCGTTGGGGCATTCTTCCTACCCAAACCACAGCAGCGCTCTTACCTCTACAGAGAGCAGGTGTACTCCACTTTGTATTTCTGCATGTTCATTTTTTGTGATTTATCTTTCTGGTAAAGCTATATTTATAGTGATACCTTTATTTGAGTCCCACAGATACCTCAAATACACAGTGTCCCAAATTGGTCTCATTCTTGCTAACTACTGTTAGAAACCTTAGAAGAAAGTAAAGACCTTAGTCACCAATGTATCTCAGCAGTGATGACACCCAGATGGCATGGCCTCAGGAGCCATGTTCATTGGGCTCTAGGGACCAAATTCGTAGGAGATAGAAGTACTTCAACCCTTCAACCTGGAGCTAGATTTTTTCCCTCTTTGTAGAAGTATAAAACTTGGTGTAGACTATTTGACGTTTTTATCTGGATCTTAAAACAGTTTTGTTTGTTTATACCCAAACAGTATCAAATGAAAATCCATTTGTTTTACCTTATAATTTATACTTCTAGATATTTATCTTAGAGATGAATTTGCATAATTATGAGATGATCTGAGTATGGGATGTTTTAAATTTGGTAGTGGTTGCACTACAGATGGACAGTGATGGTTTCTGATTCATTATTTTACCTATAAAAATAACATTTATATAAAGTATTTTATTTACAATATAATTACTAATCTATTGATTCAAGAGCTGGAACATTAGTAACTTAGACCATTTATCTTCTCACTCCATATTTATTTGCTTTCAAATTGGGAATTTTTAAGATTGTGATCAAAATGTACATAAAAATTTAAATAGATATTTATGCTGTCAATGCCCAGACCATAGAAATGTTGGATTTATGAACATGTTACATAGTTTACCTGCATGTTTTTTAAAGGGGAAAACAAGTATTTTTGAAAAATAAAGCTGAGCTCCAAACCATTGTTATTTGCCTCAATAGAGGGATTGAATCTCTGACTTCATGTGGGAATTTGAAATGGGAAACTGGCTGGACCAGAATTTCTTTTCTACACATAAAAAGGCCAGGGGGCGTTATTCCTCATATACGTGGCTTGTTTGGCTTCAAGTCTTGTTGGTTTTCATCTGCGTCAGATATGGTTATTCGTCGATGGCTGGAGAATGACTGGCTTTGCTAGCCAGAGCAGAGGTCGCTCCTTGGCTGTTTGGATCGCCTTCCTCTCACACCCAGTCCTGGATAGATAAAGCACAAATAAAACACAAGAAACCTCCTTTTGGGTCCTTACTTGCTGAGGTTGCCAGCCTAGCTCTTCTTTTTTCTACCTTTAAAATATTCACATTCAATTTGTTAATTATGCCAGATTTTAGCTGTGTGTAGTTAAAGGAATCCAGTGTATATACTTGCTTGTATTGAAGGGCCCCTGGGGAGTTGGGAAGAGAGAGTTGAATATATGTAAATATATATTTTTAATGCATTGTATATGTGTATAGAATCCTCAAAGAATAAATAAAGCAGGTATTTTCACAGTGCTTTTAGTCATTTTGGTTTGCTGAGTTCATAGCACCTTTGCAAGCCCATGATTGTTGGGCGTGATGTCTTACAGGTCCCTCTGCCTGGCATGAAGTGGGTAGATAACCATAAAGGAGTGTTTAATGTTGAAGTTGTGGCTGTATCATCCATTCACACACAAGTGAGTTTCAGTATTTTTTTTTTAATAATCAGATCCCTCTTAAAATGAATTGAACATATTATCTCATTTATGTCAGTTTTGTTGTCTTGTCAGTTTAGAAATACATGTTAGTTAAAAATATAGATTTAGACATTTTCTTCCATTAACTGTCATTAGCTTTGTCTTTTAAATATTACTGATGTGTATTTTTTAACAAATATGGCTCTTTTTCTCATTCTTAATTTCTGGTTCATGGCAAAATAAAGTCGAAAAGCTATTATGAGCTCATTTTAATTCTGGCAGAGCCAAGTGTCCCAGGTGCAAAGTGTTTAGAGATCATTTGCTCCAGGTTCTTGACTCTGTCTGTAGTAAAGGGGGACACTGAGTAAGAGCAGACAAGCTCAGGACACAAAGCCACCAGCAATTTGAATGGAGAACATTTTAAATACAGACTTTCCAAAATACTAACAATGATTTGCTATTAAATAAATGTTAAAAGAGTTCTATGATAATGACAGATAGCAGACAGAGAAGTATCAAGGAAGAGTCTTAGGCACCCAAAGGAAGTTTCGGGGAGAAGGTACCGTTGCAGGTAGAACTTGCAGCTTAGCATTCTGTGGTATCGGGAACTTGTTGAGAGTCCCTGCCATAGGAGCATGAGCCAGCACTGCTGTGGCGCACAGCCACACCATCTCGCCTCCACTAGGAAAATAATCACCCAGCCCCACAGACGACAGCTGATGAGCACAGCTGGAAAGATCTGGTTCCTGTATTGCACAGTCTAACACGGAAGGTGGGTTAGGAGCCAAGAGACAGCAAGTTAGAACAGACGCAGGTGCCTGAGGTACCTGTCATGAGAACTGAGCTCCAAAACATTAGGCAAACTCAGACTGTTGATGAGATCAGAGATTCCTTGAGAAACGGATGGTATTTGAGATGACTGTTTCACAGTGAGGAGTACAAGGGGATATGTCAAATTGGAAACAGTGTGTGTTCTTGTGAGTGTGGGTGAATTTTGTTTTGTTTTGTTTGTGGATTTTTGGTTTTTGGGTTTTGGTTTTTTGTTTTGTTTTTTGCATTATCAATATGAGATATTAGTGCTCTATAGTTCCTCATGGCTTGGGGATTGATGTGGGTAGAATTGTTTAGTTCTGTGTTTGTTCTTTGTTTCAGGATCCTTATCTTGACAAATTCTTTGCTCTTGTCAATGCTCTGGATGAACACATGTTCCCAGTCCGAATTGGGGATATGCGGATCATGGAGAACAATTTAGAAAGTGAGCTGAAGAGCAGCATTTCAGCCCTGAGTTCCTCACAGCTGGAGCCTGTGGTCCGCTTTCTTCACCTTCTGCTCGACAAACTGATACTTTTAGTAGTTAGACCTCCTGTGATTGCTGGCCAAATAGGTAAGTACGTTCGCATGGGGCAAATCACAAAATTCATAATTTTGCATTTCTAACTTTTTTAAGAGAATCATGTTTTCTGTTTGGTTTTTGTTGTAGGAGGGGATGGGAGGTGCTACTGACTTCTATGTGCCAGAATATGATATGTATTTATAGACTTTTACTCAAAATATCTAAAATTAATTCATATTCAGTCACCAAATATTTGTTAAGCACTTATGATGAATAGATACTCCTAGACACTGTCCAAGCTTGGTCCCTGCTGCTAATTTCTTATAGAGTAGTTAAGATAAGCAGCCAATAGATAATCCTGCTACATTTTATAGAGCATACAGCATATCCAGTCTGCATTGTCGTCCGTCTGCTAATCCTCTATTTCATATAGCACTTCTCTTTGTTTTCTCAAAAAAAAAATCACTGTATTTATTCTCTTTTGTACTCTGAATATAGAACTGTTTCTCATTTCCACCTGCTTCTAAATAAAAATCTTGGGAAGAAACTGAGCCTGAAAGAAATATGAGCTATTCTGTTATTAGCATTTATTAACTGGTGGCTCTAAGGAGATATCTGTTCAACATCCTGAGATATATGTTCTTTCAGGGACACTTGTAAGTGGAGGAACTTTTGGGTCAAATAATCAGAATATGAGCACTTCATAGGTGCTGTTCAAGGAGAGGGAACCACATTCATGTGTCAAAGACCCAAAGACTTGTAAAGAATGACTGGAAAGCAAACAGTTGGTAACTAGCGGTGATGTGGGAGACATGAGTTATTGTAGGCTCTTCTACCACACTTTAGGAAACCAGGAAATTATTCTATAGGAAACACAAGCCTTTGGGAGATCTGGCTCTAATTATGGAAACAATGTGACCAAATTTAATATGTAGGGGCTACAGAGATGTCTGAGCAAGTGTGAAAGACCTGGGTTTAAATTCCCAAGAGCCCATATAAAAGCCGCACATGCAGGGTGAGTGCCTGCCATGCCTGCATTACTACGGGAAGGTAGAAGATGGAGAAAAGGGACTCTGTGGAAGCTACAGGCCAGCTACAACAGCACACACAGAGGGAACAACAAATTGACCCTGTCCCCAAACAAGGTAACAGGGAAAACAAAACAACAACAAAAGGCATGATGTCACACAACTTTAAATCCCAGCACTCAGGAGGCAGAGGCAGGCAGTTCTCTCAAGTGCAAGGCCAGCTTGTGAGTTACAGGACAGCAAGGACTCTACAGGGAAACAGTGTCTTAAAAAACAAACCAAAAACCCCACAAAACAAGGTAGAAGACAGCCCAGCATCTAAGGCTGGCTTCTCACCTCACATGTGCTTTGGGCATATATGCATGTACACCTGCCCACACATACATGGATGCATGCACACCTGCCCACACATGCATGCATGCATGTACACCTGCCCACACATACATGGATGCATACACAAAAATACTATGTGGTTGAAAATGGAAAGATCTAAAGCAGAGACAAGTCTGAGATCATGTACAGCTTCTTACCAAAAATGACAAAACCCCTGATAAAAGGCAAGAGAGAATAGAACAAGGAAAAGAGGATGGGTCACCGTTAGGATGACTTTTAACAAAGAAAGTTACTATTTGTTCAGTAACTCAGAAGTAAAATAATAATAAATTAATCATGATCATGATAATAAATCACAAAGCATTGGTCAAAATAGAAATCTGTGCTTTATTTTCATTCTTGTATGAGCTCCTGTCAGCCCCCTTGGGTAGTCCTGTCTTAGTTACTCTTCTAGTGCCGTGACAAAACACCATGACCAAAGCAACTGTCTTTTGAAAGCATTTCATTTGGGGCTCCTGGTTCCAGAGGGTTAGAGTCCATGACCATCGTGGTGGGGAGCATGGCAGCAGGCAGGAACACATGGCGCTGAGCAGTAGCTGAGAGCTGGTGTTTGATCCAGAAGCAAGAAGTAAACAGTCAGAGGGCAGCTGGGGATGGTGTGGTCCCAACCCTGGTGCCACACATCCTAACCTTCCCAAACAGTTCCGTCAGCTGTGGACCAAGCACACACATGGGAGTCTTTCTTACGTAAAACACCACTTCACAGATGAGCACAATGGCAAACATGTTTAAATTTTTTGCCTAAAGTCACTCAGCTATTAAACCACAGACAAAATTCAACCCAAGCTCCTGGCCTTAGAGTACATCTCTTAACTGATGAGTGTCCACTGATAACGTTTTTAAGAACAGTTTAGTCTAACGAAGGAAGAAATGTAAGAAGTTTAGCTAGAAGAGAAAGCCAGGTTGAGTGGGGTGCAAGAATGGAATTGAAGATGCTGAGAGAGGATATAGCAGGTAAGGGCACTTGTGGCTCTTCCAGAGGACCCAGGTTGTTTCCAGCATGCACATGGAGGCTCATACCCATCTGTAACTCCAGCGCGGGGGGAGCCAACACCCACAGACATACATGTAAAATAAGATAAAATTTAAAAAGTGAGTGTGAGCATATTTACACACTGACATAAACATTTTCAAAACAGGAGAAATATACAAGATAATGGAGTGAGAAAAGATATAACCATCGGAGCAAGTTCAGGAAGTGAAAATGACGGTAGATCTCTCATGGGGAAGGAAGAGGTGTTGCCCTTTTTGGAAAGGTGTTAGGAGTTTTAGTTTCTAATAAGTCTGTAAACAGATTTGAGGCCGTTTATGCTTTAAGCTTGTTCTGAGTGATATAGAAGGTAAAAATTGCTAATAAGGGAGTAAAATGCTGTTTTTTAACAATGTAATTTAATATAATTTTTATCTTATGTGTATGGGTGTGTTGCCTGAATGTGTATGTGTGTGTATACACACAATGCATACATATACATATATACACATATGCATATATACACAGAGAGAGAGAGATGTGTTTATGTATGTGTGTCTACCTCATACATGCCTGGTACCTGTGGAGGCCAGAGGAGGGCATCAGATCCCCCGGAACTGGAGTTAACAGTTGGTTGTGAGCCACCACATGGGTGATAGGAATCAAGCCTGGGTTCTGTGGAGGAGCGGTCAGTACTGTTAACTCCTGAGACATCTCTCCAGCCCCTAGACCTGGTTTTGGAAAGGATTCTGCTGAGTTGGAATAGCTTCAATGAGAGAAAAAAAGGAAAAGAACTAAGCAGGAAGCAGGAGGCTGCTAAACCCTCTCTGGATGCTGTCTCTGTCCACTGCCCTTTTAGTTCAGTAATGCTCATTAACTTTGCGAATAGCCATCTCACTTGATTATCTTACCTTCAGGAAACTTAATTGGCCTCATTTGTGTGTCCATAACTTTCTTTCTTGATGAAATAAATCACAGAACTGACAGCCTTGTTCAGATGTTACGTGTTTACCTAGTTCTTCAGTGTGCTGCTGCCAGCATTCCCAGATTTTAAACATCGTTGCAGTGTGTCTCATGGAGGGTGGAGCAGGCGCTGGTGTCTCGCCATTTCAAGTACTGGGCTGTCTTGCTGTTCTTCCAGCCCCTCCCCCGTCCATTCCCTTTTCAGCTTCAATAATTTAAATCAAGTTGCTTACCCATAATTCTCTTTTCATATTACTTTTTTAATGATTTATTTTCACTGTTATTTTAAATTTCTTTAAAAGTAGGTGCATACTCTTTAGATTTTCAGAGTCATCTCTGAAATGAGAAGTTAATTCTCAAGGTTGTATATGTGAGATGGATTTATCTGTCTTTTGTATTACTTTTCAAAATACTTTATATCTGATGGGCAATGTTTTTGTTTTAACTAATCTAACCCATGCAGTTTTCAAGAATACTTTTTGTCGTGCTAGTACAAAATATCAAAATCATCATATTTTTATATCTTATACACTTACTGTATCTGTCATTCTACTTACAACCTTTTGTAAGTCAGCCTTCTTTTTTGTGGAACTGTAAACCTAAAAACGTTTCGTCTTTCTGAAAAGTTAATCTAGGACAAGCGTCTTTTGAAGCTATGGCATCAATTATCAATCGACTTCACAAAAACTTAGAGGGAAACCAGGACCAGCACGGCAGGAACAGCCTCCTCGCGTCATACGTATATTATGTGTTCCGCCTGCCACATACTCACCCGAACTCGCCCTCCCCAGGTACTTTAGTCTTTTTAGCATTAAACCTTCTTTCACGAAGTTTTTAATGTCAAGACTGAAGCCGTCATGTAGTCCGTGGTGGGAGTCACACATTCACAGTGTTTATCTTCTCTCTGCTGCGGGACGTTCCCTGTGTGAGTCACTGAAGCGCATGCTTCTTCTTAAAGCATCATTATATATGCAGCCTCCTTTAAGTTGAATTGGAGAGCTTGGTTAAATTAATTGTTGTGAATGTACCATGACAATCACTTCATCTGTCTCTGAAAACATCATTTCTTGTTAAAATTGAGAGGATATTTTATTTGCCATTCAGGGTGTTACTAGACACTTAAGGAGATGCATGGTAGACTAATATTCTATTAAGCCTATAAGGACTATTACAGTATTATATAACTGGTTATCTACAAAACTTCCAATTTCTTTGTGACAGGTAAAATAGCATGAACTTTCTGAATATTAAAGCCTCAAGTAGTTACTTGTCTTTGGTATGACGTTGACGATTGTGGTGTTTATGAGGGATGTTTGAGTTTGAATTTCAAGTTAGTTAGTTAGTTAGTTAGTTAGTTAGTTAGTTGTTTATTGAACTTTTGAAACTGCTTACCTGTTTGCTGTATAGGTGATGATGGCGTGTGTCCCTTTGCAGTGTTGCTGGTTTAAGCTTTAGCTTAGAACTTTTCATTGCTGTGAAAACAGGAACATCTGTCTTCTATCCTAACCCATAACTTACTACCTTGATCTTAAGCTGTGCAGCTTGAGCGTCTAAGTGTGTGGTGGTGATAGCAGTATAGCCATGGGAGAGTACACAGAACGCGTGTCCTTCCGCCTTTTTGTTTAGTTCATTATTAAGATTCCACACATTTTATGTGTAAGTATACATATTAATTAGTTATCAGATTTGTATCATTTTCAGTAAGACATTTTAAAATATTCTACAATTGGATAGACTAGATGGAGCGGAAGAGATGGCGTGTTCTGCACAATGCTTATCATACAATCATGAGGACCTGGGTTTGCTTTCAGAGCCCATGTTAAGAATCTACACATACACACATGTATATGTAAGCTCACACAATATACATGTGTACACACATACACAAAAAATGTAGATATTGAGTATAATTGCTGGATATTTTTGCTTTCATGGAACATGTTAAAAGAAGATATAATGCGTGATTTTATTTAGACGAAGCAATTCCTTGTTTTTATAACTTAGGCTCTTAAAACTGTCTTTAGGTGTGTGTGTGTGTGTGTGTGTGTGTGTGTGTGTGTGTGTGTGTAACAAAATGCTATTCTGTTACTTTTCATATCACTCATGAAGATAGAGAAATAAAGCATACTTTTGTTGTTAATAAATTAGATGTTTCTATAGTGACCATATATCAAGGGGACCATAGCCAGAAGTGTAGGCAAAAAGAGACAGAGAGTTAGCAGCTACCACATTTTTGGGTCCTAGATATAAAGTGTTAGTGTTTCTTGTTCATTTTGTTTATTTTTTTATTGTTTAAAAAATATAGAGGTATTAGCCAGGTGTGGTGTCACACGCCTTTAATCCCAGCACTCAGGAGGCAGAGGCAGGCGGATCGCTGTAAGTTCGAGGACAGCCTGGTCTACAAAGTGAGTCCAGGACAGCCAAGGCTACACAGAGAAAGAAACCCTGGCTCAAAAACAAAAGCAAAATATAGAAATATTTAAGACAGTGATTTTACTTGTAATTCATATGGTTTATATCAACTGCTATAAAGTAGAACTTAATATAGCTGTCACTGGCTCTTATTTCTAGTGGTATTCTTTTAAAAACTGACAATTTTCATTTAGAAACTAAAGCAGTTTATATTTTCTGTGGAATTTTGTAAAGTTTTTGGTTATTTTGGGAAGAGTCCTTTCCTTGTTTTCTCTTTTATTAATTTTGTGCTATTTGTTGCAACTCTAGGTCCCGGGGGTTTGGGAGGATCAGTACATTATGCCACAATGGCTAGGTCTGCAGTGAGACCTGCAAGCCTTAACTTAAATCGCTCACGGAGCCTTAGCAACAGCAATCCGGATATATCTGGGACTCCCACATCACCAGATGATGAAGTTCGGTCAATCATTGGCAGTAAGGTAAACTGAAGACATGCTACCCCTTTATGACAGTTACCCAAGTATTTAATCTATTCTTAATTTTAAGATGTAGTTGAGTTCAAAGTAAGTAAGGATTTTTTTCTATTTTATTTGAGTTAGGAATAAACAAGAATTGTATATTTCTATTCTGTCAGTAAGTACTTTTCACAATCCTATTAAGTATGCTTACTTACTGTTATAAACTTAAAACTTGTTCAGGATAAATCATCAAATATAACTTGTCTGATATCTTATCATGTGGAAATTTCTTAGATTGGTGCTATAGCGTGGGGAGGGACCTGTGTGGCTGGTGTGCACAGAGATGCACTGTCATGGTGTCCTGTGACTTCCTTCTTCAGAAGAGCATCCAGAATAGGAACTGGCCTTGGCTGGTACTGGAGCTGCATTTCATATGCACCTGCGTACACTGTACTAGGACTATTTAACAGTGGTTAGTAATGATCCTAGACAAGAAAGGGTGTCTAGGGTGAGACCACCTATACATTATTCAGGGCCTCCACTCTTACCACACAAAAAGTATTCAGGAAAACTATGTTTCTACACACAAAGCACAAGTATAACTCTGACTTTAAGCTTAGGAAAAGTATTCAAGATTTTTAGTCTTTTTTTTTTTTTTCTCCAATTGTTCCTTGTTTAGTGAGGGCAGTACTTAGCACTTGCACACTACCAAGTATACGTCCTCAGTGGAATGAGTCATGTTTGTTAACAACAAATATTCTAATGATCTCTTAGGCTTATTCTTAATTATTGCCATAAACATTTTAAAAATATTAAACAAGGTTGCACACACATTTGCACAAGCATTATACTCATACTCATTACAAATTACTAATTCAAATACAAAATTTTAGTCTCTGGAAAAAATTTTATGTAAACAGTTTCCGCTATCTGCCACCTTCAAGGCATTACACTTCAACCTTCCTTAAAATATCAGGAGAGACTGTTGTTATTTCAATTTTGTAGATAAGAAACTGAATTAAGACGATATATAGATATAGATATATAGATATGAATTTATATTAGATTTTTAAGTTAGTACGCAGGAAAGCCTGTGTAGGAACCTTAGCTCCCATCTTCAACAATCAGTGTCAACAGTGTGCTTGGGAAGAAAAGAAAAGTAGAGAAAATATTCTCTCAAAAGTCAAAACTTGAAGCAGTAGTTATTTTCCTTTTAGACATTTCTCTGGAAATGTAAAAAATGTGCTGACCTGTAGGCCTTTCCCTCATCGACCCAGGCTGAGGTGGTTTTTGGTGGGCGGGGCCACCACATTTGCTGTGGAGACTCTCCCTGGGAACTGGCTGTCTGGACAGCTGATCGCCATTGTGCCAACATTTTCTTTATTTTCAAGCAGTCTTAGTTTTGGTAGTTTCTGGTTCCAGTACATTCTTTGCTTGTTTTTGAGGGTTTTGTTGTTGTTGTTGTTTTAGTTTTTTGATACAGGGTTTTCTCTGTGTACTCTTGACTGTCTTAGACTCACTTTGTAGACTCACAGAGATCCCCCTGCCTCTGCCTCCTGGAGTGCTGGGATTGCAGGTGTGCCCCACGGCGCCTGGCTTCTGCTTTAGTGTTTTCAATCAGGTTGCTTTGGGGTGTCTTTGATTCTTACCCTGAAATCCTCCAAACACCTGTTACAACTTCCTCCAAGTCCATTGAGCAGGGTCTCTACGCTTACTCGAGTTTGAAGACGGGAAGTTGGGGGAACAGAGCATAGAATCTTAATTTTATAAAGCATTTTACATGATTAATGATCCCTTGGGCTTGGGAAGTTGAAGTCAGGCCTCTCGTAACTTCATGAGGGATCAGTAGTCCCTTTCTAAAAAAGGTAACATGCTGGTATGTTTTTAAATAGCTAGCATGTTAAAATTCAATGAAGGTGATGATGAAGATACATTCCTAGAGAGACATGCTTTTCTTATATGTTCATACACAATAATACCCCATGTATCTAAATGACAAATAGTAGTAGAGAGAGAACACAGCTGCAAATTCACTGTTCTTATTAGGAAGGGACAGATTTAGCTTTTCCTTTACAAAATATTTTCCTTCTTGTTTTTTGTTCTCTAAAAGAAATCGAAAGAAGAGGTAAGGTCATGCAGATTTGTGGAGTTCTCACTGCATAGTAGCTTTCAGATATAAGAAATGCAATGAAATTAAGACCTTTTAGCAAAAAGTGGTTATTTTTTCCTCCATTTCCCCCAAGTCTCAGTGCAGTTGAGAATTTGTTCCATATTTAGGAAGCATTTTGAGGGTAATGATGCAGAGATTTCTGTGGTTTGCACTTTAAGGCAGTCACTTTGCAGAGAGGTGACTGTAAGTGTACCTTGTGACAATAGATACTGCGATGAACTAATGCCCGCTGTGTCCCTGAGGTCTTCTGGGGGCTTTAACAGTACTAATGAAGAACATGTTGCGTGGGAGGGCGGGGCTTAAGAGTAATTCATAGCATGCACCGTGTAACATTTCTCTCCTCTCCAACCGCTCTCTGTTGTGTGCTTAGGGTTTAGATCGCTCCAATTCCTGGGTTAACACTGGTCCAAAAGCTGCCCCATGGGGATCCAACCCCAGCCCAAGTGCAGAGTCTACACAGGTGGTGTTTGCATTCTAGGCTTCTTTATTGGCTGCTGTTTCCCTTTAGATCATTGCCTTGTAGTACATGCTGTGCTTTCAGTGGCTTGCTTTTTTTTTTTTTTTTTTTTTTTTTTTTTTTTACATTATAAGTGTGTATTTTTATTTAGCACATTCCCCAGCTACTATGCATGAATGCCACCAGTTGCACCATAATGTTCTTTTGTTTTCTGTCTCCTCCTGCCTCTTCCTTACACACTGTACCAGTGTCTCTGTGACCGCTGTTTATGCACTGTTAGTACCAGTGTCTCTGTGACCGCTGTTTATGCACTGTTAGTACCAGTGTCTTTGTGACCGCTGTTTATGCACTGTTGTTAGTACCAGTGTCTCTGTGACTGCTGTTTATACACTGTTAGTACCAGTGTCTCTGTGACCGCTGTTTATGCACTGTTAGTACCAGTGTCTCTGTGACCGCTGTTTATGCACTGTTGTTAGTACCAGTGTCTCTGTGACCGCTGTTTATACACTGTTGTTAGTACCAGTGTCTCTGGGACTGCTGTTTATGCACTGTTGTTAGTACCAGTGTCTCTGGGACTGCTGTTTATGCACTGTTGTTAGTACCAGTGTCTCTGTGACTGCTGTTTATGCACTGTTGTTAGTACCAGTGTCTCTGTGACCGCTGTTTATGCACTGTTGTTAGTACCAGTGTCTCTGTGACCGCTGTTTATGCACTGTTGTTAGTACCAGTGTCTCTGGGACCGCTGTTTATGCACTCTTGTTAGTACCAGTGTCTCTGGGACCGCTGTTTATGCACTCTTGTTAGTACCAGTGTCTCTGGGACCGCTGTTTATGCACTGTTGTTAGTACCAGTGTCTCTGTGACCACTGATTATGCACTGTTAGTACCAGTGTCTCTGTGACTGCTGTTTATACACTGTTAGTACCAGTGTCTCTGGGACCGCTGTTTATGCACTGTTGTTAGTACCAGTGTCTCTGTGACCGCTGATTATGCACTGTTAGTACCAGTGTCTTTGTGACTTCTGTTTATACACTGTTAGTACCAGTGTCTCTGTGACTGCTGTTTATGCACTGTTAGTACCAGTGTCTCTGTGACCGCTGTTTATACACTGTTAGTACCAGTGTCTCTGTGACTGCTGTTTATGCACTGTTAGTACCAGTGTCTCTGTGACCGCTGTTTATACACTGTTAGTACCAGTGTCTCTGTGACCGCTGTTTATGCACTGTTAGTACCAGTGTCTCTGGGACCGCTGTTTATACACTGTTAGTACCAGTGTCTCTGGGACTGCTGTTTATGCACTGTTAGTACCAGTGTCTCTGGGACTGCTGTTTATACACTGTTAGTACCAGTGTCTCTGGGACTGCTGTTTATACACTGTTAGTACCAGTGTCTCTGTGACTGCTGTTTATGCACTGTTAGTACCAGTGTCTCTGTGACCGCTGTTTATACACTGTTAGTACCAGTGTCTCTGTGACCGCTGTTTATGCACTGTTAGTACCAGTGTCTCTGTGACCGCTGTTTATACACTGTTAGTACCAGTGTCTCTGGGACTGCTGTTTATACACTGTTAGTACCAGTGTCTCTGGGACTTCTGTTTATGCACTGTTAGTACCAGTGTCTCTGTGACCGCTGTTTATACACTGTTAATACCAGTGTCTCTGTGACTGCTGTTTATGCACTGTTAGTACCAGTGTCTCTGTGACCGCTGTTTATACACTGTGAGTACCAGTGTCTCTGTGACCGCTATTTATGCACTGTTAGTACCAGTGTCTCTGTGACTTCTGTTTATGCACTGTTAGTACCAGTGTCTCTGTGACCGCTGTTTATACACTGTTAGTACCAGTGTCTCTGTGACCGCTATTTATGCACTGTTAGTACCAGTGTCTCTGTGACTTCTGTTTATGCACTGTTAGTACCAGTGTCTCTGTGACTGCTGTTTATACACTGTTAGTACCAGTGTCTCTGTGACTGCTGTTTATGCACTGTTAGTACCAGTGTCTCTGTGACTGCTGTTTATACACTGTTAGTACCAGTGTCTCTGGGACTGCTGTTTATACACTGTTAGTACCAGTGTCTCTGGGACTGCTGTTTATACACTGTTAGTACCAGTGTCTCTGGGACTGCTGTTTATACACTGTTAGTACCAGTGTCTCTGGGACTGCTGTTTATGCACTGTTGTTAGTACCAGTGTCTCTGGGACTGCTGTTTATGCACTGTTGTTAGTACCAGTGTCTCTGGGACCGCTGTTTATGCACTGTTGTTCGTACCAGTGTCTCTGTGACTGCTGTTTATGCACTGTTAGTACCAGTGTCTCTGGGACCACTGTTTATGCACTGTTGTTCGTACCAGTGTCTCTGGGACCGCTGTTTATGCACTGTTAGTTTTCTAACAGGTTCTATTCAGGGCTTGTACATCATTATAGAAATTTTTATGTAGAAAACACCGAGCAGTTTTTCATTTGCTTTAAAGAATAATTAAATGTATTGTTTCCTGTGGTCTTTATTGCCATATCTCTTTTTCATAATCACCAAGTAGAAAGATTGGTAGTAAGTTGAAGTTAAATATAAATAAATATGAAGTGTTACAATATGCATGCTGTAAGAATAAGTGCTGGAGGAAAAGCTCTATTTTTACTGTGTTGCAAAGTATGAAATTTATTATAACTGTAACATAATTTAAGACTAGTTGCTTCATGACTAACTGCATGCTACATCAAAATATACTTCTTACCTGTATGTTGGCTTTGAAGGAAAATTCTCTCATTCCTACAAAAAATTCAGTTTTTTGTTTAAGATTATAACTGATTTATATTACATATAACTGATTACACATGGTTTATGACAAACTTAAATGCTGTGCTTTCAATAGAAAAAAGTAAAGCTTCTAAAGTTTTAATTTCCCTTATTGAGCACCAAATTCTTGATTTTTTTTTTTGTCAGACGCCAGTTGAGAAGTATGTTTTTACTGTTTACGTGTTTTCACTAGATATGTGCATGTGTAGATTACATAGATAAGTTTCATTCTTTGCAGCACTCTCTGTGTAATTAATCTCTAAGGTAATTAATCCTAAAAACAAAACACAGAAAGCAGTTTTCATACTGCTTTTAAAGAAGCGTAAAATAGCAGTGATATCAGAAATAATATAAGTGGTTGGAAATTGTGCATCGTCCGTGACCTTCCGTCCTCCAGGGCAGCGTTAATGTTTTCTCGTCATTCATCCATCTTCACTCCGTAGGCTATGGATCGAAGTTGTAATCGTATGTCTTCGCACACAGAGACGTCAAGTTTCTTACAAACATTAACGGGACGCTTACCAACTAAAAAGGTAGATTCATAAGAAGATAGTCATAGAGGGGGAAAGTTAAAACTTGTGAAGCTTTTTTACACAGCCAGTGTGAGATACTAAAATAATTTTGTTGTGTCTAAAAATACATTTGAATAAGCAGTGCTGGTCTGGAGCCTTTGGGCATATCACTGTTGTGTAGGGGTTGTTTACATTACAGTGATGTTTCTATCTTTCGGATCGACTGTAGTATATATTAATTCAAATTAAGTAATCAAATTTTAATACTAGAAAAAGGTTTGAGCCCTTACTTTTGCTTCTGTAACTACTCCTGTTTTGTTTTGAATCTCCAGGGGAAGGAAGATGGGTTAGAAAAGCTATCAGTCTTAGTAAGCGCTGTTGGCTTCCCCTTGCGCACAGCCCTGGCAGGCCTTCCATAGTGCCTGTGCTGCTCTGCAAGTACTCTGTATGCGTATCCATTATGAGGAAGGCTCTGCTTTTAAAATACATCCTAAGCACCTGAAACTTAACAGCACATAGAAAAGTTTGAATTTGTAATGGTATTTCCTAAATTGTACCAACTAAGTTGATGAATGTCTTATATGCTCAAATATGTATTCAAAATACAAACAAAATCCAATTTATAGCTGTGAGGTTTTGGTCTGGTATTTTTTGTTTGCAAGTGCAATTTAGGAAGTTGTTTCCTGCCTGTCCTTTTAAAATTACATTTTACTCCAAGATAACATGTAATTTTTCAGCTTTGAACATACCACACTGTCTTCATGCATAAACAGTCGTTTCGTTAATGGGTGTGTCCACTGCGTCATCCAGTGATTCGTGTGCCCTGTGTCACTTACTCCCATTACGCCTCATTTGTACCTGTGTTATCATTTGGTTTATGTCACCAGCATATCTGACTTTGATAATAACCTTGATCTATTCCTGAATAGCTTTTCCACGAGGAACTGGCTTTGCAGTGGGTTGTTTGTAGTGGCAGCGTTCGGGAATCAGCGTTGCAGCAAGCCTGGTTCTTTTTTGAGTTGATGGTAAGCAAACTGAACATGTTCTTTAATACCTTCTAACTCAGTATGCAATTTGTATCAGCTCATTTCTCTTTTAGATATTGTGTCCTCCTGTTTGCCCTCAAAGCAAAATTGTATGTATTTGTTTCTAAATATACATTATGGACACCAACACAGTATAGATGAAATTATAACATGTGAGGTTCATTTGAACTCTGATTCTGATTTTCTTATGTCTTGTTCTTCTTGGATACTTATCAGGAAACTTGTGACAGTCTTTGCTAGTCTGTGCAAGTTAATAAAGTCAATGCTGTAGATTTGCAACAATTATTTTAGAGCTTTAAAATACATTCTTTTATTATTATAGGTGAACAATGTATAGGGAAATGCTAGTTACAACCAATTTGAGAAACATTTTTTGCTTAATTCAATAAATGATACTACAAACCAATTAGTATTTTCATGTCACTTAAAACATGGCTATACTTATGTAAATGCACACCTCTTAATGAACCAAGGCAGTGAGTGATTATCATGTGACTGTGCCGGCCTGTTAGGTTATATAGCTTTCTAGTGCACACATCTTTAGGTAGCAGCACTATAATCAAGTTCAGGCATTCTGGAGCTAGGGATCTTCCTCTTTGTTTTTTCCCTTAGGACTAGAAAGCTCAGATCATAGGACCATTTTCTTTCAACAAAAATAATATTTAATCAATATGGAACAAAACGGTAGCAAAAACTAACGAAATAAAGACAAGTAAAGAGAGAGAGGGAGGGAAGGACAGATGGAGGAAGGGCAAGAGAGAAGGAAATAACAGGGGCTTTTAGAATATGACATAGAGTTCTTATCAGCAGTGACTGTCACCTGTATTTGAGATAGACAGCATTGTTCCTATAGATTCACTAATCTACAGAAAAGTTAAACCTGGGGATAAAGGCTCATTTTCTCTTAGAATATAAATATCAAATTTATAACCCGCATGCTTTCATTGTAAGATAAGAATTGTAATTTGGGCTTTACCAAAAGTCTTTCCTATGTGTTCAGATTTCTTAAATGTGAGTCCAGAGATTATAGTTCAAGCGTTGGCTGTAGCCGGGCGTAGTGGCGCACACCTCCTGTCCCAGGGCCTGTTAGAAAGAAGCCTGAGTGCTAGGAGTAGTGCATGATTGCAGTGGCAGGCAGAACTGAGTTTGAAGCCAGTCTGGTTAGCATAGAGAATTCCTAGCTAGCCAGAGCTGCATCAGGACCCTGTCTCAAAAGGACTGAGGGGCTGGGCTACAGACGAGTCTGGAGTTCTTGCTAGCATGCACTGCCTTGTGCTCATTTGGCTGTGCTGCATGCTATCAACACGTCAGCTCTTTAAGTGTAAACACTGAAATTCCTTATTACCATTACTAGTATTATAATACGAATCTTTCTGAAAACATTCTGTTAACTGAAGTCACTCGAAGTTATTAACTAATATTTTATGTAATAGATACTGATGATGGTTCAGTGAAGGCAGGTTTCTAACTATTGAAAGCTCCTTATTCAGGGGCAATAGAATAAAACAATGAATCAGTCTTAAAAATTTTTAATTAAAATTTTTCTTACCCAGTGAAGCTATTTTCCGCTAACACACACTGATTTTTTTCATTTGATAAAATAATTTATGAGGATAAAGTGGAAAAGTTTTATTGCATTTGATATTCATTGACAAAATATATTTAAGGAACATTGTCAAAATGCTAGAAAATCAAAAAATATTTCAGTTGACTGCTAAATTACTTGTTATATTTTGAGATAGCCTGAGTATATAGAGCTATTATAATTTTCTTAAAATTAAGAAATTAGCCAGGCGGTAGACATACATATAATCCTAAGAGCTGCGAGTCTGAGGCAAGAGGATGAGGACTCATGGCTAATCTGTTTATATTGTAAGATGCTGTCATAAAACAAAGCAAACCAACAACACAGATAATGGTGTCCTTTTACAGGTAAAGAGCATGGTACACCACTTGTACTTTAACGATAAACTGGACGCTCCAAGGAAAACCCGCTTTCCAGAACGGTTTATGGATGATATTGCTGCTCTAGTTAGCACAATTGCTAATGATGTCGTGTCACGATTTCAGAAGGTGATGATGACTTCCCGTTGATGTCTCTTACGAGCTGAGAGTAAACTGCTTTTGATCATGATCACTATTACTGTTGTTGTTTATATTGTTTCCTAGGACACAGAAATGGTTGAGAGACTCAATACAAGCCTTGCCTTCTTTCTCAATGATCTGTTGTCTGTTATGGACAGAGGTTTTGTCTTTAGCCTTATAAAGTCCTGCTACAAACAGGTAATACATAGTCAGTAGTTGAGTAACTGGTTTCTGGGCTAAGCTTCAGAAACACATTCATATACTGATATTAAAATGAAAAAGGAGCACAGAGTTTTGTGTTATTAATACTGTGGTAAAAATACATGGTGCATGTTTTATTAGGACTAAAGCAAGTAGGTCCTAGAATAGCCAGTTTACTCCACTCCTCAGTGTTTCCTTCTTCCCATTAAAAGATAGCCAGAGTGTGATGAAGTGCAGCCTTTGAATGCTGTACAGATACAGCATTTGTGGTGAGTGCACAGTTAGCTGAACTTTTACCATTCTGGGTGTTATTTGTTTATTTGAGATAGGGTTTCATGTAGCCTAGGGCAGGCTCCGACTTCTCTCTGTAGCTGACAGCGAGAACCTCTGAGGTTTACTTCCTGCATCCTGGAGGGTTATTGCAACACTGGCAGTAAAAGAATGTGACTTTAGCTTAGTCAGGTGGATTTATACTGTAGACTTGCAATTTCATGTTTATAGTGTTTGTTGTAATTTTGGAAAAGAGGGTATTGTCATATAAGCCATAGAACCCCAAACCTCTGTTACTGGCATATTACTATGGGAGGAAAACAAAACCATGTAAGTTGGTGTTCTCTTGTTTACATAATGCTTCCAAGGTGTCCTCAAAGCTCTATTCACTGCCAAATCCAAGTGTCCTGCTGTCCTTGAGGTTGGACTTTCTGCGAATCATCTGCAGCCACGAGCACTATGTTACATTAAACTTACCCTGCAGCTTGCTCACCCCGCCTGCCTCGCCATCGCCTTCTGTTTCTTCTGCAACATCTCAGGTATGCAAAAAGGGAGGACATATATATGTTCATCCTCACACAGAAGGACTGAAAACAATGGGTAGAGAGATGATTGTGTGTTATCTGATGATTGGTTAGGTAACTGGCTCACTTCTGAGTGCCCATCTAATTCCCAGAACAGCTCCAGGAGGTTGTTTTGTTATTATGTATATTGGCTCCCTCCAAATCAGAAACAGAAAGTAAGAGGCCGTCAGGTGAGGCTTGGAGCCACAGCTTTAGTGCAGAGCCAGGTCCGTGAGCGTGACGTGCTTGCTTCGCACAGGTACGTGAGTTCACCTACGTAAACTCAGTTACTTTGATGTTTTCACAAATTGAGTTGTTTTCTTGATGCGTATATGGAGACCAAGTTTGGGGTAAATGCCTATGAAAGGAAGCAGAGAAAAGAGTCAGGCTGCAGTGCCAGCTCAGCTTGCTCGCTCACTTACAGAAACTCACGTGCATTTATATATAGTTGTACTTGACTCACACAGCTAGCAGTTTCTTTGGAGATTAAAAAGATTAAGACTTTATAGTTGTAGTATCATGGAAGCAGAGAATAAAATGTTCTTGTTATATTCTTCATGAGTTGGACAAGCTGTTTGCATAGTAGTCCTAATGACTGAAGTCATAGTTGCTCTTATGCATCCCCTAATTATATTTCTATGGTGTGGAGTGCCCAGATGCAGTCAGTTCTGTAGACTAGCTCGATTTTACGTTTGTTTGTTTGTTTGTTTGTTTGTTTGTTTTTTAATTAAACCTCACTTAAATAAACTGGAAAATATTAGAGAGCCAACCACAACTTTAAATTTCATCTTTTTAGAATGTCTCCTGGATCAGCCTGTTTTCACTTATCTTTATGCCTCCCTAATGAATGCATCTAGCCTTTTGCATTCTTCCTGTTTTCTTCCAAAGCTGTGGCTACTTGACCAGCGGCAAATTAGTCAGAAGTGCCTTTCCTAAAACCTCCTTACTACATGGCATTTACCTATGAAATTCTCATGGAATTTCTTGAATTATCTTACTCATTTTCTTGTTTAACTGTAATTTTTAAATATTAGTTACTAACATAGATGTCCTAGTCCCTGACCACTGTAGGCTTGTAACCATAACATAATGCAAAACACATTTATTCTAACTTTAAAAGGCCCCATAGTCTATCACAGTTTCAACAATGTTTAAAAATCCAAAGTTCAGAGTCTCTTCTGAGAATCATACAATTTCTTAACTGTAATCTCCTATAAAATCAAAGTTAAAAAAAAACCAATCACATACTTCCAACATATCGTGGCACAGGATATGCATGACCATTCCAAAATGTAGGGAAGGGAGCACAGTGAGGAAACGCTGGACCAAAGAAAGGCTGAAAACCAGCTGGGCAAACTCTAACCGCACATCTCCATATCTGACGTCAAGACGCTCTCGAGATCTTCAGCCCCCTCCAGCTTTGTTGACTGCAACACACTTCTTTCTCATGGGCCGGCTCTACCCCTGGTAGCAACTTTCCTTGACAGGGGTCCCATGACTATCATCTCTAACCTCCAGGCTTCACCTTCACAGCTTCACACAGTGGCCTTTCTAATCCTCCTGTAGGAGCACCCCTGCCACACACCTGACTGAGGCATCTTCCCTTAGATGTAAAGAGAGATTCCATAGCCCCTTTCTTCAGTTCTTGATTCTAAAGCCAGAACCAGGCTGCTGAAGCTGCCGAGCTCTGCTATTTGCCCCGCCGTTCTGTTACGTCTTCACCAGCTCTCTGTTTTCCATGGTTTCCTTCACTGCCTAAGCTTGAGTGTTATGGAACTTGCTCTGTAGACCAGGCTGGCCTTGAACTCAGAGATCTACATGCCTCTGTCTCTAGAGCGCTGGGATTAATTGCATGTACCACCACAGCTTGGACCTAAGCTTGTCTTTAATTCCTTTACACCAAATAGAAGCTCAGCAGGGATAGGATCTTGCCCTGAGGTCACCACTCCCTTAATTCCATTTAATATCTTTGTTTGTTTGTTTGTTTTTCGAGACAGGGTTTCTTTTGTAGTCCTGGCTGTCCTGGACTTGCTTTGTAGACCAGGCTGGCCTCGAACTCACAGAGATCTGCCTGACTCTGCCTCCCCTGGGATTAAAGGTGTGTGCCACCATGCATTTAATATCTTTAACCTATTTATCTCCTTGAAAACAGGATTTAGCTCCATTCCACTTCCTTGTGCTCCTTTAATCCTTGAACCATACGTTTTGTACTTTTCCTTGCTTAGCCTGCTCCTTTTCATCATAATGCTCTTCATATGAGTTAACATTTGTCACCGCACAACAGAGTTTATACTAGGCTATTTTTAAATTTCCTTTGCCAATACAGTTAATCTAAAACTCTTCACCTTAGCCTTAGGCAAATTTTTCAGACAAGGGCAAAAAGCCAACAAATTCTTTACCAAAATATCATTAGAACAGTCTCTAGGCCACACACTAAAATTCTTCTCTGAAACCCGTTGACCCAGGACCTCACAGTTCAAATCACCTCAGCACCACTGTCTTCCATGTTCTACTAGGATGGCTCATTAAGCCAAATTTAAGTCACTCTATTGCTTTCCAATCCAAAGTCCCAAAATCTACATTCCTCCCAGTACCCTGGTCAGGCCTATCACTGCTTGGTACCAACTTCTGTCCTAGTTAGGGTTTCATTGCTGTGAAGAAACAACATGACCATGGCAACTCTTTTAAAGGAAAACATTTAATCGGGGCTGGCTCACAGTTCAGAGGGTTAGTCCGTTCTCATCGTGCCAAGAAGCATGGTGGCGTGCAGGACGGCATAGTGTTAGGGAGTAGCTGAGAGTTCTGCATCGTGATATGCAGGCAACAGGAGATTGGTGTACACTGGGCATAGGAGACCTCCAAGCCCGCCCCTACAGTGACACACTTCCTCCAACAAGGCCACACCTCCTAATAGTGCCACTCCCTGTGGGCATTTAAACACGAGTCTCTAGGGGCCACACCTATTAAACCACCATAATAGACATCCCCTTTGGGGGCCTTTCCTAAAACCTCCTTACTACATGACATTTATCTATGAAATTCTCATAGAATTTCTTGAATTATCTAGTTTACTTTCTTGTTTAACTGTGTAATATTCAGATTTTAGACATAGACATACCCTCTTTGTGGGGGCAGAAAGTATTCTTTATACTTAATTCGAAGTTTTCTCTACAGCAATAGGAAGTTCTATTGCTCTATATGCTGGAGATACATACACATATATGCATATACATACACATATATAAATATATATGCATATATACGCATTCATATATGTGAATATAGAATGTGTCTTGAGGGATAGAAGCTTTTTCAAGACTACAACTTCTGAAGATTTAGTAAAAAGACCACAAGATGATCCACAAATTTCAAAGATAGTATGTTTGCTGAAAAGTAGCTTAGGTTATATTTGAAATTTCTTTAGACACTAAGTGCCACGATTATGGACATTTCTCCTGTCCTTTAGGATGAGGGCATATATAACATTAATGTTTAGTTCCATTTCTTCCCTTCAGAGGGTCACTGAAATAGCAGTCACTGAAAATAGAAATTTTCGGTATGAGAAAAGCGAAATTAAACTTTTTGCTAATTAATTTCAGTAGTAAAATTGATAAACTGTTTGGAAGACTGAAGCTGTAGGATCATGAGTTTGCGACCCAGCATAACAAGACCCCATCTCCTATTTAAAAACAAATTCATGAGTTGAGCAAGCTGCTCTCCTAAGGGCTTTCTGTGAGGTCATTGTTGGCCGGTGCACTCCTGAGTCCTCTTCCTAAAGTCTCTAATACCCAAGTAGAATTACCCAGGCTGGGTTGGCCTCCTGTGTTTGATAAAGAAAGCACATAGATGTCACCATAGTCTCCCATACCCAAAGTAAGAGCAGGTACTTTTCTGTGAACTCTCCAGAGTAGCTTTTGTCTGGCGTAGCAGCGTCCATGTCATATGCTGCAATGCCCCCACTGTAGGATGTTCGCTGCACAGCTATCAACGGTTGAGTTCTGTCTTACCCCCCCAACAGAGTTCTGGATTTTCCACAAGCGTGCAGGACCAGAAGACTGCAAACATGTTTGAGTTGTCCTTGCCCTTCCGCCAGCAGCATTACCTGGCCGGCCTCGTGCTGACGGAACTGGCACTCATTTTAGACCCTGACGCTGAAGGGTGAGTACACCTTTTCCACATTGTAGAAAATCCGTTTGATTTTAGCCAGTGGATAGATTTGCTAACATTTAAATTAACACTATCTCTGCCTCTATATTTTTTTCTGTTTTGTAATTCTTTAAGCTCCATGTACTTGCTATGTCTGTATTCAGTACTTTTGAGATGGTGTTTATATTTCACTGCTGAATTTGAGATTTATCTACACGGATGGCATATCATGGTTGATTTTTTTGTACAAGAAATGATTGTGAGCCAGCCATGGTGGTGCACGCCTGTAATCCTAGCACTTGGGAGGCAGAGGCAGGCAGATCACTGAATTTGAGGCCAACTTGGTCTACAAAGCGAGTCCAGGTCAGCCAGAGCTACACAGAGAAACCTGTCTCAGAAAAAAAGGAAAAAAAAAAAAAAGAAAGATACATGGACTATTTATTAAAATACTGTAGGCACTTTTCAGTTAAGGAAAACAGACTGGTTTTTCTTTAATTCCTGGTGAGAACATTTTATAATTTGCCATCCTTTCTTAAAACCCTGTCCTTTAAAAAATATCTGTTGTTGAATACACTGTTAGAGGATCTTTGGAGACTGATACAAGAAAAGAAACCATCTGGTGATTTTCATTTATGAAGTACCTTGGTATCTTGTGGGATAGCAGCCCTTATGAGAGGCACCATCTTAACAGTTATATTTTAAAAACCTGTTTGATAGCCTGACACTATCCCGACACTAACCCAAATTCTTAGCTCTTTGGAAGACTCAGGCCATAGGATCCTGAATTTGAGGCCATCCTGGGCAGCATAGCAAGACTCCATCTCCTGTTTAAGAACAAAACAGGCCAAGAAAGGGCTTAGTTAGAGTGTGTCCTGCTCCTCTGAGGACCTGAACTCGGTCCCCAGTACTGATGTCAGGTGGTTCGCAGCTACCTGTAACTATCTCCAGATATAACCTCTGCTAGTCTTTCAGGAAACCTGCGTTCATGTGCTCATACACACACACACACACACACACACACACACACACACACACAAACTAACTAAAATTAAAAACAAATATTTAAAAAGCAAAACTGTATAATCATGATTATTTGGGTTAAAAAATTTTTTTGATACTCTGATCATCTTAAGTTTATCCTGAAGGTAAGTGTCATACAATACGTCCATGAAACAAAAACATGCAACTTTAAGTAGGTTTTTAATGAATGTTTAATCTGCTTAAGAATCTACTAAACACAACATAGGTTCTTGAAGTCCTTAGTAATATGTCAGGGAAATAGTTGATACTGAATAAAAGTTAAAAGGCCAGATTATCTGCAAATGAAAGATTTGTACTTTTAAAATAATGAGAACATACATATAGAATATATTTTAAAAAATTAGTTTTCACGAGACTGTGGGATTCTGAAGAGGTGTCAATAGGCTCTATACAGAGTAGGATCTGTGTAGACTGTACAGAGAGGAAAGTGTAATGGCTAGGACTCTGCCTTCCAATTCTGTTTGCAAGCACTTTCATGTCTTACCATCTGACAAAAAAGTATCATGTCATTTGAAGATAATAAAGGTGTCCATTTTTGAGGAAAAAAGATGCTCTTTAGCTTTTCCAAATGTACTAGCTGTCCTTAACACCTGGTAGACCTCAGTCAGGCATTGGAATATTAGTGTGAGTGCCTGCTCTTACTTACTGTGCCAGGGTCACCTGATACTTCCTCGAGGAATTAAATCAGGCCAGGTGGAACGGCCACAGCACAGCTGAGGCAGTGACAACTTTATTAAGAGCAATCAGGTTTTTTTTTAAATACCTTTATCAGAAACAGAATAAAGTGGCAATTGGCTAAGATCAATAGAGTTGTAGTTCCAGGATACAGTGACATTTGCCAGTTATACAGAGTTCACAAGATTAATGTCTAAGACTAATTGTCCTGTCAAGCTTCCATGCTTCCTTGACTTCCAAGGGAACAGAAACACAAAGATGCCTGGACGCTTCACTGCCTGAGGGAGTGCATCTGGCTCTCGGGACCATGAACTCTAACCTGAGAAACCTATGATCCAGGCCAACTTCATGGCTCCCTGCATGCTATATTCCCAGCGTTTTTACTTGGTCAGGATGGCTTTAGTTGTAAGAAACTAAAAGTTCTTCAAACTAACTTTGTTAAAGGAAATGCGTTTATTCATATCTGGAAGAAAGAGGGTTCTTTGTGTCTTCAACTCATTGGCTTATACATTTACTCTGCAGGAATAGTCACCTTTGCTCTGACTGCAGGAGGGTTTCCACCAAGTTATGATTAATTACTACCTTTGTTCATGGCTCGAGGGAGAGGGTGAATGAATGAATTCCTTCTCCCACACAAGTGTAAATATTTCTGTAGGCTCATTAGGGTCAGCTAGCTATTCAGATGGACTCTGTCTCCATCGCTAAGCAAGTTGCTGCACGGATTAGGTTAGTTCTAATTGCATGTGACTTATATCAAACATGGATTGTTTGCTACAGCACACAAGATGAGGTTACACCAACCCCTGAATCAACTGTGTTGCTAAGCACTATTCCTTATTGTCAGGCTTTCTCTATTGAGAAAACTGGGTTAATTAAAGGTTGTCTCTTTGCAGACTATCACAAACGAACTGGCTAACTCACTATTTGAAGCAGCAGGGCTGATGTAGCTACAGTCTGATGCTGAAGTTGCCTGGAGACAGCCAGCTTCTGAGCCACAGGGGAACACAGCTTTAGTTGACTCAGGATGCATGGCTGGGAAAGATTTTTGTTGAGTCCTGTGAGTTCACTCTCACCTTTCTTTGTGTATTCAGACGCTGTAGCCTGTGTGCCGCACATTAGAAGAGCTCATCAGCCCTTTTTGTTTCATCCTTTTCCTCTTCTTTCCTGTGCCCACTCCATTAGCAAATTCTGCAGCTCTCCAAAACATATCCCACGCTTAGCTACTTCTTCCCATCCCTGCTTCTGCTGGAGTTAATTACCTTCCTTCTTAAGCCTCTAAAATCATTTTTGACACAATAGCCTGAAGAGTCTTTTTCAATGGGATAAGATTATGCTGTGACCTTGCTTAAAATTATCTTGCTCTCTCCCTGTAAGTTAAGTGCCACTTAGAATAAAACCCAGACTTTTAATAATAGTCCTCCAAAGCTCATACATTTGGGCCTTGCCCATCGCAGTACTTGAGTGCCCTGTGGCCTTCACAGAGCCTGCTGCAGTGTCACGGGTAGAGCAGGAGATCCCACTGAGGCTCTCACTGCCTGCTAAGCGATAGCCCTGTTGCCTGTGAAGCACTCACTCTTAGCCATGCCGCCCGTTTTCTCTTCGGCAAAGCACTCCCGTGAAGTTTTTCCTGCACCCCCTCCCATTAGAGTATACGCTAGAGAGCAGATGGCTGTGCTTCCTGCTTGGGTTTGAACTCTTAGAGCTTTAGAGTTTGTTTAATGTTTTCTTAGTAGCTAGAGGCCCAGCTCATCTAAGATAAACCATTCTACCTTTTAGCTTGATTGTGACAAGTTCATTTCTATCTTTGGGCCTTAGCAATTGAAGTTTTTCTGTCTAAAACAACCCTTGAATGACCCTAAGAGGGCCACGTACCTGTGTCACAGTCTTACAGGTCTAGGCAGAGATACTGAGCCGGATACATTGCCAGATCCCCTAGGGGGAATGCTTGTCCTTTGATTTCACCTCCTTGCTAAGTAATCAGAATCATTCCTTGATTAGCAGTAGTGTGATCTATAGTTAGCCAAAGATGTGCTTGTTACATACTTCCCTTATAGCTGGAAAGTTAACCAAGAAACAGTGTAATCAAGGCATAGATCCCCTTGTCTTTTAAGAGCTGTTGTCCTAGGTTTCTGTCCTGTCCCTGGGATGAAATGTCATGACCAAAAGCAACTTGGAAAGGAAAGTGATTGTTTGGCTTATATGTCCAGATCACAGTCCATCGGGAAGGGAAATCAGGACAGGCACTCAGAGCAGGAATTGGGAGGCAGGAGCTGATGCTTACAGCCTTATTCTATAGTTTGCTCAGTTTGCTTTTTTTTAATTTAAATAATTTATTCAGATTACATCCCTTTGTTATCACCTCACTTGTATCTTTCCTTTCCTCCCTCCCTCCCTCTTTCACCCTATTCCCTTCCCCTCCCCTAGGCCTGTGAAGAAGGGAACCCCTCCCACCATATGATCACAGCCTATCAGGTCTTATCCTGATAGCCTGCTTCCCCTTCCTCTGAGTGTTATCAGTTTGCTTTCTTATGGCACCCAGAGCTACCACCAGCCCAGGGACAATACCTGCTCCAGTGGGCTGAGCCTTCCCATATCAGTCATCAATTAAAAAAAAAAATCCACAGACATATCTAGAAGCCATTCTGATGGAGGTATTTTCTCAGTTGAGAGTCATTCTACCCAAGTGACTCTAGTTTGTGTCAAATTAACAAAAAACTAGCTGACATGACTCTGTAGTGTAATTAAATGTTAATTTTATAAGATATAGATTTTTGGAAAATAGAAGATTTATACTTCTTAATTTACATATCACTCTATAATAATGCAAAACTTTTTGTGTTGTGTATTTGTTTTTCTCTGGCTAAAGTAAACTCCTTAAAAACAAGAGCAGCAAGCCGGGTATGGTGGCACATGCCTGTAATCCCAGTACTTGGGGTGCAGAGGCAGGCAGATCTCTGTGAATTCAAGATCAGCCCAGTCTACAGAGCAAGTCCAGGACAGCCAAAGCTACACAGAGAAGCCCTGTCTCCAAAAAACTAAAACAAAAGAACAAGAGCAGCATCTTGAGTCAGACAGCAAGAATGGAGCAGGAGCTGGGGATGTGTGTGTGGCATGCACGGAGCTCTGCATTCAGTCATTAGCACTGAGAATTGTATAATTATATATCTAATACTTTAATGTGGTTGGATAATAAAATTCATGAAAAGGCTTCATGAAAACAAACTTTAGACAGGTTGGAGTCTGGGTGTGCCCACTGCTGAGAGGGTAAGAGTGCTTGCCTGGCCAGGCACGATCACTGTGGTGAGAACGTAAAGAGCAGAGCACCCCCACCTATGGCCGTGCTAAGCAAGTGCAACAGGACACACACAGGGAGACATGAAAGTGGGAGAGGAGCTTGTTGGGAAGTAAGACTGTGTGTGAAGCGTATCTCGAAGTTGTAAGAGAATTGAGTAAAGTTAAGAAGAGTCAGCGCCTGGATTAGCTCCTTAGGAGCGTGAGGACGGCGGCGGGAGCTGTTGTTGGGAAGAGCATCGAGCGGGAATGGGGACTGAAACATGACTGCGGGTGTGGTTTTAACAGGACTTGAATGTATACTTTATGAGCCAACCTATAATTGAAAGTAAGATGTGCCTTCAAGGGAGGAATATGGTCAGGACGGCCGTGGACAGTGTTGAGGGGAGTGGGATTCACTGGCAGCCTGGAGAGCGTTCTCCAGGGGAATAGAACCTTTTCTGAGACTAAAAGGACTGTGTCATAGGTATAGGATGGACATAGCTGGGCCTGCAGAGCTAGCTAGTCAGTTAAGAGCGTTTTCTGCTCTTGCCGAGGACCTGAGTTAGGTTTCTGTGGCGCACAACCACCAGCTCCAGGGGATCTTATGCCCCCTAGTGGCCTTCATGCCCAGCTCCGCAACTCACATTTACACTTCTACATAAATTCCTTTAAAAAATTTTAGAAGAGATGAACATATTCAAAGGCCTAGCTAGAGCAGGCCCAGGACAGCTTGTCTTTGCTAAGACAAGCACTTGTTGGTGGGTTCTCCTACAAGGACCAGCCTGGAGGCTGCTGCCTGCTACAGCTTCAGGGCCAGGGGGAGTTGGGATGGGTGAACTTTAATACGAGTGGTCTGTGGAGTCAAAGTGCCTTCTGTCTGTGGAGAGAGCAAGTGTGAGAAGAGGACGGGAACCCTTGCGTGCTTACCTTGGGGAGAAAAATCAGAAGGACCTACATGAGGTGAGACAGACAGACGGCAAAGGGATCCCACCTACTGACCGCACAGTGTGTCAGAGGATGGTTCTTTCAGGAAAACAACAAGTAATAGAGGCAGGGGAGCTGGCTCCCTCATTCAGTAGGGGGCTGCCATTCAGGCAAGAGGAGCTGAGTTTGCATTCCCAGCCCCCACAGAAGAAGCTGGGCACAGCACATGTCCAGTCAGCACTGAGAAGGTGGAGACGGGGTGATTCCTGCAGCTCCCTGGCCAGCTCATCTCGCCCAGTCGCTAACTCAGGGTCAGTGAGAGACCTTACCTCAAAAAATAAAATGGAGAACAATTAAGGAAGACATCTAATGTCCATCTCTGATCTCCACACACCTGCATTTTATACACACACACACACCTCATACACACGTGCCTTACACACAGGTTCCTTACACATGCACAAAGTCATGCATATACTTGTGCCAAGTATGTATACAAAATAAAAATAAAGGAAGGAAATAATGTGGTTCTGATATATGTGGAGAGACCCTATTTGTTGGCATAAAAGTTAAAGCTACCTCTTCAGAATTCTTACTACAGAGCCAGTGTGCCGGCTCAGCAGGGAAAGTATATGCGTGCACGTGATGGCCTGAATTGAATCCCCAGCACCCAAAAAAGGTAAAGGAAAAGCTGACACCCCAAAGCTGTCCTCTAACCTCCACACAGGTGCCATGGCACATGTGCAACCCCCATTTCGTTACACACAGTAATATTTAAGTTTTTGTTGAAATTGGTACTGTTCTCCTTTTATGTTCCTTACCATTCTAAAGCACTAACAAGGAGTTATTTCAAAGAGTTTGGTTTTACTTGTAAGTGAGATAATAAAGTTCTTCCTTTTCCTACCATATCTGCAATGTATTTCAAGTGTGTTTTCATTTGTATGAAAATGTATGTATTTGAAAATCTATTTTCAAATGTATGTAGTTGACCTACTTTAAAGTGAATATTCTATAGAGTGAATTCGCAGAACAAACGCCTGAACAGGCTGATAGAGTGCTGTGATGTGCTATATCCGTGCGCTCACGGCTTCTTCTCTCCTTCTCTTCTTTTTAAATAGACTGTTTGGGCTGCATAAGAAGGTCATCAATATGGTACACAACTTACTGTCCAGCCATGACTCTGACCCACGGTACTCTGACCCTCAGATAAAGGCTCGGGTGGCTATGTTGTACCTTCCTCTGATTGGTATTATCATGGAAACTGTACCTCAACTTTACGATTTTACAGGTACTTAATATAAGTAATGTAGTTTTTCAAAGCCTGTTGTCTACGAGTTCTAGAAAATGTCTTTTAAGGTTAAACAGTATAAAGAAAATATACCCTGGTGCTGGAATGAGGCTCAGCGGTTAGTAGCACTGACTGGTCTTGCTGATTACTTACTCCCAGCCTTCACGAGGTGCCCCACCACCCATGACTACAGTTAGAGGTCACCCAGTACACTCTTCTGGCTTCTCTGGGAAACAGGCACATGCAAGGTGCACATACGTGCAGGCAAAATACCCATATATATATACAAAAATAATAATTTTAAAATTATTTTTAAAGTACACTCCTATAAAAATAACTGTAAATAGCCATGTTTAACCATGTTCTTTAAAACTTTTGAGTATTTGAGAAGATTCATTGTGAGATTTCCCCTAAGAAGATCTTAGGATGGGTTTTAAATTTTGAGTTTATAGCAGTTTATACCTGCCTTTTAGAAAACACAGTTCTTCTTGTATGTATGTGTATTGTGCATATTAAGAGAGAATAATTCTTGACTTCCATCTACTACCCTTATAGTCAACTTCATTCAGAGATATGTAATTGAAATTAATGTTCACCTGCACATTAATAATTACATTTATTCCAAGTCAGGATGTTGAAACTACGATGCTCCTTAAAAACTAGACCCTACAAAGTTTTGTTCCTCTTACTTTGACTATTCATAAGGTACTTACATGCACAGTTTAGGTTGTCGTGAAACTAGCAATTAACCTGATACAGTACTTGCAGTTTGGTGAAGTCAAAATCATCTCCTGGGTATCTGATACTATTTGGAAATAACTCCTTGTCTGTACGAGATTAGTGGAGTATAACCTCCCCTGGTTTGGGTCACTGCATTGTTTCCTGCAGAAAAGCAGGAATGTTTGTGGTGTTAGATATTTCATGGTAACTGGAGTTCAGGTTTCCTCTAGAAAGTACTGGAATAGAACTGAGTTAATGTTTAAACTTAAAAAGAAATAAATCTTGATGATAAAAATTGCTAGTGCCTTTAAAAACGGATTTAAACTGAAAATAATTTTTTTCAAGATTTGCTACCATTTGAAAAAAATCAGACAAGCTACATAATCTAGAAATGTCACACACAAAAAAATTAAGAGCCAGTTATATGATAAATGATAAAATATAGGTAGTAGTCTTTTTAAAAGCTACTTTTTACCACAATCTATATAAATCTACTATGAAAAGTTAAAATTTATTTTAAAGTAGACACAGTATGCATGCATGGTGACACTAACAGTTAAAAGACATATGAATAAATATAAACTGCAGCATTAAAACAACAACATCAATTAGTGCTGGCACATACTGTGGTACTATAATACCTATATAGCTGCCTCCGGTGGCTGTTACAGTGAGCTGAAGGGTCAAGAGCATCTGTTTAAAGTGCTGTGACATTAATGTCTCTGCCAGTAAATTACCTCTGAGAGTAAGAAAACAGTCTGAAGGCTCCTTTTTCTCACTGTTAACCAGTATCATGTTATCAGTAAGACTGCCAGTCAACCACAGAGTCTTAGTAGTCGAGTCTGGGGTGTGTAAAATTTACACATGGAGTCTTGGCTCTGGGAGTCTTAACTGTGGGTTCCCAAGAGTCAGCTGTGTGTCTATATTGGTGGCTTTTTCTTTTAAAGAATCATGGAAAATAAGAAAAGGACTGCATGTTTAATAACTCGAGCTGACCTAAAGTTTTCTTCCGTCTTTCCCTTTCAGAAACACACAATCAACGAGGAAGGCCAATTTGCACAGCCCCCGACGATTACGATAGTGAGAGCGGGAGTTTGATAAGCCAGACGGTCGCCATGGCAATTGCAGGAACATCAGTCCCTCAGCTGACAAGGCCTGGCAGTTTCCTCCTCACCTCAACGGTAAAATGAACCTCTATACAAAATAGGGGTTTTGTTTTGTTTTTCTAGAGTACCAAATATACACAAAGAGGTGTCCATTGCTGAGGCTGTTGCATTGGCCAGTGCAGACGCATTCTGAGTGCTCTAAGAACACGAACTTTCCTATAATATTATCTGCTGTGTACCAAATGGTGTGAAAAACTGTTATCCTTGAGGCTTATAGGATGCAGCCCTGGATTTTGTCATTTAGAACTTTGTAAATTTTCTTCATTTTTAAAGCTCACTTTATTGGCTCTGAAAATACCCTGAAATTAACAATTAATCTTTAAACTCCATGCCTTTTAAATTTAGCAGAGTAATCTGTGAAGATCTGTGTGATTGTTTTCCTCCCTTAAGGGGAGAGACTAGGGAGCAGGGAAGACACAAACCATCATGGAGCCAGTTCACATTCTTAAAGCTTTGAGTTGCTGCTTTCAGGAAACTCAGTAATATATATGGACACTGCCGTGTTTGGCATTAATAGCTTTATATGTTCCAAGTAGTCTTAAGTGTACATCTTAATAGTTAGTTTTAGTTATTTATGAAACTGCACAGCCTTCTCCACACATTACTTTGATAACATTTTGATCTCCCCCCCCCCCGAAAAAGCCTGTATCTGCCGTCCCCTTATTTCTACCCACCTGGCAGGGCAGTGATAACCTACTTCATGTCGGTGCAGTGAGGTGTAAAGCAGACCGTGTGCTCTGTACCCTTTGGGCCTGCTTCTTGGCACCATGCACCACGCATGCTTTTAAGCTTCCTCTGTTCGTTCAGCAGCATGTATATATGGTTCTTTTCTTTTTTAAAATTACCAAATAGTACTGCATTTTGTTGATATACCCAGAGTTTGTTTATCTGTGTTTTAGTTTGTTAACTTTAAGATACCTCTGTTAGGAATAATAAATGCCATTGTGAACACTTGTATGCAAGTCTTATTTATCTCCTGGGTAGAAACCTTGCAGCAAATTTGCTGGACATTTCTGCAGTTAACATTTGAGAAGCTAAGCCTTCTTAAAGGGCGTGAACATTGCAGTGAGGGCTCACTGGCACATCCTCTCGTGTGTGCACGTCCTCCCGTGTGTGCACATCCTCCCGTGTGTGCACATCCTCCCGTGTGTGCACATCCTCCCGTGTGTGCACATCCTCGTGTTTGCACGTCCTCTAGTGTGTGCACGTCCTCCCGTGTGTGCACGTCCTCCCGTGTGTGCACGTCCTCCTGTGTGTGCACATCCTCGTGTTTGCACGTCCTCTAGTGTGTGCACGTCCTCCAGTGTGTGCACGTCCTCCCGTGTGTGCACGTCCTCCAGTGTGTGCACGTCCTCCAGTGTGTGCACGTCCTTCCGTGTGTGCACGTCCTCCCATGTGTGCACGTCCTCCAGTGTGTGCACGTCCTCCCATGTGTGCACGTCCTCCCGTGTGTGCACGTCCTCCAGTGTGTGCACGTCCTCCCATGTGTGCACGTCCTCCAGTGTGTGCACGTCCTCCCATGTGTGCACGTCCTCCCGTGTGTGCACGTCCTCACGTGTGTGCACGTCCTCCAGTGTGTGCACGTCCTCCAGTGTGTGCACGTCCTCCAGTGTATGCACGTCCTCTAGTGTGTGCACGTCCTCCAGTGTGTGCACGTCCTCCAGTGTGTGCACGTCCTCCCGTGTGTGCACGTCCTCCAGTGTGTGCACGTCCTCCAGTGTGTGCACGTCCTCCCGTGTGTGCACGTCCTCCCGTGTGTGCACATCCTCCCGTGTGTGCACGTCCTCCCGTGTGTGCACGTCCTCCAGTGTGTGCACGTCCTTCCGTGTGTGCACGTCCTCCCATGTGTGCACGTCCTCCCGTGTGTGCACGTCCTCCAGTGTGTGCACGTCCTCCCGTGTGTGCACGTCCTCTCATGTGTGCACATGCTCTCATGTGTAATCTTTGGAGAAAGGGCTGTTCAAACCCTTTGTCTTGTTATTGAGTTGAAAGAGCCCTTTGTATATTCCAGGCGCAAACTCCTCAGAGCCGCACGATTTGCAATAGTACTTCCTTTTCTCTATGGATTATCTTTTCTGTTCTTGATGATAGTCATTAAAATGCAACATTTTGGGTTTTTCTTTAATTGGTTGTAGAAAAATTTGGAATTGGTGAGGCACTTAATCTTTTATCATGACTATCTGCCCAGTGGCCTTTCAAAGTTTGAGCAGTGTGCTTACCATAAAGCCTACGGTGTTTTCAAGATGACAGGCCTACCTGCTCTTTCCCAAGCATGAATTTTTATTCCTAAAACTCAGGGACAATATAAGCTAAAATTATCTATAGACAAATCATAATAGTTCTAGAATGCCCCCTCCAAAAAAAAAAAAAACACTTTCTGTGGGGCACTAAAAAAACTGAATTCTTTTCAAGAGTTTGAATTGGATTGTTTCAACCAGATGCATCAAAAAAATGAATTTTGATGAGTTCCAATTAATTTTCTTTTCTTGTGTAGTATGCTTTTTGTGAGAATTCCATGTGGAAAATGTATAACGTGCACACACACAAGCTAATCATAAGCCAAGCCTCGGGTGCCTGTCTGCAGTCCCAGCACTTCAGTGTGTACAGTCAGGTCGTATTTGACAGTTTAGTTTGTTTCTTTCCATTGTTTTCCACACTCCCTCAGGCTGACTGGGGTCTCCAGTGCAGGAACGTTTTCAACTTTTTTTGTTGAATGTATGTTCAATGTTAACCTGGTTCCCAGCACCCACAGAAGGTGGGTGCAACTCAGTTTCAGGAAATCTGGTGCCTTTTTCTGGCCTCCAAGGGCACCTGCACTCACATACACATCACACACACACACGAGAGAGAGAGAGAAAGGGGGGAATCTTTAATTAAAAATACATTTAAACTTATTTAATAAAAATGTTTTCTTGAGTCATTAAGATGACCAGGTTATTGAGCTTTCTAGTCTTTTTTGCTGTTGTTTGAGACAGGATCTAACTGTGCAGCTCTGGGACTCACTTTGTAGACCAGGCTGGCCTTGAACTCACAGAGAGCTGCCTGTCTCTGCCTTGTGGGTACAGAGATTAAAGGTATGGGACACCACTAATAGCTGGCTTAAGTTAATTGTAAAATAACCTTGAAATTCTAAATTAAATTCAGGCTTTTTTTTTTATATAGTTGTATTTTGATGTATTGGTTTGCTTGTGTTTTCTTTAGGATTTGTGTTTTTGTGCTCTTAAATAATTCTGCCTATAACTTTCCTCTCTGAACATTCTTTCCAGGTTTGAAAGCAAAGCCAGGCTAGCAGTTGAACTGGGCCAGGGAGTTTCCTCTTGTATTCTGTTCTCCTCAAGTGCTTGTTTATGGGTTCTGTCCCCTCCTTCCCAGAATTCTGGAGAGGCTGACTGTCCCTTCTGTTGCTGCATTGTGAAGGACAGGGTGTTGGGGATTTTCCCCCCACATTAGGTGTATTTCTTCTCATGGCTGTAAGGCTGTTCAATTTTCCTATTTCTTCTTAAATTGTTTTTTTTTTAATAAATTCTGTTGTAGTGAAATTTTATTCAGATTTCATGGCATTTAAAGTTGTTCTGAATGTTTAATGCGACCTCTGTCATGTCTGTCCCATGTGTAGTCAGGGTAAACATTTTGTTTCCGTGACTAACATTTGTATTTTTTTTTCTTATCAGCAGTTTTGAATGGTGGACATGTTCATTCATACCTGTAATTTAGCACTAAGAGGACTGAGGTAGGAGGATTGCAGATTTGAGGTCAGCTATATAATGAGCCCTTGTCCCAGAGATGTCAAAAAAAGTTTGGTTGTTATGAAGTGCCGACTCAGTGCCGTTGCCCATCCCTTCTGTTGAGTGTCTCTAGCCGTCTCTGTCCTGCCTGTGTATGATGCTTCTTTCTTTCTTTCTTGTTTGTTTATTGGGGTTTTCTTTTTTCTAACTTTGGATAAATGTTTAGCTCAATAATTTCCATCTTTTTTTCTTAATATATCTCTTAAGCCTCTCAATTTTTCTTTATAGTTGCTTTAGTTAACTGCTACTGTTTTGCATAGCATTTTCATTATTCAGCTCAAAATGTCTGTAACATTCATGGTGATCTTTAAAGATTTCTGCCTATTTAAGAATTGCAGACTTTAAATTTCTAGTTGTAAATATTCTTCTTTCTGCTCATGGTCAGAAGATGTGCGTCTGGATTTTGGTGAAGCTGCTTCTAGGTCTCGTCTACGGTCCATTTTGTAAATACCTGGTGCTCAGCTCAGATGGTATTTGCTGTTGCTTCTGTTTAAATATTCTGGCCTTCACTAGGTTTTGTCTGCTTACTTTGAATTCCCCAGCAGTTGAGGTTTAGATTTTTTCCACGTTACTCCACTAGATTTTTGTTATCTTCCTGGACTGATAATGAGGTATTCAGCAGCTTAAAATTAAAATTGTTAATATATTTCTGGTGGCTTGTGCCTTTGGTGAGCATGAACTATAGTGTTCTTTTCTGTATTTTTTCCTAATGCTTTTAAATGTTACCTTTCCCATTTAAATTCTTTATCTAAAATTAACTTTATATGGAATGATACAAGATGGAAGTCCATTCTTTTTCCCTGTAGAGGAATCAGTTGTCCCAATTCCGTTTATTAAAAAGTTTGTCACCTCACCCCTGAGCCACACTGCGTGCTGTTGTAGGTCGTTTCAGAATCATGAGATACTTCTCACGTTTCCTGTGCTGTTTGTTGTTTGTCCCTCTATACACACCAGAATCGCACTGTCCTCATCATCCCGACTTTCTAAAAATGTGCTGCTATCTGGGAGAATAAATTTGTCTCCTTTGCTCCCTGAACCCACCTGGTCCTCACTCAGCTGCTGCGTCAGAGGCTGAATACGGAGGAGAACACTGAACATGGCTCCCAGTCCCACCGTCCGACTGCAGACTGCTTGGGCTGGCTCCGTGTTCTTGCTGTGACCAGGGATGAGTAGTCACTTGTAGGCTCTGTTTCTTAACAATTAAACTTTATTATACAACCCAACTAGCTTACACAAGAGGGAAAAAAGGTTAAAGGGAAAAAAGAGTGAACCTTCCGGTATCTGTTGCACGGACGGGTCCCTAGGTGTCTCTGGCCTACGTGCTGGTCCGGCTGTTCGCTGATCCTCCTTCCGATCCATGTGCGCTCGAGCCCGGCCTGACCCTGTTGCCCCTCTCTCCTCTCTGCCTGCCTGTCTCATGTGTGAAGGTTAATCTAAGGGAGTATCTATGAAGTGTCCAAGGGTAAAGCTGTTTTCACCTGTGACAAAGCTTACAGTCCTTTCCACAGTCACAGTTATCTCTGGGGTACTGGCAACAGATGAGCGAGTTAATATGGGCTCAGTGTTTGGTGCGTTGCCTGGGGCAGAGTACGTATCCGCGTTAGCTGCCACCACCTGTTTCAACCAGAAGACAGATGAAAGATTGTCAAGAGAAGTAAAATCGTGACCTTGGCAGTTAAGTGTGTTTGGCTTTGCTGAGTCTTTCCTTACTGATCTCTTTTTTAAGTAAACATTCCAGTAACGTCTCAGGTGAGGAGCAGGGACTTTGGGGTTTGGTTACTTAGCCAGAATCTTACCTTTCAGGAAAACTAGTAGTTAATATAATCTTGTAAGATTGTGAAACTCATCACCGTAGTATTTGGCACATTTCAGATTTTACTCCTATCAGCGTCATTATTGTTGTCTGTTCTTATTTGTGAAATTGAGATGAGACAACTTACTTTGTAATATTTTGGGAGGGTTAAAATGGCGTGTGAAGGGCTTAGTACATTGACTGAGCTAGATAACAAGATCCCTAGTCAGTGGTGCCATAAATAAGCTCACATGCTCTGTTTTTCATTTACAGTTCACTGTATGTCTTCTTGTAGATCACAGATACCTTTTAACCTTATATGCAGTAAATAAAAATAGCATCTATACTGTATGTATATTAGTTATTTTTCTGTTGTTAAAGTTTATTTTGACATAAAGCTCCGGAGGGATGGCACTCCAGGAGGGCAAACAGGCATAGCAGCAGAACCAGGCAGCTGACAGCTCACATCTCAACCCTGAGCATGAAGCAGAGAGAGCAAACTGGAAATGGCTCGAGGCTTCACTCTCAGAGCCTGCCCCCGCCCCCCGTGATGTACTTCCTCCTGCACCCCCCCCCCCGTGATGTACTTCCTCCTGCAACCCCCCCCCCGTGATGTACTTCCTCCTGCAACCCCCCCGTGATGTACTTCCTCCTGCACCCCCCCCCGTGATGTACTTCCTCCTGCACCCCCCCCCGTGATGTACTTCCTCCTGCACCCCCCCCGTGATGTACTTCCTCCTGCACCCCCCCCCGTGATGTACTTCCTCCTGCACCCCCCCCTGTGATGTACTTCCTCCTGCACCCCCCCCCGTGATGTACTTCCTCCTGCACCCCCCCCGTGATGTACTTCCTCCTGCACCCCCCCCGTGATGTACTTCCTCCTGCACCCCCCCCCCCCGTGATGTACTTCCTCCTGCACCCCCCCCTGTGATGTACTTCCTCCTGCACCCCCCTGTGATGTACTTCCTCCTGCACCCCCCCTGTGATGTACTTCCTCCTGCACCCCCCCGTGATGTACTTCCTCCTGCACCCCCCTGTGATGTACTTCCTCCTGCACCCCCCCTGTGATGTACTTCCTCCTGCACCCCCCCGTGATGTACTTCCTCCTGCACCCCCCCGTGATGTACTTCCTCCTGCACCCCCCCTGTGATGTACTTCCTCCTGCACCACCCCTGTGATGTACTTCCTCCTGCACCCCCGCCCCCCCGTGATGTACTTCCTGCAGCAAACAGCTCCACCAACAGGCAACCCAGTGTTTGCAAGCCAGACACTATGGAGGACTTTCCCACTCAGACCATCAGAGTATGGCTTAGCATTCGCCACTTTATGTCACTGGTTATTTTTAAGGGACATCGTCCTCTAGATCTTATAAACGTTGTTTTTCTATTACTTTGCTTATTCATACTACCACTTACTCCGAGTCAGTGGCTTTGCTCGTCTGATGTTCTGTGATGCGTTCTTTGGGTTGAATACTAGGAGCTTTGTCTCTCCCGCATGCTCTCTCCTAACGTGAACTGTTTTCCGTTGGCAGCTCTGCCACGGTGAAGCAGATGTCTGCTGCCCTTCACTAAACTTCAGACTTTAAGGTTCTGTATGGCCGCCCTTCCCGTGTGTCACCTAAAACAAGTGGTTCCTTTGGAGTAGTTTACTTTTAAGAAACTTCTATTTTAAAGTATTTGCTTGTTCGTTTGATTTTAGACAGAATCTTGGTATATAACCAGGCTTGCCTGACGCTTGATAGGTAGCTCAGACAAGCCTCAAACTTGTAGGCCTTGTGCCCGAGTTGCCCAGATACTGACTGATTACAGATGTGTCACAACAACAACAACAAACCCAATGGTGACCGGTCCGTGGGTCTCATGCTTCTGTTCTTGTTTTCAGAGTGGCAGGCAGCATACCACCTTCTCAGCAGAATCAAGCCGGAGCCTTTTGATCTGTCTGCTGTGGGTTCTCAAGAACGCCGATGAGTCAGTTCTGCAGAAATGGTTTACAGACCTCTCGGTCCTCCAGCTGAACCGGCTGTTAGATCTGCTCTATCTGTGTGTCTCTTGCTTTGAATACAAAGTAAGTAGCCATGACCCTGTCGGCACTTACAGGGAAGCAAAGTAGTATGGTGAGGAAGAAAGAAATGTCCTCAGTGCCTCTTCTGATGTTTACATTTTAGGGAAAAAAGGTGTTTGAAAGAATGAATAGTTTAACCTTTAAGAAATCAAAAGACATGAGAGCCAAGCTTGAAGAAGCCATTCTGGGGAGCATCGGTGCCAGGCAGGAGATGGTCCGGCGGAGCCGAGGGCAGCTCGGTAGGTGCATCTTCTCCTCCTGATGAGGGCTGCGTCACCTCCAAGAGCTGTGTCCTTTATTCGTCACTGCTGCTAGTCCACAGTGACTTTCCAGAAACTCTTGAAACATAACTGAAATAGCGGGTTCTCTAAAGATGCTCATTGAAATTCTGATTTAAGGTGATAGGCATGTGTCTCAGTTTTGCCCCTGTCTAAGTATCAGTGGCATTCCTTCCCTCTCCTTTTAAAAATAGACAGTTTAAATTCAGGGCAAAACTGAGCACAAAGAACAGAGACGTGTGTGTCGCCTCTGCAGACACATGCCAGCTTCCCCCACTGTCAACACTTGACAGTAAATGCACACAGTGTGCTGCCACCCACAGTCTAGTGTATATTAGGCTTCGTTCTATGTAACTTGCCCCTTTACTGTTGAATGTTCTAGTTTGCACAGTAAATTAATATATTGTGTATCAAATGTAAAAAGGCTGCCCACAGACTAACATGTGAGAGGGAAAAATAGGTTTTGCCTCCCCCCCCAGCAGCTGAGGTCTGTTACTAGGCTGACTGCCATTAAACTTGGCCATGATGCTTAATCTCCAAGCTTCCTTTTCCTCACCTCTTCATAGTTACTTGTAGAGCTTACAAGGCCCTATCTGATCTTATAATCTCTGTATGTGTGTGTGTATGTGTGAGCATATGTGTGCTAAAAATGATATTTAAACACTAATATTGATAAAAATTCTGTAATGTCAGATGAATGGCTTAGTCATCTGTGTAAAGAATATATACTAAACACATACTATGTATTTGTTGGATGTGAAAAGTGTAAAATGTGAATTTTTTACACAGAATGTAAAATCTGTGATGGATTTTATTTTTCCCTTTATATATTTATTTATTTTGAGATGGGGTCAGGTCTGGTGGTCTAGCCCTGGGTGGCCTAGAACTGACTGTGTAGAACAGGCTGACTTCAGCTGTTGGTGATCCCCCTGCCTCACTCCTCAAGTATTGGGATTATAGGTGTGTGCTACGACATCTGGCCTCTGAACTATAGGAACAGAATTTTCTGACTTGCCATTAGCTTAGATCATTTATTTAAATAGCCTTTATATACTGTGTGTGTTTAGAATTTAATGATGAGTAAGATACACTGTACCAGGGGAAGGAAATTACAGTGCTCAGGCCAACAATCCCAGCAGGAGGTAGGCAAGAAGCCCTGCCCCTCGAGTCCAAGTCCTAGCTGGAGTGAGAGAATCAGGTTTCTTTAAGGATGTGATCCCACTGTGTTGACCATGCGCCATGGCAGGCTCTACACCCAAGAGTTTCTGAGTAACACTGAACTCAGTGGGTTAGAAAGGAGAGACAGAACACTGAAGTGGGGTGGGTAGGAAGTTAGGGGAACGGGTGGTAAATATGATCAAAATACGTTTCAAAACAGGGCTGGAGAGGTGCCTCAGTAGTTAAGAACTCATGTGTTCTTGCAGAGGACCCAAATTCTGGTCTGAGCACGCATGTCAGCAGGTGGTTTACAGCCCCTGTAATTTCAGTTCCCAGGGAATCCATTGTCTCAGATCTCCATGGGCACCTGCGTACAGACAGACACATAATTAAAATAATGATAATAAATCTAGAAAAAATTTCAAAGTTAAAAGTTCAGAAAGGAAAGAAAAAAAAACAGGGAAAGCATAGAGATTTGTCTGTCATTATATAAAATTATGTTTCTTAGTATTTTTAAATTCCTATGTGAACTCTGAACTTTCACCTTCTCTGTTCTTCCACCCTCTCACAGTTCCAGGCCTTATTGTTTTCAAAAGGGGAGTCTTCATTTCCGAGTTAGAACCATGAAATCTGATTCCAATCCATGCTTCTGTATTTCTCCACTGTCTTGGTGCTTTCTCCACTCAGATACATTTTCGTGCCTGTCTCTTTAAGACTACCCTTGCCATCCAACCTGCCTTCAAGCTTAAAGCTCTAGAGGAAGAGAAGTGCCCCTCCCCCACTTTTCCTATAGAACTGGGAAGTCCACCAGAGAAGCAATTGTAGAGGACACAGGTTTAGACCTCAGCACTTATGCCAGGCAGCTCAGCCTCCTGCAGCCTCCTGCAGCCTCACCTCCAGGGTGTCCATTCCCTCTTCTGACCCGCATGGGGATCTCTCCCTCCCTCCCTCTCTTCCCCTTCCCCCTCTCTCACAGAAGATCTCTAAAAAAATAATCTGTTACAGTTTTTTAAGTGTGTGTGTGTGTGTGTGTGTGTGTGTGTGTGTAGTCTGTACATGTATGTGCATTGCTTGCATGTGTGGAGGCCTAAGGTTGATGTGTGGATCTTCTTCACTCATTCCTCCTTATTCTTTGAGGCAATGTCTTTTAGTTAACCCAAAGTGCTCCCATATGCCCATCTTGCTAGCCATCCTGCTTTAAGAGCCCCCTGACTCTGCTTCCCAAGGCTAAAACTACAAGCAGGCTACCACATCTGCCTTGCACGAGTGTGGGTTGTAGGAATCTGAATTCCTGTACTTTTGCTTGCATGGCAAACACTTGAGTCACAGAGCCGTCTTCCAGGGCCCTGTTGTGATTCCTTATGGACACAGGTTTATTGTGTACTCAGCATATTCCAGATGCTTTGTTATTAAATGCTGGACAAAATGGATGCCACTTCTGTCAAGTAGCATGTTCTCATATGAGTAAATGCTATGGAGCCCAGTATTACATCTGTAATTCCAGCACTTGGCAGACTGAGGCAGGAGGATTATGTTAAATTCATGGTCTGCTTTGGCTACATAGTATATTCCAGTCCAGCCTGGGCTACAGAGTGAGACCCTGTCTCATTAAAATTAATAATTAATGATAGGAACAAAAGTAAAGCAGATACTTAGGCAAGGATGTCTTAGAGGGTGGGGGAGGCTCCTGAGGAGGAGGAGGAGGCTCCTGAGGAGGAGGAAAAAGAGGAAGAAGAGGAGGAGGAGGAGGGACATTCAGACTGGCCCGTGCCCACAGGGAGAGCAGGGGAATAGAATGACTAAACACCAAGGGAACAGGCCCATCCACTTGCCTTCTAACAAGACCCATTCACAGCCTTTCTTTGCTTATTTAAAAGGATGGGGGCGGGGTGTTCACCAAGAAATATCCTATATAGAAAATATTTTCTCCTTAGTTATTGTGAAAACGTTTAAGTAAAAATTACAACTGCCTAGCTCTTCTCCTTGTACTGAAAGAAGTGGCTGTTTATAAAATTAAGGGCACCCATTATTTCTTGTATGTTTTCAAAATATGTGTATATGTGGTCCAACTGAAATACCATTTTGGAATTGTTTTGACAGAGAGAAGCCCATCTGGAAGTGCCTTTGGGAGCCAAGAGAACCTGCGGTGGAGAAAGGATATGACGCACTGGCGTCAGAACACAGAGAAGCTGGATAAGTAATGAGACTCCTAGTGTGTTAGTGGGCTGCCTAGACCCTAAACACAAGACCATTCACTGTCCTAGTGTGTTAGTGGGCTGCCTAGACCCTAAACACAAGACCATTCACTGTCCTAGTGTGTTAGTGGGCTGCTGGGACCCTAAACACAACACCATTCGCTGTCCTAGTGTGTTAGTGTGCTGCCTAGACCCTAAACACAAGACCATTCACTGTCCTAGTGTGTTAGTGTGCTGCCTAGACCCTAAACACAAGACCATTCACTGTCCTAGTGTGTTAGTGTGCTGCCTAGACCCTAAACACAAGACCATTCGCTGTCCTAGTGTGTTAGTGGGCTGCCTAGACCCTAAACACAAGACCATTCGCTGTCCTAGTGTGTTAGTGTGCTGCCTAGACCCTAAACACAAGACCATTCACTGTCCTAGTGTGTTAGTGTGCTGCCTAGACCCTAAACACAAGACCATTCACTGTCCTAGTGTGTTAGTGTGCTGCCTAGACCCTAAACACAAGACCATTCACTGTCCTAGTGTGTTAGTGTGCTGCCTAGACCCTAAACACAAGACCATTCACTGTCCTAGTGTGTTAGTGTGCTGCCTAGACCCTAAACACAAGACCATTCGCTGTCCTAGTGTGTTAGTGGGCTGCCTAGACCCTAAACACAAGACCATTCGCTGTCCTAGTGTGTTAGTGTGCTGCCTAGACCCTAAACACAAGACCATTCACTGTCCTAGTGTGTTAGTGTGCTGCCTAGACCCTAAACACAAGACCATTCACTGTCCTAGTGTGTTAGTGGGCTGCCTAGACCCTAAACACAAGACCATTCGCTGTCCTAGTGTGTTAGTGGGCTGCCTAGACCCTAAACACAAGACCATTCACTGTCCTAGTGTGTTAGTGTGCTGCCTAGACCCTAAACACAACACCACTCACTTTCCTAGTGTGTTAGTGTGCTGCCTAGACCCCAAACACAACACCACTCACTTTCCTAGTGTGTTAGTGTGCTGCCTAGACCCTAAACACAACACCACTCACTTTCCTAGTGTGTTAGTGTGCTGCCTAGACCCTAAACACAAGACCATTCACTGTCCTAGTGTGTTAGTGTGCTGCCTAGACCCTAAACACAAGACCATTCACTGTCCTAGTGTGTTAGTGTGCTGCCTAGACCCTAAACACAAGACCATTCGCTGTCCTAGTGTGTTAGTGGGCTGCCTAGACCCTAAACACAAGACCATTCGCTGTCCTAGTGTGTTAGTGTGCTGCCTAGACCCTAAACACAACACCACTCACTGTCCTAGTGTGTTAGTGTGCTGCCTAGACCCTAAACACAACACCACTCACTTTCCTAGTGTGTTAGTGTGCTGCCTAGACCCTAAACACAACACCACTCACTTTCCTAGTGTGTTAGTGTGCTGCCTAGACCCTAAACACAACACCACTCACTTTCCTAGTGTGTTAGTGTGCTGCCTAGACCCTAAACACAAGACCATTCACTGTCCTAGTGTGTTAGTGTGCTGCCTAGACCCTAAACACAAGACCATTCACTGTCCTAGTGTGTTAGTGTGCTGCCTAGACCCCAAACACAACACCACTCACTTTCCTAGTGTGTTAGTGGGCTGCCTAGACCCTAAACACAGGACCATTCACTTTAGCTTATTTTTTATTAGGTGTGCCTATCTTAAAAGATAAGTATTTATGTTCGGTTTTAAAGTTTTAAATTAAAAACTACAGGGCTGGAGCGATTGCTCAGATGTTAAGAGCACTGGCTGCTCTTCCAAAGGTCCTGAGTTCAATTCCCAGCAACCACTTGGTGGCTCATAACCATCTATACTGAGATCTGGTGCCCTCTTCTGGCCTACAGATGTACATGCAGGCAGAACACTGTATACATAATAAATAAATCTTTAAAAAAAAAAAAAAAAAAACCTACATAAAGTCAGGCGTGGCGGCAAACGCCTTTAATCCCAGCACTCAGGAGGCAGAGGCAGGCGGATCGCTATAAATTCAAGGCCAGCCTGGTCTACAAAGCAAGTCCAGGACAATCAAGGCAACATAGAGAAACTCTGTCTCAAAAAAACAAAAAACAAACCAAAAAAAACCTACATGAGAAAATATTTTATATATTACAAAAAATATATTGCATGTTTAAAAACTCATTTATAAATAAATAAAACAAGCACATTTACCCAACTAATCCTCCATGGAAAATGCATTTGGCAACTGATTTTAGCATCATATTGTTTTATTTTGTTTGTTTTCCCCTCCCTTATTGAGTTTTAATTGGCAAGAAATGTATTTACACTATACAATGTTAGTTTTAATATATATATACAATTGTGTAATGATTATAGTCAAGTTTGTTAACAGTATATGTTGCCTTTTTTAAAGTTTTGTTTCTAATGTTATGATTCCATCTAGTCTTGTTTAAGAATTAAATTACCTTCTGAGAATATTTGCATGAGTAGCTAAGAGGAAATTAGACAAAATATTAGAAAAATCGAGTGCTTTTATTGTTGTTAATAAATACATTAAGAATGTTTGGGATCTAGGATGAGTACTCAACTTTGTTTTACATACAGCAATCCTAAGTGCAGGTAAACCTAGCGCCACCTAGCATCTGCGCCTGTGACTAAAAGGCGGGGCTGAAAAGTGTAGCAAATATTCATGCCCTTAGTGGCACTTTGTGCCTTTGTTGGAGACAAATGCTTATGTTTCTGGGCATGGTGTCACTAAGGAGGCAGAGGCAGATGGGTCTCTGAATTAGAGGCCAGTCAGGGCTGTACACTGAGTACCTGTCTCAAGACCAAAAAAAAAAAAAAAAAAGAAAGAAAGAAAGAAAAAAAAGAAAGAAAGAAATGTGCATGTTACATGTTACTATACAGTCAACAAGATGCAGGGAAACAAAACATTTTAATGTATGAAATACTGTATTCCTCTTATTTTTTTGTAAGTTTTTGTTTAAGCAAATCCTAATAGTGTCAAGCTTTTGTTTTAATGGCTGTCATTTCTTACTTCAGGCTTTTTTAAAAGATAAGTAAAATTCCTTACAATATGCTGTCTTAGGTCCAGAGCGGAGATAGAACACGAGGCTCTGATTGATGGGAACCTCGCTACTGAAGCAAACCTCATCATCCTAGACACCTTGGAGATCGTCGTCCAGGTAAGGGCAGGCCAGAGGGGCCCAAGTCAGACTCAGCAGGTGGAGTTGGAAAGTCAGTTTGAACCATGTAATCATGCCCAGGCATCCGTAGCTGACATGTAGTTCCAAGTAGTTGGTGATTCTCTAACTATAAATTCTATTTCAGCCAGATGTGGTAGCGTATGCCTGTAATCCCAGCACTAGGCAGGCAGAGGCAGGCGGATCGCTGTGAGTTCGGAGGACAGCCAAGGCTACACAGAGAGACCCTGTTTTTAAAAACCAAAATAAATAAATAAATTTCTGTTTCTTTCCACAGTTTTCAAATGTTTATTCTTTTGACAATACTTATAAAAATCTGCATTTGTTTGTCATATTAAATGCCTGGTTCTGTGGTTCTAGCAACCACTGTGTATTTATAATACTGTGTCCTGCTGAGATATATTTAACATGCAATATAGAGCTAATCTGGGTTTATTCTACATCTTCTTATGTTAAGCAGTGGTTTAGGGTTCTTATGTGTGATTGCCTTATTTGGTTATTTTACATAGATGTAAACTGCTTGTTCAGTAGGCTTCTAGACAGTGTTACCTCGGTGGTAAAGGAGCCATTTATGAAGTTTTTCAGGCAATGTCCTAAGCACTTCACAAGTGTTAACATACTTGGTCTTTACAAGAAAGAAGCAATTGAAAGTATCATTGTCCTCATCTTGTAGATAACAGTAGTAGTCACAGATGTTTAAGCAGTGTCCCATGATCACACAGGAAGTCAGTAGAAGAGCCAGGATGTGAGTCTAGTTGTCTTAGTAAATGCCTCTCACCTGTCTCTGCCGCTCTCTTCTGCTCCCGTCACTTTGTCAGATTCCTAACTCAGTGCTGTTATAATGTCTGTCTGGTTCATGATGCTCTGTATTCTCTTTGTAGTCTCTTCTTTCCACTTCCTTGAGATTATTTTTCTTATATTTTACTGGCTGTTACCCTGATTGAAAATCTCAACATATAAAACCTGTAGTATTTCTTGGTACCAGAGAAGTCTCAGCTTTAAGAGTGCATAGTGTGTTCTTAGTGTACAGTTGTGAAAACCACAGATCAGATTTCAGCACCTACATAACAAGTCCGACATTTAGCACATGCCTGTAACCCCAATTGCAAAGGGCAGGAAGACAGGAAGATACAAGGCCAAGGTTCAGAGAGAGCCTGCCTCAAAGGAACAGTCAGTTGTGTAGTAGAAGATGTTGAGCATCTCCTTCCGGCCTGCACACACATGCACGAAACCATGCAGACAGGCACACAGTGTGACAAGTAAATAATAGTTTTTAAGAGTGTGACTGTCTTGACTGCTTAGTGACAAAAATGGGGAGTTCTTCAGACTCTAAGGGGTTTTATATTTTAACACTCTGTTGTTTAGACTAGATCTAATCTACTAGGGAAATAGTATGAAAAGAAATAGTATTTCTAAAGTAAAGTAGATTATGCAAGGTGCTGGCTCAGGGTTTGCCCTCCCTACACTACATTTGACTGGGTCGAGGAGCACTTGTATTTCTGAGGGTTGCCTCGTAGAGACAACTTTTCTTTAGATCACATTTCTTTTTAGCTTAGTTTCTAGTTCCCAAACAGAAGCCAGGATTCCTGTTCTTAAAGGAAGAAAGATAGAAAATTATTTTTGATATGTAACGAATATTACCTGCCATGGGCACTTACTCTAGGTTTTTTTTTAGCTTTAATTTCTGCGGGCGTTTCAAGTCAGACATCCAGGTTAATTTACAGTTTTTCCTAGAACATACTTAATGTTTTCTTGCACTACATCAGTGCTCCCTTCCCCACACCCACCTTAAAATCTCTGGCCTTTTCACTCCTTTTCTTCTGTCCACTGCTCGGCGTCTGTTCTTGAAGTCCTCCTGGCTTTTATCATTTTCCTCTCTCATAAATGTTTGCATTTTCATACATATTTTACTTACCTAGCCACATTATAGATACATGTCTATTTTACATATTTATCTTTCAATTGCAGACTGTTTCTGTAACAGAATCCAAAGAGAGCATTCTGGGTGGGGTGCTGAAAGTGCTGCTACAGAGCATGGCCTGCAACCAAAGCGCAGTGTATCTGCAGCACTGCTTTGCCACGCAGAGGGCCCTCGTCTCAAAGGTGGGTTACTTTGTACCGTGGTCTAAGTGACATCAGTTTCTTCTCTAGCACTGTCCAAGGTCATTTGCCACACTCATTGGTCAATACATTATAAATTAATTTTAAACGCTTAATACACTTTCTTCTCTGTCTCTGCTTCTGTCTTCAGATTGTGTATTGATCTGAATTACTGCTAATCAGTTTCTTGTCTCAAAATCACTTTGTTTTGAGAAGAACCTGGACTCAGTAGCAGAGAAGTGTGGGCTCTTCTCTTTACTTTTACCTTGTTCCGTCTGGGTTTTGTGCTGCTGGAAACTGAGGCTAGGTCCTTGCACACATGGTGCAAGCGCTGTTCCACAGAGCTCTATCCCCCGCCCATGTCTCTTTCTCTTCAACTCATGTCTTAGGAGTTAAGTGTAAGTCAGGCATAGAGCACACCTTTAATCCCAGCCCTCCAGAGGCAGAGGCAGGTGGATCTCTGACTTCGAGGCCAGCCTGATCTACAAAATGAGTACAGGACAGCCAAGGCTACACAGAGAAACCCTGTCTCAGGAAAAGAACCCAACAAAAAAGAGTTAATGTATAGACAGTTCCACCCTTGCTGTGTAAAGGTGGCTCTGTGCTCTGCTGCCTCGGAGGTCAATTTTCTGTTTTTCCCCCCTTCCCTTTCTATATTTGTACACTTGTGTTTATTTGTTTATGTTGAGCTCTTAATGTTGCTACTGTTTTTCATGAAACCCTACTAAAGCCTTATAATAATTTATATAGATAATATTATTAGACCTCCTGCATGTAAAACTGAAATTTGCCCGGTGCCATACCACTACCTAACAAGTGACATCACCAGTATTCCAACCCTGTCTGTCTGTCTTTGGTCTCCACTGTTGACCTTAACTAATATTGTCTCTTAACCATTCTTTTTAATTTCTAGTCTACCTATCAGATTTCCAAGTCAGACTATATTAACATATTTCTGTCTGTTTTTTGTTTTTTTTGCTTTGTTTTGTTTTGTTTTGTTTTATAGTTTCCTGAGCTCTTGTTTGAGGAGGAGACAGAGCAGTGTGCGGATCTGTGCCTCCGACTTCTCCGACACTGCAGCAGCAGCATCAGTACAATCCGGTCACATGCCAGTGCCTCTCTGTACCTTCTCATGAGGCAGAACTTTGAGATCGGGAATGTAAGTGTCTGCCATGAAAATTGTCCGGGTACATAATGAAACACAGTTCTAATAATCAGTATTAAGAAATTACAATGTCTTTATTTGTCATCTTACGTCTTACAAAAGTATATATATGTATGTGTGCGTGCGTGGTGTGTATGTGGGGGGGTGCGTGCATGCATGTGTGTGCGTGCGTGCATGCATGTGTGTGTGTGTGCATGTAGTAGGAGGGTGCCTGCATGTGTGTGTGCATGCATGCATGCGTGTGTGGGTGGGTGAGTGTGGGTGTGCATGCGTGTGTGCATGTGGTATGTATTTGCTAATACAAACTCACACTGCTCTACTTCTTTTGGTTCTCATAACCCGGAAAAAAAGAGTGTAGTTACTTCATAAATTGCATTTAGTTTTTTAAAGTCCCTAAAGTTTGACTACTCATGGAATTCTGGAATTCCTTGATATATGTTCTTGATAGCATTTTCTGTTGTTTTGGGAACTGCTTTTGGGGTTTTTTTTGTTTGTTTGTTTGTTTTCCTATTCAGGAAAATAAAAAACGTCTAGTCTACTATCGGGTAGTATCTCTAAATAGAAATTGGTAATTTAAAACTTGCGGTGATGCTTGCTTTACTCATCACTGCTACCTTCTCAGTTCCTACTATATGGTGTAACACATTGGCTCCCTTGAACACTTGGATTTTATCGTTCACACTGTGGGAGCCACTGGCATATTATAAAGAAATGAGTGGTGTGCGTTTAGCATCTTAATACTACACAAAAGATGAGGAGTGCAGGGCTGAGAAACCATCAGATTATTAACCAGGAAGTTATTACAGCGACTCGGGGTAGAAATGGGAGGCTGCTGACAGATGTATCAGGGTTAGGAGTGAGAACTGACAGTTCAGAGGGCAGCAGGGGCTGCGTTAGGCTCATCCTGTGGAGTCAGGGAAGGGTGAGCGTGGGTGGAGAAGGTCAGAGGGAAACAGGCACGTTGGTTACACCAACTGCACGTTGTCCTTGCTGCATCCAGACGGAGCTATTAGTAAGACAGGGTGACCCTGAGCTCTGCAGACCAGTGTGAGCTGAAGGCAAGCACGTACATCAGCGGAAGGAAGCGCTCACTGAAGCCATTTAGTGCTAGCCAAGTATGAAGAGATTTTTTTTTTAATGAAAATAGGGAACATTGGTGTTTTAGTTTCTTTTCCTGTTGTGGTAAAAACCCTGACAGGAGAGCCTGAAGGGGAACAGATTTGTTTTCACTCATAGTTCAAGGTGCAACTCATCACGGAGGAAAGTTGAGGCAGCAAGAGCAAAGGAAGCAGCTGGTCGCATCACATCCTCAGCAGGGAGGCAGACAGGATGAAGGCAGGCCACTACTCAGCTCTCTCTCCATTTGTGAAGTCCAGGGTCTTCTGCCCAGGGACAGGCTAACTGACAACTGAAATGAGCCTTCCCACATCAGTGTAGTCAAGAGAATCCTTTGCAGATGTTCTCAGAAGCTTAGATCAGCAAGACAGTCCCTCACAGATAAGGCTCATCTCCTGTGTGATTCTAGAGTTTATCAAGATAACCCTGACCATCACAGTTTGTATCTAAAGTAGATAACAAAGGAATAAAGAAGATAAAAAGAAGTAGGGAAAGAGCAAGATGATCTGGGAATGTACCAAGTACCTTCTTGTGCCAAGGCCCTAAATTTAGTCCCTGGCACTACAAAATACAAAGAATGAGAATCTATCCAAAGCAGCAACACTGAAGATAAAGCAAGGTTCCAAGGGGAAGTGGCCGGTACTATGGATACACAGAAGTGTAAGAAGAAAATGTCAAAAAAAAAAAAAAAAAGATGTAAGTTTTAAGGGTGGTTTCATAATAGAGAATAATGGAGCAGCAATGATTTTATACTGTGAAAAGAAGAAGATTTAACCATAACAGAGTGTCCTACCGTGTTCTTTGTGCATGGGATGTCTTAGCAAACTTCACCTCAGCATGGACTCGTGAAGTAAGCTGGCGCTAACCATTCCACTTGGGCTGTGGATCAGACAGCCAGAGCATAGCTTAGTGATAGAGTCCATACTTGGCACCCCTGAAGTCCTGTGCTGAAGAGTTCTGTGATGTCAGCATTTCTGATTTGTCTGTCAAAAACCATAGGTGTGTTCATAGGTGTGTAGGTTTATGTCTGGGTCTTTGATTTAATTCCATTGATCAGTGTGTGTCCTTCTTGCCAATACCATGCTGCTTTTATTATGATAGCTCTGTAGTGCAATTTGAAGTCAGAGGTGGTGATACCTTCAGCAGTTCTTTTATCCTTAGGAGTGTTTTAGCTATCCTGGGCTTTTTGTGTTTCTGTATGCAGCTGAAAATTGTCCTTTCAGTTTCTGTTGAAGAAATTGTGTTGGGATTTTGTTGGTGATGCCTTATATTTCATTTGGCTAAGAGTTTATTAATCTTACTGATTTTTTCAAAGAACCAGCTCTATGCCGTTGACTCTTTGTATATGTTTTATTGATTTCAGCCCTGAGTCTGATTCTCCCTTGCCATCTCTTTTTTGGTGTGATTTTCTCTTTCTGCTCTACAGCTTTTAGATGTGCTGTGAAGTTATTACTGTGATATTTTCCATTTTTATTAAACACTTAGTGCTGTCAACTTGCTTCTTAGAACTGCCTTTATTGTGTCTCATATGTCTGGATATGTTGTGCTTTCATTTTCATTCAGTTCTAAAAAGCTTTTAATTTCTTTCTTGGCCCATTATTCATTCAGTGGTAAACTGTTTGGTTCCCATGAGTTTGTAAGCTTTCTGATGTTCCTGTTGCTTGTGACATCCAGCTTTAATCTGTGATGGGCAGATAGGGTGCAGAGTGTTGTTTTAATTTCATTTTAATCTACTGAGGCTTGCTTTGTGTACAAGTGTGTGGCCATTTTTGGAGGAAGTTCCATGAGGTGCTGAGAAGTTATATTTTTGTGTGTTTAGGTGAAATTACCTATAAATGTCTATTAGATCTATTTGGTTTATGATGTCAGCTCCAGCACTTTATGTTTAGTTTTTGTCTGGATGACCAATCTATTGGTTAGAGCAGGTTACTAAAGTCGCCCAGTGTCGGTGTGTGAGGCTGACAGTGATCTTTGCTGTGGTAGTTCTCCTTTATGAACTTGGGTGCCCTTGTGTTTGGTTCATATATGTTTATAAATGCAATACACTCTTTATTTTTAAGATTTATTTATTTATGTATACAATATTCTGCCTGCCCACCAGAAGAGGGCACCAGATCTCTATAGATGGTTGTGAGCCACCATGTGGTGGCTGGAACTCAGGACCTCTGGAAGAGCAGTCAGTGCTCTTGTCCTCTGAGCCATCTCTCCAGCCCCTTCTTCTGTGATTTTGTTGAACATATTTTCTATACTTTTGACTTGGGTTTCTTCTCATTTCTCTAATCCTATTATTCTTAGATTTTGTTTTTTCATAGTTTGCTAGATTTTCTGGATGCTTTGTTCCAGGGGCATTTTGTTTGGAGGTTTTTTTTGTTTTGGGATTTAACATTTTCTTTGACTGAGGTATCCGTTTCTTTTATCTTATCTTCAATGACTGAGATTCTTTTCTCTCTCATTTCTTATATCCTGTTGGTGAGGCTTGCCTCTGAGTTTCCAATTTGAGATTCTCAATTTTTCATTTCTAATTTTATCCCAGTTTACCCCTACTTTTCATGTGCTGAACTGTTTTCTTCATTTTATTCCACTGTAGATTTCATTGGTGGGTTCATATCCTCTTTAAGGCCCTTGCGTATGTTCATAATAGCTATTTTGACGTCTTTGTCTTGAGATTCAGCTGTGTTGGAATACCTGGGGCCTACTGTGGTAGAGCTCTTGGGCTCTACCGAAGACACACTGCCCTGCATCTTCCTGGCTGTTGTTGTTTGTCTTTATGCTGCTGTCAGGCATCTGGGTTTGCGATGATTGTCATTCCAGGTCTGGCTGTCTGGTCTTATCTTTGTTGGGTGGGTTTTCTGTTCCTTGGTTTCTGTCACCCTCTTTGGCTCTTAGGACTGTGGTGCCTGTGTGCTGCCTGGCAGTGGGTGCTTCTGAGTCCATCGTGTGGTTCTGAGGTAGAACTTGTTTCCAGATACTGGGGCTGACCCAGGAATGTGGGTGGTGAGGATGGTGGGGCGCTGAGACGGTTCATAGGAGGGGAGAAAGCAGGGCTGCCTCGAGGATTGGGTTCCTGGCGGATCTGACTTTCTGGCCACCAGTGGGCTTCTAAGGAGAGAGTGTGTGGTGTTGGAGGCTGAGACAGAGGGATGGGCTGAGAAGGAAGGAAGGCTGAGGAGAGCATGTACTTAGTTCCCTGGGAGTGGGGCAACAGGAGGGAGAGGCTGCAGCAGTTGGATAAGACTAGGAAGTTGGAATTGGTGGGTGGAAAGGAGAGTGAAAATAACTTAACTGATCAGACCCCTTTGCCAGTGTGACCAACAGGTTCCCAGGACAGACTGTCTTGGGTGATGGCGGCGTGAGAGAAGGGCTAGGGTATGAGGAAGGAAGAATCTGCTTAGTTCCCTGGAGTCCATTATGTCCTTTTAAAAATTAGATATATTTCATTACTTAAAAAAACTTTCAGAATTGTATTTTTTCACCAAATATATGATTTTGTTATATTTGCAGTATTGGGATCAAGCCAAGGACCTCACACAAGCTAAGCAAGCACCCACCACTGCCATGGCCCCAGCCCTCTCCTTTTATAAGGAAACAAAGTACATTTTATTTTAACTGTCCTAAATATCAACCATTTTTCTTTCACAGAACTTTGCCAGAGTGAAAATGCAAGTAACAATGTCACTGTCCTCTTTGGTGGGTACATCTCAGAATTTTAATGAAGAATTCTTAAGGCGTTCTCTGAAAACTATTTTGACATACGCTGAAGAAGATCTGGAATTGAGGGAAACAACATTCCCTGATCAGGTGAGAAAAGCTCCTATCTAAACTATTAATTGTAGTAAAACTATTGAGTAGGAACTTTCCAGATTGGTAGAGAGTGAGTTTTTCTGTAAGATTGTACATATTCTTTTCCACACGTTACCCAGAAAAGAGTGTCTCATAAAGCTGTCTTTGTGTGTATGCACATGTGTGTCTGTACATGTGACAGCCCAGGGTCAAGGTCAGTTGTCATTCCTCCATCACTCCCCCACCTCTCTCCCCGAACCTGGAGCTTACTAGTTTGCCTAGGGTGCTGACAATGAGGCCCCAGTATCCTCATCTCTGCCTCCCCCTGTGCTGGAGTTACATGGATGTGCCACCACGACACCTGGCCTGTGGGTGCTCGGGACAAACTCAAGTCCTCACGCTCCAAAGGAGGCTATTCCAAGTGAACCATCTCCACAGCCCCTGTTTTGAAATAGTGACCGAATGACAGAAAATTTTTATATGATTCTCTACTACAGGTCCAAGATTTGGTTTTCAATCTCCATATGATCCTTTCTGACACTGTGAAAATGAAGGAGCATCAGGAGGACCCCGAAATGCTGATCGATCTCATGTACAGGTAGCATCGTGGGTTCTCTCACTGTTTGCGTGATGGGATTAGTACCGCCTGGGTAATACACAGAAATTACTAAAGTGGCTTTCTAAGATACATTAAAAGGTCAAATGAAACCTTACTGTTTATTTATGTGTTGTTGCCTACATGTATGTCTGTGCACCACATACATGTAGTGTCTAGTGTCTGCAGATGCTGAACTTTCTTGAGGCTACTTTTTCAAGTTTTCTGTCAGTGCTTTTAAACTGTTCAGTTTACACTGGAGAGATGGCTTAGCAGTTAAAAGCACTTGTGGCTCTTCCAGAGCGTCTGGCTCAGTTTCCGGAACCCATGTGGCAGCTCAGCCATCTACGACTGCAGTCCCACAGGTCCTGTCCCCTCTTCTGGTCTCTGTGAGCACCAAGCACATTGTGGGGTGTACAGACATATGTAATATCAAAACATCCATACACATAGAGTAAAAGTTTAAAAAAAAAAAACTGCAATTTGCTTGTGTGTTGTAGTCTTTATAGTACAAGGGATCGAAGGAAGAGCCTCAGATTACAGTGTGTTTATTCTTGTCAAAATAAATTTTTTAGAAATAATTTGGTATCCTAGATCTTGAACTTCTTAGAAAAGCCCTAAGCCCATATTTTAAATGCCCAAAGCAATCTTTTTTTAAAAAATAGCATGTAAATGTTTAACATACAAATTGTCATAATTTCAAATGTAGTTATGATTAAAGATAGTGTTACTAGGTACAGACTTTGAAAAACTTATAATTCCCATTTTATCTTTATAGACACAGCAGCAAAACAGGGAGTTTTCTTTTCATATGGCCCCCTTCTTCAGTTTTCCCATCATGAGACACAAATAAAACATTTATGCTCTTGAAATAAAGATGATGTGATGACACTACCTTGTATATTTTCTAATTTTTCTTATATATTATTTACTATATAAATTTATATGACATTACAAACTACATTTCTTATGTATTTTCTAATTTAAAAATGACAGTTTTCTTAGCAGCCAAGTGTTATGCAGCGTGTCTCTTTACTCCAACCCAAAATGATCGTGTCCATTTTAGGCACCACAGTGGCTATCCATACTTGATGACGTTTCCCAGACACTTAAACACCTCCTGTAGCAGGATGACACCATAGTAGGAAGTAGTCTAGGGAAAGTCTGAGCAGCTCTCTCAACTCCCACCCATTTGGGGAAGCTGATGGTCACTGAGACTCACTTCCCTCTGATTAGGATCGCTAAGGGCTACCAGACCTCTCCTGACCTGCGGCTGACCTGGCTGCAGAACATGGCCGGCAAACACTCTGAACGAAGCAACCATGCTGAGGCTGCTCAGTGCCTGGTCCACTCAGCAGCTCTTGTCGCCGAGTACCTGAGCATGCTGGAAGACCGGAAGTATCTTCCTGTGGGATGTGTGACGTTCCAGGTAGGGATCTGCTGCACGTATGTGAGATCAAGCTATGTCTGTTGGTTTTTACTTTAACCTGTTTATATGGAAAGAAAGCGAAGAAGAAGGCCGTGCTTGGCCAGGTGAATGAATGGTGCACTCCTGACGTCGCTCCTTTGTTCTGCATGCTGTCCTGAGAATGTGATCAGGGCCTTTCAGTACCAGGCATGCCCTCCACCTCCAGGCAACATCGCTAGCCCTGTTAAAGAGGGCATGATTTTTTTCTTTTTTTTATTAATTTATCCATATTATATCTCAGTTTTTATCCCCTGGTTTATCTCCTCCTGTTCCTCCTCCCTCCCTCTTTTACCCTGTTCCCATCCCCTAGGTCTGTGACAGAAGGGGACCTTCTCCCCTACCATATGGTCACAGCCTATCTCCATACGGAGGACATGAGTTTTAATTGGGAGTTGAAATTAAGGCTTCGATCCTAGGGCCTCTGGAAGAACAGCCAGTGTTCTTAAGTGCTGAGCCATCTTAATTTTTCTTCCCACAGATTTAAAGAGAGAGGGGGGGATGTGTGTGCGTGCGTGCGTATGTGCACACACATACATGTGTGTTCATGACATGCCATGGTACAGCTGTGGAGATCAGAAGTCAATTTTTTTCCACAACTTGTTACTGGGGGAAACTTATCTGGCAACAGTGGTATAACATTATTGTCATCTTAAAATAGCGAGTGTTTTTAGAGATTTCTTTCTTCCGTTGTGTATATATGCGTAGGGCCTGAGTCCAGGGTCTCACAGCTGAGCATGGGCTCGGCTACTTAAGCTCTACCCAGCTCCTCCTCTTTAACCTTAGCTAATAGCTAAATCTAGTTGTCAGCTACTTCCTCGTGTACATTTCTCACGCTGGCAAAGTAAGTCCTTGCCAATACTTTTTCAAAATTTTCCCTAGAATATCTCATCTAACGTATTAGAAGAATCTGCTGTCTCAGATGATGTCGTATCTCCAGATGAAGAAGGTATTTGCTCTGGAAAGTACTTCACTGAGTCTGGGCTCGTGGGGCTACTGGAACAAGCGGCTGCATCCTTCTCTATGGTAGGTGACTTTGTTCATCCTGTCCTACTTCCTGTCTCAAAAATGACATGTGTGCCACTGTCCTCCGCTTTGCCACCTTGCCTTTGAGAGCATTTGCTCCCGGTATCCTTAAGAACTGTCCTTCCAGGGACTGGAGAGATGACCCAGAGGTTAAGAGCACTGCCTGTTCTTCTGAAGGGTCTGAGTTCAATTCCTGGCAATTATATGGTGGCCGATAACCGATCTGGTGCCCTCTTCTAGCATGCAGGCACCTATGCAGGCAGAAGTGTGTGTGTGTGTGTGTGTGTGTGTGTGTGTGTGTGTGTGTGTGTGTGTGTGTGTCTTTAAGAAAAAATAAAAAAGAACTGTCCGGCTCCCATTCCTTGCATTTAGTGATCTGTGGCTTCCCCAGTATTTTCATTTGCTTGTTTGTGAACCAGGCTTAATCTGCAACAGTTATTTTCTTGATTTACAAAATATTTTCTGAAACCTTTAAATTAAAAAAGAAGGAACAAAATAAAACTTCTCTGAGCTTTGAAGTCCTGTCTGAGTAAATCAGCATGCTTTTACAGCGTTTCTGCAGGTGAATTGGAGACTCTTAGGCCCATATACTGAGCTGTGCTTGTGCAGTGCTCCTCCCTGGGTAGTTTGGGGAACTAGTTCTTGACGATCAGAGTGCGTCCCTCGTGCTGTCCTCCCCTCTTGTATAACACCAGTCCTTGCCCCGCCCATCAAGGGGAGCCCAGACAGAAGGAACATAGTCCTCCCTAACCTCAAGCTTCTTTGACAGATTGAGTTCCTGCTTCCGCTGAGTTTGGTGTCTAGTATCCCAGCACCAAGGTTCAGGAGAGCACAAGGTTCGTGAAGGATAAGGGCAAAGCTTGAAATGGTGTGCAGAGCTGCTCATGAAATGGTGTGCAGAGCTGCTCATGAAATGATGTGCAGAGCTGCTCATGAAATGGTGTGCAGAGCTGCTCATGAAATGATGTGCAGAGCTGCTCATGCCACCTGGGGCTAGGTACCTTCTCTAAGCACTGCCCCTGCCTGTCCTGCAGCCCATCGGTTAAGCACGGCCGAGTTCTGCCTGACCTCCAGACGTAGCAGCTTTATTATTTCAGGTGCAGTTATTCAATCTATATTAATGCCTCATTTTTCCTTTCTTTGAGACAGGGTCTCTCTGTGTAGCCTTGGCTGTCCTGGACTCACTTTGTAGACCAAGCTGGCCTGGAACTCACAGAGATCCGCCTGCCTCTGCCTCCCGAGTGTTGGGATCAAAGGCTGTGACACCACGCCCGGCTCACTTTTCTCAACTGCTAACCATATCTAATAACAGTGTGTACCTCGGTTTGGCATGGGAAGGGGTGGATGAGTTCACAGAGAGAGTGCTCTAGTCAGCGTTAGACGCTGGCATCGTTTCCCTCTTTAACATCGTTGCTCCTTAGAAACAATGTAGTTAAGTATAATGATTTTGAAGTTCTTAAAAATAAAAAATTTTCCAGTTGGGCATGGTGGCGCACGCCTTTAATTGTAGCACTCAGGGAGGCAGAGGCAGGTGGATCTCTTTAAGTTCAAGGCCAGCCTGGTCTACAAAATGAGTTCAGGACAGCCAAGGCTTTAAAAAAGAGTTTTTCCAGAATTCAGTCCTTTCAAAAATGTCCTATTTCTAAGTACAATGGCCATCTCATTCTTGCCACGGGTGTGGTGCAAGGTTTTTGTTTCGTTTTGTTTTGTAGTATGATATTTATAATAGAAATTGGCTGAAAACACTACATGCTAACAGACAGTATGATACACAAATAGGGTGAGAGTAGACAGGAAAGGGCAAAGGCCACAGGCCTACAGCAAGAGCCTTTCAATAATAGACTGCTGAGTGGTCTGGATCTGCTGCTTTGGCTGAGAGACTTCTTTGGTGGTAACAGAACAGGCGAGGACCGGCCTGGAGACCACACAGACCCATCCTACAGCCTGGTTGCGCACACTACATAGGGACGTTCTTGTTTACACACAGCAGTGGGAGGTGCAGGGTCATCTCCAAGGGCTCAGCGTCTGCTGCCATCACAGTGAACTCAGATGCCTCTGTTGCGTGTCTTGGTGGCTTCACTGGCTCCTTCCAGAAGCTGCTTGTGGTTACATGACTGCTGAACAGGGCCCAGCAGCTTCTTGGTGAGGTGGGCATCTTTGAGGGGATAGGCCTTCGGGTTCACATCACCCTCCATCGTGGACTCAGTTGCTGGCCTCGCTGTGATCCAAAGCACAGCCCACCTCAGACCTGTTTTGTCTTACTTTTCATTTATCTAAAAGAAAGTGGTATCTGACAGACATTATTTTTGTAGGCTGGCATGTACGAAGCAGTTAATGAGGTTTACAAAGTACTCATTCCTATTCATGAAGCCAACCGGGATGCAAAGAAGCTCTCCACAATCCACGGTAAACTCCAGGAAGCATTCAGCAAGATTGTACATCAGGTAATGCTTCCTCTCTGGTCGGGGGAGTGTCTAGAAACCTTAGCATTGCCTGTGCTCACATCTAACCAGACCCCAGGGGATGATCATTTCACTCGTGTTAAAAGACGGCTCATAACTAAACCCAGACTCATTTACAACAACAGAAATGAATGAATTAACCTGAAGTGGTTGTGACTATTAGAAACTCCCCAGATGACTTTTTTTTTCAAGTTTTTGAATTATTTAGTGATGTTTTAGAATTTTATTTTCTGTGTTATATTATAGACTATAATTATGAGTCTGATATTTACCTTAATACTAGTTCCTTTGCTGCCAAAAAGGTTTTATGTGTAAATTAACTTTTTGTTGAATGATGTAAAATTTTAATGAAATCCTAGTGCTTTCTACTGCTGTAGCTGTGTTTTGCTTTTCCTACTTTTGTACTGTTACCCATAGTATATTTCTAATATAAAAACAACAAATGAAACAAGTTCTTAATATAACTTATAGAGTGATTTCAGTACTTCACTGTGTAGGCCACATTTTCACCAAAATTATAATCAATTAAACTTTGTTGGAAAATGAAAGAGACTTTTAGTGATTGGTGCCTTCTGACTGAGTCACTGGCTCCATTGAAAGTCTCCTGTTGGGCCACCTCCTTCTCCTCTTACACATTTCTGCTCCCTTCGCACACATGCCGTCCACAAGGTGGTGGAGGGGTGACTGCCCACTCCGTCCCTCATGCAGCACTAAAACTGTCTCACTGTCTACCACCTTGACCACCATGGCCAAGCTGTCACAGATGAAGTGACAGACTCTGATGGTAAAGTAGGTTGTTCCTGTTATACCAAGACTCTATTTGTACTCTCCTAAAGTACTGAGGCTGCAGAAGATTGGTTAGTTTTCACAGTGGTAACAGGTATGTTTTTATAATCAATTATGCACATGCTATGAGAAACTTCACCCAGCTTGAGAGCTCTGTGATGCAAATTATACATATCCAGTCCAGGCCATTTAGAGAGACTAGTGGTTATCTATTTGACTGAGCTCCTAGCAGTTGGCAAAATTTCAGTGTATGTACTGCTTAACCTGGATATTTCAGAGGGATGAAGCTCCTGGTAGTTAGAGATCTGAGTTAGACACAGAAACAGAATAGGCAGCAGATTCTCTGTCCCTAAAATGTGTGCTTCCACTTAAAAAGTGCTTCTACTTTTAAAACTTAGCTTTCTGCATAATGGCACACGTCTTAGTCCCAGCACTCAGGGAAACAGAGACAGGTTTCCTGTGAGTTCAAAGCCAGCTAAATCTACAAAGTTAGTCCAGGACAGCCAAGACTACACAGAGAAACCCTGTCTCTGAAGAAAAAAACAAAACAATAACAACAAAAATATTTAGCTTTTGAAATGCAAATTTTTAGGTATTGAGTTTTGCACAAGTATGTTATAAAATTTTATTGGTCTTAAAAGAAACAATATGTGCTGTTTGAAATATTTTGTTATCCTCTGTGGAGAAGAATCTGTGGTATTATACCTTATAACTGAACTTCTTTTGGCTTCTTTGTTTTTTTGAACAGTTTTTGTTTTTGTTTTGTTTTTTTATGACTTGCCTTTTTTTTTTTTTCTTTTTTTTTTCTTTTTTTTTTTTTACTTTTTATTACACAGAGTACTGGCTGGGAGGTAGGTAATGTTTTAGTTAGTTAAAGACACTAATAGATGGATTTGACCAGATTTCTTATGCCAATGCTTTGCCCACATGTGCTAGCTGTGGGCACTCTGTTGCTGTCTGCTTATCAACTGAATTCATTAACCAAAGAAATTTTGTTCAAACACTGTAAGTTATTTGAAGAACTTTTTGACTTAGAGGTTCTAGGCAGTGCATGGAAACCCCTTTCACTAATGAGATTCTTTGGTAAATGAGCTACTGTGTTCTCACTCTAGTTTGTTTTTACCTGTTGACGCATTTCTTTCATCAACACTTATACACAAATTTCTTTTTTAACCATATTGTTTCACTCATTTACAGAGGTCGATTTATATATTATTGCTCAGAGGTACAAATAGAAAATGCTGTATTTTGTCTGGAGCCATCAGGTAGAGGACATGCCATTTCCTATGCCTTTGTGTAAGGTATGAAACTGAGCATCCTGTCCGTAAAGATGGGTGCCAACTATGAAGATAACTGAAATGTGGTCAGAAAATAGGCATGCTCGAATTGAGAGGTGGGGTTTAATTTGATGAGTTACTTTGCTCTGTATATAGCCCCCAACCCAGGAAAGAGATTTATTTTGATCACATAAGTTAGTTGGGGAAGCAAGATAAAGAAATTGAAAAGCCTTAACACTTAAAAATTTGACCTCGCCAGGTGGATCTCTGTGAGTTCAAGGCCAGCCAGGACTACAAAAAGAGTCCAAGGCAGCCAGGGCTCTGTTACACAGAGAAACTGTATCTCAAAAAAGTAACAAAACTAAATTTAACAAATGTACCTCATATTCTGATAGTGTTTATTAGTCTATAATGAAGACTGCATGTGCTTCCTTTTATGTCGTGGTTAAATTTGGAAATGCTAAATATAAATTATTAACTGAAATTGAATTTTTCATCTTTCTGTAAAGGAGACACTTCCATTAAAAAAAACAAAAACAAAAAAAAACCTCCCTAATAGTGAATAGGATCTATTTTGGGCTAAGTGTTTTGCTAAGATTTTTGGCTTTGCCTCTCTCACCTTGTAGTTACACTTACGTTGGCTGAAGAGACTCAGCTTCTCCACTTCATTTCTTTACAATCCTTATTTGGGGACCCAAATAGAAAAATTTAGAGACAGATGTTACTCCTGAAATAGCGCCTACCCCCTGCTTATCTTTACATGAGCCATCGCTTGTACGTCTTCCTTATTTTCCATATTAAATGTGCATGCCCTTATTAATACCTAAGATATAATTTCTTGTTTCTCTGGCATCATCTAGACATAGGCAGAGTCTAGCCACAGCTGTCTTTGAGGAATAAAGCTCCTGTATCATGAAATAGAATTAGCTGAAGCTAGACATAAAATTAAGAATGTATTAAAACCTCTGAGCAGTTTTTTACTAGTGTGCTTGATGCTAAATCGACCCCTGGACAATAGAGTTTCCGCTGGTATGACGTTAATGCCCTCCTCCCGTTGTGTCACTGCATGGTAAAGGCTGCACAGGCCTCGTCTCCTCGTTTGCATTCCTGTCTCTGCCTGTGCTGCATCCCCAGCTTCGCAGCATCTGAACTTGTTGCACGAGTGTTTTGTTTTTTGTTTTGGTTTTTTTTGTTTTGTTTTGTTTTTTGCTGTACTTGTTAAACTTAAGTGATGCTTGCATTTTAAAAAATATGTTTGCTACCATTTGCTGCTTAAATGTTTTGAAATTCCCCTAATTAAAATGCTTTCTGTTTTCTCTCTCTTGCCCCTGGTTGCTGACCTACTCCCTACTTTTACTATTGTCTATTGTGGTAAGTTCCTATCTTGTGAATATTTTCCTGTTTGACTCTGACAGCTTCAGTGATTTCATTTTCTCCAAATCTTGTTTCTTAGCTAATGTCTTAGTATTCTCATGGGACCCTCATTGAATCAATACCTAGTAAGGACAACTTATATATTGCATAAGGTTCCTTAAGTGTGCATTGTTCCTCATTTTACACTGTTCTTGATTCAGTAAAAATTATTTGACTTGGTAAAGCTTCTTGGAGGTAGGGGGTTGGGGTGCACAGGGAGACCACTCAACCAGGATATTTAGCTGTTTGCTGAAGTATTTACATGTCAGGTGACAGATTGTGAAACTCTCAAGAACCGGCCACTGTTGACTACCACGTTTTGCTCCTTAATATCTGGTTGCTGTTCACATTTATTTTCATTTTTCCCAGTGTTCACATTTTGGTTTTTTTATAAGGATGGAGCATAAAGATGCTTTTAAGTAGTTGAGTGGGAGAATGTGCTGTACAAGAGAAAATATGGTGCAAAGCCCTCACGGGTCTTTCCTTCAGGAACAAGAGATTGGCTTTACCAGTTGAGGGGGCACTGAGTGGGAAGAGCAGCACCTCCGAAAGAAATGCTCTGTGGAGTCGGAGCCTCCCTGTATAGACTGGTGGACTTAGCGAGACCATGCCGCACTGTTTCCTTTGCCTCCTCTGCTGACACTATGGTCAGCAAACTGTAGATGGCATGAACTGTGACATCCTTTCTGGGCATGGAGGTCCGTGATGATGAGAATTGAACTTGTGATAAGACACTGGGTAGGCTGTATCTGAGGAGTCTGTTAAGCCACCCCTTGATCTTTACACTGGATTATAAGGAAGATCTGCAGAGGCAGTTTTTGTAAAGGATGCTATGGTAACATAGAGGAAAACAAACAGCAATGGGGAGGTAATTCTGTAGTGGATTACTCAGCAGGCATAGTGGTTCATGTTTATAATCCCAGGACTCAGGAGGCTGAGGCAGGAAGATCAAGGGTTCAAGGCCGGTCTTAGCTAAGGAGTTCGAGGCTACCCTTGACTACATGAAACCCTGTTTTAAAGCAGGGGAGAAAAAAACAAAAAAGTTGAAATAAAGTTGAATTACTCAAATTCATAAGAGCTCTTAAGAAAAACATCACAGAGGTAAAGACAGCTCAGAGGTTGTTCTCATGTCCCAGTGTTTGTGCATGGACTGTGGAAAGGATGTAGCTGAACATCTTAGTTTGGGTGTCACACAAAAATGCCTCCATCACATAGTGCAGTGTGATCATAGGCAAGTTGTGGGTCCCCCCTCCCAGTCTGGAAGCTGATGATCAAAGTAGGGGTAGCAGTCACAGAATTCTGCTACATATTAATGTAACATGTGTAGGCGGAGCATGCTATTGCGTGCCAGTGATTTAAGCCCTCCGGACACCGAAGAAGATAACTGAGAGCTCAAGGCCAGTGGAGGCTACAAAAACTAAAAAAGAAAAGAAACTTAATATAATACACATAAAGGGTTTATAACATAGTAAATACTCAGTTGGAGATCACCTTTTATTGATGCTTTGTTTACGTCCTTGGCATTACCATCACTGTCGCTTTGAAGTCTGTTGGGTTTGTTATTGATGATGATATAATGGGGATCAGACCCATTGAACTCATGAGATCTCGGCAAGTGCGTTGCTGGGCTGCTGAGCTGTCTGCCAGCTCCTGCTGAAATCTTAGCACAAGATTTAAGACAAGAGGCCAGGCGCAGTAACACTCCTGTAACCCCACCTATCCCAGAGGAGCAGGCAAGAGGATTACATGTTCAAGGCCAATCTGGAAAACTGAGCAAGGTCTTGTCTGAAGGTCAAGAGCAGAAAGGAAATGGGGCTGAGATGCACTCATTGCTGGAGTGTCCCTAGAGCGTGAAGCCCTTGGACGGATCCCTGTGTGTCCCTTCCATGCCCCAAAGGCTAATAGCATGTTCTGTGCGTGATGTTCCCATGTAGACGTCATGGCCAGAAGACTCTAACCTAAGAGAAGGGAAAGTAGACGACCACTGTATGCAGTACTAATGTGCCTGTGTAGAAATCAGATAGTATAGTGGAAACAGCTGGGTGAGGGGAGAAGGCGCCACAGAAACGGTGTACCACCAGCCCAACAGGTTTCTTCCTTAGTAAAAAAGAAAGAAAGAAAGAAAGAAAACAAAAAAGAAAAAAACAAAACAAAACAAAGCTAGAACAGATGTAAAATGTGTTTGATGTGGGAGGTAGTTTTCCTTGTTGTACAGTTGCATCTTAACCTACAGAGTTAAGAAAGCCTTAAGTAAAACTGCATAGTGAGAATAAGCTATATATAGTGTGGGAGCGATGTGAAATTCAGAATGAATTCTGAGCAGTAAAAGAAGTAATGCTAAGTTATAGGAAAGTAATTGAAAACAAAAGTACATGTCAAACAAAAGAAACTTAAATTGGAGGAAATTTTTGCTGAAAGTAAAGCTATGTGATTGTGCCTTGAAAACTGGATATTATCCAGTGGGTGAGTGGTAGAGAACACACACACACACACACACACACACACACACACACACACACACACACACACACACACACACACAGAGAGAGACACACAGTCCAGGAACTCCGTGTAATCTCTCTGTATTTGTCTCCTGTATTTCAATTGATGTCCTCTGTTCCACACAAACCGTTCTCCACCCTGTTCCTCTTGCCTCGGAGCCTTTGCACCGGCTCTTCCTCTGTTGGAATATGTTTTCCCAGAATCTATATGAATAGCTTTGCACCTCTTTCCTCAGTTGTCACTTGCCCAATGAGACTTCTCTCTGTGTCCTTGGTGAGCTCATGTGTCATAGACCCTGACAAACCTTAGGCATTCAATACTTGAATGGATGGTTGGATGGTTTCCTTCACATACATTGTCTTTTATGACTAGATCTGCCCTTATTTTCCTCCTCAGTCTACTGGAATGTCTCTTCTTTTTTCCTCTGTTCACTTGGCTTTTTTTTTTTTCAAGGCAGGGTTTCTATGTATAGCTTTGCTTTCCTGGACTCAATTTGTAGACCAGACTGACCTCAAACTCAAAAAGATCTGCCTGCCTCTGCCTCCCTGAGTCCTGGTATTGCAGGTGTGTGCTACCACACCCAGCTGGCCTTTTTTTTTTTTTAAACGTTGAGCACTGTGGGTGGCTAGAACCTTAACTGTTATTTGGTTCCAACAAGATTAATCTTCTATTATTAATACTGCTAGTTACAGTATGTACTGCTTAAATTTTATTCTTTTGAGGAGCAAGTTGTATTTTTATTCTGTTAGTGAAGATGAATAATAGTTAACATAACAATACCAATATAAAAAGTATGTTAAAAGAGGTAGCTAAGTTATTCAGGTCCAAGGTCCAGGGCAGTGATGCCTTCACCATCAGATTACATCACAGTACTGTGTCTGTTTTGGGATCATACACATTATGTGGTGTCACTGGAAAGGCCCATAAAATGGAAGCAAGACAATAATTCTATAATACAAAGATTAAGAATTTGAAAGTTGGGGCTGGAGAGATGGCTCAGTGGTTAAGAGCACTTCCTGTTCTTCCAGAGGTCCTGAGTTCAATTTCCAGCAACCACATCATGGCTCACAACCATCTGTAATGTTATCTGATGCCCTTTTCAGCAGATAAAGCACTCATATACAATAAATAAAATAAATAAGTCTTTAAAAAAAAGAATTTGAAAGTTGGGTTGGACGTGGTGGTGCATGCCTTTGGTCCCAGCACTCAGTAGGCAGAGACAGGCAAGCGGATTGCTGTGAGGTTGCGGCCAGTCTGGTCTACAAAATGAGTTCAGGACAGCCAGGGCCACACAGAGAAACCCTGTATCCAAAACAACACAACAAAGAATTTGAAAGTTTAGCTAAGGGAAGCAAATTCTAATTACTATCTTTAAATAATATTAAAGATATAGAATAATATTTTAACCTGGAAGCCTCTTGAGCCATGGGAGCTAAGATAGAATGTTCTAGTATTTATGGATTTCAGGAGTGAAAATTATTGGTGTATGAGGCATAGTTGTCATCTTAGATCTTTTGCTTATGTTCCACGCAGTGCTTTCTTGTCCTGATTGTGTCAAGGTGTGCTATTGGCCTGTTGGTGGTCCTAACATAAGTTTCCGTGAAATTTATTTCATTTGCCCAGAGACTTCACTTAACTATAAGAATGACTTAATGGTTATGTTGCATTTTAAAGTTAGCTCCAAAGGTAATTTTCTTCTTATGGATGAGAATATGGGGCTATTGTACTTCCCTCACTTCCATATGATAAAACTGGTAAATTAAGGGTCAAAGGTTCTCTTTTTGCTTGATTACCTATAACATTTGCTGTTCACTTTTCAAAGCATACCATCTAGTCTTTTCTATATAACAAAAATAAATATAAAACAACAGGCTTAAGGAGAACTCAGAGGAACTTCATACTTTGCGGTTTATATATAAGTCACTGCAGAATCCTGCTGAATCCTGCTGAAACAGCTTTGGGTCTTTGTTGCATAGGAAATGAGCAGATGTTATACTCATTAAAAGACTTCGTTCTTGCCAAACTTGTGTGAGAATTAGGGTGACTTTCTGTCCTTTTTCTTGTTGTCAGTGTGTGGTTAATATTAGGCCTTGTCACAGTATTGTGTGTATCTGGGTGGTCATACTTATCACTAAAAAGACCAATAAGATGGAAACCAGATAGTAATTCTAATACAAAGATCAAGAATTTGGAAGTTTAGTGAATGCTTTTGGCGGTCTTTAAAATAAAAACTCAATCTCAAAATTGTATTATTACCTTGCACTCAGATTTTTTTCTTTCATTTTCATTTTTTTCTTTTTCATTTTTATTCTTCTACATACAAGTATTTTTATCAACAATGATACTAATTAAGGAATTTTTACATTTGTACTTCTGAAGGGTCTTGGCATTTTGCTGATTTTGTACTCTATACCAGATACTATCATTGGCTTTTGTTTCTATGGTCTCTTTTTAATATACTCAGAGACTATGAGAAGGATTGTGTTGACTTGAAAACATATTAGTAATGTGCTCTAATCAATTTCATATTAAGACCTTTTGGTTCAATGAGGAAAATAAGTTAATGTACAGCTCAACTGTATGGAATTAAAAACAAAGACCATATTGCTTCATTTGGTTAAAAAAAAACTAATGGGCATGATTCTTGTTACAAATAATGAAGAAAAAACATTTTCTTTATTATTACCCTTATTTGAAGAATAAACATAATTTTGAGCTAATTTTTGCTGTTTTAGAAATTTTACGATATAACAATTTAAGCATAATGTCAAAAAATTGCATTAAAATTTCTCATTTTCCTAACCCTAGGATGGTAAGCGGATGTTTGGCACCTATTTCCGTGTTGGTTTTTATGGGACCAAGTTCGGGGATTTGGATGAACAGGAGTTTGTTTACAAGGAGCCTGCAATAACCAAACTGGCAGAGATTTCTCACAGACTAGAGGTGAATGCTGTGGTGGCTCACAAATGCCATCTTACACTTCTGTAGTGGATAGACCTTCATATCAGCTTTAATTATTAGAGAAGCCATCAGCTGTACTTTTGAGGCTTTATTTTCACACATATTTTCTAAGCACCTTTATCCTTCAGAATTACTCCAGTTTCTCTAGCTTAAGAGAGAGACGGGCGATCAAGTAGCAGTGTGTGATGAGACTGGCGCCAGCAGCCCAGGAGACAGCTAACGCAAGCGCTGCCGCTGTGGCCTGACTGCCTGCTGAGGCATTGTGAGGGTTAAACGTGGAGTCACACCTGGCCATCGCCACTGAGTCCCGTCTTCAGAATTCCCTGCTTCTCACAGAGACGATTGTTTTATATTTAATTCTGTTAACACATCTTTCCAGTTGCTCTTCTGAGCCTTTCTTTTACTGCTCCGAGTATGGCTTATGACTCAGGAGCATTTGTGTCACCTAGGAGAATCTCAGATCCCACCCCAGACTTTCTAAGTCAAAGTCTACTTTTTGACAGGATCCCTGCGAGACCTGTGAACAGTCTGGGAAGCAGCGGTCTAGGCTTGCTTCTCTTCTCAGATGGTGTCCTAAAGTCTAACTGATGACTTTGCTGGGTATGGTTTTCATAAAGTGGCTCGAACCATGACTCTTTTCTTTTTATAAATTAGGTAAGTCTTGAGATATATCATGTGGGGATAGCTCCTAGCGATCCTCCTGCGTGGCTGCATTTAAAGGTCATCTCCTTTGCTGGTCTAGTTTTTCCTTCTCAAGAGCCATGACCATTGCCTAAACTACAGCTCTTAGGTCCCTTAAAAAAAAAAAACAACTGAGTTTTAATTTCTTTGGCTGTTACTTAATTGCATGGAAATGACATGGTTAGAACAAAACTTGCCAAATTCTGTGGTCTTGCTGAGGCGTCTCCCTCGGGCCTGCTCTGCCTTACCAGGAAATTCATGTAAAAGATTTCCTTCTCTTGATTCCAGGGATTTTATGGAGAAAGATTTGGAGAGGACGTGGTTGAAGTAATCAAGGATTCTAACCCTGTAGACAAGTGTAAATTAGATCCAAACAAGGTAGGTTGGCTGCGTTGTGATGCTGTGCAGCTTACGTCTCTGAAGGTCTGTCTCCACGTTGTTTTGCGTGACACGCACTAGGTGACAGATCATTAATACGGACCTTTCCCCTTTTCCAGGCATATATTCAGATCACTTACGTGGAGCCGTTCTTTGACACCTATGAGATGAAGGACAGAATCACTTATTTTGACAAAAACTATAATCTCCGTCGTTTCATGTACTGTACGCCCTTCACTTTAGACGGCCGTGCCCACGGGGAGCTGCAGGAGCAGTTCAAGCGGAAGACCATCCTGACGACCTCTCACGCCTTTCCTTACATTAAGACGAGGGTCAACGTCACTCACAAAGAAGAGGTAACTGCACGGCTGAGGGAAAAAGAACCCACGAACCAGTACACGTGGCTTTAGTGGAAGATGCGCCCTACCCTCTTACACACTAGGGTTTCACCATTGTTGCTCGTTCATTTTTGGCTGTCTTCCAAGTTGCTGATTCATCCTCAGCTTATGTTTTTTAAAACATTTATTGCTTTTTATTTTTATTAATTTAGGTATTAAGGTTTGGATTCTGTTACATGAAAGCTCGTAAAGTGTCCCCGTTTCTTCTGGCTTTCTTATGTAAAGCTTATTGGGTAGTTTTCTGGTGGTACACTGACCCGACTGCTACTGTTTTACTCAGATAATCTTAACACCAATTGAAGTTGCTATTGAAGACATGCAGAAAAAGACACAGGAGTTGGCATTTGCAACACATCAAGATCCAGCAGACCCCAAAATGCTTCAGATGGTTCTCCAGGGGTCTGTAGGCACAACTGTGAACCAGGTTGGTGCTTCTCACTGGGTGTGTGCAGTTGGAGTAATATTGTAATATTTGCAGAATGACAGAATAGTGCAAATCAAGTGAAAAGATTGTGTTTTGGATATCATGCTGTACAGAAGTATAAATGGAGATATATTGAGAAACAGATTATTCACAATCTTCATACCTGCCTTCCCCGCTGTCTGTGCCTATCTGTTATGCACTTAAGATATTCTTTGCTGGGACTCGAGATATGGCTCAGAGGTTAAGAGCACTGTCTGTTCTTCCACAGATCCTGAGTTCAATTTCCAGTAACTCAATGGTGCCTCACAGCCATCCATAATGAAATCTGATGCCGTTTTCTGGCATGCAGGCACACATGCGGGCAGAATAAATAATATAAATAAGTCCTTTTTTAAAAAAGACTGCTATCTTAAATTTAAAAAACAAATATTCTTTGCTAGATGGTTGAGACAAGCAGGTTCTCTGTGAGTTCAAGCCCATCCTGGTCAACACAGCAAATTCCAGGCCAGCCAAGACTATATAATGAAATCCTGTCTCATAAAACAACAAAAACAAAAAAAGTCTTTCATTTAAAAAGTATACATGATTCAAAAGACTGATTTCCAGAGATGTGATAAATGCATATGAACCTCTGGTCTCTTAGATTCTTTTTTTTTTTTTTAAGATTTATTTGTTTATTATGTATACAGCACTCTGCCTGTATACAGACCTGCAGGCCAGAAGAGGACACCAGATCGCATTATAGATGGTTCTGAGCCACCATGAATTGAACTCAGGACCTCTGGAAGAGCAGTCAGTGCTCTTAACCTCTGAGCCATCTCTCTAGCCCCGGGCTCTTAGATTCCTGATGATGTTTCCTTCTCCAGATCTTTTTCCCAATGAATTTTGTGGAATAATTAATGTAGAAGCATTTTGGAAAATGTAATAATAAAGCCAGGCATGGTGGCTCATGCCTGTAGTCCCAGCACTTGGGGAGTCAGTCTCTGAGTTCAAGGCCAGCCTGGACTATAAAGCAAGTCCACAACAGCCAAGGCTACACAGAGAATCCCTGTCTCAAAAAACCAAGACAAACCAAAAAAGTAATAGTATTTGCATATAAAATACCATTTTTTAATGGGATGTTGGAAGGCATTGTGTTGTCCCCTGCAGTTGATTTGCTGAGGTGGTCTCCCTCGTGATTTTAGGCATGGTCCCAGTCTTAAAGAGTACCTGCAGTTAAGAGCATCAAGAAAGGCCTTAGCCACGTTTTGCGTTGTATGACTTGACTACATTTGGATTAAAGAGCAATGCCAGCATAGAGCTAAAGTAGACTTTTGTGCCCATAACACTAAAGTGCTTGTTTTTCCCCTTCAAAATTCCCTTCAAAGACAAAAGACCTTGTTTAATTTATTGGATCAGGAATAACCTTTAAAATGTTGAAGGAAGTTGTTTTTGTAAAATCAAATGTAATAGCCAGTGGATTGGGAGATGCATTGAAACTTGTGCGGCCAGAATAATAAAAAACAAAAATACATTTAATAGCCTCAGTCCTCAGAGGCCTGTTCATTTCTTTGAAGGATGAACCAGTAGGAAATGAATCACTAAGTGTAGAAGGCAAGAATATAGGCCTGGCATTGGGAGTATCTGAAGCCCTAACAGACGTGAACGTATCCACTGTAGATGCGGCCCCGTCAGTGATGTGACTCTGGAAGATAAAAACCCTTCATTGTTCCCTTTTATCTCTCAGGGCCCTCTGGAGGTTGCCCAGGTCTTCCTGTCTGACATACCTGGTGACCCAAAGCTCTTCAGGCATCACAACAAGCTGCGCCTTTGCTTCAAGGACTTTACTAAAAGGTATTTGAGGCTTCTTGCAAAAAGAGCGTCAGACTAAGAGTAACCAAACCACAGTTTGAATAAACACCACAAGGAACTGGTGAAAGGAGAAAATGGGATCTGGTTCGCCGTGAGAGGCTATCTTCACTCTCTGCTCTTTACTACCATAGACTTGAAAGCTGTTGTTTATGCAAAAAAAAAAAAAAAATTAGTATTGTTCTTCACTGCCCAACACTAGTTTCCCCCCCTCAGGAAATTGTAAACTAACAAATGTTGAAGTCCCAGCCTTACCAGTGTATGTAACATATCCTTGTCCAGTCTTCACGATCCTCAGTTTCTGAACAAACAAAAGATAAGGTGACCCCCTCTCGTAGAGAGGGTTACAAATTAGTTAACTAATGCTCAGGTGTCTAGGGTCTCAACCGCACCCACATCCCGTGAGTTATTAGGAAGACTTACAGGATTCAACATGTATCTGTTCTGATTGCTGTGACTTACTGCACTGAAAAGATGCAAAGTAGGGTCAGCCAGGGGAAGCACACTTGGCCTGGAGCTCAGAGGGTCTTCTGCCACTGTGGGCACAGGCTGTGTGCATTCCTCCAGTAAACTCTAACAACGTGTGGAGCTCCTTGGGGATGGCATACTAAAACCCTAGGTCACAGAAGGAAGGCATCACCAACAGAATAGCTGGAACAGCAAGCCCCTCTCCAGGCCAGATTCCCAAGAGTCAGCATTGTAATGTCCTTCTAAAGGATATTAAATATAAGATGTTGGAACAATAGGGAAAACGGTCATTATCAACTCACTACTTATTCCTAATATTTATTTATTGACAGTATGATTACAAAAGGGAGAATGATTCATGCAGCTTGGCAGTGTCAGTAAAAATGCCACACACTTTATGTGGACCTTAAAGATTTAATTCTAGGTTTTAGATCTAAAAGGTAAAAGAATGTGCCCAAAAAAAAAAGTCAATTTCTGTATCTGTGTGGCAGTGGTCAGTAATCCAGTAATGCCAAAACCACAGATGCCACAGGGAAAAGAGCCTGAGAAACACCTGGGCAAGTAAAATAGGGGTCAGACTGAAAGAGCATCGTGGCCCTAGCTGTAGCTCAGTGGTAAAGCACTTGCCTAGCACACTCAAGGCCTGGATTCAGTCCCCACACTACCAAAACAGTTTCTAAAAGAGCCATGGAACCATTGAACAAATGACCAAGTGCCTGAGTACCAGTTCACAGCAACAAGGGTCTTCCTAATGTGGTCTGTCCTGTCAAATCATTTATCGAGTGTATTGGACATTGGGATCGATTTGGTTTGCTTTGCTTTGCTTATTTTGTTTGGTTGGTTGATTTGTTCTGTTCCGTTTGTTTTTTCAAGACAGTATTTTTCTGTGTAGCTCTGGCTGCCCTGGAACTTACTCTGTAGACCAGGCTGGCCTCGAACTCACAGAGATCCTCCTGCCTCTGCCTCCCCAGTGCTGAGATTAGAGGCGTGCGCCACTGTCAGCTGGACGTTGTGATTTATCATCAGTAAGTGTGGATGGTGCTGCACTGCTTAGGAAGATAGCACTTCTGTTCTTGTTGTATTAGCTTTACAAAACTCTTAGCTCCTTCCGCCTGAGCTTTAAAGACAGCCAAAATTAAAGCTTACAGAGCTTCCTCCAGGGTCTGGGCACACACTCAGACTGTAGCATTCGTGAAGTCCTACTAGGTTTGATCCCTAGGACTACATGAAATTGTTAGCCCATGCCTGTAGTCTCAGCCCCTGAGAGGTACAGTGGGAGTTCAGGGACATCCTTTATTCAGCAGAAACTAAACAAATGATCAGATATCTGAATTTTTGTGAGAGTTTTTTATTTAAATTTATTTTTAACTGATACATTGATATGTTTTGATTATATTCTATGCACTACAGTACCTATGAATACACTATATAATCAGAAGCAAATGTATCTCCTAAGACACTATTTCTTTTTTATAAAGTTTTATTTTTATTATGCATATGGTGCTTTGCCTGCATGTGTACCTACAGGCCAGAAGAGGGCACCAGATCTCAGTATAGATGGTTGTGAGTCACCACGTGACTGCTGGGAATTGAACTCAGGACTTTGGAAGAGCAGCCAGTGCTCTTAACCTCTAAGCCATCTCTCCAGCTCAAGAAACTATTTCTTAGTAGTGAAAATGTTCAAAATTCTTTGTTCTTCTAACTTTTGGAGTATACTTTGTAATACTGTTGTCTGTGGTGATCCTACTTTGTATACAAGATGTCTTATTGCAGTCTAATGTAGCTGAATGTGCCCTGTCCAGCCTCTCTGCCCATTGCTGACCCTTCTCCTGCATCTACCTGGTAGCCACCATTCCATTCCCAGCCTCTCTGAGAATCACATTTTTACATTACACATGTGCAGTACCTGGTCTTCCTGTGCCATCTTATTTCACTTTGCATAGTACCATTTTCTTATGTACTGTCGTGCCTAAGACTTGATTTTTAAGGCTAAAATGTATCCCATTATATATATGAACCATATGTGTATGTCTGTGTGCACACATGGGGAGACCAGATGTCGACATTGGGTCTCTTCCTTAATCATTTTCTATCGTATGTTTTGGAAGAGTCTCTCCCTGAGCACAGCAGAATGGCTGGCTAGTGAGCCCCATGGCTCCTGCCTCCACTCCACCCACCACCTCTGAGAGTAATATGTACATAAAACCCCACACTTGGCTCGTTTTGTTTTGTTTGTTTACCCGTGTGCTAGGGGATTTGGCTGGGTTGACATGCTTGGACAGAGAACACTTTACCAACTAAGCCACCTCCCCCACCACCACCCCCAAATGAACCATCTTTAGTTTTAAATTTGTCCTTTGACTGTTTTATACATTTATGTAATGCATTCTAAATTCTCCCACCCTCCACCTTCCCCCACCCACCCCTGTTGACCCCATTCATCATTTGATAGATGGCGTAGGTTGTTCCCACTTCTTGGCTATTGTGAGTCATGCTGCAGTGAGCAGGGTGAGGGTGGGATGTAACAGGCTGATTTTGTTACCTTTGCGTGTGTAGCTGGCCGTGCCACCTGGGGGTGCTCTTGGTTTTGTTTTTAAGCTTTTATGTGTTTTGCTTGTATGTGTGCATGTGCATCCTGTGTGTCCCCTGCAGAGGCCAGAAAAAAAAGGAGTTAAGTACACTGGAGTTATAGATGCTACGAGCCATTGTGTGTGCTAAGAGCCAAACCAGGGCCCTTCAAGAGCAGCAAGTGCTCTCACCTGCTGAGCCTATTCTCCAGCCCCCATTTCTCATGCTGTCAGGGGTGTACTGACAGGCAGCATTCAGGGGCACCTTCTCTCCACGCTCTCAGCATCACATGTATTGGGTGTCTCTTTTGACAATAGCCATTCTTACTGGGAAGAGGTAGTCTTTATTTGCATTTTTCTAATGATTAGTGTTGCTGAACTTTCTGTGTATTGTCCATATCTTGTTGCATTGTTGGATGTTTACATCTGAGTTCTTTATGTGCCCTAGATACTAACTCTAGGTCACATGTATTTTTGCCCATGTGTAGGTTGTTCTTTCACTCGGTTGGTTATTTCCTGAAGCTGGTATTAGAAGTGCTTTAGTTTGATGCTTCCTATAATGTAGCCTCATGGGATTGGTTGTGGGAAGCCAATTCCTAACATGTGAGCACATGACCTGTGCCACTTACTGGCAGACACACATATTTCAGACTTATAGAACTCATAGGTTCCAACAGTAATTTCACTAATTGGGAGGTTTATTACAACAAAATAACTCCTACTGTCTTTGGACCAGGTGATCATGGGACAATACAGGTCTCTTAGAGTCACTGACATTTAGTAATAGACAATCATAATTTTCTGCTTGCTGTTTCAGGATATTTTATCACAACTGCAACTGTAAACAGTTGCCTTTTGGATATACTTACTTTTTTTCTCTCTCTCTTTTTCTTGGTGCTTGGTATAAAAGGCAGAGTCTCACACAAAGAAGGCCAAACAGACTCCTCAGAGGAATGAACACTTAGAGTCAGTAGGTCTCCTCAAGGGTTACTGTCAGGACAGAGGAATTCTTTCCAATTATAAAAAATGCCCAAAAGTTTTTGACTGTGTTATGATATAAACCTTACAGAGAAAGTTACATAGCTGTTGGGGTACCAGATGCCTATAAAAGCCCTAGCAATTGGAGGCTGAGACAGGAGAATTGCTGTTGAGTTTAAGGTCAGCCTGGGCTATTCAGTGAGATCCAGCCCACCTGGGCCTCAGAGTGAACCCTTGTTTCAAAGAAAAAATAAGACAGGAGAGTAGGAGGGAAGAAAGAATTAGAGTTAATACTCCACTTTTGTTTTTCTCCATTAGTGGTGTTTTTCTACACGCACACACACACACATGCACACAACCATAGTTCAGTTTGCATATAATCTTAATTTTTTTTCAGTTAAATTAGAACCATTATGTAAATGGTAATACTATTTCATCAATTTAACTTTGATATTCTGTCTTCCTGTTTGAATTTAAATGTGGTGTAATTTATTCCACAGTGAGTCTTTTCTTTTGTTTAATTAAAATTTCCATCATGAAATTACTGAACCAAAGTACATAAGCACTTTTATTGTCTCTTAATATAGTGTACACCCCAGAACATCTCAGTATTAATAATAGCAGGAGTGCAGATGCTCTAGTGTCAGTCCCACACTTTGTTACATAACTCATATAAATAGGGCAATTTCTGCTGATCAATTTTGCATAACACTTCAGTTGGTTTTTAATTACTAAAAGTACTTTCTGTGTATTTTAGTGTGATGTTTTGTCTTTCAAAATGTACCTTCATTTAACCTTGTTTAAAATAATCCATTTCTATAATGTCATCCTCTTTCCCTTCCAGAAGTAGGCAGTGTCCTGAATGTTCCCGCTTTTTTTTTGTCTTCTCAACTTTATCAGAAACCACTGAGTCTCTGTGTGCTGCACTGTTTTACATTCCTTAGCTTATATAAAGGAAGTGTGTGGCTGGTTTGTGTCAGCTGTGGTCCTCAGCATTTAATGTCTGTAACTGTTGCTTGAGCTACTTTCTGTGTGTTCCATTGTGTGATTATAAGTGCTTCCTTTCTCTAGCTGGTATATTTTGGATGTATTTGGAGATTCTTGGCTGTGTGTTCCTATTGCAAAGCACATACAAAGCATGTACCTAGAAGGATGTCTGAATGAAACGCCACACGTACAGCAGATGTGCACTTGAGTATAGTGCCGTGGCTTCCTATGCTCATCAGCACCTAGATGTTAGCACATTCTCCAAAATATGTGAACTCATATTTTGAGTGTAGTCTACTCAGATTGCTTACTCTTCAATATTAACACTTTTTAAAGTTACTTTTGTGTGTTTATGTGTGTGTGTACATGCTCATGCAAATGCTCTGAGCCTGCTTGTGGAGACCAGAAGACAAACTTCGGGAGTCAGTTCTCTTTCTGTCGTGTGGGTCTCTGGGATCAGATTGTCAAGCTTGGTGGCTTTTTCTAATATAATCATTTAAAGCTATGCATTTCTCTAAGCATCACTTGAGCAGCATCCACAAGCAAGGAGCTATTCAGACAGACACAGTAGATATGGCTCTGAGACAGCCATGTAAGCCTCAGACTAGCTGTTCTGCTTCAGTCTCAGCCACTGGGATTATAGATGTGCGCCACCACTCCAGGGTCTCTCTGTGTAGCCTCAACTGTCGTGGACTCGCTTTGTAGACCAGGCTGGCTCACAGAGATCCTCCTGCCTCTGCCTCCCGAGTGCTGGGATCAAAGGCGTGCGCCACCACCGCCTGGCTTTTGTAGTACTTTTAAAAAACATCTTTTTCTTAACTATTTGAGTAAATTGGATAATGATCAAGATCTATTCACTAAACCAAGCTTTTTAGTTCAACATGGGGTGGAGGAGGTGATCCAGATCCTAAAGAGTTTCTGATCTAGAAATGGGGGTGGGGGGGTGGGGGGGTGGGGGGCAAGCTTCAGAGTCAGCGTGGACAGCTCAGGAGCAATTCATTGGTAGGACCCTTGCCCGGAGTTTAATCCCCCAGCACTGCGAAAGACAAATAGCGGCACACACTTACAGTACTCAGGAAGCTGAGGCAGAAGAATCACAAGTTCTAGGCCAGCTTTGGCTATGAATTAAAATGTTTTCAATTTAATGAGTTCAGGAAGTGTTTATCAGATTGCATCACAGACAAGAAGCAGAGAGGACAGCCGGCCAGGGACCAGTACTGAGCAATTCTGTGTCCAGGCCACTCTCCTAATAACCCATTTACCTTATGACCCATCCACCTCTCGGTGCCATGAGCTGAGGACACATGAAGTCTATGGGGACATGTTATACCTAAACCATAACAGCGCCTTAAACCTAAAGCAAGGACATCAAGTCTATAGGGACATGTTCTTAAACCTTAAGCAAGAGAATCTTTTGCCATCAACTGGAGCAGAAAATGGCCGGGGTGGGGGGCAGGGCTAAGACTATAAATTTCCAGACAGGGGAGAGGTCTAATCATGTATTTTCTTACCCCGTAGGTGTGAGGATGCCTTAAGAAAAAATAAGAGCTTAATTGGGGCAGATCAAAAAGAGTATCAAAGAGAACTGGAGAGAAACTACCATCGCCTTAAAGAGGCTCTGCAGCCACTGATAAACAGAAAGATCCCTCAGCTCTACAAGGCTGTGTTGCCTGTCACTTGCCACAGGTGAGCCTAGTGCTTCCTCCTCAGAGCGTTTTAGGAAAAGAAAACTTGATTAATTTTAATAGTTTTACAGCCTTTTATATAAAAATTCTGGTTTGTGTCCTCAGAAACCTAAGAAGATCCAACTGGTATATAAGCCTTTGCCACTCCCCACTAATGAGTCTGAAAGTTAGCCTTCCCTGTGGAGGGCACACTAGCTGGGACAGTGCTCCTCAGTCGCCCTTCCCTGTGGAGGACACGCTAGCTGGGACAGTGCTCCTCAGTCGCCCTTCCCTATGGAGGACACACTAGCTGGGACAGTGCTCCTCAGTCGCCCTTCCCTGTGGAGGACACGCTAGCTGGGACAGTGCTCCTCAGTCGCCCTTCCCTGTGGAGGACACGCTAGCTGGGACAGTGCTCCTCAGTCGCCCTTCCCTGTGGAGGACACACTAGCTGGGACAGTGCTCCTCAGTCACCCTTCCCTGTGGAGGACACGCTAGCTGGGACAGTGCTCCTCAGTCACCCTTCCCTGTGGAGGACACGCTAGCTGGGACAGTGCTCCTCAGTCACCCTTCCCTGTGGAGGACACACTAGCTGGGACAGTGCTCCTCATGCGCCCTTCCCTATGGAGGACACACTAGCTGGGACAGTGCTCCTCAGTCGCCCTTCCCTATGGAGGACACACTAGCTGGGACAGTGCTCCTCAGTTGCCCTTCCCTATGGAGGACACACTAGCTGGGACAGTGCTCCTCAGTCGCCCTTCCCTATGGAGGACACACTAGCTGGGACAGTGCTCCTCAGTCGCCCTTCCCTGTGGAGGACACGCTAGCTGGGACAGTGCTCCTCAGTCGCCCTTCCCTGTGGAGGACACGCTAGCTGGGACAGTGCTCCTAAGTCGCCCTTCCCTGTGGAGGGCACGCTAGCTGGGACAGTGCTCCTAAGTCGCCCTTCCCTATGGAGGACACACTAGCTGGGACAGTGCTCCTCAGTCGCCCTTCCCTGTGGAGGGCACACTAGCTGGGACAGTGCTCCTCAGTCACCCTTCCCTGTGGAGGACACGCTAGCTGGGACAGTGCTCCTAAGTCGCCCTTCCCTGTGGAGGGCACACTAGCTGGGACAGTGCTCCTAAGTCGGCCTTCAGAAGCCTCTCTAGACATTTAAAGTCCTGGCCCAACTTCTATCATGTTTGTGAGAGAATTCGAGACGTTTCTCTGTGTAGCCCTTGCTGTCCCAGAACTCAGTCCTCGAACTCACTGAGTCCACCTGCCTCTGCCTCCAAGTGCTGCAATTAAAGGCGTGCGCCACCACAGCTACGTCTTTAGTATGTAGGAGAATTGACCTGAGCTTCTGATCCTCCTGTCTGTACCTCCAGGGTGTTTTGGTTACAAGGATACCAGACACAAATTATGTGGTGCTGGGAGGCTAACCAGGATGCATGTTAGACAAGTATTCAATAACTGAGTTATATCCCAGTGTGTGTGTGTGTGTGCGTGTGTGTGTAAATGGGATTATGTGCACCATGTGCGAGAAGATGCCCTAGGAAGCTAGAGGGCATCTAATTGTCGGAAACTGGAGTTACACAAGGCTGTGAGCCACCTGATGTGGGTGTTGGGAACCCAACCTGGGTCTCTCTACAAGGGTAGTAAGCACTAACCAACCACAAAGCCATCTCTCCAGCTTAAGAAATCCCTTCCCTTGATGAATAGTATCAGCTTTCAAATCCTTCCCCTGGTCAAGTCTCTGAAATGCAATGCTAAGTGCCATTCTCTTTGCAACTGCTCCCACCTTAACTTTAACATCAGGAAGCAGAAGGAACCAATTCATGAGGAAGAAAAACCTATAGAAACATTGATGATAAAATTCTCAAGTCTTCAGATTTTAGGAGATAAAAATTTCCTAGGATTTTAATTGTCAAAATGTGATCTGAGACCTTGACCATCTTCCTACGCTCATATAGGTAGGATGGACTTTTCCAGAGACTGGGTAGGATGTGCTGTTGTAAATGAGTGGCTGTAGAAGCAGGTTGGGAAATGTATGCCTTCTATTACGCTACACATTACAGATGAGGGCTACTCTGGTAGGATGCTGTTTTGGCCCTGGCTGGCCTCAAATTGAGATCCACCTATCTGTCTCCTGAGTGCTAGGAATAAAGGCGTGAGCCACAGCGCCTGGCCCTTGCAACTTATTTTTAATAAAACATAAGTTACTTGGTAAAATAACTTAAAATTTCCATTTTAATTTTGAATATGGCAAATACCAATATATAAACCCACATAAAGGATTCTGTATTTTGGGGAACCACTTGTTTGATTCCAAATTTATGAATAAGAAACACTTTTTTTTTACCATAGTAACCTTGAATACTCCAAAAATCTCTCCCATGGCACCTTAAGGACAAATAATCAACAGCTTTGGCAAAGTGGCTGCTATCACATACCTCTAATCTGTAGAGAAATCTGAAACCAGGATATGGCAGAGTATGTAAGATAAGCATCTAACATTAAGATCTCTCTGGCAGGAAAAATAAAAGGCAAAACAAAAGAATTTTAAAGATTGGGGGTGGTGGGCGGGCCAACAACCAAACGACTGTGGTACATTTTAAAAACTATTCTTAAGTATATCCTCTTGTTTTCCTCAGAGATTCCTTCAGCCGAATGAGCCTTCGAAAAATGGAACTTTAGAATATACACTTGTTCTATTCACTTGAAAAGAGCCATGTTCTCAGCACTGAGGGTGAGAGGTCTTCTATTGAAAAGTAGGCCTGGGATGTCACTCTGGAAGCAATAGCATTGATTTACCTACTGAAGAATGTGCTGCCAGATGCAGGCTATTGCCCACAAGGCTTGTGGCTGTGGTGTCTGACCTTCTGGTACACGCTGTCATCTTTTTAAAAAAAAGTTTTAATGATTCAAAGGTACAGTACACATTTACAATTATTTATACCATAGCTAATGTTAAATTTATTTACTTTAAGTTCTTATTTTTTAATTTATATTACCATTTATAGTCATTCATTTTGGAAATGTAGTAATGCTTATTTTAAAGGTACTATTAAATATGTGAATGTTTACACTAATTTTAATGAGTGGGATTTTTTTCTCTCTATTACAATGGGAAAAAAATGAATTGTTCAAAAACTGGTTCTAAACTGGTACCAAAATACCTCAGATTAACTAATGGTGGCAGATATCCCCCGACCCCTGCCATTTAAAAAAAAAAAAAGGACTTAATAAAACATTCCTAGGGCCAGGCTTGGTGGCACTTGCCTTTAATCCCAGCACTCAGAGGAAGACGCAGAGGCAGGTAGATCACTGTGAGATCAGGACCAACCTGGTCTACAAAGCAAATCCAGGACAGCCAGGGCTACACAGAGAAACCCTATCTTGAAAACCACAAAAAAAGAAAATCTTTATACCAAAATACCAAAATGCTAGTGACATGCTAATTTGACAGCAATTTGATCTTTATGGGTGATTTTGTTAGTATCAACTTCATGAATCAATGTATCAAATGTTTATTGGTTGAACCATTAACTAGAAATCTGCTTTAAGGCTATTTGATATCACTGAAGGCAACACCAACCTGAGATTTCACTGATTTTAATCTACCAATTAAATAAAAAGACTTGTAGTTTTACAAAACGCAGAAGTTAATTGCTACTACCAAAATAATTGTTAATTTCACTATCGAAAATGTACACAAAAAAACTTAACACTTTACACTCGTAGCACAATTCTCCCACCGAATAATCATGTTTTCTTAAATGTTGCAGATTTTTTTGTGCTTTGGCTTACAGAACAGCAACAATGACAATACTGCTGACCACTCATGAGTCACTTGAAATGACACCCCTTCCCCGTTTGATGGCAGTGAGGTGGGAAAGGAAGTTACCAGGGGAGAACACACTGAGACAGCGCACCTTAGTATTAGACACTTCTCAATTGTTACTTGAATTGTTTCCCATCTCAGTGATGGTGTGAAGGGCTTTACCATTTATGTCTCTGTGATTGGGTTATGAAATACCAGTTATTTTCTCATGAATTGGAATGGAGACTTCCTGCTCCGTTTTGTTATACTTCCTGAGGGTTTTTTGTTGTTGTTGCTCTGTATTTTAAACTCAGGAATCTCTACTGCTCTAATTGATAGCACAAGGTAGTTATTTTTTAAAGTTATACCAATGATTCTAAACTAAAGGGAAGGCAAGGAGAGTCATCACACCATCTGTGAGAAAATGTTAGTGGAATAAGCAACCTTTCCTATTGGAATAGAATGTTATTCCAGTAGCCTCTGTGTATTTACTCATTTGAGTGTGCCTTTACAAGCCCTAAAGCAAGTGACTTAAGTAAGACAGCTCTGAAAGATTTTCACCTCTGCCCCACTGTCAGAAGTTGAGAGTTAACAGTAAATTATGCACGGCTATTCTGTCTTGTATGTACACATTTGTCTTTAAGGTAACTCCACGTTGGAATGCATCTTTAAAAAAATCACATTTATATACATGGTTGTTAAACAGTTTAAATTTTATTGACCTCCCAGTTTTTTTAAAAAAGTTAAAGGTCGCACCTCTAAACTGATGTGCTATATACAGACCATGCTGAGTATGAAGAGACGCAAACTAGCCAAGAAGACTGACTAGTCTCTTCATACGTCCATATAAAACTCTTGCCAACATAGAGGGGACTACCACGTTTTCTGAGACACTTCCAAGTTTTTCAAGGCACAAAATATATACCGTCATGAATATACACATTCTAGACTTTGTGCCTCTGACACAACCCAAAGGTTTGGCTTCACGACTATTATAAAACTAAGTACACTGAATGAGATTCTGTTTCTTGGGTGAAAAAGCCAGACCTATGAACATCAAGTTAGGTAATTGCTCCAAAATATGGAGAATACGAATACAAGCACTTTATTTTAAAAAGCAAACACAAAAGTTCATGTAGTTCCAAAAGTGTTAACTGCTTCAAGCTTCCATTTTGGATCATTTAGTACCTATACACATTTGTTCCCAGAAGCTTATTTATCACTAGTCTCTACTAAGGAAAATGATTCTAAAAATTAACATGGTTTTCAGTATTCAAATTTTCACTATTTATATAAAAGCCTAGAGAGACCAATATCCATTAGCTTCAAAAGATAAACTAAAGACTCTTAGATGTAATCAACTTTACCAATGTCTGTCCAGGTCTGTTTAATATATACAAGGAAAATATGCTCACTATAATTTCTTATAAAATAGCAAATAGGGAGTAGATGTAGGAGATGTAGAAGGGGAAAGAGAATTCAGAAAGTCTTTCTCTTCTGTAACTTTGACTTCAGAATCATCAAAAAGCAACCACTTTCCCTCGTACTCCTTTAAGCTTTGCACTACATAGGAAATTTTGTTCTCAAATCCATTCATGTTAATGCCTGTCTGGTCACTGGATTCCTTGTTCCTGTCAGATTCGTGGGTCCCATTAGTATCATTCATTTCAGAATTTCTATTTTCAGTGAATGCTGTCCCGACAACCTTATCAGGGTTAGATGCTTTGTTGTACAGCTCATAATCTGCTTTGCTCTTTTGTCCTCCAAGAAGTCCAACAGCTTCTACATTTTTTTTGTTCAAAACTTTACTTGGCTGGGCATTTCCACCAACTCTAATTGACACTTCATCATCATAATGTCCAGCCGTCCCTCTTGCTTCCTCCTCGTTCAGTGGCTCCAGCTTACCTACTTCACTCATCTGGTCAACCACAAAATTCCCCTTATCTAGCTCTAGACTGTTCAGGTCAGTGACTTTAACAGATGCAGTGTAGTGCCCACTACTGATTGTGATGCCACTGTGCATCACCACAGCAAACAGCCCATAGCTGTCCGTGGTCGGCTTTGTGCTCCATTCTTCTAGTGACAGTTTAAGAGGTGTCAATAAAGGAGTGTTGATCTTGGAAAGTCCACCACCATAACAGTCAAACCTTTGGAAAGAAAAAAAGGTTTCCTGTCATTCTGTTTTGAATGTAAAATTTTACACACAATGTGAAACCAAATAATAAGTCCTTGATGTTTAGTTATGAGCAAAAGCAGAGTAAGACTTCAACTTAGAAAAAAAAATATGTACACAAAAATATTAAAACAGACCCTCAGTAAAATGGTGCACACCTTTAGCCCTGGCACCTGGGAAGGAGCAGGTGGAGTTCATGGCCAACACTGCAAACTCCAGGCCAGCCAAGGCTACAGGGAAAGACCCTCTTGTTTGTTTTGCTTTTCCAAGCCAAGGTTTCTCTGTGTCACCGTGGCTGTCCTAGACTCACTTTGTAGACCAGTGTGGCCTCAAACTCAAGAGATCTGCCTGCCTCTGCCTCTGCAGTGCTGGGATTAAAGGCATGTACCACCAAACCTGGCACAAGAGACCCTCCTTTTTAAAAATAAAACTAGCTGATGTTTGGGTGTTTCTGTGGGAAGTATATTTTCTTAATTCTTTTATTAGATTGTCCAAATAATATATTAAAATGACTTAAAAAAAAAAAAGACCATCACTCTGACAACATGTGAGGACTATGAGAAGTTATCCTTGTTAACACATCAATAAATGTAGAAACCATGAAGTTTACGATAGCATGTCAGAAAAGACAAGAGTATCCAAAACATTTTTGTACTTATTTTAATAGCTTTTGGACAAATTCTCAACTATAAAATTTCCCAAAGTTTTCACAGAAATTTCCTAACTTTCCTTAAAACTGAAAATTTGCTTTTCTACACACACACCCTCAAAAAAAAAAAAAAGTTGAGTCAAGCATAGTGGCTCACACCTACAATCCTAGCTTGAGTCTGACACAGGAAGACAGCTGTAGATTGAGACCAGCTGTGGCTACAACACTGAAATCCATTCTCATAGAAGGAAGTGGGGAACAGATTTTTTTTTAAAAGAAAGAATATTAAAGATTTCTCAGTGTGATGGTTGGAGGCCTTTAATCCCACTCAGGAGGCAGAGGCAGGTGGATCTCTGATTTCAAGGCCACCCTAACCTACAGAGCAAATTCTGGGACAGTCAGGGCTACCCAGAGAAACTCTGTCTAGGAAAAAAAATGTTTTTTCTCCATTCCAGTCAGTTCCGCTGAAGCAGAATTCTACTACTACCTACAGAATGAATATGAAGACATCTGAGAATTGGTGGTGACAGAGATCAAATGCAGGGCCTCATCTCTGCTAAAGCACACTATCTGAGCTGTATCACTGCCCCAAAAAAGCGTATTTATGTATTTATGCACAAAGAACCCGCTTATTAAGAGCAGAGAGTCCATTCTCACCAATGGCTTCACTTTGCACAGCACTGTACACAAAGCTCCTGTCTCCCTCAGTTTATTCACAATACTCACTCCAAGCCACTAGCAGCAAAGCACTTCAGATGAATAGTGATAACTTCAGGCATTTTATCAAACAAGAGACTGCGCTCTGCTTCGGTATAGTGATGGCAATTTTCACAGAAATATTTATCTTCTCCTACAATTCTCTCCACTGAAGCAAATTGTGAAATTGCCCATCTCAAGGTCTTCATTTCTGTTTTTGGCTCTGGAGAAACTGTAAAACAGAATTGTTCACTCAAAACTTAAAGTTTCATATATGATATTATCGTTCAGTTCCAATAACCCATCCCCAACATCTAAGGAGATTTTTTATTTCAGTCATCCTGAAAGTATACAAACATGTCTTTTAAATATTTAGTATTAGCCAAAGTAAATTTACACATTTACACATGCATGCTAGGAACACTGAAAGCCACATAAGCCCAGTCTCAAGTCAGTTGCCAGTATCTGACAGGCAACACCAGTCTCATGATCCCTCAGGACATCTCTATACTTTCTATGATTTACATTAAACACAACAATAGCTCAAGTACTAACAGCAAAAAAGACTTAAGTTAGTAAAATATTAAGGTCTCACGTGTTAAGTGTTTCATTCTTCCATTACAATTTCATAAATGGAACTAACAAGATGCTGAGAGAACAGGAAGGCTACATACTGTATACCAAGGACACTAACTCTCCCATGGTCCACACGGGCTCTCATCTTACTTTCAGAGCTTTCCTCGACCTTGGAAAGCTCGTCTTCTTGTACTGGGACACTAATATCCTGAAAGTCTTCTCTTCTTTCTGTTAAGCTTTCACATTCCAAACAGCGAGTCCTCAATACTAGCTGACCTTGAAATAATTTCTCTACTAGTTCAAAACCAATTTGCTCCACACCTAAAATGAAAACAGATTTGTTTTTCAGTATAGCTCAGTTTATCAGTTTCCCACTGAAAAAGTATTATCACAAAGACCCAGTTTCACATCTTATCAAGCAGTGCCTTAGTTCACGAAATGTAAAGGTCCTACCAAAAAAATTTCAAATATGAGTTACTGCCTTTAGGATAAAATCAGCTGTGTCTTTAACTTGCTTCCCAGGGACATGTCTTTATAGAACTGCCCCAGAGAACAAAGAACTTTTGGCACATTAAACACATTAACTATAGATTTTTCCCTAAGATGCAAAACCAAGCAAGGCAGTTATATCTCAGCTCTAACAGTCACTCAACTCTGTTTCCCCTTTAAGTGTATGTCATACTGCACAGATAAAAGGGGGAGTTTTCCCATTAAAAATATACTGAACTTCCTTACCTTAAAAACCACCAAGCAAGCCGGGTATGGTGGCGCACGCCTTTAATTCCAGCACTCTGGAGGCAGAGGCAGACGCATCTCTGTGAGTTCCAGGCCAGCCTGGTCTACAAAGTGAGTCCAGGACAGCCAGGGTAACACAAAGAAACCCTGTCTCGAAAAAACAAAACAAACCCACCAAGCACAATTACCCTAACATTAACAATAATAAATAATGCATGTTCACACATTCAAGTACAGTGTTTTAAATACTACAGTTGACATTCACTGGTTAAATTAACTTCTCAAAACAAAAGCGTAAATACTGTATATTTCTGCAGCTACTAATGTCCGCACTTGTCAATCTAATAACTACACTGACCTTTGTTTATGGACTTGGCTTCACTACCGTCCACAGGTGTAACGCTACTTCCCGGAGCCTGGAGCACACCACCAGCCGGGTAACTGCGCGCGTGCTTCCCCAGGTCCACCTCAAGGTCACGCCCACTTTCTTGAGGCAGTCCTTTGAGTCGCTGACTTGTTATTTTCCCCAGACTACAGAACTTGGAAAGAATGCTGGGTTGCTTACTTGTAGGCTTTAACCAGTTTATCTTAACTTTTGATTTCTTTTGTGAGGGTCTTGCACTCTCATTTTCAGAGACACACGTGGGGATGACTTTAGGAGAAATCTCTAATGTGTCACTAGTAGCTTTTCTTTTTGATCTGGTTTGTCTCTGGGTTTCTCCCGATGGTTGGGATTCCTTGGACATTTTAACTTTCTTCTTCATGTTACCCGATTCACCGTCACTTTTTCTTTTCCAGTTTCCTTTGGGGAACTTTTCTTTACCGTCCTCCAAACTCCTCACACTGTCACTCTCTGTGCTGTTAATTCCACTCATTTCCTCTTTCTGATGAGATTTTTCTTCTACTTTAGTAGGTAATTCAGCCAAGTCTTTTACTTCTTCTTTTCTTAGGTGTTGGCATGTTTCTTGAATATTTCCCAGAATACACTGCAGCACTTCCTGTGCATCATGCTGTAGGTACCCTTCATACATAGGGTTGAGTTCCCTATGAATAGGAGGGCTCATTTTAGCTAATTCTAGTTTTGCATAGTAACATAAAATGCTTTTCATTAATTACTTTAAATATCCAAAAGCATTCTAATTACAAACCTCTCACCTAAATTTACAGTTGAAAGTAAAAACAAATTTTCACCATATTTTTTATTATCACAACACTGTGACCCTCTTCTAAATACTAGAAGTTAACTAATGCTGACAGTGTCTTACCATAAACCAAGTTTTATTAAAAATGCTGTATGTGTCCCCTCAATAACTGCTGTTACTAGTAACTACTGACAGATGCCACAAGGTTAAATAACTTGCTAATGGGGTCATAGAGCTAGTTAGGATGCAAAACGAGGGTCCAAAATTAGCTCTTGGCCACTTTTTTCTGTCTCTTAACAAAGGTAAATAAATGCCCTATACCTACATCTACTCAAAAACTGAATTAAAGAACTTCTTTGTAAGACCACATTATGAAAACTTTCAGTGTGTGTGTGTATGTGTGTGTGTGTGTGGTGTGTGTGTGTGTGTGTGTGTGTGTGTGTGTGTGTGTGTGTGTGTGTGTATTTTTAAGCAAATGTAAGTATTTGGAACCTGCAGTTTTTATGCATGACATTTTTTATACAGACTACAATTTCTACTCTGAAATCCTTAGGACCACGTGTTTATGAATTCTAATAATTTCATTTCACAAAGACAATGACAGAGAAACTCCCCCCAGCATGTAAAAGTCCCAGCACCACAAAAATAAGTAAATATATTAAATCCCAGGCTTTACCACCAGAGATCAATTTGGTACGAAGTCCATATACCTGCATTTTCCTTTAAAGGAGTGCAATATGGCACATAAGTAAAAGTATGAGTCATCTACATATAGGGCAGCACTCTATAACCAAACACTAGTCTTCTGACAGAAAATTTATTAATTCACATCAGAAAGAACTATGAGTAAAAAATATAAATAGGCTAATATAAGTTGAATCTAATTTCTTTACTTTCGTTTATTTTTTTAAGTATTAGTTTCAAAGCCTCTCGGATATAAAAGGCTGTGAGCCTAGACCGTCGACTTCCTTGCCATTTATTCCTACTTGTACATATATCACTCCCATCTAAAGACAGAAACTAAAAGACAAAGACTGTAAAATTGTGTTAAAGAGGCTATACCTGAGTGTGTTAAGCAGTCGCCTTGGCTGTGTAGCAAGTTCATCTGTATATTTCTCTGGGTTTAAGAGAAAACTAGCCTGAAGCTGTTCAACTGAAATTATTAAGGACTGTAAACTGCATATAAGCTCATAACTTGCCAAAGGATCTTCTTTACAGCTTCCCTATCAAGGAAAAAAAGCATAGTAATTTAATTAATAAACATTAAGTAAGTGCCTCTTATTGGTCTCACCGAACAATGTAGCTTTTCTAAATTCAATTTCAGTACAACAAAAATTCTATTAAGTCAGAGTGGGTTTTCCCCCCAATTTCTTTCTATATAGACAATAATTTTCTAGTCAGTTTCCATTTGTTTGCAATTGAGGCTAAGGGTAAGGCTCAATGGGTAGAGCTTCCCTTGTGTTTGTAACACCATAAATTCAGTCCCCAACACCAAATAATCATTAGCGTCAATTAAAACACAGTAGATAAATAACCTGGTAGTCAAGTAAGACAGTTGTGACTGTGAGGTATAGGCGACAAGTCTAGTAAACAATGCATATAAGATAAAGCAGGAAAAAAAAACACTGCAGTGCTCTGAAAATTCTGGTAAACTACTTTATCAAAATGAAAAATACTGACAAAATACAGTACTGAAAAAATGAGTTCTTGTAAACAGAAATAATCTGTCACCATTGTCCTCAACTCTCTTGAGAATCTATTACCTTTTTATTTAACAAATAAACTTAACTCCTCTCATTAGTGTCTTGTTGTATGTGGGGCTGGGTTTGAGAAGAGTCTCAGTGAGAGCCCTGTCTGGCCAAGAAATCACCATAGAGACAAACCAGGTTTAGCGTCGGCCTCATAGAGCCACCTGTGTCGGCCTCCCCAGTGCTGGGATTACAGGTGTGCATCACCAGGCACAGCCTTCCCCCTAGCTTATTTTGCTTTTTAAATTATTTTAATTTTTTTTACCTTATCTTTCTGATTAGAGTCATCCTTCAGAGCTTCTTTCTTCCTTGAAATAATATTAAATAAGTGCTTCACTCCAGACTTGAAACCGGGACAGAAGTATAACACCTAAAAAAGGGCATTGTCTAAGTGCTGAGCAAAGCAACACACCTAAAGCCATCAGTGCCTTCTGTAGGGCACTCTTAATGTAAATTACCTACAAGTGTGACGTTCTCCCCCCCATCAATAGTAACCTCAGCAATATTAATAAGACCAAGATTAAAGGACAAAAAAAAATTGAACAAAAATGTTAAGAGCACACAAAGTAACAGAAGTTTTTAAGTGGGCACAGCACCAGGAATCAAGCAAAAAAGAAAAAAGAAAGAAGAAAAGTTTGGCATCTTCTTAACTGATCTACCCAATTTTAGTACCTCACTTTTATTATTTTCTTACCCCCAAAGGAAGTAATGTGCAGTTTGGAGTATTACCACATTTTTGGTTTTATTTTGGTTTATTTACAATTTAAGACAAAGTATGTAAGACACTCAATAATCTAAAATTCTCAGAAACATTAAATATCACATCACTTTACCTGAAGAATACTGTTCAGATAACAAGTATTGCCAAGATTATTCAGTCCCACAAATGGCAACAAGTTTTCTCTCTTCTCACAGCTTATTGGCGAGGACTGTGCAGCAGGAACAACTTGATCACTACTAACACAGAAGGAAGAGAAGCTTTAAGGCCTCGCATCTTAACATGCAAATACTACGTCCCTAGATTTAGTAGTTTTTTCTTACAATAGATGTGTTTGTGATATGACAACACATTTAAAAACATCATTATACTCCACAAACGTCAAAAGAATTCCCTTAGGGGGGATGTTAATCCCACAAAAATAGATGAATTGTTCTGGTAGTTTATTTATTTAATCTACTGTGACATTTTAATCAGTCTAATTCTGAATGTAAACCTGGGAATAAGCTAATTGCAACACTATTTAATAAGGTTATATTCCAGTCCTGTTTTTATAAAGACTTAGAAGAAAGTCTATGAAGAGACTTATTACTGCTTCTGTTCACTGTAAGCTCTCTTGGCCAAGTGTGGCAGCGCGCACCTGGCCCAGCACTCACGGAGGCCGACACAGGTGGATCCAGGACAGCCAAGGCTACACAGAGAAACCTGTCTCACAACCAGCCCCCTCCCACAAAAAGTTCTCTTCTTCCCCCCCCACCCCCCCCACCCCCACCCCCCACCCCCCCCACCCCCCCACCCCCGTCTTCGGTTCTAGGGACTGAACCCAGGGGAATCACTGAAGTATAAACCCACTCTGAACAATTTTTACGGAAACACACATAAGATCTACTTTTAGTTACCCAGCAGACTGCACATTTGTTGAACAAAGAGCTATAGACTGCAGCTAGAGCAAACTGGAACACTCACATTTCTTATTTAACATAAAACCCACTTTATTATATAATGAATTCACAAATAAAGACATTGTGCAGCTAGATTAATGTAGTCAATCAAATAAACACTTGTCCAGTCCTATCGACAGCCGTTCTGAAGCCACGGAGTTCCATTTAGATCTTCACACATCTACTATCCGTGACATGGTTTTGTGCACTTACCCACCACAGACTACACAGTAATGAGCTTTATATCCTCTTCCACAACTGGACGCACTTGTTCTTTATGTGCATTCCCTCCACCCCCATCTTTCTTTTTAGTGACTAAAGAATTTATGTGCTTTAAAAAGCATTTATTTTTTAAATCTAGTTTCAAAATAAATTTGTAACTGTCCTGCCTCTAGCAGATATGAGTAGTTGTGGAGTATAGCGAAGAAAAGCCTGTTTTTACACACAATACACTGCAAAATATCAAGCATAAACTCAAGAGTTTTCATCTCAATTCCTAACAACAATGACACTAACGCTAATAAATTAACATTGTGATATGACCCCTATGAGGAACCACCAGGTTTACCCTGCTCCTACTGTTCACTTTAATTCTTGTCTCACTAGATGCAAATTCATGTGTACTTTCTTTTAACCCCTGTCAACTGTCAGGTCAGTACAGAAGGATCACGCCAGGCTCAGTGCTCCTTCCCTAATTCAGAATAAAGTACTGAAATATATTTAAAGTAAAATACATACATTTCAGATCCTCTATATTCAGAAGCCTTTTCTTCATTTTCTTGAGAATCAGTAAAATCTAAAGCTCTTTTGGTTTCCTTTTTCTGAAAAAACTTCAAAGAGAGTCTGTTTTTCTTCGATGGACTGCCTCTTGAGAGCCCATTACTTTCACTAGGTATGACACCAGGCATTTTCTTTCAAAATTGCAAGGAGTTGATGAGAATTAACTTATTGGAGGCAGCTGTAATCACCAATTATAGCTGTTAATCACACAAGAAGAGATTTCATTAGTTCTCAGCTATCAGGTGTAAGTGACAAATTAGCAATTGTGAAAATTTTTCCAAGAGTGGTTCTCAAATCAGGGCATGTTTAAAAACCTAATGCCCAGCAGTAGACACTTGGGGTTATTGCTTAGACCAATGGCTCTCAACCTTCCTAACAGATGCTTAATACTGCTCATGTTGTGGTGAACCCCCAACTATAAAATTATTTTGTTGCTACTGTTTTAAATCATAATGTAAATATCTGACAAGCCACCCCTATGAAACGGTTGTTGAACCCCTGGGGGGGTCACACCCCACAGGTTGAAAACCACTGGTTTTAAATGCTGCTCCATTGTCTAACTTTTTCTAAAGTTACACCACTAAATTCTTATTAGCTTAACATGTGTATGTGTGCATATATGTATAAATATACACACACAGAGACATTAAGGGCCATATCACAAAATACTCATTTAGTAAAATCACTCATATAGAACAATGAAATCATAGAATTAAGAAGTAAAAACTCAGGGCTGATTAGATGGCCCAAGGAGGAAAGTCACTTGCTGTTAAGCCTAACAATTTGAGCTTTGCCCCAGGTACCCCACTTCTCAAATGTGCCCTCTGACCTTCATGTGCACACCTTTGAACACACAAAAAAGTATTTTTATAAAACTGAACGGGGCATTGGTGGCACACGCCTTTAATCCCAGCACTCTGGAGGCAGAGGCAGGTGACTGCTGTGAGTTCAAGGCCAGCCTGATCTACAAAGTGAGTTCAGGACAGCCAAGGCTACACAGAGAAACCCTGTTTCAGAAAAAAACAAAAAATTGATTTAAACAAAATTTCATGTTATGCAAAAATGGTAACTGAACAACCATCTCCAATTGGTTAAAAAAAACAAACAAACAAACAAACAAAAAAACAGGGAAGAATGAGAAACCAAAGTAGTAGTGGACACTACAGAGTCCTTCCAAGGCCACTTGTAGTCGATATGAATATACACAATAAAGTCTCTAAAATGCTTCAAGTGTAATTCACATAGAGAAAAAGCACATTGCTGGCCTTCAGTTATCAAAATCTGACAGGTAACTACACATAGAAAGCTAGAAAAGAGGTTGGAAAAACTTGCTTCGTTTCATGTGTGCTAAATATTACAATATATTCTAGTTTTCCAATTTTGTTGTTTTGAGATGGGGACTTAAAGTGTAACCTTGGCTGGCCTGGAGCTCAGAGATCCACCTGCCTCAGCCTCTCTCCGGTACTGGTATGAAAAGGCCTGTGGTGCACCACACCAGCTCCAGTTGTTTCAAAACTATGTGATTTTAAACTGTACTGAAAAACTACCTTTCTACCTGTTTCAGGATAAAACTTTAAAATGTAAGGGGGTCGGGGCGGGGGGGAGCCCAAGACAATACTTGGGATGTTTACTTTTCAATTGGGACATGTACAAGAAAAATATCCTTCTATCCCAACATCCCAAAAATTTGATCAGTTTCAAATGTAGGTGCCTGAGGTACACAGAAATCCACTCAAATTCTACCCCTAAACAATTCACTCCAGAATTTCATTGTACACTGCAGTGAAACAGTTTTCCCATCTTGTCTGCAACTTAAATTCTGCCTCCTGGCCCCTTAATACTCCTGATGAAATGTCCTGTTGGGAATGGTAAAACAGTCTTCGCTAAACTGTCAAGAGATCCTTAAACACTACTGACTTGGGGAAAGTGTCTTCCTGGCAGCCAATGAGAGAAGGAAGAAGTCATCAGCCAGCTGAGGTAGCGGACCTGACCGTCACCTCGGCCAACCATCCTCTTGGGGTCCCCCTAAACAACCAACCTGCGCAGCCGGGTCACCCAAGAGCGCGACCCTTCGCCAGGTGCCCAATCCTAGGCTCTCCCCCGTTCCTTCTAAGTAAAAGCTCTCGGTCAACAACGTCTCTTCAGAACTGTAAACCAAGCTTCGCACAATGAACTTAACAGGAAACCTCCTTGAACGAATGACACCGTGAAACCCCCCCCCAGCCACGTTACTTTTCAAATCTGTGTAAAATTATAGGATTCAACTTTTTTCACCGCCCCCCCCCAAAGAAAAACATGAAACAATAAAGACAGAGTTCTTGGGCGCAGGGTTAAGACACGTGGCGCCGTACACACTTCTGGGGAAACTGTAAGTCAAGAAAATGCGCGGTAAAAAAAGTCGCAAACCCTGACCCAGGACACCGCGATCGCAAACGCCTCTTTCCGGGGCCAGCCGCTCCCGTCACCAAAGGCGCGGGCTGAGAGGAGCGCTCAGCTGCCGGGGACCCCCGGGGGTCGCCGCGCCCGCCGGCCGAGCCCCGCAGAGCAGCAGCCCCGGTGCGAGGGGGCCCTCCCCACGGTCCGCACCTGCCCGAGCCCCGAACCCCCGAGCCCGCCTTACCCGGTCATGGCCCTGAGCGAGTCCGCGGCGCTGCCGCCGGGGAGACCAGCCCGGCAGAGTGCGGGCGCGACAGGTGAGCCCCGCCGCCGCCCCGGGGAGAGGGATCGCCGGTGGGAGTGAGTCTCCCGCGGGGGAGGGACCATCCGTCCGCGGAGCGGGAGCCGGGCCGCCGCTCGGTCCTGCCCGCCGCGGCCCTACTACATCCCCGGCGCAGCCCGGCCGGGAAGGCTACGGGCGCAAAGCGGTGGCGGCGCTCCCGGAGCCGCCGCAAGGGTCCCCGCTCGGCCACCGAGGGGAACTTGGCGCGTTTTCCTCAGTCTCAGGACCCCCGCGGGTGAGCCCCCGCCCGCGCCAGCGTCGCGGCTGGAGGTGGCGTCCTCGGAAAGTGCCGGTTCTCCTCGCCGCGCTGTCGAGACGCACAAGGCGCGAGCCGCCACGCGACCGGCCCCTCGCCCCCCGGCACGCTCGGCTCCGGAACCAGCTGGAACGGTAGCTCCGTCCTAGGGGCCTAACGGGTTCCGCGGTTTAAACAGCGCAGGCAGCGACGCGGACAGCTCGCGCGGGTCCTCGCAGAGGCGCGCGCTGCGCAGGGGGCCGGGCTGGCGCGCAGGAGCCTGGCTCACGCCCTCTTTTTTTTTTTTTTTTTTTTAACACTAGCGCTCGGAGTTAAAGGGGAGGGAGCTTACAGGTCCGGGGATTGGACAGGGAGTGGCAGGCACCGGGCCCCTTCCTCGAGTGCTCAAACGCACCAATCCAGGGTGAACAATTTGCAAAACCTCACTCCCAGGAAGAGCCAATCAGAAGTACCTATACAAATAGCCAATTGGCGGGCAGAGAAGACCCTCTGACCAATTAAAAAAAAAAAGTAGAAGGAACGAGGCCCCGCCAGTCCTGGTTGGGCAAACCGCGTGCCTGGAGCCGCTCTTTCCACGCCCATTGGCTCTCCAGTGCGCGCTTTCGCTGCCGGCGGTTAGAGCTCCGCTTTACGTTTTGTTAGCACGGCGAGGTGGCGACCCCCGGAGGGTGTGGCTTCTGGACCAAGGCCCCAGTACAGGACCGCCTCCTCCCCCCTCCCCTCCACCCCACCCGGCTTGCGCTCTCTGCCTGGGGAACCGGAGAGACACGGAAAATGGCTGACGAGCTCGCAGTCGGCTAGGCATCTGCTGGGCTTCCAGTTTGTAGACGCAGCCGCCGTCCGGTCCCAGGACGTCCGATTAAAACAAGCACTACCCCAGATCGGCTTTGCTCAGCCGAATGCGGCGGAGCCTCGAGTCCTTCCACCGTCTCCTCAGTCAGAGCAAGAGTTTTAGTGTTCAGGCTGGTCTCTCCGCTGGAGTTTCGGCGGGCTTTGGCGCGATCCGGTACCGAACGGCCCACAGTCGGACAGACCGCCTTACTGCCTGTTTTGAGGGTTTGTGTTTGTGTGCTGTATCTTTGTGAGATGGTTTCATAGGACAGTGCTACAGTTGATGAGAACTCAGTACAAATCCGTTCAAGTCGGGGTTTTGGTGCCCACTGTGTTGCCAGTCGGCTTTCTGGGTGGTAGGGACGACAAGTGAATGAGATGCGCTCCCTGATTTACCGTCTACGGGAGACCGAGATTACACTGGTGGTTTAAAGTAGTGTACATAGCAGATTTGGCGGTTTCAATGTGATAATCTAGAAGGATTCGATTTCAGCAGACACTCCAGGAAGTGCACCTTGGAAAGAATGAAGGAAAGGTCCCTGCAGAGGGAGCGCTGCTCATCACTAATGTCCATAGCACCTTGATGCTTTAGGAGCCTAGTGTTTGGGAAAACGATGAGGTCAGGGTGCTTCCAGAATGGCGAGGCTAAATAAAACCGTAGGAATAGCCGAGAAATGAGCATGTGTGGAGACAAGCACAAGTGACATCTCCCCCAGGGAGCATGTCAGCAGCCTGACATTCCTGGCAACTTTTAGGGACCTTCACTCAGTCCAAACTGAGATTCGCGGCTTAGTCACAGAAACACGTTTTCAGACTGGCGGGTTTGTGTAGCAGGATTGGGGTTTAAAGATACTTCATGTAGCCAGGTGGGCGTGGTGGTGCACGCCTGTAATCCCAGCACTTGGGAGACAGAGGCAGGCAGATCTCAAGAGTTCAAGGCCAGGCTGGTCTGCATAGCGAGTCCAGGACAGCCAACGCTACACAGAGAAACCCTGTCTTGAAAAACAAAAATAAAACAAAGGAAGATGCTTTGATGTAGGGATGAGAATGAGGGCCGAGAGGCTCAGTAGGAAAGATAAGACGTAAGGAAACATGGCTGTGGGCTTCTTAAAGAAGAGTCCCAGAGAGACCTTCCCAAGTGTGAATACAAATTCAAGGGACAATCGTAGCCTTTTTGTTTTGTTTTTTGGTTTGGTTTGGTTGGTTTCCCCCCCCCCCCCAGACGGTTTCTCTGTGTAGCCTTGGCTGTCCTGCACATGTCGCTTTGTAGACCAGGCTGGCCTTGAACTCACAGATCTACCTGCCTCTGCCTCCCAAGTACTTGGATTAAGGGCGTGGTTACTATTTTTAAAGGGTTTCTAAGAAACCTAGAATTAAGATACCTGGGATGGTTTCCAGTGCGCTCCTGACAGGATTAGGGTTGGTAAAGTAAATATCTAGCCCACAGGGATACAGAAAGATAAGCAAACAATTCACAGTTCCTTTAAGATTCTCCAGTGAGGTTGGGCGGTAGTGGCGCACGCCTTTAATCCCAGCACTCGGGAGACAGGCAGGTAGATGGCTGTGAGTTTGAGGCCAGCCTGGTCTACAAAGTGAGTCTAGGACAGCCAAGACTACACAGAGAAACTGTCTCAGAAAACAAACAAACAAACAAAAAGATTCTCGGTGATGTCTAAGGAGAGAAATGAAGCTGCACTCAGGGTCACACACACTCTGACCTTATTGTTACTTTGGCATTAAATATCTTTGTATAAATAATCCTACCTAGGCAGCCTCATGGCAGACGGATTGGAATTCTTTAGCTGGCAAAGGCTTCAGTCACACTCCAGGTGGAGGGGTTCCATGTTCCGTGTTGCCCATGTTCCTTCCCATAATTTCCTCCAAAGTTCTCCATAATTTCTGTCCTGTCAGAGCTCTGACTAAGTTGGCTGAGTGCCATTGACTACTTCTGAATTAGTAGGTAGCAGGACTTATAAAGTAAAGGGAAAGAAGCAGAAAGATCTACTAAGAAGATGGTTCACAAGGCCAAGGATGAAATGGTGACTTGAAGTCAGGCAGCAGTGGAAGCATTATTGGGGGAGTCACAGCAGATAAGGTGGTGCACACCTCTAATCCCTCACCGCGATGGCTGAGGCAGGAGGACTGTGTCATTGGGATTAGGTGTTGTGGTGTATTCCTGTTATGCCCTATGCCTATGCTTAGACAAGAGAACCCTGAATCACAGCCTGTCTCGGCTACAGCGGGAGACTGTGCCTCAAAGGGAGAAGAGCAGCCACTGCTGCCACAGTTCAGTGGGGAAAAGTGCTCTCTGAAGCCAGGCGACCCTGGAACGCACAGTGGAAGGATAAAACCAGCTTCCAACGTTGTCCTCTGTCTGCACAAGTGCCATGGAATGTGCCGGCACTTGCGTTCATACATTAATATTTTTTTTAAAAGATGAAGTCACCTACTTCACGTAGGACATACCTAAGGAGTCAAAGACCAAACAGAACCAGCAAATACACAAGAGACAAAGCTAGAATTAATACTAAAAATCAGTGTTAGGTTATCATCCTGTACAACACACTGGAAGCGCTGCGTTTTTGTCTTAACCAAATAAGAGACGCTATCAACCAGGTAGAGACCTGGTTAACCAAATCTGATTTTCCATTTCTTGTTTGTTTTGTTTTGTTTTTGAGGGTCTCTCTGTATTATCCTTGGCTGTCCTGAACTCACTTTGTAGACCAGGCTGGCCTCGAACTCACAGCTATCCGCTTGCCTCTGCCTCCCGAGTGCTGGGATTAAAGGCATATGCCACCATGCCTGGCTTAATTTTCCATTTTTTGAAATCCTACTATCTGTAGCAACTGGTCTTCTATTTAGTTCATAACTTTATTCTTGGAGACTACATCCCCTTCTAAAATAATAAAAGGGACAATTAGTATTCTTTGCTTTGCTTTTTCTAACCATGTTTAAAAAATAAAAACAAAACAAAACAGGAAAAAAAAACACTAATGAAGATTTCCAAGAAAGTAGAAAAAGAATGAAATAAGGACATCTTTTGATTCTGTGAAAAGTAAATTTGCTGGATATCTTTTTCCCCCTGTGGTACATATGGAGATGCACTGTCCATGATTCCTTCAGTCCTGAAGATCCTACCACAGTTGAAGCTGCACTTCACCAGTGGCCTTTCCTGGCCTTTCATGGTGCCAAGCCTTAGCTACTATCCATGACCTTGAAAAGTAATACAAGTGAGATACTCTTACACATTACAAAATTCAGCTGCCAGCACAAGGTACAGTCTTGAGCCCAGATTATAGTCCTGTGTGCTGATCCTAAGGAAACACTTTCCAGAAGATTTTGCCTCAATGATGTCTGCCTCTTCTTGATCACAGCTACTTCTTCAGCCTAGCTGACCATAACCACATATTCTTAGATAAGAATGTTGAATGGTCCCAGTAAGTTCCTGAGGGGACTCCAAAAACTTCCCTCTGAAGCTTTACAAACCAGGCCTCCATCATTTACACTGCTCTGAGCATTCTCTTTGAAGTTCCTGCAATAATAGCTTAGTTCTGAATACTCACTGCCCAAAGTCCTAAAGTCCTACAGTCCTCCCAGAACATGATCTGTCTGTCTGTCTCCCAGCAATACCCCACTCCCGGTACCAATTTACATCTTAGAGTTTACATTGCTGTGATAAAACAACTAAAAGCAACTTAAGAAGGAAAGGTAATGATCCATCACTGAGGAAGTCAAGACAGGAACTCAAGTAGGGCAGGAACCTAAAAGCAGGAACTGAATCAGAAACTGGGAAGGAGCACCATTTACTAGCCTTCCTCCCCTCGCTTGTTCAGCCATTTTCTTGTACAACTCAGGACCATCTGCCCAGTATTGGCACCACCCATGGTGGGCAGAGCCAATTTTTAAAATGCACCACAGATGGCTAGGATGCTGGAGCCTGTCGTGCAGCAAATCGCGGATTGCTGGTTTACAGTCCTGAGCCTGGTTGTAAGCCTAGACTTGACTGACTGAAATGTCTCCAAGCCAGCCAGGGCAACATAGTGAGACCTCCTCTCAAACAACAGACAAAGCTGACTGAACAAGCCGAGGAGCAAGCCAGTAAACAGTATTACTCCATGGTTTCTGCCTCAAGGTTCCTGCCCCGACTTCCTTTCATAGCAGACTGACTGTAAGCTGTAAGCTGAATTAAATACTTTCCTCCCAAACTTGCTTTTGGTCATGGTATTTTTATCACAGAAATAGAAACCACGACACCCCAGTTCTTACTCAAAGATGTATAAACATGATTGCTCCATGGTATGGTTAAGGGGAAGGTTTTTCTTGTGGATATGAGAGAGACTAGTCAGAGGCATCTGGCAGAGTCCAGAGCAGAGAGAGAAAGAGGCAGACTGAATATGGCCAGCAGACTGGACGTGGCCAGGGGTATCTAAGAGAGAAGGGAGAACAGAGAGGAGCTGAGCAGAGAAAGAAAGAGAGCAAACATCAAGAATAGCCGGGGGATATGCAACTCGGGTGGCTGAGGAGAAGGAAGGCTGTGAGCAGGAAGGAGTTTAGGGCAGAGGAAGACGTGAGAAGGGCATGACCTCAGCATGGACTTTGAAATGTGAAACAGGTGCTTGTGACACGAAGGAGCTTGGAGGCCACCATGTCCTTTGATATGCTGATAGGCACCACAGGTGGCCATGTGTCCTTTCTGCCAGGTAAGGGAAATCTCTCCTTTTGGTAGGTGGGAACCAGTTTTACACGTTCCTGAGGACTGTTGGCTCTTGTCTAGGAATCCTCCTATAGTCCAGGCTGAGCTCCTTAGAACGCCTTTTGGAGTCTGGAGAATTGGAGTTTCCTTTGGACCTAACAAAGAGGATCTTTGGCCATTTACTTAGCTAACTTTATACTAAGGAAATGGACACAGCCAGATATTTCAAGGGGTAGAACATACAGGGACTAAAATACATTGACCTCCAGGGACCAGAAGTATCGTATTCAATTAGCATGAAAGTATAGAGAGGCCAGTTAGTAAATGGAGTCATTACCAATCATCCATCTAGGGTCTTCTTGTTCTGTCGAGACAGAAATCATAACAAGGTGAGAGTAATAAGCTAGTACTGGCAGACAGGGGCCCTTGAGTGCCCAAAGACTAAAGACAGAACTGCCGGACCCAGAGCAAGCCCTAGTAACTTATACCCCAGGATCAAGATGCCAAATATGGTTCTAAATACCCAGAGAGGGGGCTTATAGCTATAGATTTTAACAACCAGGGGAACCAGCACAATAGAAGCTATTATAAAATCCTCAGCTTCCAATAATAGGCAACTACAAAACAGCACCTGGTAGTGTTACAGCCACTGAATAGCACTCAGGAATTAGGAGCCTTGGCTCCCATGGTGGCCTGTGTTACAATTCTCAGTCTTAAGGCTTGGCAGCTCTCTGAGCCATTCTGGAGACTGGGGCTTACAATTTCTTTTCTTTCCTCTAACCTTCCATATACCTTCAAAATACGTGATGTCTTTAGTGTAAATTATCTGTGTAGCAACTCACAGCTTCCAAGAACATTCTCTCATGTGCCACATGTTGGCTTTCCACGTAGGTGCTGGGTACTGAACCTGAGTTCAGGAAGAGCTATAGTGCCTTTAGCTATGAAGCCAGGACCAGGCCTAGTCCAAGTTGTTCTTCAGCAACAGTCCTCAGAAAGAGGACCAGGAGATCAGAAAATAATGACAGAAGATAGAGAAGATAAACGTTTGGGACCCAGAGGTCTTGTACAAGCTATGTTTTAGGCCGAACAAGCTTATTACAAAGTACAGCACCAGTTAGGCATGGTGGCTCATGCCTTTAATCCCATCGTTCTGGAAGCAGAGGCAGGCAGATCTTTGTGAGTTCAAGGCCAGCCTGGTCTACAAAGCCAGCCCAGGACAGCCAAGGCTACACACAGAAACCCTGTTTCGAAAAACCAAAGAAAAAAGAAAAGAAACAAAAACAAAAAACTCAAGGAATTAATAACAATATCCAAAAAATGAAGATAGTAATCTGTTGTACATGGTAGCACATACTTACAATCCTAGCACTCAGAAGACTGAGACAGAAGGATCATAAATTGGAAATATTCCAAACGATATAGTAAGACACTGTCTCAAAAAGAACCCCTCCCCCCCCACACACATGATAGGTTCACTCTCATGATCTCATCTAATACAGACTATGTACGTGTCCCCAAAGTAGTCATATGGTGACACCTAATTGCCAATGTCACATTTGGAGGTAAGGCCCTTGGGAACTGTTCAGAAATGAGATAAACCGCCCTTTAAAAAGATTGTGGAGAATGTTTTGTCCATCCCCATACAAGTGTTCAGCCAGGATGCATCCCCTCCCCAAATCCAGAAGCTCCTGCTGTCTTGATCCGGGACTTCCCATCCTCAAAGACCATCGGAAATTTCTGTTGTTTATAAACCATCTACTCTGCGGTTTCATTGCAGCAGTCCAAAAGGGAAAAGACAGTACTTACCTCTGAGAGACTCACAGAAACCATCGCAACAATCAAATCTGAACATGCAGGAAAACAAGTCTGTATTTCAGGAGGGAGTGGCAGGAATCAGGGTCACCCTTATGAAGGGAAAGCAAACAGACCTGCCCAGCATTTCCCCATGTAATTCACCATCTGGCCCTACAAACTCTATGTGGATGATGAAGAATGACAGATTACTGCAAATGCACCCCATTAGTAGGTCAGAATGCAGCTGCTGTGCCAGATGTTGGGTGTTTTCTAGAGCACATCATACAGCCTTGGGTATTTGTATGCATCATTGATTTTGGTGAATGTGTTATTTTTCTATTACAAACATAAGGAAGGATCAGAAACAGCATTTTCATGAAACAGAGAAAAGGGCACATTTGCAGTTTGGTACTAGGGCTTTCCTAATGGTGTGCTTGCTGCCTCTCATGAAATAGCCAGAAAAGACCCAGACCTTCTAGACATCTGGCAAAGCATCACATTGGCCCATTACCTCAGTGACATTTTCTTACACAGGCAGAACGGACAAATTACAGCATAGCTATCTAAGAGGCTAAAGGACTCATGTATACTTTCATGCTGGAGGCTCAGAGGAAAGGTAAACAGGGCTGCAGATGGTGGTGTATGCCTTTTATTCCCAACATTTGGGAGGTGGAGGCAGGTGGATTTCTATGAGTTCAAGGACAGTCTGGTCTAGATCCTGAGTAGGACAGCCAGGCCTATGTAGAGAGACCCCATTTCAAAAAATAAGAGCCAGGCATGGTGGCACATGCCTTTAATCCCAGCACTTGGGAGGCAGAGACAGGAGGATAACTATGAGTTCGAGACCAGCCTGGTCTACACAGCGAAATCCTGGACAACCAAGGCTAAACAGAGAAACCCTGTCTCAGAAACTAAACACACACACACACACACACACACACACAAGTTAACTTTCATCTTCCACCCTAGAAGTCAACACATAATGACTGAAACATCACCATGTAAAAACAGAATCTCCTTATTTAGATGTAATCCCAACGAATCAGCCAGAAGTAGACAGTGATTGCCCTTCACAACCGGGATTCTTGTCAAAACCACTTAGGTCCTTTAAATCATGTACACATATAACCTTTAAAAAGGAAAACAACTTTGTATATTTAAAAAGAAAGAAAAGAAAAAGGAAAGAAAGGAAGAAAAAAAGAAAACCCCTCTGTACATGGATTGTTTTGTATTTCACATTCTAGAAACAGAGTGATTAGGCTCAGCAGGAGGGCTATTTTGGGTTGAGGTGAATTCTTTCAACCTACTAGCTATAAATGAAGAAAGACTCAATAAGCCTTTGACCTTCATCAAACATGGTATTCATTCATTCATTCACTTTACATCCCGGGCATAGCTCTCTCGAACATTTTTAATAAAGGCAACCAACTTCAAAAACAGCTGAGCAAGGGGTTGAGTAATGGCCCCACAGTTAAGAACAGTGGTCACCTTGCAGAGACCCAGGTTCAGTTCTCAGCACCCACAAGAGGCTCCCAGCCATCAGTAACTCTAGTCCCGGGGATCCCGTGCCCCTTCTGACCTCTACAGGGCCCTGTAGGCACATGGCGCACATACATACACTCACGCACACACATATGCACTTAAAAATGTTTTAAATACTTTTAAAAATAGGTGATCAAACCCCTCTCAAAGAACTAAATCTCAACAAAAAGGATCCCTTTGAAGTATTAAAGTCCACTTGAAAAGTAAAATCCATTTGGCTTTAGAATTTTGATTTTTTTTTTTAAAGTCTCCATCCCCGGTGTCAAGTAGGGGATCCTCCCAAGGCTCTATGAGGAATGCTTTGCCTCCTGTCTTGATGTTTGGTGACAAGGTGGTGGGTGAATGTCCGGTAGGTGGGTGAGGCTGAGGGAGTCGCAGGAAGTCTCACCAGCCTATTTATATTTCACAGGAAAGGACTCTTGTCTTTCTCATGTTGTCAGGACCCTCTTAGCCTTTGAACCCATCCAAAGGAGTCTACAATTTAACTTTGACAGCAGTATTGTTCTTTTCTGAATAAAATGTAATTAAGCAGTAGGTATTTGAAGAACTCTTGCATTCATTTTATTTTATTTTTTTAATTTATTTATTTATTTATTTATTTATTTTAGGTTTTCTGAGACAGGATTTCTCTGTATAATTGCCCTGGCTGTCCTGGAACTCTCTTCGTTGACCAGGCTGGCCTTGAACTCATTTTCTTTTGACTCATGGTTTTCTATAATCTTGTTTTAATTAAATATAAACTTTATTTCATTTTTATGCAAAAAAATGGTTATAATTTAACTTTGGGAACTCTGTTTAAATATTTAATATTTAATGTTTCCTTACCTTTGAAAAATTCCAGGTCCACCTTTAAAATAATCTTCTTACCAACTGGAATATATTTTATATTACTATAGTACATATTCAAATCATAATATTTTACAAGGATTATAATTTTACAAAATTACTACACTACTTGTTGTATAATATTTTATTTTAGACATTGAGGCAAGCTTATACATTTTCAATTATTGAAACGCTGGGTTAGCTGTAACATGGCAATCGTGTTGGTCATCTTGATGTAGCTTCCCTTCAGGTCAAATATCTTGACATTAGGTTTTGAGTAAGCCTTGGTGTGAAACCACTGCAAATGCGGCCTATTACCTCAGCAGAAACCCAAGTAGAGACTTGACAGAAACTGGAGGAAAGTGCTTGCTCGCTTGCATTCTGGCTCATGTTAACTAGCTATCTTACACAGCCCAGGACCACCTCCCAAGGAAATAACACCACCTACAGTGGGCTGGATCCTGCTGCATCAATTAATAATGAAGACAGTCCCCAACACACAAGCCCACAGGCCAGTCTCCTGGGCAACCCCGTAGCTGAGACTCCCTTCCACTTGACAGATACAGCTAAGATAATAATAACGGATCTGTGTTCTATTTTGCGCTGTCATCTGTGACCTAGAGTGGATGTGTACAGTGACAGGTGTGGATCTGCCCTTTCCAGCTGTCCTCTCAGGGTGACCATAAGAGTTCAACACAGTCACAGAATGGTGTAGCTGCTTCAGCTTTTAGTCTTTGCAAAAAATAAACAAGCCATGTCTGTACATACAATTTTATATTCTCTCTGAAGATGTGGACCACAGACTTGTATTTTTTAAAACTAAGAGTAGGTGATGGCAAGATGATTCCATTAGAAAAGGCATTTGCCAGCAAAAGGGAAGACCTGAGTACACACATACACACACACACACAGACACACACACACACTAAAATGTTTTAATTAACATTTACTCTTGTTTGTTTGTTTCTGTTTTTGAAATAGGGTTTTTCTGTGTAGCCCTGGCTGTCCTGGAACTTACTTTGTAGTCCAAGGTAGCCTCAAACTCAGAAATCTGCCTGTCTCTGCCTCCCAAGTGTTGGGATTAAAAGAGTGTCTGGCCTATTCTTGAAAGCTTAAGTTTACAATAGATTTTCCTCTTTTGCTTTTGTTTTAATTTTATGTGTATGGGTGTTTTGGCTGTATACATGTCTAGGTACCAGCTTAGTGCCAGCTAAGGCCAGAAGAGAGGACTGGATCCTTTGTGACTGGAGCTACAGACAGTTGTGAGCCGCATGTGGGTGTGGGAAATCAAATTTGTGTCCTCTGGAAAAGCAGCCAGTGCTCTTCAGCCTCGGGTTTTCTTTTAAATTCCATTGAGCTTAACTACTGAATATAAAATTCTGAGATTTGGATTGATAAAATTTAGGCCAAAAGAAATAGAAATATCTACCCCACCCCCACTTATCAAAAATAGGAAAAGAGATTATTCTCATTTAAAAAACCATGGTCTTTGGGATCAAAGAGCTTTTCACTCAGGAGGCATAAGAGAACTCTGAACACATTGCTGTGTGCGTGTATAGGGAAGTGTGCATGCATGCAAGCTGGCATTAAGTCATTCCATTATTACACCATAATTTTTGTGCATATTCTATTTTTAACATATAAGATGGCCTATTCTATGTTAAGAGTATGCTGAAAACCACAATGATTTGTTAAAACAATTTAATCCACTACAATCACTTCATATTTACTGATTTATCACAACAATATTTATTGAAATATAGATTAAAATTACAACTTTAGGTTTGCACACGATATATCTTTATGTATTTGTTGTTTCAAACAGGCATCTTAATTTGTTTTTATGCCTTCATATATGGAAGATTTATGTTTTCAATTAAGGATTTTATTTGGTTGCTTGGAAAGAATCTGTCTAAATGATTATTTTTACTATCTTGAAGCATCGAAATACATCTTTAAAGCTCAATTCATTTGGAAGACGTTTGCATAAATTGCATGGCTTTGAGGTCGTACCATTTCAACTATTTGTCTGTAAAAGCAAACAGTTTGCTAACTGATGTTAAAATTTGCTTATAATTATAATCTTCAGATTTTCCCATCATTTTGCATTATAAATTTTACAATAACCTTTGTTATCTCTTCATTGCTCTTTAATCTCTTTCAGTCAATTGAAATATAAAGGGCAAACAAGGTAGACTAACTGCTCAATTTTGCTGAAAGACACTGGGCTGAACTTTAACTTTATTTTTTAAAGATTTCTTTTTTTAATGTGTATAGATGTTTTGTCTACATGTGTGTAGGTGCCACACATGTGTGCCTTGTATCCTTGGAGGCCAGAAAAGGGAGTCTCATACCCTAGAACTGGAATTACAGATGTTTGTGAGCTGCCATGTGGGTGCTGGGGACTAAATCCAGGTCTTCTGCAAGATCAGCAAGTGCTTTTAACCCCCTGAGCCATCTCTCCAGCCCTGGGCTGAACTTCTAAGTTCCAGATCTTTCTTACAAACGTTTATTGTTCCTTATACATTAAAAGCCCCAACACACTGGGACTTCTTGGAGTGTCCCTTTTGCTTGTGATGCTTGTATGCGCATCTCTAAGACTGTTCCAAATTACTTATGGTAACTCATTTCTAATATTTATAAATTGGCAATCATCATGTTAATTTATATGTGTTTTAACTCACTTAAAGTATTTGTTTTTATATGTATGAGTGTTTTGCCTGCATGTATCTGTATATAATACACACACACACACACACACACACACACACACACACACACACACACACACACACACATATATATATGCACACAGAGGCGAGAAGAGGGCTTCAGGTCCCCTGTAACTAGCGTTACAGTAGGTTGTGAGCTGCCATGTGTGTCTGGGAATCAAACCCAGGTCCCCTGGGAGAGCAACCAGTGCTCTTTAACTGCTGAGCCATCTCTCCAGCCCCTTGACTCAGTGTTAGTTTACTCAGGAATAATGGTTAATCTCTGTTGCTGATTTATTTCGATCACAGAAGCCTGGAAGGTTAATAAAGGTCACTTCTGTGTGATCCTAGAAGGATATTTCCAGAAGTGATTGAAATGTGGGGGGTAGCAGCTGAGGGGAGATGAAGCACCCCTCAATGTAGACAGTGCCATCCAACAACCTGGGGTTGCAGATAAAACAAAAATAGGAAGGAAGAAGTCTGCTAGAACAGACTTGCTCTTGGACTGTGCTTCCTGGCCAGGGAGGCAGCTGCCATGCCTCCAGGGCCCTGACACTGCCTCAGCTCAGGTCTAAAATAATGGAGTCAGACAGCGACGCTGTGGGCCGGGCGGGCGAACCCTTCCTTCCTCTTTCACCAGCCCCTTCCAGGTATTCGCCCCAGCGCTGGAGAGACTGACTAACACTGCAGAATGTTTCTCACTTCTCACAAGTCAGCATGCTTAGGCTGAGTGTGCCCTGTTCTGTGTAAACAACAAGCCTTCCAGATCCTCAGTCTCAAAACCCTCCTGGAGAAGAGGGGTGTGGCTGGCATGGCTTCTGGAAGCAGTCAGAGAGCCTGCCCTGCCGAAACTGGCTGTGACCTGTTGCTTTACATCTTTGCACAGCCCTGAGTGCTCATATCCCAATCTGTGTAAGGAGTTAAGCTCTATTAAAACTCTGTTAAAATCATTGTTAAAAACGATAGCTTCAGAGCTGGAGAGATGGCTCAGCGGTTAAGAGCACTGACTGCTCTTTCAAAGGTCCTGAGTTCAATCCCCAGCGACCACACATGGTGGCTCACAGCCATCTATAATGAGATCTGGTGCCTCTTCTGGCATGAAGGTGTACACGCAGGTAAAACACTGTATACATAATGAATCTTTTTTTTTTTTTGTTAACGATAGCTTCTTTATTTCTTATTGCATGCATTCCTTCTAATACTTATTTTCCTGTGATAAGAAAAAACACTGGGGGATATGTATAAGTAACTTTTATTCCTGTGATTTAATTATTGTCTCTCTAAGGCTTACTGCCTCTGTCTGCTAACCTAGATCTAGATGTGGAAGCTTCTGGCTTCTGTGCAATCTAATGCAGGCCTAGAATGCTTACAGCCTCTGAGGTCTTCTGATGAATAATCTCACCCTTTCTAGCTCTTTCTGAACTCTGCCTAGCTGGCTCATCTCAGCGATTCTGGCTCAAACTAAGCCGACTGATTCAATCTGGCTTCTGTCTCTCTCTGTGCCTCTGACTGCGTTGCTCTGCCTGGCCTCAAGCTAACTCTAGCAATCTGTTCTAATCTCCTGGCTCCTTCTCATTCTCTGGCTCATTCTGTCTTCACCTGTGTCTAGTTTGTTCTCATTCTCACAGTAAAAACTGCCTCTGAAGCTGGGCGGTGGTGGCGCACACCTTTAATCCCAGCACTTGAGAGGCAGAGGCAGATGGATCGCTGTGAGCTCAAGGCCAGCCTGGTCTACAAAGCAAGTCCAGGACAGCCAAAGCTACACAGAGAAACCTTGCCTTGAAAAGCAAAGAAAAAAAAATACTGTGGAGCGCTCCCTACTCACTGCCATGCGGCACAGGCAAGGCTGAAGACACCTAGAGGCCCAGGCGCCCCCACAATGGGCAAGTACGTGATGAAAGGTGGTGAGGAACAGCCTGATGTGTGTAGCCTGGCTGCTACCTGAGGTCATGGTGCGGTCCTGGCCCATGCCACCAGCCACCCAGGGCCATGTCTGGATCTGTGGCCGTGCAACAGCTGGGGTCGTTGTCAGTGTCCTCGGTTCATATTACCACCAAAGGGCATGTGGACATCCCTGGTCTGGCTGCCATGTTGATGTTCAAAGGCTGTACAGAGCTGGCACTTCTTTCTGGCTGCAGCACCCAGTAGAGTGGCTCCCAAACCTTGCCTAGGCAACACAGTAGAGCTGGCTCTGGTGGAGTGGGTGCAAGATAGCTGGCCCCTCACCTGGGCAGTGCTGTAGACCTAGCCCTGGTGACCTCACTGTGGGAAAGCTAGCCCCAAGGCTGTGAGAGTAGGAGAGCTGCCCGTACCCTTTGCCGGCTGTGGCACTTGGGTGAGCTGGACTCACCTCTCACTGGGGCAGTGCTGGAGACCTGTAGCCCTGCTGGCATGGGTGCAGAAGAGCTGGCCCCAGTGGTGTGATTTTGAGAGATGCAGGCAGGAGAGCTGGCTGTGCCCCATCACCTAGGCAAAGCAGGAGAGCTGGCCCTAGTGGCACAGATAGGAGAGCTGGCAGGCTGACCAACTCAGCTACCATCCAGGCCCAGATTCAGGGCTTTGAGCTGACCCATCCCAAAGTCTACTCCACCTATGAAGTGCTGGAGCACCTGAAGGGGCCAGTCCTACCGATTCAACACTGCATGATCTTCATGACACAGGAGAACAACAGGATATCAGAGTATTGATAGTGTGGCAGAGCCCAGAGGCCTGGAACCAAACCAATGACTCATTGCAATGACCATTTACAAGTAAAACTGTTGGGTACACTGTGTGACACACCATGAACTGCAGCATGCAAGGGGAAATGGGTTTTGTTTATTTTGTTTGGGCTTTGGGGGTGTTTCAAGAGTAGAAGGCAGATATGGAAAGAAGGGAAGATGTGTGTGATTGGGGTACATGATGTGAAATTCACAAAGAATCAAGAAGAAGAAGAGGAGGAGGAAGAGTTGTTGTGGTCATGGTGTCTTCACAGCAATGTAAACCCTAGCTACAACAAGAGCCTTTCCTTGGCACCCACTATTTCTGTCTGCGTAGAGCAGGGGGGCCCCAGCCACCCTAACTACTCTTATTGTTTCTCTCCTAACCTTGAATATCATTTCTTAGTCTTTCTAACTTACAAACCAGCCTGGCAGATGGATAAACAAAAGGCACAGTAGGCTGTTCTCCATGTGAGGTCACCAGCAGTGACCTGGGAGGCTTGTCAGCAACATCAATGTTCTTCCCAGCCTGGCATCTTTTAAACAAAGTAACTCCAAGTCAGGGGACCATAAGCTGTTGAAAAACAACAGGCATCACATGGAGTACAAAAGTCTTCTGGGTAGTGTTTTATTTCTGGTGAGAAATTTTAACAGTTGCTGGAGAAGGAACATAAAGTGTTGAGAAATAAGACATCTGCATCATCAAAATGCTCTCGCAGAGGCAAACCAGACCCATGCTACAATAAAAAACTCTTAGCATTGACTCAGGTCTGGCCCTTCCCTAGCGTAGTCTTCTATGTGCACTTGAGATGATCTGGCAGGAGTGTGCAGCACTGTCAGTGAGCACCTCTCCTTCCTCAGGAGTGATCACGGTCTTTTCACAGAGCATCTTAAACAAACACACCGAACATTTAAGCAACACAAACTTAGCTCCAGTTTACTCGCAAAATTAGGATACCACAGAAGGGAGAAAATACGGTAGAGCAAAAGGGGTTTCCAACATTTTCAAAGCTTATTCATAATGGATTCCTACCCTCTGCAGTAATGCGTATGTTCCTGGTAGAGTGACCACACCCGAGTCAAAGGCTTCATACTTTATGAATATGTGGGCAGCATGAGTTGAACTCAGTAGGTTATTTTTTTTTTTTTAAGACACAAGAGTATCTGGGAGGAATTAGGGGGAGACATAGGGATGTGTGTTCAGAATACATTTCATGTATGTTTAAGTTCTCAAAGAATCAATAAAATGTTTATATTTTTTAAAAAATCATTCTCCAAGCCAAGGCCAAAGCAAACACTTCTCCTTGTCCTGTACCTTTGTAGGAATGGCTTCACCCGCCCCCCAGTTCTACCTCTCCTGTTAGCCTCAAAGACTCTTTCTTGATTTAAATACCTCACTCAATCTATCTTCTTGTGAGTCTTTCCCCCCTCAAGACAGGGTTTCTCTGTGTAGCCCTGGCTGTCTTGGAACTGGCTCTGTAGACAAGGCTGGCCTCGAACTCACAAAGATCCGCCTGCCTCCATGTGCCACCACTGCCTGGCAACCCTTTCTTGTCCTACCCTTTTTTAGAAGTACATTTCAGCTTTGATGGGCCACTGCTTTCCTGACCCTGTGTAAGCTGGAGGCTGTCAAATTAATAATATAAGTTATACCCTGAGGAAACTAATATTCCAGCAAAAGAATGAGTTCTTTATCACTTTGTTATTTGGTGATTTCACACTGTACTTAGCCCTATCAGATGCTGTTGAGTTCTTTGTGTATAAATATCAAGGTCTCTTTTCTTATTGCTATTATTGCTTATTTGTCTCTTAAATTTTCATTGTTTATATTCATTACAAATGGAAATATGTCACATATGGAGATTTTCATCCAAGTATATATATATCCACACACCCATCCCTTCTTTTGTTCCATTCCCCCGACTAGGCCCCTTTGCTCCTCTGGACATACATGATGCCATACATCTAGGTAAAATCTAAGAAGGATTATCTCTACTTGCATCAATTATTCTGTGAGCAGCAAAACTTTGTTTCTCTTTGTTCCTGTAAACCAATCCATTATGCATATACACCACATCTTTATTATGCACACTCCCCTGTTACAGGATTGCTAGATTGAATCCATAACGTAGCCACTGTGGATTACCCTTCCATGAACACTGGTATGGAGTTGTCTCTGTGATATGCTGGTCTGAGGTTCTTTGGGTAAACACAGGAGTGGGGTAGCTGGTTCATATGGTATGTTTAATTGTAGTTTTTGAGAGCCCTCCATATTGACTTCCATAGTGGCTGGACCATTTCTATTTCCACTAGCATCATATATGATTTTCCTTTTGTCTAAACTCTTGCTAGCAGTTATTATCTTTTTTTTATTATTTTTCTGTTTTTGTTTTTGTTTTTTGTTTTTTGTTTCCTGTGTAACCATGGCTGTCTAGAACTCATTATGTAGACCAGGCTGGCCTTGAACTCACAGAGATCTGCCTGCCTCTGCTTCCCTGAGTGCTAGGATTACAGGCATGTGCCACTTTGCCCAGTGTTGTTTATTTTCTTAATGCTCTCATTTACATTTCTCTGGTAACTGGTGGGGTTGACCGAATTTTCATGTGTGTATTAACTGTTTCTGATTCATCTTCTGAGAAATCTCTATTTCATCAGCCCACATATTGGTTGAGTTGTTTGGTTTGTTGTTTAGGTTTCAGAGTTCTCTTATATTCTAGATGTTGGTCCCCTCTCAGTAGAGAAGGTTTCCTCCCATTCTGTGAGCTACATCTTTACTTGATTTTCTTCACTATAAGGAGGCTTTTTGGTTTCTTAAGCTTTTGTCAGTTGTAGGTGTTGTTTGCTGAGCAACTACAGTTCTACTCAGAAAAGCCACTCACACATTTATCTTAAAGTGTTTCCCTGACTCTTTCCTTCAGCAGCTTCAGAGTTTAAGGTCTTTATAGGTTGAAATCAGGTGATACTTCCAGAGCTAGTATTTTTTGCTCAGGATTGCTTTGATTATCCATGGTGTTTTGTGCTTCTATATGAAACTTAAGAGTTTAAATTTTTTTCTGTAAAGAATGACATTGAATTTTTCATAGAGATTTTGTATATACTGCTTTAGGGACTAAAGCCACTTTTATAATATTAATTCTTCCAGCCATGAACATGGGAGGTCTTTCAGTCTTCAGTGTTTTGAAATTTTTAAAGTATAGGTCTTTCATCTCTTTTTTTCTTTTCTTTTTCTTCTTCTTCTTCTTCTTTTTTTTTTTTTTTTTCTTTTTTTGGTTTTTCAAGACAAGCTTTCTCTGTGTAGCCCTGGCTGTCCTGGACTCACTTTGTAGAGCAGGCTGGCCTCAAACTTACAGTGACCCACCTGCCTCTGCCTTCCTGAGTGCTGGAATTACAGGCATGAGCTACCACACCCACGGTCTTTTACATCTCAGCTCAGAATATTCCAAGATTTTGTTTCTTTGTTTGTATGTTGTGTTGTTTTTGCAGTTTTGAATGGGATTGTCCCACGATTTCTTTCACAGCGTGCTTGCTTGCTACAGGTGTGTAGGGAGGTTGTGACATCAGTGTTGATTGTCGGTCTGACAGGGTCTGGAGTCACCTAGGAGACAAGCCTCCAGGCCCACGTGAAACGGATGATCTAGATGAGCTTATCTTCTGCACATGGCTGTGAGAGATTTTCTCCATTAGGATAATTGAGGTGGGATGCCTTACTCTAAAAGTCCGAGTCACTGGTCCAGGCCTGGACCCTGGAGAGGATAAAAAGGAGAAAGTATGCTCAGTATCAGCATTAGAGCCTCTCCCTTTTTCATTTCTCTTTCTTGTTTGGTTTTTTGAGACAGTGTGTAGAGGAATTTTAATTCAGAACATGGCTGCTCTGACAAGAAATAACACCCAAAAGACCTGCTAGGTCTGTGGAATGCAGACACGCCTTTAATCCCAGGAGACAGGGGCAAGCAGATCTCTGAATTCAAGGCCAGCCTGGTACAGAGCAAGTTCCAGGTAAAGAAAAGCTTAGGTCCGGGCGTGGTGGACTCTGGAGAGACAGGGTATGCAGATCTCTGAGATCTAATGAGCTCTGTTCAGGCAGGTCAATTAAGTCAGGGAGCTGAGAGGCAGGGCAGTGGAGGGGTTGAGTTTGTGGCAGTTCAGCTCATGGGATACTGGGAGGGTTTGTTTCACAGAGACAGGCTGAAGAGAGAACAAACTAGACACAGGTGAAGACAGACAAGCCAGAGGATGAGAAGGAGCCAGAAGACTAGAACAGATTGCTAGAGTTAGTTTGAGGCCAAGCAGAGCTATTCAGTGAGAAACTGAGAGAAGCCAGATTGAATCAGTCAGCTGGGAGAGGAGTTTAAGCCAGAACCAGTTGAACCAGCCATCCAGAGTTTAGAAAGAACTAGAAAGGGTGAGCTTATTCAGCAGTAAGTCTCAGAGGCTGAAAGCATTCTAGGCCTAGGTTAAATTTTATGGAGGCTAGAAGCTTCCAGAGCCAGGCCTAGGGTAGCAAACAGAGGCAGTAAGCCTCTAAAGCAACAATTACCTAAGGATAATAAAAGTTACTTTAAAAGCAAGGTTCCTTTTTGTAGCTCTGGCTGACCTGGAACTGGCTCTGTAAAACAGGCTGGCCTGGAACTCACAGAGATCCACCTTCCTCTGCCTTCTGGATTAATGGTGTGCACCACCAGGCCTGGCCCTCTCTTTCTTCCTGTGGATGCAATTTGAGCTGCTTTGAGCTCCTGCTGCCTTGATTTCCTAACCATGGTGGACTCTTCTCTGGAACTGTGAGCTAAAATAAACCCTTCCTTCCTTAGCTTGCTCCTGTCGGGCACTTTATCGCAGCAGTGAGATAAATGACTGAGACAAAGCTTAGTATGTTTTTTTTGTATCCTGCCACTTTGTTAGAAATGTTTATCAGGCCCAAGAGCTTTCTGGTGGGATGATTTATCATTATCATCATCATCATCATCCTCTTTGTTTCTTTCACTTGTCTTACTGTTCTAAGAGTCCGAGTACTACATTGAATAAGAGTGGAGAAAGTGGACTCCCTTGTCCTGTTCATGGTTTTAATGGAAATAAATACTTTAAGTTTTTCCCATCTAGAATAATGTTGGCTACAGGTTTGCTATACATTTCTTGGTTACATTGGGATTGTTCCTAGTCTTTACAGGATTTTTTTCTTTAAAACAACATCTCCCATTCCTCCCTCCCTCCTGCTTCCTCCCCTACTCCCTTCCCCTATGTCTGTGGCTGAGGGGGACCTGCTCCCCCTGTATATGCTCATAGGGTATCGAGTCTCTTCTTGGTGACCTATTATCCTTCCTCTGAGTGCCACCAGGCCTCCCCATCCAAGGGACGTGGTCCAATACGGGGCACCAGAGTTTATGTGAAAGTCAGATCTCCTTCTCCACTCAAGGTGGAGAATGTCCTGTCCATCGGCTAGACTGGGTAGGGGTTTGAAGTTTACTGCCTATATTTTCCTTGGCTGGTGCCATAGTTTGAGGAGGACCCCAGGGCCCAGACCCGCCTGTAGTTTGAGATATAATATGAATAAATTAATAAGAAATTTTTTAAAAAGGTACTTGGTGAACTTTAAGATTATCTCTACCAAAATACTTAGAGTCTCATAATAGTTTCAAGACAGTCTAACATAATTTAATTAGAAATAAGAGATACCTTTGTTTAGGTCACTGCTGTTTCTCTTGAAAGGGAAATTGGTCACGTTAAATGCGCAGCTTCCTTATTGTATATAGTAATTGATGCTGGAAGTGGAGACCTAGCTCTGTACCCATCAATAACAGCATTGTACTCTGGTCCACTGGAATTTCAAGAAAAGGGTGATGATCCATGTAATCAGGAGTTTTCAGATATTGAACATTTGAGTTGATATCGCAGGGCTGAAAAGATTCACGCTTATAGCTTCTTTCAGACATCCTAATGGAAAAGCTAATTTGCAGACATAAAGTTAACTTAGAGAGAGAAAGAGGAACATGATTTTCTGGGCTTGTGGCTGTTCAACCCCTTATTTGTGGCTTAAATTTGTCTTTTTCCAAGTTGAGTTAGGCTTTCTTCAAGCAAAGCCACAGTGTAACTAATAAAACTATGACACTAGTGCAATAAGTTGCTTTGCATTCTTTGTCAGTTGAGGGGGTTTTTTTTGTATGAATATATTTCATCTCTTCTAAAGAACCTGGAAATTGTCTGGTTTACGTATTTGATATTTTTGTGTATAAAGACACCATTATTTTACAGTGTGTGCCAAGTGCTATGGATTTTATTTTCTCTCTAACTTTTTTTCAGCTAAAATAAAATTAGCAATGCCTTAAAAAAAAATCTCACTATCTAGTTGATCTGGAGCTTGCTGTGCAGACCACGTAAGACTTGAGCTCACAGATTCCCGCCTGCCTCTGCTTCCTCAGTGCTGGGGTTAAAGGTGTGCACCACCATACCTGGACCCTCAGGGCTTTCATATGAAAGGATGCTGCATTTTGCCAAAAATGTGATTTCTGCCTGTGAGTCCACTTATATATGCATCACATCAGTTGATTTGGTTATGTTAAATGGTCCTCTCATCTCTAGAATGAACCTAATCTAATCATGATCTTTTTCAGGGTTCTTGAATTTAGTTTACAAATATCTTATTGAGAATTTTTACATTTATGTTCATCATGGAGATTGGCCTATATCTGTGTGTGTGTGTGTGTGTGTGTGTGTGTGTGTGTGTGTGTGTGTGTGTGTATGTATTTGATTTAAGTATCTGGGTAAAACTGGATTCATACAGAATTTCTTCCTTTTCTGTATCTTGTAACAGTTTGAGAAGCATTGGTGTTACTACTTTTTGAAAGTCCTGATAGAATTCAACACTGAATCCAACTGAAGCTTCCCTTTTTAAATTAGGATTTTCTTTTAATTTAATGCTTCAAGGTTATTGATTGTTATCAATTTCTTTAAATTTTAAAATCTCATTTTGTCTTAATTTTGATATGGTCATTTGCATCTAAAAATTCACTAACTTCTTTTAGATTTTCCTTTTTAGTGGAAATATAAATTTATAAGTTACACACTAATGATTCTCTGACTTCCATTGGTATCTGTTGTGATGTTTCCTTCTTCATCTCCAGTTTTATTAATATAAGTAAGTCTTCGCTCTTCTTTTGCTGGGTTTGTCTATAGGTTTGTTGATCTTTTTTATCCTTTCAAAGCCAATCTTGGCTTTATTGATTCTTTACATATATTTTTCCATTTCATTAATTTCTGCCCTGACTTTCTAATATAAGCACTTATAGCTACAAAATTCTGAGAACTGCTTTCACTAGAGCCTATGGGTTTTGATTTGTTGTGTTTTACTACTTGTTTGATCCTAAGAAGTTCTTTTTCACTTCTTACTTTCATTGATAACAATCCAGATATTATTCAGTCGTGCGTGCTGTTTAGGAGCTGTGAACTAGCATGTGTCCCATCACTCCTCTTGCTGTTGGTTTCTGGTTTTGTTCTATGGTGATTGCATAGAATATAAGGAGCCACTGAGGTTTTCTTATGTTTGCTGAGATATGTGTTTTAACACATGACCTATTTTGGGGAAAGCTTTGTGGTATACACAGAAAACTGCCTATTACTCAGCCTTTGAGTTGAGTGGCATTGAAGTCACTCACTATATAAGTTGTTAATCCATCTTGATGGATCATTCCCTTCATTAATGACATGTTCTTTATTGTGTATTGTCAGTCCATGAATGAAGCTATCTGAAGAGATTTCTGAGAGCTTGTGGGAAAAAAAACTCCAAGTAAACAAGACAGTCCCCGGGGACTGCATACAGCCTATGATGTGAGCTTGCCATGGTGACTGTATATAGCTTGAACTCAAGTGAACTTTGCTCATCTGACTTTGTCTAAGCCTCAGAATATAAAGTGTCTGATGCTCTGAGTAAAGACGGCTATTGCATGAGCCTTTAGCCTGCCTCATTTTTGGCTCCACTCTCCCAGGTTCATTCCACCAAACAGAGTAACAATGGCACCCGAACAGAGACTTGAAATTGGGTGGAAGGTAAGACTCTCACAGAAGGAGATGAGAGAGTGTAATGGGACAGAAACCATGGAGGCTTTGCCTTATGTCAAGCTCCTACATCATTTCTTTTTTTTATCCTTAAGATTTATTTATTTATTATGTATACAGTGCTCTGCCTGCCTGTACACCTGCATGCCAGTAGAGGATGTCAGATCACATTATAGATGATTATGATCCACCATGTGGTTGCTGGGAATCGAACTCAGGACCTCTGGAAAAACAGTCAGTGCTCTTACCCTCTGAGCCATCTCTACAGGCCTGTATGTCATTTCTTTTAAAAAAGGATAATCACAAAAATTAAAATCACAGCTGTTAGACTGCTTGCAAGTTGTTTGTGATTGTAAGCCTGGGTTTCCAGAAGAAAGAACATTAGATGAAGAAGCACGGGACAGAGCAGCATATAGAAGAGGGGAAGAAATCCCCGCTCAATTTTGGAATAATTAAGGAAGATAAAGAGATTTCCCTACACAGGCACGAGGATTTAAGAAAGCCTATGAAAATGCTGTTTCTAGTTAAACAAAAATTATACAAGGCCCTCGGAGCCTTATGTCGACCTCATAGAGAGACTCAAAGATGCTATTGAAAAACAAGTGGGGGGGGGGACACAAATCCAAGTATTATTATTTTAAAAAATTGGATTTTGATAACACCAGTGATGATTGCCAAGGATTAGTCAGGCCTCAGAGAGAGAAATAGGAAATATGAACTTCCTAAAGTTATGTAGAAATGTGAGGACCTACAAAGTGAGTCCAGGACAGCCAAGGCTACACAGAGAAACCTTGTCTGAGAAAGAGGATAAAAAAAGGAAAAAGGGTTTAGTGTACTCCTTCAAGCTAAATTTCCATGCCTTAAAAATAAAAGGTAAGTACAAATTATTCAAATCCTATAAAACATGACAGTAATACTGAACTGCTGGCGCCTCTGTCTCCAGATAGTACTGGCAGGGAATACCTGTGTAGGAAGAAAACCAGGAACAGCTGTGGCTATTGTTGATGAAAGCTTCTCCAAAGGGTTGGCGCAACAAGTTGTCTGTTGCTGAGACTGTGGGAGATTAAAAGAAACAATGCAAATAGCCCTTACAATGAGTGGAGGCTTTAAATCCAAAACCGGTAGCATTTGTGCCAGCTTCAGATTGCGATCAATCTGCTCTTTTGTTAGGAGCTGCTACTTAAGGAAGAACTACAGCTATCTGAATCCACACTAAAAGAGGCATTTGTGTATCGTGTGGATCGTTTACTGCCTTTAAACTTACTTATTTCCCCACTAAAGTGTCCCCTACAGGTATTATAGACAAGAGGATGAACCTTTAAAACGGATCTATGTACACCATAAGGGCCATAAGATACCAGCCCTCATGCTTAATTAGTAAGTCAGGAGAGAGCCTGATGTCAAAAATTGATATGGATTGATCCTTGCTGTATTATTTTACTCTTACCTACTGATTCGTTTTTATGAGCATTGCAGAATCCTACAGATTTTCAATTTATTTATATATTTCCTTCCTTCCTTCCTTCCTTCTTTCTTTCTTTTTTTAAAGACAGGTTTTCTCTATATAGCCTTGGCTGTTGTCCTAGACTCACTTTGTAGCCCTGTCTGTCCTCGAACTCACAGAGATCTGCTTGCCTCTGCCTCCCTGAGTGCTGCTGGGGTTACAGGAGTGTGTCACTGCACCTGGCTGGGTTTTCAAATTTCATTTGCAGACTACTATGGAAGGATAGGAAATTGTTATCCAGCTGCAAAACTATGGGGTTTTCTCATACAAACTGAATTTTTGATCACAAAAATTTCCTGCCCTCTCCCAGTCCACAGGCAGATATTTATACTGATGTCTCATCTAATGGTGCAGATATTCATCAACTTATTTTTTGTTTGTTTGTTTGTTTTTCAAGGCAGAGTTTCTCTGTGTAGCTTTGGCTGTCTTGGACTCGCTTTGTAGACCAGGCTGGTCTCAAACTCACAGAGATCCGCCTGCCTCCACCTCCCGAGTGCTGGGATTAAAGGCATGCGCCACCACGCCTGGTTCATCAACCTATTAATATTTCCTTTTTTAGATTTATTTATTTATTTATTATTTATATAGTATTCTGGCTGTATGTACAGCCTGTACCCCAGAAGAGGGTACAGGATCTCATTATAGATGGTTGTGAACCACCATGTGGTTGCTGGGAATTGAACTCAGGACCTTTGGAAGAGCAGTCAGTGCTCTTAATCTCTGAGCCATCTCTCCAGCCCCCTATTAATATTTCTTTTCCCACAGCCCAACAAGTAGAATTGTCTGTTTTGATTCATTTATTATCACTGGTTCACAAACCCTTGTATATTGTTTCAGATTCTGCTTACGGTGTAGGGCAGAAGGAAATAAACCAGGCCACTCCTCCTGGGTATTATTCCTACTTTACCCTGTCATTTAAACCAGGGGTGTCTCTTGCCGCTCTTCAACTTCTCCCGATTTATTACCCAGATGGTTTATTCTTAGATCCTGGAATCCCTGGGTGTTTGCAGTTCCACTGAAAAGTCAGTCTTCACCCCTGCCCCCGTCCCCAGATTTAGATCAAAAGATGGCAAATAAAAAGTTGCTTACATAGTTACACCCATACTAAGCTGCAGGCTGTTTTAGGAAGAGAACCCCGTGTAATTTATCTTTGTGTGTACAGTGGTAGTATACACACACTAAATTACCAAGGTCTTTGCTAATCTGACTCTAAAGTTCAAGTCACCTCTTCAGGATCTCACAGAGGACTTTCCCCCCTAATTTTCCTTCACGTTGAACACTTATATTTTTATTTTATTGTTATGATATTTTCTTTATACTGAGCTCTTGGTCTGTCTTGTTTTGTTTCCCTGATGTTTGATGCCTGGTGTAAACAAAGTAATCAATGAAGTTTGAATCTATTTTTTAAAATATTCTAGATCATAGGCTTTTGAAATGCATATATATTAACATTAAATATTATATTATTAACAGAATTAATAAGTTGTTAGACTTGAATAGCTAAAATATACAGGGCTTCCTAGTTAAAGGAGAGAGGACATACAGGAGTATCTGACCAATTAATAGAATATTTAAAGGGCACCTAGAAACCGAAGGAAACCTGAAGGTAAAAGTAAGTGTGCCCCATGGGAAGGGTGTCTTCAACAAAGGATGCTTTGAAGCAGTGCAAGAAGGCTGCAGCAGGGCCTCGAGCCTATCAACAGTAGGTGGCAGCAGGGCCACGAACCTATCAACAGTAGGTGGCAGTCATATCATAGCACTGACTGATCCTCAGCCATCGAAGGACTGACCTGAAAACGTCAGAAGAGAAACTTTATGGAGAACAGCAGACTGCAGCTAGCCTACCTAGCCTACAAGGCCGATATGTAAAAAAAAAAAAAAAGTAAAATAAAAATTTTAAAAATCACTATTTTCAGTAGCAAAATAAAATTAAAAAGTACAAAAGAACAGAAGACTAGTTCCAGGGCCATTCCGGAGCCCCATCTGGGGAGCGCTCTTCTTCCCCCAGTGGGGTGGATACCATCCATGGCTTAAAGAGAGAGAGGGAAGCTCCGCTGGCAGAAAGTTTGCCTAGCATCTACAAACCCTGGGCTCTCTCCTAAATTCTGGGGAAGCTGAGCATGGGGGTGTATGCCTATAATTTCAGCGCTTGGAAGGTTGCAGGGGGATCAGAAATTTAAAGTCTCCCTTGACTACATAGCCAATTCCAAGCCAGCCTGGACTATATGACACCCTATTAACTGAAGAGGGTAGGGACAAAAGCCACATAAAGTGACTATCCACAGATGGGGGGGCGGAGCCTAGGTAAAACCTCTTTCTGACCAAAACCATGAATCATCCCCCCTGCCCCCCCCCACCCTCTGACCCCAGACAGGTTTTCTCTGTGTTATAACCCTGGCTGTCTTAAAACTCTCTTTGTAGATCAGGGTGGCCTCAAACTCACAGAGATCCACCTGCCTCTACCTCCCAAGTGCTGGGATTAAAGGCATGAGCCACCACCATGGCCAGCCCAAGAAGCCATTTTTAAAAAGATACCTGTTGAGTCAGTCGCTTGGCACCCTGAAAAGCAAAATGCCTTTTCTGAACCTCACATTTTGGAACTCAGAAAAAGTGTTCACATGATGGTACACTGAAACCTGGCTTGCAGAAAGCCTGTAGCTAAGTGAGGGAAACTGAGTCAGACCACGCAGTGTTTGTCGAGATGAAAGTCTGGGCGGAGCCATAGTCTGGGTGGGCTACACAGGCACAGGGTTTGTACAAGTGTCTAAACCCTGCAATGGGTCACCCACGGGTATGGCTGACATCCACAGCACGACTATTTGAAAGACCTCCCAGGTGGGCTGGTACCGTCATCGCCCAGGCGAGAGACCATGGACAGACTCTGAACTTCTGCAAAGCCCTTCCCTTCACTTGTGTCCCTCACAATATGTCAGGTCAGTGTAGTGCATCGGCTTCGTCTACTCTGCTCTCTTTTTACCTGCTCCCCACCACCTCCTCCTTTTTTAAAATGGGTTTTCCCAAAGAACATAGGACTGGCTGGAGTTTGGAGTCTCCCTATCTCAGCCTCATAAGCACAAGTATTGCTTTAGGTTGGTTACCTGGTTACTTCTTTCTCTTTTCATCCACTGCTAGCCAGCCACAGCTGTCTCATCTCCTCCCTCTGTCCCTTTTTTGTTTGTTTGTTTGTTTGTTTTTTAAGACAGGGTTTCTATGTGTAGCCTTGGCTATCCTGGACTAACTTTGTAGACAAGGCTGGCCTCGAACGCACAGCGATCCGCTTGCCTCTGCCTCCGGAGTGCTGAGATTAAAGGCGTGCGCCACCACGCCCAGCTTCCTCCCTCTGTCTTTATTGTTCCTGCTTCTACTTACCTTTCCCTCCTCTGCTTCCTCTGACTTACTGATGCTAATGGTTCTTTCTCTGTTTATCCCTTCACATCCGTATCTTCAGCATCTAACATCTTAACACACACGAGTAATGGAGTCCAATCAACTATCACCATCTTTTCAAACGGGCGTCTTCAGGTGTGGCCGGTTCTTCAGATAGTCTTCTGCTCTCAGAGTAGTAGGTGGGATCTACCCTGGCGCCCTGAGTGTGTGGGCTGTGGGCCTAGCTACTAAGTGGCAGCCACAGGAGAGAAATGACAGCACAACCCTACTGTAGCCCGGCCCCACTTCAACGACAGCTGAAAGAAGGCGAGTGATTAAATAAAAAATCCAACCCACAAACTCAGCACAAGACCTAATAACGCACAAGCAAGAAACAAGAAGAACCAAGTCCCTCCAACTAACTCGCAGTAATGGGCTCCAACTGGAGAATTAGACAGAAATCTCAAAGAATGATTATAATGATCAAGAAAGTCAGAAGATATGAATAAACTTTTGGATAAATTAAAAGAGAACAAACAGATGAGTGAAATGAAGTCAACACAGGATACAAATCAGTAAAGAGATAAAAAATACTAAGAAAATTAAATTAAAAGATATTTTATCATTTTCAGTGTCTGCGTGTGGGTGTGGATGTGAATGCAGGGCCTATAGAAGCCAGAGCCACTGGGCTCCTTCGGAGCTGGAGTTACAGGTGATCACAAGTTGCCTGGTGTGAGTGCTGGGAACAGAACCCGAGTCCTTGAGAAGGGCAGCAAGCACTTTTGCCGGCTGAGCCACTGCTCCAGCCTCTGAGAAAATCAAATTTAAATACCGGGAAGTAAAAAGCTCAACAAATAAAGACTCATCAATAGAGTGACTAGCATAGAAGACAGGAGGTCAGGAGGTCAGAGATGGAGCAACTTGCAGACAATGACAACAACAAGTTAACAGGAAAACTATGAACAGCACATGTGAGGTCTGTGGGAACCACTGAGGAACAAATCTTGGCACCATGAGCATAGAAGAGGTGGAATTTCAAGCTAAAGGCATAAAAACTTATTCAACAAAAATGTTCTAGATCTAGAAAAAGATTATAGGAGGCATTTAGAGTATCAACCCCACAAGATCGGAAAAAACCCCACCATGATACCTTATAATTGAAACACTAAATAAAATGTTTTCATATATATATATGTATATACATATATATGCATATGTATATGCAAGTAGTGAAGAAAAGAAATTGGGAAAGAGACTAGTGGAAGGGAGGGGAAGAAAGAGCTAAGGAGAGGTAATGAGTGGGAGGGGTGACAACACGCTTGGAAGAAACTGTCCTTATGAAAAACCCAGCACTGTACGGATGGCCTCAGTGGGTACATGCTGATAAACTACAGAGCTAAAGGAGGGTCTTGAAGCAACATGAACGACCTTGGCACTGAAATGCTCACAAGACTGCAGTGCCCAGCCCTTTGGAGAACACTCAGCTACGTTTACACTGTGGTGGATAGTCTGACTTCTTTATCCCGTGTAGTCATGACCTAAATGACACATGCACAACCTGGCATGTTCAGACACTTGAACCTTCAAGATAAAAATAAAGATGGCAAAGGACGGGTCCCCATGTGTTTGAATCATACACGTGAACAAGGCTGTGGTGAGCTCTGGGATCTGGCAAACCTGTCGTATTGAATCACACATGAGCATGACGGCAAAGCCCAGGTGTCTTATAAATCTTAAAATATTTCTCTCTGTACCCTGGCACAAAGTTTTTAAATCTCTGGGATTTGAAAGTATCTTGACACTGCCGGGCGGGGTGGCACACAGCTGTAATCCCAGCACTCGGGAGGCAGAGGCAGAAGCAGGCAGATCTCTGAGTTTGAGGCTAGCCTGGTCTACAGACTGAGTCTATGGCAACCAAGGCTATACAGAGAAACTCTGTCTTGGGGGGGAAAAGTATCTTAACCTTCTATTTTTAACTGTTGATTAATGTTCTCAAGCCACCAAATGTTTTACTTTAGAGATCCCAAGCCACCTCCTTGGCACACTCCTAAGTCGGTGAAGATCACCTGATTCTTAGGGTCAGCAGGGTTCTCAGGGACTCGTACACTAGCCTGATTTTATTTGAGCCAACTGATAAGAATACAAGCAGCCTCATGATCAACAGAGTCCTGGCAACAAATACAACTTCATCCCCACCTGAAGGCTTTGTGCCCAGGTATAAGTTGTTGTAGTAGTGGGCACGGAACCTAGGGCCTCATGGATACCACAAGGGCACGGCCACTGAGCTATATGCAGCACTTCTGTGTTTTGAGACAGTCTCGTTTCTGTCTCAGGCAGCCCTTAAACTTTCCCCACCCTCCTGAGAAGCCAGAACTACAGGATTGTGCTGCTGTGCCTGGCTCTACTTTCCAGTTCTTCTAATCTGAGCAACTGTTAGGAACGCTGCCATTGTCAGTAGGCAACCCCACCATGGCTGCTTGTTTTTCCCTCACTTTTCTGGGCTATAACTGTGAATTGGTTATGACCAGTTTCACAGGACTTATCATCATCTTAGTTACGTATGCAACAGAAAGCAATCACCTTCCCATTTGACTCAAATTAAACTAAAAAACATTATAAAGAGATCAACAATCAGACTATTATTTCTCAAACGCTTTTTTAAAAAAAAATCATTTTCTACTTTAAGGGTTTTTTCCCCCAGATAAATTTCCCCAAACAATACTTTCCTTATTTAAAAAAAAAAAGGTGATACTGTAGACATGTGTGTATCTATATCTCTTAGCCCTGTGAAGAACACAAACCTTTCTAGCCTTGGGGTTTGTAGGGCATTGAAACTGCAGTATTGAACAATTAAGAAATCAGGGGTAAAGTGGGAATCACTCAATACATGTCATTTTAAATCCAGGACCCTCATTTATTTTTCTGACCTTAAGATACAGTTCCTGGGGCTTCCTGACCAAAAGTCCCCATTTTCCTTGTGCCCCTTGGGGCAACTGACCAGAGATTGGTGTAGGTTAGAGCCCCTGTAAAGTAAGGTCTATGGCTATTACCAGGACACCAATGAAAGCGTCTTCTTGAGGACTGGAGAGATGGTTCAACGGTTAAGAACATTTACTGGTCTTGCAGAAGACTCGGGTTCTGCTCCTAGCACCCACATGGTGGCTTGCAACTGTCAGTAACTCCAATTCCAGAGGATCTGATGACCTCTAACTGTGCCAGGAATGCACTGGGTGCATGTAATATGCCTGGGTAAAACATTCGTAAATGAATCTTTTTTAAGAAAGCATCTTCTCATGTGTATGAGCATTTACTCCTGCTTATTTGAAATCCCACTAGCCATAACCAACTACCAGTTTAAAAAATGTCGGAGTGTCTATCAGGAACTGCTAACCATACTGTGAGTGACTATTCCCTGCATGAACTCAGGCTGTGACTTCTCTTCAGGGAAAAGAAAACTTAAAGGTCTGAACTGATACACCCTTTAAAGCAACTTCCTTTAGGAAAATTACCAGACATTCATTACTTAACCTAAAGTTAAAGCTAATCCAGCACCAGAGATAGGGACCATTCAGCCTAGAAGAGAGCCAGGCCAAAGAAGAGCAGATGGGGCAGGGGTGAGGCATGGACAGGGGCCCAGGAAAAAGTAAAATGTCTGCCTTGATCCATACAGTTGATCTTCTTTTTCTCAGCCAAGCTTCACACACTAGGCAAGTCCTCCCCTGCTGGACCACAGCCCAGATGCTTACTAGGAGGTTTACACTGCCACCCAAGAGCTTGGTGAATAAGGAGTCACCTACCTAGCAAACCAGTCAAAGCAAAGGCATTCGATGTGGCAGAGGACAGAAAGTCACATGCTGTAGAAATAATCCTTAGGCACTGCACTGTTCATCTGGTCATAATATTTAATGGTTCTAAGGATATTAACAGTAAGTAATGACTTCCTTTCAATTGCTAGTCTCTTCTTCCAAGAATGTACAACTCCTACTTAGCACCGTCGTGAGGTGTAGTCTTTGGGGAGTCATGAGAATTCGATGAAGTCACAAAAAAAAAAAAAAAAAAAAAAAAACTGGAGCATTTACAGTGCAATTAAGAGAAAGGTGTTCTCGTTCCCTCTTCCTCCCTTGTTTTTGGGCTTTATGAAGTGAATAGCTTACCCATCACCCATGTGTTGTCATAATGTCTAGCGCCAAAACAGTCCAAAAGCAACAAGGCCACCCAAAGACGGACTGAAACCATGAACCAAAACAACCATTTCCTCTTTATAAAGTGATGGTCTGAGGTGCTTTGTCACAGTGAAGGACACCTGTGAAAGATACCAAATCTCTAGGCACTGGAAACGTTGTCTTAATGTTTTCTTACCACCAACATTAGTTTCATGTAGTGGCAAATTAATAAAATCAGTGGCTTAAAAACTGGTGTTGTAAACGTTTTACCTTATAGTTCTTGAGGTCAAAATATAGAAATCAGCTGCACTGGGCCAAAATCAAGGTGTCATTAGACGTATTCTCCTCCTGGGATTCCCTGGGGGAGATGTATTTCCTTGTGTTCCCAGATTCCAGAGGCTGCCCACATATCTAGGCTTTTGGCCTCCTTCCATGCTCAGAACCAGCAGTGACATCATTCTAGCCCTGCCTCCACTGATACATCTCCGTGATGATTAACTTTTGATAGTCGGTGCCACTAGGCTAAGAAACACCTAGGGTGTGGTGAGGCACCCCTTTGGGTGTATCTGTGAGGTGTTTTCAGAGATTTAATTGAGTAGGAAAGACTGGATGCATGGCACCATTCCATGAGCTGGGGTCCCAGACTGAGTAAAAAGAAAAGCTGGAGAGGGTGACTTGGACCCATTTAATTTCCTGACTTTGAATTCAACATGGCCAGCTACAGCATACTCCCACGGCCGCAGCTTCCCTGCTGGCTGGACTGTAGCCCCTGAAACTGTGAGCTGAAATGAACTAGCCCTTACTCAGACTCCTTTTGTGAGAACAATGAAAGAAAAGTAACCAATAGAGTCTTCTCTAACCCTGCTGCTTCTTGATGACGCCCCTTGTAGCCTGCCATAGTGACATATGCTCATAGTCCCAGCACTTGGGAGGATGAGGCAGTAGGGTCAGGAGTTCCAGGCCGTTCTCACTGGCATAAAGAGTTTGAGGTCAGCAGGGCTGCAAGTCCCAAAAATCCAAAACAAACACACACACAAAGAGCTTTATGGTAACAGGGGATTACTCCCTAGAGCGTCTAGAATAAATCTCACCTCAAACTTCTTAATCACATTTGCAGGACTCCTTTACCACATGGGTAACATATTAATACATTAACTTGATTTAAAAGTCTTGGACATTTGAGGGGGGGAACAGAATCTCATTTTGTGGATTAGGCCAGTCTCAAACTCACAGAGATCCAATTGCCTCTGCTTCTTGAGTGTTTGAGTTAAATGTGTGTACCACCATATCCAGTCAAAAGTCTTAGAAATCTTGAGGAGCCATTATCCTGCCTACCATCCCTGCTGACAGGGAGTGGGCTTAAAAACACTGGAATAAAATGGAGGAGCTCTTGCCCTCATTCTCTCAAGGTGAATTAGAAGACATACCCAGAGCCCCTAGCCAAGAGTTTTCTTTACAGCCTATCCTTCTATTGGCTTCAGTCCACAAGCCACCCAGGCTTTCCCTTGACACAGGACAGATTTGCTTAGACCTGCAACTTCCCAAACCCTGCAGTCCTTAAAATAAGATTCAAAGCTGCACTGCAGGCTCTTTAGCATGCCACAGAGAGTCATACAGGGTGGCTCGAGGGACTGAGACATTTGATTTGGTGGCTGGTCTAATATAGCCCCCTTTCGGCACCACACATTCAAGTTTGTGTTTATTCTGAATTATCAAGGATAATGTTGGAACCCAACATGGAATGTCAAGAAGCCTGGCATCCTGTGTCTTCTGCAGTTGGCATCCCTTCACACTGGATTGCCCTACAGTTCCCAGGACATCATTTCCACCTTGGAAAGTCTAGCGAGCCAAGGCAGAGAGCCATGAAACCTTCCTTATTCACATTCTAGGAAGAATCCCACTTTCCTTTCTAGCTCTCTTTCCTTTTCTGTGTCCCTGATTTGATACTCGAGTCATTCCTCATGGTCATGCTTGTGGAAAATGAATGGCAGAAAAAAATTTCATTTTAAACATCAGGATTTTAGGAGGTGAACTCAGGGTTCTTATACCTGGTACCTCTTTAGGAATGAATCCTAATTGTGGTAGATAATTTACAGACCAGAGAACTTCTGGAGTGGGAAGATTGGCCTGCATTGAAATCTGATCATTTTGTCTCCAGATTAGATTGTGCTTTATTGTGATCAAAGCTGGGTTTGGTGATGCACGCTTACAATCCGAGCTACACAGAAGGAGAAGCCAGTTTCCCCTTTGTTTCTTTCTTTCTTCTTTCAAACAAATATGAAAGAGATGATAGAAAGAAAGAACTATAAGCATGTTTTAGTTACTTTCCTATGGCTGTGATAAGACACCATGACCAAGGCAACTTACAGTTACAGAAGAGTGTATTTGGGGCTTACAACTTCAGAGGGCTTGAGCCCATGGCAGTCATGGTGGGAAGCATGGCAGTGGTAACCATGGTGGGAAGCATGGCAACCATGGTGGGAAGCATGGCAACCATGGTGGGAAGCATGGCAACAATGGTGGGAAGCATGGCAGTGGCAATCATGGTGGGAAGCATGGCAGTAGGCAATCATGGTGGGAAGCATGGCAGTGGCAATCATGGTGGGAAGCATGGCAGTCATGGTGAGAAGCATGGCAGTAGGCAGGCAGACATGGCACTGGGGAAGTGTCTGGTAGCTTATCCACAAACACAAGGCAGAGAAAAGGAAAAATGTGGTCCTCTCTGCCCCCAGGATTGTTGGCCACTGGCCCACGAGGACAAAGGGAGCAGAGGCAGTGAACGGGGTTTGGAGGGCCAATGAGTATGACAGACAAGATTTCTGGGATCAATTTCAGAGAGACAGCTCATTTTATTGTTTCAGGGTTGAGATATATAAAGGCTCTTAGGGTTACAGATGAAAAAGACAGATTGTCATAACACAGTAGCTGATTATTATATGGACAGGCAAAGGAGCAAGACTCATGTGCTGAGTCACATTGCTCTGTGCAGGGTCATAATCCAGATACAGTCAGGCATCTGTGCCTAAAGACACTCTCCAGATAAAGTTAGGCAGAAAAGAGGAATCCCTGCTGAGAAACACTTCCATTTTGCACTGAGCTTAGAGAGTTATCTGGGCGTGGTGGATTGTAGCCTTAATAGCAGGGTCTTCCATCAGAAAAGGGAGAGAGAAGAAGCCAGGCATGGTGGTACATGTCTTTAATCCTAGCACTTAGGAAGGCAGAAGCAGTTGGGTTTCTGTAAGTTCAAGGCCAGCCTGGTCTACAAAGAGAGCCCAGGACAGCCAGGGCTACACAGAGAAACCCTGTCTTTAAAAAAAAAAAGAGAAAGAAAGAAAGAAAAGGAGAAAGAGAGAGAGAGAGAGAGAGAGAGAGAGAGAGAGAGAGAGAGAGAGAGAGAGAGAACAGTAACTGGGAAAGGCATGGGTTTTTCAAAGTTTATCCCCAGTGGCACATCTCCTCCAACAAAGCCACACCCTTTAATCCTTCCCAAACAGTTCCACCAATGGGATTGGAGGGGGCCAAGCATTTAAAGATATGAGCCTCCGGGAGCCATTCTCACCCAAACCTCCACAAAGCCACAGCTTAGTTTATCTTATTCAGCTTGTCAAAACATTAATTTCCTTTAGATCTCCCAGTGTGAATACAGTTCAAATGATTACCAATAAATGGTTCGCCTACCTGCATACTGTCATACTATATCATTGCTATTACCATCTGTGACGGTTAGCTCTTGTTAGCTAGACACACCCTTGCATCACCTGGTATAGGAAGATCCAGTTCACTGTTGGCAATACTGTCCCCTAGGCACAGGGTCCTGAACTGCGTAGGGAAACTGAGATGAGCACAAGCAAGCAGATGCATGTGTATGCATCCATGTCTCTGTTCTGGACAGACAAGGTGATGTGACTAGCTGTGTGAAGTTCTTAACCTGGACTTTGCTACAAAGATTAGCTGTAATCTGGAATTATAAAAACAAGCAACTCTCTTCTCTCCTACTTGTCTTTTGTCAGAGTATTTTATCACGGCAACAGAAATTAAACTAGGATACCACCCCTCACAAGTTTCTCTTAGCTATCCAAGAACTGAAAATCTAATTCAAATGACCTCTCTTTCCAAACCACCCTTCCGCCCCGGGCCACTGGGATTTAATAATGGGAGCTGAGGAGTAGGTCTGGAATTGAAATCACTTCCTCCTTGGGAAACAAGGGGTCAGTGTGGGGGACGGAGCAGCTGGGCCCCACACAGAGGCAGCTTTCTTCCAGTGGAATGCCAAGCCCACGAACGCCCTGTCCTCAGCTGTTCCAGTCCCTGTTAGGGCCCTCTGTTCTGGGGCCCTAGAATGGGACCTGCAGGTCAGGCCTGCTCTGTAGCCCAGACTGGAGTCTCCAACCCCTTGGCAGCCTTTTCTCTCCATCATGCTAGGCTAGGCATGAGTTCCCTGCCTATGGGCCTTGTGGGGTCTCACTGAATCTTCTCAACTGACCTAGGTGTTATGAGCTCTGTTTTGTGAGGAGACTAAAATCCTGCATCCATCAGGAATCCAGCAGAAAACAGATGGCATCTGTAGAGGATTTAAGAAGAAGGAGTGACTACTGACGGAAGTGTGAGCAAAGTTAAGAACGCCAGCAAGAGTTGATGAGCCCCCCTGGGATTAGAGAAAGACGGAAGCCTTTACCATCTCTAGACCAAAAGGAAAGAGAGATGTGAGAGTCATGCAAGCCTACAAGATCAAGTGAGGGAGGAGTGTACTATGTGAGAAACAAAGATGGACACAGTTGTATCTTCCACAATGTCTGAATGTATTAAATAAGAATAAATTCACAAGCTACATGGGTTTTGTTGTCTATAAGTGGTCCTTATTTTCCTTGATAGCTGCCCACAGCAAACAGAGGCTCTTTTGTTCCAATCTTAACTGCTAACATTAACTCTCTCATGACATAATATGCATACTTGTGTATATAGACATACATATACAGGGACAGTAATATATATTCTGCAATACATATACTCTGTAACCTATAATAACAGTATGTAACATATATGATATATAGTATATTGTAACTACATATTATGCAGTATTTAATATTATATAAAATATATTATATATACATATGTGAAGTGTTTATATATAGATAAAAACATATAAGCCGGAGGTCATGGCTCAAGCCTTTAATTCCAGCACTCAGGGAGGAAGAGGCAGGAGACCTCTGTGAGTTTGAGGCCAGCCTGATCTACAAAGTGAGTCCAGGACAGCCAACGCTCCACAGAGAAACCTTGTCTTGAAAAAAATACATTTAATATATAAAAATAAAATTATATATAAATGAAAGTAACATATTTATATAAATATTTTATATTATACTAAAATTATATAATAATAATAATAGCAATAATAATAATATATAAAGAAAACCAGACATACACACACACAAAGAATGGCTATAGGGCTAGAGTTCACAGCAGAGTTTAAGGAATTTCAAAAGAAGCAGAGAGGTCACAAAGACAGTTAGATATTAACAAACCAGTAGGTCTGGTCATGGGGTCCCAGTGGAGCTGTCCAGGCAAAGTGGAGATAGAGGCCATAAAGGGGATGTGCGGAACCAGGTCTAGATGGACAAACGAGTGGACGGACAAAAACCAATTCGTACAAGGCCATGTCAGCATCAGAGCCCAAGCTGGGATGACACCCCTGGAACAGCCAGAAATTCTCTGCCTTTAGATTCTTTGGTCCACACACATCAGGTGATCAGGTGACAGGTCAGTGACTAGGGATCTCTCTGTAGGGGCCAGGTGAGTTGGTGTCACCCTTTTCTCAGCCTAGTATGCTTGATACCTTCTCAAGTCTGGGTTTCCTGGTATGAGTTAAATATATACAATCTGGATTTGCTTTGATACATTTTTAAAGATTTTAAACGTGTGTGTGTGTGTGTGTGTGTGTGTGTGTGTGTGTGTGTGTGTGTGTGTCTATGTTTATGTTGACCAAATGCTTACAAAGGCAATGGATCTCCTATACCTGGAGTTACAGGTGGCTGTGGGTCACCTGATGTAGAGTGCTGGTACTTGACCCATGATCCTCTACAAGAGCAGTATGCATTGAACCACAGAGTCATCTCTCCAGAATGTATAGATGTTCTCGTCAGCCTTCCGTTGCTGTGCTAAAAACTGACCAAAACAACAACTTGAGAGATAAAAGAATTTGTTTGGCCTACACTTTCACATCACAGACCACCACTGAGGAGAGTCAGGGAAGGCGGGGACCTAGAGACAAGGGATGAAGCAGAGGCCATGGAGAAGAGCCGTCCGCTAGTTCGCTTCCTGTTTCTACCCAGCTTGCTGCTTTATGCAACCCAGGACCTCCTGCCCAGGCGTGGCACCACCCTCAGTGAGCTAGGCACTTCTCCATCAGTAGGCACTCAGGAAAAAGCCCCATAGACAGGTCCATAGGCCAATGTGATGGGGGAATTTCTCAACTGACTTTCCTTCTTCCTAAGAATGTCAGGTTGACAACCAAGAGCAGCCATCACAGAGTGTGAAACCATTTTCACTTTGAGGAAGTTTTCAATCCGTACCTCCTGTGTGTGATGCTGGACAGATGATACTGGTCACATGCCCGTCAAGGTGCAGAGTCATCCTGCTCCATGTTTGCACTCAAAATGGAGTCAAATGCTGCCTGTAAAATGAATTCTCACAGCCTGAAAACCCCACTGTTTGATATACTATGAGCAACTTAGAGCAGTACGCAGCTTGGTTGCAACATCGGGAGGTAAGCTGGCCTTGAACAACATCCCCTCTCATCTTCCATCTCTGCGTTTTATTGATCAAACCCAACTGGAACTGGAGGACAAGAGAGGCTGGAGTCATCAGCCCAGAGGTCATACTCCTGAGGCGCAAGAGAATTTTCACACAAATCCTGAGAAATTAGTAATCAGACCAAAGTCCTGTGCTGGATTTAAATCGTGCAGGATTCTGCCCTAATGTCTTCTTTTTGTTGTCTTTATCACTGCACACTACACACAGAAGCTACTGTGATTGGAAGAAGATAATGTTCAGCTTGCAGGCCAGTGGAAGCCAACATCTATTTAAAGACTTTTAAAAAGAGTTTTGCTGGGCTGGAGAGATGGCTCAGAGGCTAAGAACACTGATTGCTCTTCCAGAGGTCCTGAGTTCAATTCCCAGAAATCACATGGTAGCTCATAACCATCTATAGTGTGATCCGATGCTCTTTTCTGACCTGCAAGTGTATATGCAGGCAGAGCACTGTATACTAAATAAATAAATAAAGCTTTTTTTTAAGAAAAGAAAAACAGAGAGAGAGAGAGAGAGAGAGAGAGAGAGAGAGATTTGCCATTCTCTGTGTGTCCTTGGCTGTCCTAGACTCTCTTTGTAGATCAGGCTGGCCTCGAGCTCACAGTGATCCTCCTACCTCTGTCTCCCTGAGTGCTGGAGTTAAAGGTGTGCGCCACCACACCCAGTTTGCCAAATATTTTTTTATCACAACTTTATCTCATATATCTCATTTTCAAAATGTTTTCTGTTCATTTGTTTTTGGTTTTGGGGTGTTTCATTTTGGTTTGGTTTGGTTTTGGCTTATATATAGTGGAGATTCAAAAATGTAATTAAACATAACTTTTACTCTTTTTTTCAACTGCCTTAACTCTTGCTCATTGAAATACTCTTGGCAAAGTCCTGACATAAGAGTTGACACAGAGATGATGAAGATGTATGCAGTGTAGAGGATGCGCTGGAAGACACAGGCCGACCAAACAACGGCTCCTCCAGCAAGCCTGGCATGAGATTAGAAGGCAGAGGCCAAAGAGGCAGAAGTGGGAGGGCTTTATGACTGCAGTGAATGACAGGGAGTGACAGGGCTATACTGGAAAAGAACGAACAGAGGCTGGGATATTATTTGGGTCACTTTCTGACACACCAAGAATAAGAAGGATGCTTCAAAACAGGCAGACCTTTTTTTTTTTTTTTTAGTTAAACTGGGTGTACATTATTGGGGTTTGGAAGAATGCTTCCTGCTTGAGACCCAAGAGTGGCCAGCATGCCTGAATGGAAAACAGAGTGGAGGAGACCTCCTAACACTATTCATTGCATGTTTCTCTTTCCTAGAAGAGGCTGTCCCACAGCGTTGACATATTCTTAAGGTGTCATATATATAGTAGTCAGACGAGTCCCATCTCCTTTCAGCCAGAGCATGTACTCCACGCAGGAGCTGTAGGACCACGGTGGGAGGAATGACTGACTAGCAATGTCCAATGAGCAGAGAGGCAACAAAGAGGCAAGAGGGTCCTTTAAACTCGGTGATTAGAAGTCCGCTGCCTTATCAAAGCATGCTTCTGAGCGACATTCGAGGATGGGTAGCTTTGAAGTGGATGTGTGGAAAGAGACGGACTCTTTAAGATGCTTTTGCTCAAGGCTGAACTAGGATTAAAAGTGCATAATGACTAGACATTGTACGCAATAAAAGCTTGGTATCAGGACTCACTCACGAAGACATCGTTTTAAAAGGAAAACTAGAACCTACATCCTAAAAAACAAAGCTTCTCTCACTGTTGTAGTCCATTTGGCTTCTATACCAAATTACTACAGCCTGGGTGCTTATAATTAACAGACACTTATTTCCCATGTTTCTGGAGGCTAGAAAGTCTGAGACTGAGGTGCTGGCAGATTTGGTGTCTGGCTCAGAGGTGGCCATGTCTGTATCGTCACATGGTAGGAGGGTGATCAGCCCCCTGGGGCTTCTTTTGGGGAGTGCTAAGTGGCCGTGCTGACGGGTCCACTCTCATAGCCTATGCACCTCCCAGGCATCACCATGGAGGTCGCTTTCTGCATGTGAAGTTTGGGACATAAATATTGGGTGAAATAGTACTGGGTGAATAAAAAAATATAACTCATGACTTGACCTGTTGAATTCCTGGTGCTGACCAGCTTATAGCAACAGACCTGGCTGCTTTCAACCTTGGTGAGAGAAGCTTTTTTGTACAGTAGACAGCAGTCAGTGTAGAGCTGCGTCGCTGCACTAAGAGACCAGGTACTCCATCCTGAATGGGATATCTGTGTTAGCCACCTGCACCAAGGCTCGGGATATATCATGGAAAGAATGCAAGGGCCGGGGGATGCAGATGTGCTGTGGCATGCTGTCCTCTGGACAGGGCATGGCTAGTACGATCATGAACTCTCAGCACCAAGGCTCGGGAAAGAATGCAAGGGCCAGGGGATGCAGATGTGCTGTGGCATGCTGTCCTCTGGACAGGGCATGGCTAGTACAATCATGAACTCGCAGCACAAGACTGTGAGACCAAGCCATAGCATAGATGGAGGAGGAGATCTCCAGGCCCCGCGCTTTACTGAGTCCTTTGGCAGTGGGTAAATTGCTGAGAGAGACAGAATCGTTGCTTTGAGCATGTGTGTGCTGTTAAGTGTCCCATTGCTGCAGTCCCATATGTATGTGCGCATGGGCAGCACTAGCTAGACTTAGTGGGTAGAGAAAGGGATAGAGGGAGGGAAGGAAGGAGGGAAGGATAAAGGGAGGGAGAGAAAGAAGGATATTAAATTGGGAGGGGTGTTTTCTTGGGATATGGGGAAGTTGAAGGGAGGAAATGGGAGTAGCTATGATCATGTTCCACTGTACACATGCATAAAATTCTCAAAAATAAGCGTTGAAGACAACAAATTCATGATACTCAACACACAAAGGATAGCAACAAGAGGGTGTGGGGAGGGGAGGTTACAGAAAGGATAGACGTGGATGCCGGAGTGACAAATCGCCCCTGAAAGAAAGGGTTGGCATCACTTGTAGGCTTTGGACTGGTGCGGTGGGTGGATGCTAGGAGGGATGGATTGCAAGAACTTGGTGGAGGAAATGTGAAGGCTGCCAATCATGAGTAGAAAGGGCGCAGGAGGGAGGCCGGTCAGACAAAGAAAGCAAAAGTTCCACTCCAGGAGCCTTCAGTGCTGTAAGTTTCATGCAGCTATTAGAAGTAAGTGTGCTGATGTCACCATGGGTGTGACGTGTGGAGCGAGAGGAGAGAACGGAGTTATTCATAGAACTGGATAGTGTTTGTTCCTTGAGCCTCTGGTGATGCCACCTGGTGAAGAACGTAGGTAGAGAAGATGCCTAAAGACGAGCCCTTGGGCACACCTGTATTAGAGGCTCAGAAGGAAAAGGTCACAGGTCAGTGTCTTCTAACAGGAGGAACACTGAGAAAAGTGGCCATCTTGATAAAGTAGTCACAAATGTTTGTGTTATGAAATATGATGCAGCCAGCGGGAGTACCTTTGATGGTCGATGGTGTGAAAGAGGTTTATTGGGGGATGGAGGAGGAGTGAGGACCTGGGGAAGGGATAGAGACAGACAAGCAGATGTGTAGACAGACAGACAGACAGATGAGGAGTAAAGCCATTAGGGCAGAGAGAAGAGGCGGGGAGGGAGGGAGGGAAGGAGAGAGACAGAGACAGAGAGAGGGGGGGGTATGTGCAGGGAACACAGAGAGGGAATGTCAGGAACAGAGAGAGAGAGAGAGAGAGAGAGAGAGAGAGAGAGAGAGAGAGAGAGCGCTAGGGAGTGGACAGGTCCTTTTATATGCAGAGCACACCTGGCACATATGGTGCACAGGTGGCAGGTGATGGATGGCAGCAGTTGATGATGTAAGCAGTTGCGAGGTCCCTGAGAGCAGGCCAGTGGAATTGCCTCTACACGAACAGTATGTCCATACCCACTACAATAGCCAATGTGGTAGCAGGTATCTCAACAGGATTTACCCCTTTTTCTTGCTTGGTCACCCCAAAACCACCTACCCAGAGTCAAATTGACAGGAGCTCATTGAAACATCAAAGACTGTGCTCATCCAAGGTACCTGGCCATGGAGTCAGTGCCCAGCCCAGCTCCAATGATTCTATTCTTTAAACTACTATAGTTTCCTCTATAGTTGGATGGTGCTTAGCATGCACAACTGCATGGGGCAGCTTGCTCCCTTTCCTATCATATCCAGCAGCCGTGACATCTACTCTAGAAATTTCTTACAATTTTAAAGTTAAAAAACCCTTCCAAGCCAGGGCCTGGTGGTGCATGGCTTTAATGCCAGCACTCAGGGAAGCAGAGACAGTCAGATTACTGTGAGTTCGAGGCCAGCCTGGTCTACAAAGTGAGTCCAGGACAGCCAAGGATACACAGGGAAACCCTGTCTCAAAAAAACAAAACAAAACAAAAAACCCATCCAAGGCCTCTTAATTAAGATAGATAGATAGATAGATAGATAGATAGATAGATAGATAATAGATAGATGGGTTTATCATGGCGGTTATAGGCACAAACATGAGAGCCAAAGGTGTGACTGGTGATATTTGCTATTTAAGATTCAGTTTCTTCTGCTAGAAAAGGAAGAAAATTAGTCACAGCTTCCAAGGACTTTAATGAAAGTTGGTGTCAGGAAGAGTCACATGCAGCCAGGTGCACATGCACATCTTCAATCCCAGATCTTAGGAGGCAAAGGCAGGTGGACCTCACTGAGTTTGAGTCTAACCTGGTCTACATAGTGAGTTTCAGGCCAGCCAGGACAACATAGTGAGACCCCACCTCAATTTTTTTTTTTAAGTAAAGGTTTGCATACTTTACTCAGTGCTTGCCTCTTAGCTTATTTGTATTACTGCAACTTCCTCACCTTGGGAATTGGCTCTCCGATAAAAAGCCGGTTTGGCTCAAATGCAAATTAATGAGGAGCATCGAGCTCAGGAGGCAGTGCAGAACAGGCACAGCACAGCTCAGCAAACAAAGCCATCTGGGGCTCTGTTTGGGTCTGTTATTCTTCCTGTTCAGAAAATGCTTGTTTTATTACAAGCCTTTTTTCTAAGTTACTTACCATGAAGGCCCCCACGGCCCCCACTTAGTACATGTCAGGAATTTGGGAGTTTGCGAACAAGAGAACTTTGAACTTTGAAAGCCTCCTGAGATCTGGGATGTGAGCCCTGGAATTCCACGTGGGGTGAGGCATTAGAAACGTAGGGTAAGCAAACCCAGGAGACCGAACAGGGCTTACGGCTCATGTGCAGTATGCCCTGTTTTCTCAGTTGTGGTGGGCTGGGTATCTAGCCAAACATCCCCTATGTTTCTGAAAATAAAAAGAGGATCTGGCTCTGGTGTCCATGGGATATTGACATGGTATGTTTGTATTTTATTTCTGTCAAAGGTACATAATGTGTTCCAGGTTTTTCTGCTCTTCTGGATTCTATAAAGAAATCGGAAGAAAAGTCAGCTCTGAAAACAGGGAGACGCTGGCCCGGAGCCCAGAATCTTCTGGGTTCAGGCTAAAATGTAAAGACATCCTGGGCTTTAAATGAAGACAAGGAGGAAAAAAATATGTGTTCCAGGTTTGACATTGTGGTCCTCTGTGCCTTGCCTCTTCCTGTCAAACAACAATGTTGTCACATGATAGTTGTGGGGGAAGGTGGCTCTCTAGTTTTCAAGAGTTCAACATACTGAATGGAAAAATAAAAAAAAGAAGAAGAAGAAGAAATAAAACAGAAAGGACATGACTGCTCCTAGGCATGGTGGAGGACATAGTTTATTGTAGATAAAAGGGGGAGCGTGGGTAGAGGCGGAGACATCTGGGAGAGTCCAGAGTGGACTTGACCAGACTGAGTTGAGCCTTGTGGGAGAAGGCGGGAGGAAGGGAGAGGGGAGAGAGGGGAACCGGGTACAGAAGCCAGGAGGTCAGAGGTACAAAAAGGGGCAGGCAACCAACCGACATGTCTGGATTATATAGGAAGAGCCTCTGGGGGAGGGGCAGCCCAGTGCCTGGGCTGAAGAGTTCAGGAATATAGGGGCCAGGGTATGGCAGCCATACCCTGTAACAGGTAGGGACTGAGAAAGGCTGGGAGAACCTGGACGCCAGGCCTGCTTTGATATGTTAAATAGCCCCCACTGCAGCTTGTTCCTGCTTGGAACTAGCACATATCAGCGATGAGCAAGCTCACCGTGGATGCCACCTCCAAGCTTACCTCAACCTTCAGAAGCGTGAGCAAAGTCTGCGTCCTTGACCCCTTCTCAAGAATGTGCAAGGTAAAGCCTTGCAAGAGAAGAAATGATTCATCCTACTTTCTCTTTTTCTATTTCTTTCTTTCGTTCTTTCTTTCTTTTTTTTTTCTTTCTTTCTTTCTTTTTTTTTTTTTTTTTTTAACCAAGACAGGGTTTCTCTATGTTGCTCTGGCTGTCCTCAAACCAACTCTGTAGACCAGGCTGACCTTGAACTCAGAGATCCACCTGCCTCTGCCTTCCCAGTGCTGGGATTAAAGTCCAGTGCCACTATACCTGGCTTGATGTTACTTTTTTTTATTTTGGTTTTTTTTTTTTTTTCGAGAGATGGTTTCTTGTGTAGCCTTGGCTATCCTGTATTTGCTTTGTAGACCAGGTTGGCCTTGAACTCACAGCCATGTGTTTACCTCTGCCTCCCTGAGTACTGGGTTACAGGCGTATGCCAACGTGTTTGGCCTTTGATGCTACTTTTGAAATAAATCTTGTGTTATGGGAAATCCCTACTGTATGAGAGAGAACAGGGCAATGACTGGCCATGCCACCATCACACCCCTAACCATGACCAGCTCCCAAGCCTTCCCCTTTCACTATATCCTTTTTTCTCCATCAGACTATTTTGAAGCATATCTCAAGTCGTACATCATTTTCCCTATATGTAGAAATCTTTAAATTATTAGAACGGTTTTAACACAATGATAATCATCAGAAAACCTCACAAAATCAACAGGCCTGAGCTGTGCGGAATGGTGCACACCTGTGACCCCAGCACTTGGAAGGCTCAGGTGGAAGATCATAAGTTCAGAGCAAGCCTAGGCTACACAGAAAGTTCAAGGCTAGCCTGGGCTACATAAGAAGACCCGGTCTCAACCCAACCACTCCTCAAATGTAACTGTCTCCAGTATCTTTATCTGTTCAGTGTGTATTCAGATTACCTGGTTGTTTCATAATTATTTTTCATATTTTAAGTGAAAATCAGAATCAAAATAAAAACTATGTATTGTACAGTTAATATATTATTGTCTATTTTTGATCTTCAGATCACATAGCCCTCATCTTTTTATCTTTCTTTTCCTTCTGTATTAGAGAAACTAGGTCAGAGTTCTAAAGGGTTTCCTATAACTCTGCACTTTGCTTATTTTTATCTTCACTTAACCCTTTGCTTATGTGGCCTAGAAATTGGCAGTTAGATCTAGAGACTTGAATAAATTTCAACATGAGGGATTTGGGCCAAGAGTGTCTCAGAGATGTGGCATGTGTCCACCAGGAGGGAGGTGATGCCATTTGTCTCCTATTAACAGCTGGTGGTGGTGGTACAGATCCACTACAGATACACATTACACATGTTTTAAAGTTAGTATATTTAGCTGAAACACCATCTAAAGAGAAACTTCTTTTAAAAAAATAGTGGAGGTTGGCGTGATGGCTAGAGACACTTTTCCTGCAGAAGGCTCAAATTCAGTTCCCAGCACTCATACTGGGCAGCTCACAACCGTTTGTTACTTCAGAGCCAAAGGATCGGACTCCCTCTTCTAGCCAACCTGGGCACCTGCACTCACACAGTGCACATAAGTTCATGCAGCCTCACTCATACACCTAAGTAAAAAAAAAATCTTTAAAAGAAAGAAGGTTCTTTTTCACTATGGACTGAAATGCATATCTACAAGAAAGACACTAAATACTTGAATCACTTATTTATCAATATTCAAAATGAGGCAGTTTCCCACAATCCAGCTAACATCAACACAAAATTTAAATGTAGCAAGATGAGCGTGCATCTCCTGGCACAGCCGATGGCTTTGCTCATTGGGTGATTTCCCTGCTGCTGTTCAAGACACTGTGTCCCTGTCTGGCGCGACCCTCTGCATTGACAACCAGTCCTTGTCCTTGCATTTTAGAGTGACAAGGAAGACCTAAAGAGGAAGTTTGTTCACAGTTGTAATAGGCACAAAACAGCTCCGGTTGCTGTTTCTCACGGGCCTTGCTGTGTTGTTGCCCCGCCCTGCAAGAAGGCCTGAGTCACAGCCCAGCTTACACAGTTGCCACCCGCGTGGGCATTACTGTCAGGATAACTTTCTCCTCACTCTCCTTCCTTGGTCACTCAGTGTCTTCTGCCCAAAGAACCAGTTACAGAACAGTAGAACCGAGAAGCGCCATGGTCATCTACCAACTTTCTCTAAGATAATGACGTAAAGGTCTGGTTTAAACCTGAAGAAGCAGCATACAAGCAACAACAGAGGCCTGGGTACTGCGTTCTGGCTCGGGTCATTTAGCCAGAATGGCCCACAGAGGGTTACCCACCTCAGCATGTGCCTGCACGTCCATCCTGGGGATTCAGAGCTTGGGGAACTTACAGTCCAACACACTTGCTCTTCAGATGCTGCAAGGAACTGGGGAACAGCTAATATTCCTGGAAGGCCCTGCATGTTCTAACCCACTATGAGGGACAGCCATGTCCCTTTCTTAGGATGTTGGCTTTGTAGTTGCCAGAGGCCTTACAAACATTTCTGTGTATGTGTGTGTGTGTGTGTGTGGGTGTGTGGGGGGGTGTGCGCGCGCGCGCGTTTGTGTATCTCACAGCTAACTCCATGATAAAGCAAACAAACAAACACAAACTGAGAGATGGCTCAGAAGTTAAGAGCACTGGCTGCTCTTCCAGAGGTCCTGACTTCAATTCCCAGCAACCACATGGTGGCTCACAAGCATCTATAATGTGACCTAATAAGCTCTTGTGGCATGTAGGTGTACATGTAGATACAGCACTTGTATACATAAAATAAATTTTTACATTTTTATTGCTTATGTGAGTGTGTGTCTGTGAGTATATGAATGTCTGTGTGTCTGTGTGAGTGTGTTTGTGTGAGTGTGTGTCTGTGTGAGTGTGTGTGTGCTTGAGCACATGTGGAGGTCAGAGAACAACTTTTGGGAGTCAGTTCTCTCCCTCCCACCTTAAACACTCGAGATCTCTGGAGATCAGATCCAGGCTGTGAGGGGCTTTCACTGGCTTAGACACCCTAGCAGTCCCCAAGAAGAATTTTTAGTCCTCTGTACTTTGAGTTTTCTAATCTCAGAAAAATATGCAAAATGCTTTCAGAATGAGCTCTTCATGATAAATGTAAGACTTCGAAATATAAACATACTTTCTTCCACAGAGAGCCCTTCCGAAGCAGAGGGCCTGGTTTAAAGGGAAACCAACATTTCAAATGCAACGCAAGGTGAAGTCACAAGGCTAGGATCGAGTGTCCCTCAATGCGAACATTAGGTTTGTCACCTACACATGGTTGTTACAGTCCATCAGCATCAGGAAGAACGCTCTTCTCAGGATGTTAACAGATGTGCTGCTGATAAAGACTTCCCATGAGCAACATGTGGAGCTCTGCGTTAAGTTACTCTGTCTTTGAAATTCCTTGGTCAAGTGGGGGAAAGAGGCTCTAGACTACCAAACAACAGAGACCCTTTCCGTGAGGGTGCTGGCATGTGACAGCGGATGTTCTCCTTGTGCTATTGGTCTCTTCTTCAATCTCTGTGAACAGCTTTGACCTCCAAACTTCAGGCCCAACTCCATGGAAACCAAGGGATCCTGTCTTGAATTGTCATCTTGTTTTGTGAAGACATGTCCACATGCTCTGCTACTAAAGGCACCTGGAGTATTTTTATACTTTTCACAATTTTCAAGAACATACACTGAGACAGTGGATAGAATTTAAAAACCTACAGTTTAAAATTTTTTCCTAAATTTTTGAGCCTGACAGTTCTTGGCCATATTAGAGTACAGAGCAATATGGGCTTGTACATATAATAATGCTACTGCTTTTGTGCACTTGGCACAGTAGTTCATGGCTATGCAGGAGACCTGTGGTGCTTATAACCCACCATCTCCCACAGACTGGAATGCTACGCCTTGCCTATGCTGGGGGCTGGTACCAGAAGTGGCTATGTGGGCTGTGGCATGTCCCAGCTTATGGTGACATTGTCCCATAGGACACCCTCTATAAGACAACACACCACAATTTAGCTTAGAGTTTGGTGTCAGGAATACATGTCTTTCTTTTTTTTTTCAAAATTAGAAAGGAAGGAAGAAGGGAAGGAAAAGAAAGATAACAGAAACGGGAAAAAGAAAAGGAAAAGAAAGCAAACACAAACACAATTTATTACCTGTCTATGGCATGGAAACATTAGACTCTCGAGTGTGTCTTTTGAAGGGTGCGAATTACCTGGATTTTGCTGATGAGTGAATGAGTTGGCACTAGGGCACAGAAGAGCAGTAAAGTTTCTTTTTAGAAATCAGACACCGGCTGGACGATGGTGATGCACGCCTTTAATCCCAGAACTCAGGAGGCAGAGGCAGGTGGATCTCTGTGAATTCAAGGCTAGCCTGGTCTACAGAGTAAGTTTCAGGACAGCCAAGAAATCCTGTCTCGGAAAAAAAAAAAACAGATAAAAAAAGAAAAAAGAAAAGAAAAATAAATCAGACACCACTCAATGCCTATTTTTCATTTTGCCTCAGCTGTCGGGAGGCTTAGCTCTAAAGTAAAGGGTGATGCCCTCAAAGGCTGTTCTACTCCAGGTTCCAATCTCAACTGTTAGCCCTTTCCCAGGGGCTTTGCTTATTTATATTCAGCACTCAGTGCGTGAACGTTTTCCTCAGCAAAAGCGTCAGAGGTGGAATGGAGTCGTGCCTGAGTTCTACAGTCAGGTGGACTGAGTTTGGTTTGGCGGAACATCAAGCAAGCCGCGTCTCAGCTGTGTGCCTTGCTGACTGCAGCATGCTGCAGCGCTCGGAGCACACTTTTGCAGAGGGTCTGGGAGAGAGTCCACATGAGATAAGGGTTGACAGCAAAAATGAAAGCAGCACAGCACAACATTTAGACCCTGTAATCAATACTTTGTGTGCATATTTGACTCTGGGCCACACATGCCAGGCCCATACTTGCCAACTGTAACTCAGAACCTTTTATCACTATGAACCAAAATTCTGTATTATTGAAAAACCTCTGTATTTCCTCACCTCAGTCCTGATAATCCTATTCCATTTTGTCTCTGTAAAGCTGACTAGAAAGCACATCTGAATCAGATGGCCATTTTATGTCTGCCTTTTGTCACAGTCCAGCTGTGTTGGTAGCATATACCAGACATGCCTTCTTTTCAAGTTTGCTTCGTTTAAAACCTATTCTCATTTGAAGGTGCTGTTTGGATGTTTGAAAGCAAGTCTCAAACCCCTGGGTAACATAAAATGGATCATCAAACCATCTGTAAGTGAAAAATATAGTCAAGGCTTATGCATTAATTTCCCTCATGGCCGTGGTGGCACTGAGCATGGAATTCTTTCATCATGGAATTTATGGTTGGAGAAAGAAAAAAGGAAAAGAAAAGCTCTTGTGTGAGAAGGTGATTTGGTCCATGGTCTATGGCTGTGAAGAAACAATGACCATGGCAACTCTTTAATTGGGGCTGGCTTCCAGGTTCAGAGGTTTAGTCCATTATCATCGATACGGAAAACATCCAGATCCATGGGCGGGGTGCAGGGGGTGGAGGGGAGAGAGAGAGAGAGAGAGAGAGAGAGAGAGAGAGAGAGAGAGAGAGAGAGAGAGAGAGAGAGAGAGAGAGAGACTGGGCTCTTGAAACCACCCCCAATGACACATTTCCTCCAACCAGGCCACACCTCCTAATCCCTCTCAAGTAATATCACTCCCCGATGACTAAGCATTCAAATATATGTGGGCCGTTCTTACTCAAACCACCACAAAAGGGACCAAGATGCTGAATGAAGTCTCCAAAGCTCTGCTCTTCCACACTTATCTTGGCCTTGGCACTGGCCTCCTGCTGCTGCGCTTTCCAGAACCAGGAGTCGAGAGTCTGTTTGGGAAGCTGCCTACCCCACTGGCTGGACCTGTAGAGAAAGAAGGTGTCAATGCACCTGGAAGGAAGGCAAATCATACTCAGTGACATGAGAGGGAAGAAAGTTGTTGCAACATGGAAGAATACTTTAAATACATGATTTAATACTGAAAGCATTTCCTTTTCAGAACAAAGAGAAAATTAACCAACCTTGGGTCATAGAAATATATGTGATTAAAGTAGGATCATATATAATTTTTAGGCCTTAATTTTTTGGTATATCTTCAAAATGTATGCAAAGTTATATTTGTACAAAGACATATAAATGCATACTAAACTCTCATCCACCCCCTGCTGTGTTTCAAAGTCATCAACATGAGCATGATCTTTTTCATCTGCATTCCTAGCCATCTCCTTCCTTTTTATTTTGGAACAAATCCCAGACAACATATTTCCTCTATAAATATTTTAGTATGTGTGCCTAAAATATAAAGAATGAAAACCCCAACAATAGCATTAACCTATGTGAAAAATGAACAACATCCTAATTTTTATAAATATCCATTCAGTAATTTCTGTGGGTTTGCCTTCGATCCTAAAGTAGTTCTGAGTGCTTGTTAGGATCAGAACCCATTCATTAAATTGATTATTTCTCTCAAGCTGCCTTCTATTCATGTGTTCTCCTTTTCAGCGCCCCCTGCCTTTTAAAATCCCCTGCAATTAACTTGTTCAGAAGCCAGGTTGCCTTTCCTGTGGACTGCCCACAGCCTGCAGCCCAGCACACTTCTTACCATCTTCTGTCTGTCTGTCTGTCTGTCTGTCTGTCTCTCTCTCTCTCTCTCTCTCTCTCTTGCAGTTTATGTAACTGATAAAGAGGCTTGATGAGAATCAGGTTTGATTTTTTATTTACTTGTATGATTTTTAAAATTTTTAATTTTGATAAGAATATAGGTGGTGGTGTTTATTTCACCAAGAGCCTGGTATTATTTGTCTCGTTTTCATGATGTCAGTATTTATTAATGACTACGTGGCATTTCATGTAGACTGCAAAGTGCTGACAATCCAATTCCCACCACTTCCTGTGTAAACTAAAATCCTTTTATGCTGGGTGTGGCTGTGCACGCCTTTAATCCCAGCACTCAGGAGGCAGAGGCAGATGGATCTTTGTGAGTGCAAGGACAGCCTGGTCTACAAAGCAAGTCCAGGACAGCCAAGGCTACACAGAGAAACCCTGTCTTGAAAAAAACAAAACAAAACAAAACAAAACAAAAACAAACAAACAAAAAGTCCTGGCTGTCCTAGACTCACTTTGTAGACCAGGCTGGCCTTGAATTTACAAAGCTCCACCTGCCTTTGCCTCCCAAGTGCTGGGATTGAAGGCATGTGCCACCATGCTCAGCTCCCTCTTTCTTTTTTTCCCTTTCTTTCTTTCTTTCTTTTTTTTTTCTTTCTTTCTTTCTTTCTTTGTTCTGGTGCTGGAGATCAAATCCACGGTTATACAGTGCTTTACCCACTTTAAGCAACTGGTTTCTCACCGAGACACACCCCAGCCCTCTTTTATCTTTGGCAGCGAGGTCTCGTTGTGTTACTGGGGTTGGTCTTGAATTCCTGGTCTCAGGTCACCCCGTCCCCTCACCCCCTCAAGGGCTGTGACCACACATCCAGTCCACTGCACTACTACTTCAGAGCTGGGGTCGGGGTGCTCTTGGCAGGTTACAGAACCCCTCGAAACACTGACAGGCTTGTCACCAAACTTGAAGTTTGTAGCAACTCCCTCACTGGGTTAATGCATTGAATAAACACACTGGGGACACTTTGCCCAGGAGCTGACATGAAGGAAGGGCCCCAAGTAAATGAACTATTTACCTATGACCTTGGAACTTGGAAAAGGGTAATCTGGAAGGAAGTGCCATTTTATGAAAGATTCTCCTCGGGGTCTTTCTGAACCCGGTCATCTCTCAGGACATTTACGCACCTCCTTTACCAAACCTTACTTTTTCAGACATGGAGCTCTTGAGAAATGGCAGGTTCCAGTTCCTTCAAGTAAGGGAAATGAAGCAGCTGCCTGGCTGGCTGGCTTCCTTGAGTGGACAGAAATTTCTAGAACCATATGCACACAGCAGATAAGGGCTGCTTTCCTTTGTAACGAAGGTGAGATTTTCCCAGAAGGACTATTTCTTTTGCCCATGGCCAAGGTCCAGCCAAGGCTCCTTTTTCCTCACCCCGCAAAGACGTCTATCATGTTTTTCCCTTTGTCACTTTCTGTCTTGAGTTCAGTATGTGCTGGAAGTTGGGGAGGGAGCAGGTGGGGGCATATTCTGCACCAGGGGAGCTAACAAACATCAGAGTGACTTTGAGCCACATGGAAACATCCGTTCTAGCTAACACAGATGAATATCTTTAGCACCCACTCATGCACCCTTACCCAGGTCCTAAGATTGCCCTACGGGGCAGGAGAGCGCACATCTGAGAAGAGCGCTGGCTACTGTTTCAGAGGACCTAAGTCCAGTTCCCACACTATGGCTCACAGCTGCCCGCAATTCCAGCTGCAGGGGATCCAACATTACTTACACACACACACACACACACACACACACACACACACACACACACACACACACAGAGAGAGAGAGAGAAGAGAGAGAGAGAGAGAGAGAGAGAGAGAGAGAGAGAGAGAGAGAGAGAAATAAGCAAAATAAGTCTCTCTAAAAATTGCCCAGACCCTCCTCTCCAAAAAAAAAAAAAACTATGGACACAAAGAAAAGTGGTATGGAGGGGACACCCCCTTCCACAAGAGAGACAACAGCCATAACCAATGGTAGTTAAAATACCATACTTAAGAAAGAAAAAGAAAGAAAGAAAGAAAGAAAGAAAGAAAGAAAGAAAGAAAGAAAAGAGTACATATGGCAGTGTAAGCACATGGTTAGGTCTCACAGCCTTCAGGGGCCTCTGCAAGTGGCAGACTTTGTAGCTGGAGCCTTGTTGGCTTCGTGTTAAATCTGCCTCTGCTTATCAGGAAAGCTCAGTTTACAGGACTTTCTGGGAAACCTTTTATAGACTAGAGACTAGTTTATTAGCCTGTGGGTTGAGGCATTTCCTTATTTTCTAAAACTGTACAGTCACCTTATTTAGCAGCAGAAGACTATGCATGATGGCAGTTGAGGCTGAGGTGGGGGGGGCATGTAGCAACAGCCGCACCCAGAATAGTTATGAGGGCACACGAGCCTTGGCAGGGCCCAGCAGCCAGGTAGTAAGTACTCCATGGAGTAGAGGCAGCCCAGCCACCGAGGGAAGGGCTGCTAGTAATGTGGTCAGTAGCTAGCAAGGCCGAGGAAGGCAAGAAGACAAGTTCCTGAAGACCCTCCCTACCCCACCCCCACATCACAACTTATTTTCTCCCCCGCCCCCCAGCCCCCAGCCCCCAATATGGAGCTGCAATTACGCTGACAGGCTTGGCTAGAGAATTTGGATCTGTTCCCATTGTGGCCTTACTGCTATCCCCTGTGTTATCAGGCCTTGGGCCTCAGCCAGGAGAAGCACCTGTGTGATTCCATGCGGCACTGGATACTTACCGTCCCCTGGGAGCGCTGGGCCTCTGCACCCCAGAGACCACAAACAGACTGTTGTTGCAGATGACGCGTCTCGACCCAGGTCCCGGCTTCTGGTTTTGCATTTTCATGAATGGCTAAAAGTTTAGCTCAGAGAGTCAGTCCCAGCATTCTCAGTTTCACCCAATGTTAAGGGTTGCCACTTTGAAACCCAATTAGTTCAGAAAATCAGGAAATGACTAAGGAATTAATTGGAAATTATTATTTAAATTAATGGAGCTTCCAGACCTGCCCTTGTGAGCTCGGAAACAGATTCCTTTTTGTTCGAACTCAAAAGAGCTGCCCTAGAACTCGGCCCAAAGTTCCTTAGATGCATATCTCTGTAATGAGCAAGAGGTTTGGAAATGTACCCGGCTTCTGCAGCGTGCTTTATTGCTTTTCAAGATGCAGAGTGTTTTAGCTATTAAAAAAAAAAAAAAAAAGCAGCACCACCGCCACTTCCCACTTTAATTTCCATCTGGCCAGAAGAAACACACAAAGCATGAACCTGTCCCGTGGCGTGTTCTGTGGGGACAGAAGGCACATTAGAAAGACACAGTGAGACCATTTGTGGAAGGACTGTGGTGCGGTCTGCCTATGAGTGAGAGAGAGAAGTGCTCGGTAGGTAAGTCGCTCTCAGACAAGGCTGACAGCCTCATGTTTAATCTCTGGAACTCAGGATAGAAAGAGAGCTCTGAGCCCTACAAGTTACCCTCTGACCTCTGTATACATGTCATGGTTTGAATTCTTGTGCGCGTGCGCGCACACACACACACACACACACACACACACACACACACACACACACAGAGAGAGAGAGAGAGAGAGAGAGAGAGAGAGAGAGAGAGAATCAATAAATGTAATTTGAGATTTTTGAACTACAACTAAAACCCACATTTTAAAAATCAGTATCGCTTGGTGTGGCGGCGCACACTGCCTTTAATCCCAGCACTCAGGAGGCAGAGCCAGGCATATTGCTGTGAGTTCGAGGCCAGTCTCGTCTACAGAACAAGTTTCAGGACAGCCAAGGCTACACAGAGAGACCCTATCTCAAACCTCACTACCCCCAGCCAAAAAAAGAATTGTACCAGCAGGAGTGGAGAGATGGCTCAGTGGTTAAGAGCACTTCCTGCTACTCCTGCAGGAGACTCAGGTTCAACATGGTAGCTCACCACTATCTGTAACTCTAACCCCAGGGGATTTCACACTCCCTTGTGGCCTCCATAGGAACCAGGCATGTATGCAATGTATAGATATACACGAAGACAAAACACTTATAGACAGAAAATAATAGCCAAATTATGGAAAAAGTTGTTCTTTGACCTCTACATGCACACATACACACGCACAGGCACACATATGTCACACTCACAAATAATTTTTTAAAGGACTATATCAGGAATTTATGGAAATTCTTTATTCAAACTCCCCTACCATGCTTGCTTTTGTGTATATGAGAGTACATTAGAGAGGAGCCCTTTCCTTCCCAGCCTGGCACTGTAGGATTTCTAAGAAAGATGATCTCTTACATAACTACCACGCAATCGTCAAATTTAGGAGGTTAGTAGTGAAAAGCCCCTGCACTGGCCAGTTATCTTAGTCTCCTCATCCGGCATTGCCGTGGACGCGTTAGGGCCTAAGCCAGAATCCGATGCTGCACTTACCACTCCTCTTTAATCTTCCTCAGCCTAAGACCCTGCCTAGCCCCTGGAGACCTTGACGTTTTCAGGGTTACAGAACAATCGTTTTGGAAGATGTCCTCCAACTCAGGCTTATCTGACGTCTCCTCATGGTGAGGTCCATATTTTGTTTCTTCGGCAGAGTTGTCAGGGAGTGATGCTGCGCACTTGTCTCTCGTGTTGCTGGGAAACCAGCCTCTACCCCAGATAAACCAGCATTCTCCAGGCTTCTCCCCTCCAGAGTTGCTGTTCTCTTTGTGACTAGCATGCTATGTGGAGACACCTTGAGACCGGATGTATCCTGTTTTGTTTTGTTTTTTTACATTTATTTATTCATGGGGCAGCGCATCACGGCGTGCCCGTGGAGATCAGAGGCCAGCCTGTAGGAGTCAGCTCCTTCCTTCCACCACAGGAATTACATAAATAACAGCGTGGGCTCTCGGGTGCTGAACTCAGCTCACCTGGCATGGCGGCAAGCGCTTCCTTTCACCCACTGAACTATCTTGCTGACCTCATAAATATTGTATACACATAGCAGCATCTGCAGACAATTCTTCAGTTGTTATTATGGGTTGTTTATTCTTCAAATTTTGAGACAGGATCTCATGATGTAACTCAGGCTGTCCTACAGTGCACTATGTAGCCTGTCCCACATCTTCCTACTAAATCCTCCCAAGTACGAGGATAAAGAGATGTACACCACCATGCCTGGCTTCACTGACAACTCTCACTTTTATTAATTATTGATGTGACACTTGTCAAATAGTTACTGTCCAACTATATCATGCACTACACATGTTTCGGTTGGCATTCTGTCATAAGAATGTGTCAATGCATTTATTTTTATCAGCATGGATTTGAGTTACAATTTTACTCACTGGAGTGATAAAATCTGTTGCTCTCAGTATTTTTATATGTATATTCTCTCAGAGTAAGCTGGCCATCGTGTATTTTTTGTTTTGATTTTGTTTGGGGGGTTTTGTTTTGTTTTAATTTTATTTTTTGGTTTTTCGAGACAGGGTTTCTCTGTGTAACAGAGCCTTGGCTATCCTAGACTCACCTTGTAGACCAGGCTAGCCTCTAACTCACAAGAGATCTACCTGCCTCTGCCTCCTAAGTGCTGGGATTACAGGAATGTACCACTATGGCCGGCTGGACCTACGTTATTTCTGAATATTATTTTTTTCTCTAAGATAAGGTATTCTGCGCTCAAAATGAATCTACTCCTTAAGTCAGCTTGGATATATTTCATAAACCTCAACATGTTTCATGATTGTTCAGTAAGTACAGTAAATGTTTAAACACACTCTTGACCTTTGCCCTTGTCAATTAACCAATGTATAAGTTTTCACACATTAAGGTAGTCTGCTGTGGGTTTAGATATAAACAGATTTAAAAGTGAAACAGTGTAGAATCTGCGAACACATATCAGGGTTAGCACGATCTGACTGCAGAGGATGCTTGCTGTAAGTGGTATTACAATGAACTTTTCGATTAACGGTATTAATGATTTTTTTTTCAAAATCTTATTTACTACTTCTTAGAATTCAAAAAGCCTAAGCACTCAATATGTGAAGACCTTAACTTAATAGATGAAGTTTCAGAATTATTAAAAGAAAATCATTTTAAGTGTGTTCAGAATCTAGAGGTGCTGTAGGATTTCTTCCATTGGTGACGTGTCTCACCAAACCACACTTACTGGAACTTGAAAATCCAAGATTAAGGCGTTGAGAGGAAAGGTTCTCAAGTAGAGCAGAGTCAGCAGGGCGGGGCCTCAGGCTTGCATCAGTGTACGGTGAGAAAGGTGGAGAGGCACTCTGGTGCCCTCTGCCCTTCTGTGTCCCCCCCCCCCCCAGCCCATGAGGACACAGTGCTCTCTGCCTTTCTTATGTTGAGAACACTAAAAGTACACCCTGTCCAGACACCGACCCTACTGCTGTCATGAGCTTGGACATCCCAGACCCCAGCACTATGAGAAACAAAAATCACCCAGCCTGAAGAATGTTGTCATAGCAGCACGAGATGACTGCTACATCTTTCTTCAAGGTAGAGTGTTCTTAAGTTGATTCTTACCTGACTTATAAAACCTACTATTCACAAAGCAGAAATTTACTCATTACAGCCCAGAGGCTGGGCAGTCCAAGACCAAGGGACCAACAGACACTGACGAGGACCCTCTAGCTGCATCTGCACAGGATGGAAGACAGAAGAGCAAACAGGCTGGGTGCAGCAGGGAGCTTCTTTAGAATTTCATCCACCAGGGAGCAGCCCCACACCCCTGCAGCCTACCTGGCTCTTACAGTCTCCTCTTCATCCTAGTAGCGGGGAGCATCCAGATTTTGGAGAGGGACACATTCAAAGCATGTGAGCCCCCTCAGCAGTATCAACTTTGCCTCTAAAGCATCCTTATCTGATGCAATATTCGTGTACTGGCTTGATTTTCATCAGGATATTTCTCCATTGTATCTTTTCTCAAACCTCTATAATCAATATTTGTTGTCGTGATGCTGTATATTCCTATGAGCAGCATAGAACTAGGCTTATTGTTCTTAAATTTGGAGGTTTTCTTTTAATGATTTTGTTTGGTCATTTACATTTATTATCAATCTTTTTTTTAGCTTATTTATAATATGTTGTTTGGTTTTTTAAATTAACTATACATTCTAATTTTCTAAATTTATTGAATTCATTTGTACCTCTTTCTTAGAATCTGACCCATTCATTTGCTCTGTCCACTTTGTCGATAGAGGATTTTTAGTTTGGGCTGCACAGCTAGGTCAGCCGCTAGAACTGGTGGCTGCTCTTCCAAAGGAGAACACCACACTGAGTGGGTCATAACTACCTTCAACTACAGCTCCACAGGGTCTGATGCCTCTTGGCCTCCGAGGGCACCCAGATGCATGTGCACAATAAAAGCATTTATTTAAAAACACTTTAATAATATTTTGTGGCAACAATATGCGTGGCAGTGGTGGTACATGCCTTTAATCCCAGGAGGCAGAGGCAGGGGGATCTCTGAGTTTCAGGACAGCCTGGTATACAGAGTGAGTTCCAGGACACCCAGGAATACACAGAGAAACCTTGTTTCAAAGCACTCTAAATAACAACAACAACAACAACAGTAATAATAATAATAGTAGTAGTAGTAGTAATAATAATAATAATAATAATAATAATAATAATAATAATAATAATAATAATAAAAAATTCCTTATAATCCTGCTAAGTTTTGTAGGGTCTTTAACTTTATTTCTGCTTCTACGGCTATATGTCTTTTCTACTTTTTTCAACATAGCCAAAGGTTTATAAATTGTATTGACCCTGGCAAAGGATCAGCTTTTGCTTTCATTAATTTTCTTGACTATCTCCTGCTTTTCGTTGTATTAATTTCTCCCCAGTCTTAGTTTTTGCTCTTTTCTTTTTTTATTCTTTATTTTATTTTATTTTTAAATTTATTTATTTATTAGGTATACAGTGCACATTATAGATGGTTGCGAGCCACCATGTGGTTGCTGGGAATTGAACTCAGAACCTCTGGAAGAGCAGTCAGTGCTCTTAACCACTGAGCCATCTCTCCAGCCCCAGTTTTTGCTCTTTTCATAGGCTGTGGTTGGGACTTGCTCTGGGTGATGCTTTTCCTTTACAATGAACATCCATGTGATACCTTCTGCCCAGGCTCCAGGCCACAGACATTTTGGCTCATCACAGCTTTGCTCTCGCTTAGTTCAAGGCATCGACATCTCTCAACACCTCTTTGACCAGAGCTAGTTGGAAGCATCTGCTGTATTTACTAATGCGTATGGACTTCCAGGATTTCTTTTCTTTCTTTCTTTCCTTCTTTCTTTCCTTCTTTCTTTCTTTCTTTCTTTCTTTCTTTTTTCTTTCTTTCTTTTTTTAAAGATTCATTTATTTATGTATTATGTATACAGTGCTCTGCCTGCATGTACACCTGCAGGCCAGCAGAGGGCATCAGATCTCATTATAGATGGTTGTGAGCCACCATGTGGTTGCTGGGAATTGCACTCAGGATCTCTGGGAAAGCAGACAGTTCTCTAAACCGCTGAGCCGTCTCTCCGGCCCCAACTTCCCGGATTTCTACTGTTGATTTCTAAAATATTTTACTGTGGTCAGAAGCCTTCCTTGAATGATTAGATTTCTTTTGAGTTGATTTTTTTGGCAGGTGGACTGGAGAGATGGCTTAGTGGGTAAAGCACTGGCCACCAAGCCTGATGGCCTGAGGTTCATTGCTGAGCCCCACATGGTGGGAGGGAGAGCTAACTCCCACAGTGGCCCTCTGACCTACACACGCGTGCTGTGGCATGTCGTGAATACATAAAATAAATAAATTTAATAAAAATGTTACTGTAGTGTTTTATGGTCTGTAGCAAAAAGTTTTCCACACATACTTACTATACAATCTGTGTCACTACATGGGATCTTCGACACATGCTTACTCGAGCTCTTTAATAGTATTATCCACGTCCCCTATCTTCTTATGCAAATACGGAGAAAAGGCTATTTGAATCTGTAGCTAAAATTTTTAAGTTGTCATGTCTTCTTTTAATTCTTTTAGTTTTTGCTGAATGTATTCCAAAATCCCAAAAGTGTAATTTTATAAGTTTTTTAAAAATACATTTATTTTTATTTTATGTTTGCCTGTGTGTATGTATGTGTACCATATGCGTACTTGGTGTCCTCAGAGATGAGAGGAGGGCATTAGATCTCCCAGAACTGGAGTTACACACATTGTGACCTGTCATATGGGTCCTAGGAACTGAATCTAAGTCCTTAGAAGAACAGCAAGCGTTCTTAACTGAGCCACCTCTCCAGCCTCTCAAAGGCACAATATTTAAAGCAGATAGCTCTTAGCAGGTATAAATTTAGTGGTGCGAGTAGATAATTGTGTGGATGATTATTATGTCTTCCCACTATTTGTTCTATCAGAAAAACAAAGCAAACAAACAAAAACAGAGAGCAAGTGTTGCTATTTGTTTCTAACTATACTGTCTTATCTAAAGCTTACTTTATCTGCATGGTGCAGTTACTCCTCATTTTTGTTTAGCCTGCATGCTTCCATTCCTTTGGTACCTGAAACTGAATCTAAGGCCTTAAGTATACTAGGTGAGTGCTTTACTGCCAACCCGTCTGTCCTCCGGCCACATATTTTCTATCCTTTCATTTTCTTTCTTTCTTTCTTTCTCCCTTTCTTCCTTCATTCCTTCCTTTCTTTCTTTTTATGGTTTTTCAAGACAGGGTTTCTCTGTGTAGTCTTGGCTGTCCTGGACTCACTTTGTAGACCAGGCTAGCCTTGAACTCACAGTGATCTGCCTCTCTCTGCCTCCTGAGTGCTGGGATTGAAGAAAGGCATGCACCACGACCACACCTGGCCTATCCCTTCATTTTCATTCTACTGGTATCATTGAGTATGAGGTCAGAAAGCAGCAAGTGATGTATTTTTGAGACAAAAAAAAAAAAAGTCAGGGAAAAATTTAATTGCCAGCAAAACCATCCTTAAAAACTCTATGCCTAGCTAAACTATCCACCAAGGATGAAGAAGAGAGGAGCCAGGGTGGTGAATCTGAGTCTCAGGTGTCATCGTTCTGAAAGTACTGAATTTCAGGCCGAACCTATGACTTTGAACTTGGATTTGTACTAGTTATAGGCTGAGATCTTCAGCAGCCTCAAATGGTACGTGGGATCCCTGAAGTTAAGGAAGCAATTTTATTACTTAATAAAGTTAATAATAATAAAGTACAGGGATGATAACTAAATTAAACCCATGGATTAATGTTTCTCTGTGATATTTAGGTCCTAGTGTTTAGTTAATCGTGAAAACATTATATACACTTTTGTGTTTGGGTCTGGAGAGATGGCTCACTTGTTTAGAGCACTTGCCAGAGGCTACCAGACACACATGTGGTGCATAGACACTCACACATACACAGAGAATAAAAAAGAAATAAACCTTTAAAATGCCCAAAAGTGGTAAGGAAATCTGACATCAATCACATCCCTTTTATTTAGAAATGTTTGTTAAACTTAGTGTTTTACTTTAAAACATGCTCAAAATTTTTTTCTAATTACTAATTTCTAATCTAGGGCCTCACGAGCACTGCTCAAACTTATCACTGGAAACATTGGTATAGCAAGTTGGGGGTAGAGCTGCTCTAGAGCTGTTTATTTGTTTTGTTTCATTTTGTTTTGTTTTGTTTTTTTTTAGATGTTATCTGATGACTTAGCTTTTTGGTCAATGAAAGTGAATGGATGAAGATAATCCATTCTAAAAGGATTTACCCACCAGTCACAGGATATTAGGTCAGACACAGAAATAGGTACCGAGCAGCTATTACCTAGGTTAAAGACAGCACAAGCTAACTGACACTGATCTGCATCTCTGTAGCTCTCACAAGTACAAACTACCAACCAGTCAGTCAAACCGTGCAGAGTCTTTAACACAAGTGTGCCTCTTTTCCAGGAAACCTCAGTTCATCATTTTTTGTTTGTTTGTTTCGGCAAAATCTGTAGAGTATACATTCTAAATGCAATTTATAAAAATATGGACCAGGTGCCCAGCTCGGGGGCGGGGGGGGGGGGGGGGCATGTCTCAGGGAAAAGTTGTGACACTGTCTCTTGCTGGTGTTCGAGGTGGTACGCTGGCTGGTGACATGAGCAGATGGTTTCTTCAGAGCCATCATTTGGTGTCTGCTTTATTGGAAAGAGGATATTTCTTGGTTGTGTTAAACTGAGCTGTCAGGGCTGCTGATGCACTCGGGGGCCTGCTTGATGAGCCTGGACCAGTTTCGGTCATACGGGATGTGGGAGCAAAGGAGAGATACTAGATCTGGGGCATGTGACCATCTCAGTGTTGCAGGCTGCTGTCACATGCATCCCCCAGCAGAGCAGCAGGCAGGGGCTGCAGGAAGCAGCAGTTCCCTCACTGTGGCCATGGCACAGCCTGTCTTGGGAGCCTTGGCAGTGACATCATGGGCAACTATTCTCTAGGCCGCTTCCTGAGCAGTCATCAGCCACTGGGAGCCAGAGCAAGCCAGTGGGGGTTCTGTGTGGCTTCTGGTGGCCCCAGTGCACAGACTGAATGAGTGCTTGAGATCACTCAGTGGGAATGCAAATGTTTTCAAGGCTCTTATGAAAAATATCCTTGGTTTTAATCAACATGAAACAAAATCCCAGGGGTTGGAGAGGGGCCTGTCATATTTATATGTTTTCCTTAGCATTGCTTTAAAACTAAAGTCTAATTCTATGTCTTTCAGGAAGTAAGTCTCAATAAATCTCAGCAACTGATAAGACTTTTGTGGAGAAGATGAAGGCAAATAAGAGAGTGAAAATTCAAGACACTACTATTTTGACACTGAAAAGTCCTGTAACCACATTTTATACTCCTGTGCCGGGCAGTGGGAGCCCAACAGTCACTCAGCCTTGTTGTTGCATGTGTGAGATCGGACCTGATTTAGAAGCACACAGCAGAAAATTCTCAAATACCAGCTACTTAGGAATCAGAGGTAGCTACTAGAGTTTACTAATTCATATTATTTTAAAACTTTATTTTCGTGCGTTATTGTGAATTTATGCTGTGTGTGTGTGTGTGTGTGTGTGTGTGTGTGTGTGTGTGTGTGTGTCTCCAGCACTGGTGTCTTAGAGTTACTATTGTGATAACACCAAGACCAAACGCATCTTAGGGAGGAAAGGGTTTAATTTGACTGAGACATCCTGAAGCTCAGCCCAACGAGGGAGCCCAGCGCAAGAACTCAGAGCAGGAACCAGGAGGCAAGACCTGAGGCAGAGGCTGTGGAGGAATGCTGCTTACTGGATCGATCCTCGGGACCTACTCAGCCTGCTTTCTTTTTTGTTGTTCATTGGTTGTTTGTTGTTTGAGACAAGGTTTCTCTGTGTAGCCTTGGCTGTCCTGGACTCTCTTTGTAGACCAGGCTGGCCTCAAACCCACAGAGATACACCAGCCTCCACCTCTCTGAGTGCTGGGATTACAGGCGTGCGCCACCTGTTAGCCTGCTTTCTTATAATAGCACCCAGGACCAGGAACCCGGGAGTGGTGCCACCCACGATGGTCTGAGCCCTCCCACACCAATCTCTAATTAAGAAATAGCCCTACAGCAGCTGTTCTCAGCTTGAGCCATGACCCTTTCCCAAGGGTTGCCTAAGACCATCAAAAAAACACACTGTTGTTTACATTATGAGTCATAACAGTAGCAAAATTACAGTTATGAAGCAGCAACAAAAGTAATTATATGGTTTGGGTAGGCACAATATAAGGAACCGTGTTTAAAGGATCAAAGCATCAGGAAAGTTGAGAACCAGTGCGCCACTGGCTCCTCACCTATGGCCAGATCCAACAGCGGCAGTTTCTCAATTGAGTTTTTTTTCTCTTCTCAGATAACTCCAGAGTTATAAAAAAAATTTTTTTGTTTGTTTGTTTCTTTGGGTTTCATAATACTTGTGTGTGTGTGTGTGTGTGTGTGTGTGTGTGATGTCATTAGGGTTTTCATGAGGAATGTCTGTAGAGTGCTCTGGTCATATTAACATTCTCACTGTTGGTTATTGTGACCTGCGACCACATGTCGTTTTCATGTGTGTGTGATGTATTCTTTACAGTCCAGCTTTCGCTACCAAAATTTATCTCTTTCATCATTCCTAGGTATTTTGTAGCTCCTGGAGATAGCATTGCTTTCTTGACTCTTGCTTCAGGTGATAAACTATTGGCATTTGACAGCCATGCTGCTTTTTTATTTCACGGCTTTGCTGACTTTGTTCTAATAATAGTGCCTTAATGGAGTCTCTGGGGTTCTTCTTCATATGAGATCGTGTTGTAGAGGGCACCAGGTCCTTGCTCTCCTCTCACAGATAAAGCACTAGGGCACTAGGCCTTCCTAATGCTGCTGCCTTTTAATACAGTTTCTCAGGTTGTGGTGACCGCGCCCCCAACCATGACATTATCTCACTTCTACTTCATAACTGTAATTCTGCTACTGTTACGAATCGTAATGTAAATATGTGGTATGCAAGATATCTCATATGCAAACCCTTTGGGGTTGAAAGCCACAGCTTGAGAACCACTGAACCAGGTAAACCAGGAACGTTAAAGGTGCAGATTATCTCCTCAGCAGAGGAAATGTATGCTCGTTGTTTTCCTCCCAGAAAGCTGGGAGTGGATGTAGTTAACAGCCTGGTGACGTGTGCTGTCTGCAGGACCAGGCCACACCTGAATTTCCCCAGACTATTATGTTTGTCCCTGACTCTTCCTCTGTAGACCTTTATCTAAAGCACTACTTTTCAGTCAGTGGACTAGGGAAGATGACACAGGTACTTTGTAGACCACGCCAGCTCCTCCCCTGTGCCCTGTCGGAGGGGACGTGCCTGTTTTCCGGAAGTTTTGATACAGTCATGCCTTAAGCTTTATTGTGATAAATGTCACCAAGGAACTTTCTCCCTAAAGATGTTCTGTATTTAACTATGTCTGAAATAAATCGCCTGGTGTCAGAGCAGCACTGGTTAAGCTGTGTTGAACAGGATTTCCTTCTTGCCTCACACAGATCGTTACTCTCTGGGCCATGGGATTTGCCCGGGTCCCCACATCATATGATCTGCAGTGTGGCCACTTTCTGTTTTCCAGTTTCAGTGCCGTTTCTTTTGCCTCGTTGCTCTGGGTGGGACTCCTTGAACACTGTTGAATAAAGCAGTCACAGAGGGATTCCAGGCCTTCCTTGTTTAGCGTGTGAGCTGTTGGCTTGGCACACATGGCTTCTATTATGTCAGATTTATCCTTCCTTTTGGAGATAGGGTGTCACTAATTGGGCTGAAACTCATTATATAAATCAAAGTGGCCTCAAACTCACCATCCTCCTGCCTCGGCACCATTCGCGTTGGGGTTACAAACATAAATTGGTGCACTGGTGAAGTATTTTCTTCCTGTATCTAATTTGTCCACGTTGTAGTGATGACATGATGTTGAATTTTATCTAATGCCGTTTCCGTATCCATCAAGATAATCACGTGGCTCCTTTTCATTTATTCCCCTTGTATGTCATATCCTAAAGCTCTTACACAGAGGTCCCAGACAGCAATGGGGTCCAAAGTCACAAAACCTGTCTGTCACCCATTCCCCCTCCCCCTTTTTAAGGGTTTTTTGTTTTGTTTTGTATTGTTTTACTTTTAGCTATATGTATGGGGTGGGGGGCGGACAGTGTATGCACATGAATGCAGGTGCCCCTGGAAGCCAGAGGAAATGGGTCACACACACACACACACACACACACACACACACACACACACACACACACGCCAAGTTTCTATGCAGTTGTTGGCTAAGTGCTTAACCCTTTGAAGTGAGGGTAAAAATGTACATCTGTGAAAGCTTACTGCTTAACAGACAGTTTTGATTGATTCAGGCTGTGAAACACTCAGGAAATAGATATTTGTTGGATATGAATGCTTTGGGGGGTATAAGTGGTGCCACTGAAATGTGTGCTTACAAATGGTTGAGAGAGTTTTTCCACCGTACAGGCTTGTCATATTTCTGTGTGTTATTCACACAACCTTATGGAAGAACTAAGCAAGAAAAACCCACAAGAAGGGTAAAAATGAGAAACTGCCATAAAAGGGTGGCCTGGCGTGGATGGCTGTGGTCGGAAGACAGTCATTACATTTTTCAGGAATGCCTTCTGTCCTATAACCAGAACCTTTTGTGGTCTCTTGGCAGCAGGGAGACCTCACAGACAAAAGCCTGACACCAGAATTAGCAATGCTGAGTCCTCTCAGGCAGAGGAATAGTGCTTATGCTTGCAGCTTCCAGAAGCCTGCAAACGGAGCTGGGTGAGACACACTCAGCCAGCACTTACCGAGCATCTGTGCACAGCCATTAAGGGTGTTAAGGGATATTTTATTTGCTCCCTCCACACAAAGGTCAGGTTTTCACAAAGGAAAAGAGTAAAGTGCATCGCGCCAGCCAGTGAGATTCCTTCTCAGCCTCCCCCTCCCACCACACCTTACCTCGGTGGCCCTTCACCCTGTCACCACAAGGGCCACACTTTGCCACCCGAGTGAGACATGTGGCGTGAGTGAGAAGTGAACTTTGCGTGGGTTCCATTGTGGTGATAGCTTCAGTGGTAGCAGCCGTCCCCAGCCTCGCCTGTCTGGTCACACATGTGTGGCTTGGGCCTGGAGATTAAACTTGGGAGTTGGGAAGCAGTTTCCAGTGCTGGCTCATCACTCTTTTACTGCATGGTGTTGGGTAAATGACAGAACTTCTCCTGGGCCTTCCGGTGTCTTATTTCTTACATTGGAAGATGCAGGCTAGAGCGGGACTTAGCTCGAGGCGGTTACGAAGATTAAAATAATTAACTCAGGTGATTTGGTGGTTGGAAGGAAAGTGGCCCCCATAGGCCCACAGGGCATGGCAGTGTTAGGAAGTGGCGTGGCTATGTTGGAGGAAGAGGCCACTGGGGCTTTGAGGTCTCCTATGCTCAAGCCATAGCCAGAGTGGCAATTTTCTTCTTCTGCCTGTGGATCCAGATGTAGAGCTCTCAACTTCTCCAGCATCACGTTTGCCTGCATGTCCCCATGTTTCCTGCCCTGACGATAAGGGACCGAACCTCTGAACTGTAAGCCAGCCTTATACAGGTGGCTAAGAATCAGTTTAGGCTTGAGATTCCTTTGGCTCCCCGCTGGGGCCAGAAATACCTATTGGTCTGCCTAAGCCAAATAGTTTATTTAAGCCATTAGGTTTAAGTCAGCTGGTGCATAGGATAGAAATAACCAAAAAGGCAAAAGGGCAGAGGGTGTATTGCCATCCAGCCTACCATCTTGGCCCCTTCCAGAGCAGCCCAAACCAGTTTCAGATCAGTGGGGGCTCTCTCTCTGGCCCCAACCACCTTGGGGAGACTGTCTCCTGGCGAAGTGTGCTGGCAGTGCCCCCTCCTTCCTCTGCTCCTGCCTCTCTCCCTCTCTTCTCTTCAAGCCCTTCCTCCAGGAGGAATGCCTTTGTGGCTGATTTGTCACTTGGCAGCTTCAGCTGTCACTCCTCTTTGCTTCCTGCCCTTGACATTTCAGACACATTCCTGGCCATTTGGATGTCTTGTTCACTTGGTGTGAGTGACTGTGTCATCTGAAAGCTGACTGTCCACCTTCATGGCTTCCTCAACCGCCTACATCCAGAAGATTCCCAGCCCACTCTTCTGGGCTCCAAACCCCTGGGTGTCTTCCTACTGTCCTGTGAGGATGCTCAGAACTCAATCCTTCCAATAATAATAATAATAATAATAATAATAATAATAATAATAATATATTAATAATAATAATGCCCTCAACTTGCCCTATTGATGCTCTCAGTGAGTGATGTGAGCATCTGTTTAATCATCCAGACTTGAAACTTGAGCTGAACATCAAACACATCCTTCCATTCCTTACCCGCAGCCTTACGCGGGAGGAAGGGTAGATGGGGATGTGGGGTGATGTGCCTCTCAGGCCTGCAAGTATCCATTAAGAATGTCTTTCCATCCTGCTCTCCATCCCCACTCTCTCTGCCCCTGTCAGGCTCCCACTATCTTGCTTGGGCCATGGATGTTACTTTCCTTTCCCACTATTTCTCTTCATGGCTTCTTCCCTGATGACATTACCTTTCTTAATGGTGGTGGTCCTGCTTGTTTAAACTTTCCTTCTTAGAAGCTCAGAGGGTCCCCACTTGCCTACCAGCCCCTCCAGACTCCCCCCACCCCCACTCCACTTTTATTGCCTCCCGTGCCTGAAGCCCCACATCACCTGCAGCTCTCTAAGAAGCTTCATTACTTCTTCTTCTTCTTCTTCTTCTTCTTCTTCTTCTTCTTCTTCTTCTTCTTCTACTTTTATTTTATTACACATGTATAAAACAAACTACATACAGAAGGGAGAACCATGTGACAATCATGAGTTCTATACATGTTACATTCATAGTGACTTGGCCATCTGCATTCGTCCCATTTGAAGTGTCTTTCCTGTCTTATTGGGTCTAAATTTCCAAATGAAAGTCAATATCTATCCTATCTCAACTCTAATAGTTTAACTTCTTTAGCTTAGTCTAAGACCATCTTGGGACACTACTGCTTCTTAATGGCTTCCTCCTTCCTCGCCTCCGAGCACCCTCTGTTGCCCAGTGCCTCTGGGCCTCCCTCTCATGAGGCCTCCCACTCCAGGCCTGGCCCAGGCCCAGTCATGAGTGGAATTGAGCACTTTTTTCTCTGTGGTCAGAATACTGTGTTCCTGAGCTGCGAGTTATGCTACATCCCATAGCTGAACCTGCTGAGTGAGGGGTGTCATTCACTCCTGTCCACATGTCAGATTTGCCCAGTGCCTAGCTGCTAAGACACACAACCGATGTCCGTTAGACACATTGATCGACTAATTGGAAGTTTTATATTGTTCTGTCTATAAACAAGGGTGTTGCCTTGCATGATTCATAAAGGTGTTGGACACTCTAAAATGCAGTCATTTGGTATTTCTGAGAGTCCTTTACCCCAGTCTCTGTACTTTCTTTATCCAAGTAGGTATGAGGGTCCTCTGCATACCTGGCTCTGGGCCTCTGGATCTGAAGGTCATGAGGAAACTGCTCTGCTTTCAAAATGTTCACAAAAGGGGCTGCCCGCTGGATGCAGGGACAAGAACCTTGCCGTCCAGATACGGGGTGCCTATTTCCTTTTTCAGAGGGCAGTTTTTTCAACTGACAGGTCTGGTCCCTTGTCTCCTTACCAGCTGGTATGCTGTTGATCTTGTGCATCGCTCCAAGTTGCCTGTGGGCCACCCTCTTTGTTTCCAGTCAGGGTTGCCAACTCCAAGGCACAGTCTTGCTACAGAACGAGGCCACGCCCATAGGGCCTGGATAAAGGAGATTGATGAAGCAGGCCTCTTCCCATGACCACAGCTCCTTAGGTCACACAGCTGTGCAGCCACCAAGGGCATCTTTCAGAAGAACGTTAGAATAGCTTGAGACACAGGCTCAGGGTCCTGGAGAGATGGCTCAGAGGTTAAGAAGTGCTGGCTGTTTTTCCAAAGGTCCTTAGTTCAATTCCCAGCAGCCACATGGTGGCTCATAACCACCTCTAATGAGATCTGGTACCCTCTTATGGCCTGCTGGCTCACACACAGGCTGAATACTGTGTAAATTATAAATAAATGAATCTTTAAGAAAAAAAAAAGACACGGGCTCAGACTTGGCCCTTAGACTTGGCCTCTTCACACAGAGGGTCCCACTGAGCCTCCCTGCCCCTACCCTAGCTCCCCTTCTTTCCCTTCAAGCACTGGTATAAGAGAACTGTGTACCCTCCCTGGACCCATTTGGCCTTACTCCCTTCTTCGAGTAAAGCCTTAGTTTGGCCACTTGCTTTGGGGTGGAGCCCCCAAGCTCCAGCGAACAGCCATCATCACACAGGAAACTGTGGGCTGAAGGTTCCATGGTCGGAGAAGAGTAAGGGACCTCTAGGGCAATTTCTTTTTCTGCATCATTCTAGCATGCCTGACAATCGTCCTCCACCGGCCATGCCAGGGGTGGCCTAAGCTAACAAATGCAGGCACCCCGATAGTAGGCAGTATTTTCAGTAGTGGTGGAAAGCCTGTGGAAGAAAGGGAAATGCTCCACAGTTGCCAAGGGGTCTTGCCCACCTCAGGTCGCTGGGGACCATTTTGAGGTCAGAGCAGTTCTTTTTCTGCCCTAGGGCCAGCTGGTTTAAGTAAAGACCCCAGTACCTCAAAGGGCAGCTCTGGGTAGAACAGGCCAGTGCATTCAGTTTTGAAGTTTAAGTGTCAATGGTGCAGAGCTTACTGATGATTCTTCTGTCTCCGAAAACACTACGCCAGGTACACGGCCACTCACAACAAAAGCTCCTGCCCTCTGTCTTCTCCACCAATATCCGATTTCTAAACAAACCCTGTCTGCTTTGTCCTTCAGAATACATGACACTTGGAGCTACGCCATCGGTACCCTGAGCCGCCTTTCTCCATCCCACTGCTGCATACCTTCACCATCGCGTAAAGCCTGACTCAGCCCACATTGCCCACGGTCTTTACACTTCTGAATTAACCTACTTTCTAAAGTGAATCCACAATCCGAAAACACAACTGTAGCACTTTGATTGAGGTCGACTGTATACCTTCAGTGGCAGGAAGTGTGAGTCGCTCAGTTTGTACCTTCTCGGCAGAGATGGAGTGAGCAGGGACCCTGCCTCTTGATTTAGCAGCTATTCTGTGAAGGTGTGCCCTTTTGTGATGCCTCAGTTGCTGCCTTTTTGTGCCTTTTTTTTTTTTTCATTGATTTCACTCCTGAAACAGCCCCTGAGAGTTCTGTGGAAGAGTGAGTGGCAGGACAGAGGGAGCCAAAGCAGTCAAGGGCTCCACAAGACGACCTACAGTGTAACCTAACCTGGGCCCATGGGACTCACAGAGATTGAACCACCAACCAAGGAGCATGCGTGGGCTGGACCTAGGCCCCCTACACATATGTAGTGAGAGGATCAGACATTGCTAAAAAGGCCCATGGCTAGAGTCAGGTAGCTTCCACAGGCACCAGTCAATCCCAAATGGAGTCACTAGCCTTCCTGGCTATCCCAGTTAGAGTCACACAGCCACAGATAGGATCCCCCTAGAGACCTTTAAAAAGAGCCTGTGAGCTCCTCCTCGGGGTAGCCGCTATTTTGTATTTTGTTTTTACATACTATTTGAGTCTGGGGTCCTCCTTCAGCGATTTTTGGACCCTTACAGTAGCAGATGTGCAGCTTAGTCAATATATGGGTCTCCTGCCTCTCCCTCTGGATCGTCTTCTCCTAATGGGATGCCTTGTCAGGCCTCAGCGGCAGAAGCTGTGCTTAGTCCTGCTGCAGTCTGAGGTGCCGGGTAGGTTGGTACCCGTTGGGGTCCTCTCCTTCTCTGAGAAGGAGAAGGGAAATGGGGGAGGGGTGTGAGAGTGGGAGGAGAGGAGGGAGGGCGCTGGGATCAGGCTGTAAAGTGTTTAAATAAATAAAAATAATAATTTTTTAAAAAGAAAGAAATAGCCCCAAGGGTTGGGCTGAAGTGTTGTTCTGAAATGCAAGATTATGAGTACCTTTCAGAAAACACTGTGTCAGGCCAGCTTTGTTCAAACCTTAGCTCTCTTGAGTTCCCTGCTAACAAAACAAGTACATTGAGTGAGGTGTCTTTTATCTGAAACACACAAAGCAGTTTCGAGTGTTCTTCAGTTGATAAAAACATTGCAACAGGACACTTGTTTTTAAACAGAATTTCAAACATTTGATTTTACCAATAAAGACTTGGGAGCCAGATGCTGAGGTGATGCCTGCTAGCTCAAAGAGGCAGAGAAAGCACCTTCTTACTCAGCTGTAGGCCCAGAAGTTTTTTGTTTGATTTTTCGTGACAGAGTTTCTCTGTGTAGTTCTGGCTGTCCTGGACTCACTTGGTAGACCAGGCTGTCCTTGAACTCACAGCAATCCGCCTGCCTCTGCCTCTGGGGTGCTGGGATTAAAGGTGTGTACCACCACCGCCCGGCCACACTATCTTAAATACTCTTCAATTCAAGGTCCTTCCTTCCTGTTTACTTGTGTTCACTCCCTGTCAACTGGTTGCTTGCTCAGCCTCTTGGCCTAGGGTTAATTTTATTTAACTCTTGTTTGCAGAAAGTTCTTGGGTTAAAGGTGTGTTCTAGGAGCTGGGTGTGGTGGCACACGCCTTTAATCTCAGCACTCAGGGAGGCAAAGGCAGCAGATCGCTGTTAGTTCGAAGCTGGCCTGCTCCCCAAAGCGAGTTTAGGACAGCCAAGGCTACACAGAGAGACCCTATATAAACAACAACAACAGCAAAAACAAAACAAAACAAAATAAAAAAGGGTGTGTTCTAGGGCTGAGCCACACCAAGACAAGAAACAGGTTTTCCAGTTCCCAATCTTGGGGTTCATATGTGATCAAATATCCTCCAGTAGATACTAACCTTGGTTTCCCCCAGGGGTGGCATTTGCTAACTCCGTGCTGTGGTGATTTTATTGAAAGTGACTATTGCCAATGGTGAGAAGTACGTTGACATCAGACTTAAAGCAAAAATGAAAATTTAATTAGGGCCAAAGCTGCCTATGCGGGAGCAATGCCAGGCAAATAGTAGGTTCTCAATAAATACACAAATGAATGAACAAATGAGTGAATGAGAAAACACTTTGGACATTTTCATTTTCTTGTAGTTGTGAGACCCCTTTAATGACTCAGCCATCCCTCAATGCCAGGCATCATCAAATGAAATTAATCAGTCCTTCCGTTGTAAGCAAGGCAACACAAATCACAATCACAGTTTCTGTAGAAATCACAACATTTTTAAATCATGTTGCATTGCAGACGACTTGAAATATAGTTAATTTTTATAAAGTCTTCAAATTTTATAGTAAATCATTTTCCCACTACAAGATAGTATCACATATGCACTTCTGAGTCACAGATCTTTTAAAAATGCTCTTTTTGGTTTAGGTTTTTGTCATTGTATCTCTTTTTAAATTTTATTTTGTTTTATGGGTACTTGCCTGCATGTGTGTCTGTGCATAATATTTGTATATGGCCTAAAGGCCTAAAGAGGGCATCAGATACCCTGAGCAATACATTTCTATAACTGTTTGAATATAATTGACTTGCCTTAGTCAGGTTTTCTATTGCTGTGACCAAAGCAAGTTGGGGAGGAGAGAGTTTACAGAAGGGAAAGTAATGGTAGCTACGTTGTAAATCTGAAGAGAACCCGGGAGAAGTTGCTGCTTGCAGCTCGGGCTATTGTTACCATTGAGAATCTTGCTTACGTCAATGTGATCTCCTCCAGGAACTCTGTCCGGCAAGCCATGCTGAAGTTTGCTGCTGCCATTGGACCCTTCAGGGAGCCACAGCTTCTAGTGGAGGCTGGTCCCAGGGCTGACCACCAGCCCCTCAACCTACCCACCATTGCTGTGAGTAGCAGAGACTCCCCTCTGTGCTATGTGGACATTGCCATCCCATGCAACAACAGGGGGCTCACTCCATGGGTCTGACGTGGTGGAGGCTGGCCCTGGAAGTACTCTGCATGCATGGCACCATATCCCGTGAGCACCCATGGGAGGCTACGCCTGATCTCTACTTCTACAAAGACCCAGAGGAGACTGAGGAGAAGGAGCAGGCAGCTGCTGAGAAGGCTGTGACCAAGGAGGAATCCAGGGCGAATGGATAGTGCCAGCTCCTGAGTTCGCTGCTGCTCAGCCAGAGGTGGCAGACGGGTCTGTGTGTGTGCAGGTGGCTATAGAGGAATTTTAGCTCAAACTATGGCTGCTCTGGCAAGGGATCACATCCAAAGCCCTTCTAGGCTGGAATACAGACACACTGGGCAGTAGTGTCACAGGCCTTTAATCCCAGGAGACAGAGGCAAGCAGATCTCTGAATTCAAGTCCATCCTTGTACAGAACAAGTATCAGGTAAAGAAAAGCTTAGGTCCAGGCATGGTGGCACACACCTTTAATCCCAACACTCAGGAGGCAGAGGCAGACATTTCTCTGTGAGTTCAAGTCCAGCCTGGCCTACAAAAGCGAGTCCAGGATAGCCAGGGCTACACACAGAAATCCTGTCTCAAAAAACAAAACAAAACAACAAAAACAAACAAACAACAACAACAAAGATAAAGAGTTTGTAAAAGGAAGCACCCATATTTGAAAGTGATGACTAATTAAGTGGAAGAAAAAAAAAATCAGAGAAAGATTTGACAGAACAGGGTCCCCCCAACTGTCACAAGAAGTGAGAGGGGAGTTACTTAAGGGCAGCACAGAGAACAAGGGAGAGAGAAAGCATTTTACAGAGAGGTTGAAAAGAGGACAAGCCAGAAAATGAGGAGTCAGATGACTAGAACAGATGGATGGAATTAGACTGAGGCCAAGCAGAGCAATTCAGAGCCTGTGAGAAAAGCCGGAATGATTCAGTCAGCAGGGAGAGGTGTTTGGGGTCAGAAAGAACTAGAAAGGGTGAGCTTATTCAGCAGTAAGTCTCAGAGGCTGAAAGCATTCTAGGCCCGGATTAGATTGTACAGAGACTGGAAGCTTCCAGGACTAGGCCTAGGTTAGCAGACGGAGGGAGTAAGCCTCAGAGACAATCAGGCGGATAGGCCTAGGTTGTATGGAGGCTAGAAGCCTCTAGGAGTAGGCCTAGGTTAATTAGGCATAAGTTGCTTCCACAGGTGCCCTCTGTACCATTCAGCAGCTCCTTCCTGAGGCCTGGAGTGCCCAGCCAGCCACTGAGGAGTAGTCAGCAGCTCCCACAGCACAGGCCACCGAGTGGGTTGAAGCCACCTCTGAGTGGTCCTGAGCTGCTCTGCAGAAACCTGAGCAAAGGGAAAAAGTGGAAAGAAAATAGAGCTACTAAAATTAAAAACAAAAAAAACCAAACCAAAAAAAAAAAAAAAAAGCTTTAGAAAGTCCCACAGTCTTTTCAAATTTAACACATTGAAATTTCAGACCCTTTAAAATACTCCCTCTCTGTGCATGGATGCATGTATGCAGGTGTGTGTGTGTGTGTGTGCACCTGTGTAGTTTTCTGAGACAGGGTTTCTCTGTATAACAACCCTGGCTGTCCTTGAACTTGATCTGTAGACCAGGCTGGCCTCCAACTCACAAAGATCTGTCTGCCTCTACCTCCCCCCCCCCCCCCCGCCCCGAGTGCTGAGATTAAAGATGGCACCACCTCCTCCCAGCCTAGCCACTCTCTCCTAAATCTAAAGTCTTTTAGAAGGTAAAGCCTGTCAACTGTGCCTTCTAGTAAAAATACTTTCGTATCAAGCAGGAAAGATCAGGGCACAATCACAATTAAAGCAAAGCAAAACCAAATTCCAGCTGTCCAATGTCTGGGACTCACTCACGATCTTCTGGGCTCCTCCAAAGCGCTGAGGTCTCTTCTCCAGCTCTGCCCTCTGTAGCGCACACAGCTTGTCTCCCAGGCTCCAGCTGCCTCCACTCCACTGCTGCTGTGTCCTTGATGGTCACCCCATGGTACTGGCATCTCCAAAACGCTGGGTCTTCTGCTGCAACTGGACTGCATTGTCAACAACAGCGTCTCGTAGGCTCTCTTCATGGTGTCAAGCCTCAAACTGTTCTGCCATGACCCTAGGCCTTCAACTGCCCCTGAGGCTTTACCTTCACCAATGGCCTCTCCTGTGCCAAGCCTCAGTTGCTCTCCGAGACCCGTTCATGCCTTCAAAACCAGTACCACCATGGGAAGGAACTCTTATATATTACCAATTCTGGCTGCTTCTGGAACACAGCTTCTCTGTGCTCTCAGAGAACATTTCCCAGAAGAGGTCACCTCAGTGATGCTAATCTCTTCTTAAGCTCATTTCCTAGCTCCAGCCAACCAGCATCAAGTTAAGTATGCCAGCAAAGCAAAGCTTCACTTTAGACGTTTGTTCCGGCATCTTGTTAATCACAGCTGATTCTTCAGCCCCGGCTAACCAGAACCACAGGATCTTAAATCAAAATAACAAGGGGCCCAACAGAGAGCCTTTAAGCTTCCCTCTGAAACTCCAGAAGCCAGGCCTCCATCCTCTGCACTGCTCTCAGCCATCTTTCCTTCCAAGCTCCCACAGGACAGACAGCCCACTGAGCTCTTAACACTCAATGGTTCTTCTAGCCCAAGGTTCCACAGTCCTCCCACGGTCCTCCCACGGTCCTCCCACGGTCCTCCCACGGTCCTCCCACAGTCCTCCCACAGTCCTCCCACAAACCATGAGCAGGTCTGTCAAAGCAAGACCCTCACTACGCTGGTACCAATGTGTTTTAGTCAGGGTTTCTATTGCTGTCACAAAACACCATGACCAAAAGCAAATTGGGGAGGAAAGAGTTTAGTTGGCTTACACTGCCACATAGCTGTTCATCACTGAAGGAAGTCGGAACAGGAACTCAAACAGGGCATGATTCTGGATGTAGGAGCTGATGCAGAGGCCATGAAAGATGTTGCTTATTGATTTGCTTACATGGCATGCTCAGCCTGCTTTCTTATAGAACCCAGGACCACCAGCCCAGGGATGGCACCACCCACAGTGGGCTGGGCCCTCCCTGCCGTTGATCACTAACTCAGAAAATACCTTACAGCTGGATCTCACGGAGCCATTTCCTCAACTGAGGCTCCTTCCTCTCTGATGAATCCAGCTTGTATCAAAGCCAGCCAGTACATGAGATCTTCTGAAAACTCCTGGTTTCTGTTTCCTGTATTTAAAATAGTAAATATTAAAACACTCTGGGTAAGGTCCATAGGCACACAAGTATGTAAGAACCTTAAGCTCAGTGTGATGACTCGCCCCAGAATCCTAGCATCTGAGAGGCGAAGGCAGGAGATTGCTGAGTTCCATGCCAGCCTGGGCAATAGAGTCAGACTCTGTGTTAAAAATAATTAAACAGGCCTGGAGAGATGATTCAGAGGTTAAGGGCATTCACTGTTTTTCCAAAGGTCCTGAGTTCAATTCCCAGCAACCATATGGTGGCTCCCAACCATCTATAATGAGATCCTGTGCCCTCTTCTGGCATGCAGGAGTACATGCAGGCAGAAGACTGTACAAATAACTAAATAAATCTTTAAACAAATTAATATATATATATTTTAAAAAGGGGGGAGGTTGGAGAGATGGTTCAGAGGTTAAGGGCATTCACTGCTCCTCCAAAGGTCCTGAGTTCAATTCCCAGCAACCACATGGTGGCTCAAACCATCTATAATGAGATCTGGTGCCCTCTTCTGGCCTGCAGGTCTACATGCAGGCAAAACACTATATATTTAATAAATAAATAAATCTTTAAAAAATAAATAGATAAATAAATAAATAAATAAATAAATAAATAAAAATAATTAAACAGGGCACAGGCTTTTAATCCCAACACTTGGGAGGCAGAGGCAGGTGGATTTCTGTGAATTCAAGGCCAGCCTGGTCTACAAGAGGGTCTACAGAGTGAATTCCAGGACAGCCAGAGCTGTTACACTGAGAAACCCTACCTTGGAAAAATCAAAATAATAGTGAGAATAAGTTAATTAATAAATTAAAGAAGTTTAGGATTGCTTCAGGTATCAAATCAGAATTGAAGTCACATGCCCAAACTACTTAGGAAGAATTTGGGTCCACAGAAAAATCTGCCTGCTGACACCATGGGCTGGCTCATTCTAAGGGCTCCTCTGTAAAGACTACTCCTTCATGTGTGCCCTCAGGCAGCTGGAAGAGCACAGGGAGGGTGAATTACAGGGCCTCCTTAAAGTGTGTCTGGTGTTGAACACATGCAGAATTTCCTCAGGGCCCAGGCAACAGCACCGTTCCAAGTTAAGCCTAGAGACTCACACACTTTGTAAATTGCTATTGGATAAAGATGAGTAAAGAACAGACATTGAGTAAGAACTTAGAAGTCCTTGTAGCAACTTGCACCTAATAACAACACAGGCTTGCAGCTTGTTTGCATGTTGCTGGGTTCGCATGTGGCTTCACTTCCAGAGTTCCGTGGGTTTGAGGTGGACCACTAAGAAGTCAGGATGGTGGAAGATCCTTAGGTCATTCCAGAAGTCCTTGGGAAGGGGGAAGGCAGTTGGCTCTCCTGGGAGGCCCTCAGTTTCATGGCATCTGTAATAAAAGCACTAGTATGGCTACTCCTCAGCTTCACTGGCTGTGTGACCCGTCATTCCTGTACATGTGCCCATTAGGTGATGTTGTCTATGTAAGGTCCTTACAGAACTGAGCTGATGCCAGGGACAATACCCTGGGCCTCCAGATGCATCAACTTCTTTTCTTCATTTAATTAGCCTTGTTGTAGTTATGCGGCAAAGCTATAGGACGGCATCCATAACGTCACACTATGCAACAGGTCTCACGTGGGATGTTTATTAAGGAAGGGTTACAGAGACTGTCTCTGGATTAGGGGTGGTGGAAAAGAGGTGGGGGAAGGGAGCAGGTCCTTTTACAAGGCAATGCAGTGCATGTACAGGGAGACAGCATGCAGGGAGGGTGACAGTGGACGTGTGTGGCTGGTGATGACAAGCCCTGTTGTCACCAAGTCCTTGGAGCTCGGATTGGAGGTGCCTGATTGCTAACAAGCCTTCCTTAGGTATTTCATTAGAGGCAATAGACTAATACATGTGTTTTTTAATTTTTATCTTACAAAATCAGTGTTCTGCCGGGCAGTGGTGGTGCACGCCTTTAATCCCAGCACATGGGAGGCAGAGGCAGGTGGATCTCTGTGAGTTCTAGGCCAGCCTGGTCTACAAAGCGAGTCCAGGACAATCAAGGCTACACAGAGAAACCATGTCTTGAAGAAACCAAACAAACAAACAAAACAACAAAATCAGTGTCCTATGATGTGTTGGAAATTTATAAAACAAAGACAAAACAACCACACATACAAAATATTGCTTGTTTGGTTTTTTTCCTCTTAGGATTTGGGATTCACCACCATGGGAGGGTGGTGAAGAGAGACAGACTAGGAGATAGAGAGGGTACGATTGGGCAATGTGCTGAATAACAGATGAATAAGATTATGGAGAAAAGCCGGGAAGTGGTGGCGCATGCCTTTAACTCCAGCACTAGGGAGGCTAAGTCAGGCAAACTCTGTGAGTTCGAGGCTAGCCTGGTCTACATAGCAAGTTCCAGGATAGCTAGGGCTACGCAAAGAAACCCTGTCTCAACCCCAAACAAACAAACAAGCAAACAAAAAATTCTGGAAAAAGAAGAGACCATCCTCAGTCTAGCGGATCTGGAGAATGTCCAGGAGGAAGGATGTGATGAACTGTTTAAACCAACATCCTCAGGCAGAGAAGGTGTCTCTTGGGTACTCCTTGAAGGGCAACTCCACACGGGTGTGCAGCAGAAGTTGGGAGGCAAGGTTGGAAGGACAAGGCAGCACCAGCCCCTGCTGTACAGCTGTGTGGTATGTGCGTGTGTGTGTGTGTGTGTGTCTGTGTGTCTGTGTGTCTGTGTCTGTGTGTCTGTGTGTGTGTGAGTGAGAGAGACAGAGACAGAGCGAGAGAGACCGACAGAGAGACAGAGAGACAGAGACAGAGCGAGAGAGAGACAGAGAGAGAGAAACAGAGAGACACAGAGACAGAGAGAGGCACAGAGACAGAGACAGAGAGAGAGACAGAGAGACAGAGAGAGAGACAGAGAGAGAGAGAGAGAGAGAGAGAGAGAGAGAGAGAGAGAGAGAGAGAGAGGAATGGGGGGAGCCGGGAAACACTTGTGAGGTCTGCTTATGGGTGTTGAAGATGGGACACTTTCGTGACAAGTTACAAAGGGCCCTTTACCACCCTGAATGGGATGAAATATACACACCTGAGTTTTAAATGGTAAAGTGCATCATGGCATATCAAATTTGAACTTACCTTCATACTGCCTCTTTCAGAGAAGAAAACTTTCTTCTTCCATCTGAATGTACAAATGTTCAGATCGATTTTCACATTTGGGTGAACACGTGCAAGGACGGGCATGAATGAGGAATGTTCTGGAAAAATAGCATGTTTCCGTTGGCATCCTCCCTTACTCTCATCGGCTTGTCTGGAATAGATCAGACCCACAATGCCTACATTCAGGGAAATCCAGGAACCTATGACTGTCACCTTAACAAGACAAAGAGACTTTGCAAATGTGATCATACAGGTTTTTTGAGATTTTAATATAATTATATCATTTCCCTTTCCCTATTCTCCCTCCAACCCCCCCCCATGTACCCCACCCCTTGCTTTCCATCCACAACCTCTTTTTATTTAATTGTTATTACATATATGTGTATGTATGTATGTATGTATGCTTTTAAATACAACCTGCTCAGCCTGTATAACATCACTTGTATGTATGCTTTCAGGGCTGACGTTTTGTATTAGATTAGTTGGTGTGCTCTTCCCTCCTACCCGGGGCTAATGAAATCTTGGATCTTGAAGAACCTACATAACAAACCAGCATAACTCCTAACTGCATCCTAAATATCTGTCGTTGTGCTCACAGACAAGTGTAGCTCTCACCCTTCATTGAGGAAACTTCTCTTGCATCAGACAGAGACCATTGCAGAAAACAACAACCAATCCAAATGCAGGATTGTGGTTGTTCGGTTATTTAAGAAACTGTGAGAGACAAACAGCAGAATGAACAAACGAATGAATGAATGAAAGCAAGAGAGACTTGGTCTGACCTTAGGTAGGACTGTGTGTACTCACAGCCAGAAGCACTTTTGTCACCAACATGAGGGGATGGCCAAAAATGCGTATAGAGGAAGATGCGATGTGGCCCCCTATAGGGCCAGAAATGGCTTCCAAAGTCTGAAAGGGAAACTGGGAAGTATCGTCTTTCAACAGAAAACTGTTAGTGGAGCCCAGTCCCACCCGATACAGATAAAACTCAGCTCCTGCATGCAAGGCTCAGGGATCACTTCTGCAGAGGCGACAGAAGGTCTGTCAGAGCCAGAGGAACAGGAGGTTCGGCGTGAGGCTTTGTTTTCTAGAAACGTCAGAAACTGCACTGTGAAGTCTCACCACGAGACTGTCTAAACAGGGCCTGTACGAGGATGACAGCCATAGACACGCTAGTGTGGATGGGAGAGATCTGCCCTGTTTTAACGACTAAGATTGCTCCGATCTGTTACCCACAAGCCATGCTTCCTCCCTCCTGCACGCTCATTTTCTCTCACTTAGCACTCTCCAATGGTGATTCCTGCAATAAGCAGAACGTCCTATATCTGCAGTGGGCACTAGTTACCTCTGACCACAGAGCCCTTGAGGTATGGTGACTGCAACTAAGGGGCTGATTTTCAATTTTATATGATTTTAATTAATTTTATTTAAATAGCCACATGTGTCTGTTGGCTACCCCATGGGACAGTGTTGTGGATTTTACTACAATAAACATAGAGAAAGGCCTGGGGGTAGCGATCAGTAGCAGAGTGCTTGCCTAACATGTAGAAGACCCAGTGTTCCATTCCTACCCCTACTGTGGGTGGAAACTCCAAACAAAAACAAAAAACAAAAAAACAAAAACAAAGCAGAGAACTGAAATATAGATGCCACGACCTATGTAGACAGGCTGTCACAGGATGTTTTATTTGTGATCATCCAAATGAAGTGAATATGAAAATAATTTTTGCTTTTACCCAAACTATAGGGTTGAGTGTGTAGCTCAGTGAGAAAGTGCATATTTAGATGTGTGAGAGCCTGGATTCAACACACACACACACACACACACACACACACACACACACACACACACACCCCACCAGCTCAGCATCTTTTATCTGTCTGTGCCCACTGGACCCCTTAGTAAGAGATCTGGCCCAGGAATCCAGGGTTCTCAGCTTAAACATGTAGTTGCGGGGACAAGGACACAAGCCACTGTCCACAAAGCATCACCAACATATGTGAGGTAGGCTTCCTCAGTCCTGCCTTACAAGTGAGGAAGCCAGGGGAGGTGAGCAACTAGTCCAAGCCTCCAGGTGATGTGAGGCTCAGAGACTGTGTTTGGAGCAGTTCTGAGGCCAGGGCTCTGGTTCTGGACCTCCGAGCTTCATCACTCCTGGGCACACTGTCTTCCTTTCCTTGGACTCAGGGCTCATGGTCCTCACACTGTCTGCCCTCTGGGCTGAGGACTTAGGGAAGGGAACAACTGTGAAATGGGAGGAGAGGGGCTTTCAGAGTGCCAGCACTGCCCGGTGCCCTAGAATGATTCTGCAGTTTCCGTGATATTGCAAAGACTTTACACTTTCCATTTGAGCACCTGCAGGAGGCCAGCTCAGCCCAATCATGGAAAAACCAATATCGCTTTGGAAAGGTCATCCCTGCTCTTCCAATTCCAGTCAACATTAAAAATGCAGATGCTTGCTATTTAAATACAGCAGCAGGCCACCAGCTCGGAGCGCGCAGCTCAAGGTAAACCACAGTGGGCAGCCTCCCACTGAGGCTCAGCAGGAAGGAGGCAAAGGACACCCAGAAGGGCCTGTGTCACACCAGGATGCTGGTGTCACCTCCAGCCCTGTGCAGGCTGGGTCCTCAGAGGTCATGCAGCGCCAGTCAATGAACCAGACAGCCATTGATTCGGTCAGTCGGGGACCTGCTGGCTTCCCTGCCGATGTGCCCTTGTGCTTCGCACAGTGCCTGCTTCAGTGGCTGAACTCAGGGAATGTTGCTGAAAAAATGGATTGCTTCCTTTGCCATCTTTTTTTTGGAGGGAGGGGGGGATACTTTCTCATGTCCCAGGCACAGTGCTAAAGTGTTCCGATTGATGCCAGTATGAGCCACTTGGGAAAGTCAGTCCTGAGTAATTTACACCTAAGAAGGATAAGGAATTCAAATAAACAAATAACGCCAAGTGATGCCGAGGTACCAGTCCCATAATAATGGCTTCTAGAGATCTGTCCACAGTGCTTGGAAGGGCGCCTGCTAGAATATGCTTGCAATGTCAGCAAGAAAAGTGGCCTAGAAGAGGTGCCAGGAGCTATACCCAGAGATGCCTTCCCCTCTTTCCCCCCTTTCCCCCACCCCCTACCCCCATCCCCCATCCCACCTCCACCCCATCCCCCAACCCCCATCCCCCAATCCCCCAATCCCCCATCCCACCTCCACCCCATCCCCCATCCCCCATACCCCATCCCCCATCCCCCATACCCCATCCCCCCATCCCACCTCCACCCCATACCCCAACCCCCAACCCCCATCCCCCCCAGTCCCCCATCCCCCCATCCCCCCAATCCCCCATCCCCATACCCCATACCCCAACCCCCATACCCCCCAATCCCCACCCCGTGTCCAGCCTCCTCCACCCACACTGTGAGCTCCGAGAGGGCTGGGTTGGACCTTACTCAGTACCGTCTCAAGTACCTTCCATGTATGGTCTCGGAGCTCTCTGAGCATCCCCACAGCAGACATTCTGAGGCAGTCATCTGGCTGAGCAGAAATGTGTGGTGCGCTCAGATGCAGCTGTCGGGTGGCCCAGGGCAGAGCGTTTTAAAGATGCAGCTTCTCATCAGTGCTGTACTGCAGAGGCCCCTTGTTTGTTATACAGATGGGAAACAGAGTGTACAAGAAGCCAAGGTAATGTGCCTTGTGTGTTGAAGTGGAAGAGACCTAGTTTAAAGTCAGGTCTATCTGCTCTAAATGACAAAGTTATTCCAGACTCCCATCCACTTAAAGTGATCAAGGTGTCAGGCAACTGGACAGGCTGGCATCCGGGGACTGGACAGGGTAAGCTAGCCTCACCCAGAAGAGCCAGGGAACAGCTATGGGCATAGTCACTGAGTGCCCATCAACTGTGACCACTCTGTTGTGTGTGGGTCCATAGCTCTGCCATGGATTGCACTGTCTCCCCAAACAATGATAATTTTAGCAACAGGCTTGTTGACAACAAATGATTAGCTGTCCAGCCAACTCCTATCCATCCCTCTAAATCAAGATGTCTCGTCTCTAGAGGAGCCTTCTGGATCTCTCACAGCCAGTTGCACCCCTATGAGTGTTTGGATGGGACATAGTTCAGACTTCTTCATGGGCTTCCTTATTGCTCTACTACATGGGGCTGTGGGCTCCTTTTGGGCAAATCTGAGGTTCCCAGTGTCTAGTGATGATGAGTGATAAAGGTCCCTTTCTACCAAGAACTGCTGCTGAGAGTGCACCGAAAATGTAAGGTTTATGACTTTGGACATATCCTCTGGCTTCCAGATGTTCTTTTTGAAAAATTATTTTATTATTTTGTGTGAGTTGGGCGGGGAGGAAGGGGAGCTTTTTGCCTACACGTTTGTACGTTGTGTGCACACTATGCCCCTAGAGGCCAGAAGAAGGAGCTGGAGTTATGGATGGTCGTGAGCTACCATACAGGTGCTGGGCGTGGAACCCGGTTCCTCTGGATGAGTAGCTGGTGCTCTTAACCACTGAGTTATCACTCTAGCCCTGTCCATGTGGTCTTGAAGCCGTTAAAGACTCAATAGAAAGACAAAAGTCCCTCACTTTGCCTTTCTCCTCTCCCTCTCTAAACCCATCCGTCACACTCCAGGCACTGAGCATTATTCAGTCACAGGGATGGGACTGTCCAAAGCATTAAAATTCTCCTGAAGTTGGTTCCTTAGTAAAGAAAGATAAATGCATGGAATAAATATTAATGAGCTCATGATGTTCCAGGAAGTTGACATGTTTCACGTGACTTAAACCTCAGACCAACTATCCCTATCTTTTGGATATGTAAACTTAGGCTCAGAGTTTAGTTGGATGGATGGATGGATGATGGATGGATGAGTGACAGACAGATGGGGTGGGTTGATGATGGATGATAGATTAATGATGCCTGGGCGGTAATGGATAGAAGCTTAGGATCCAAAACATCCAGCAGGGACTTTTCTTTCCCTGACTCACCTCAAGGAAGGTTAGAGAAGGGATATGTTGCATAGATGCCTTCAGGGCAGAAATGGGAGAGGCACTATGTTTGTGGAGCTGTAGCTGTGTCACTGTGAGAAAAGGAGCATAATGTATAAAGTCCCATATCTCTGGCCACTATTAGCAAACTGTTTTCATAGGCAGTGTGTAAAGATGCTTACTGTACAGTCACTTCACTAATGCACTCATTCATTTTCACTGCTCTACACACAGTCAACAGCAAAGGAAGAAGGAAGAGGAGGAGGAGGAGGAGGAGGAGGAGGAGGAGGAGGAGGAAACAACTCACAATCAAGATGGAGAAAGCAAGACACAACAGAACTCCAAAACAATCCTGAACTCTCCTGCCAGCTGCCAGGCACTGTCTGGCACTATGTGCATCTTCTGATGACTGCTCACACCAGCCCTGCCCAGAGGGAAGTAACATCATGTGTTGTTTCCCTGCTCACACCAGGCCCTAAGAAGAAAGGTTGGCCTCGAGTCTTTCAATTGCCAAGAAAGGAGCAGCCTCCACCAAAAGTCATATATGCAAGCGAGGCCTCTCCTGAGTCTATTGACCTGCAAAAGCATGGAATTTCCTGGGAAGTATTTTCCCATAGGGGAAAGGATGGTTACCAAACAAGCTAATGTAGAGTGTGGGAGAGACATGCTCTGCCCTTCTCCGGTCTCAACTTTACATGCTCCTGTTTGGATCCTGGGCTAGGTGGCCTGTGAGTTAAAATGAAACAAGCAAAGCTCTTTGAGTTATCAGGAGCCCGAGTCTTGAAACCACCTGTCTGAATAGGAAACCAGCAGGCAGATGTTTACCCTGGTGACATTCCCTGAACCACCATCCTGCTGTGTATGGAGTGCTGGGCTGTGCTTGGGTGCTGGCAGTAGAAGCCAAGAGACATGGCAACAGCACACAGAACAAGTCCCAGAAGAGCAGCAGGTGGGGCAGGAGGCAGCACCTGCACCGGAAGGCCCACGTAGAGCCGCAGAGGTAGACAGATTTGGGTGATGCAGAGGAGGTCAAAAGTGAACTCAGCTGTGTATCAATAAGGATTGTGCGAGCCGGCGTATTGTAATTTCTCAAAGTGAAAACATTTATAAAGACCCCAAAAGGCAAACCGGGCATAGTGGTACACACCTATAATCCCAGGACTCAGGGAGGCAGAGGCAGGCAGATCTCCATGAGTTCAAGGCCAGGCTAGTCTACAAAGTGAGTCCAGGATAGTCAAGGCTACACAGAAAAACCCTGTCTCGAAAAGCAAAAAGAAACACAAACAAACAAACAGACCTCAAAAGGCCTCAGGCCCAGTGGAGTTTTAGAAGTATGTAAAAAAATGTTGGTGTTTTTCCTTCTAAAAGGACAGTTTGACAAATGGTCTTGGGCATCGTTTCTCAGCCTGGTTGGTTTTGCCCCACTCCACTTCTGGCTGCTCATCACTGACAGAAAAAGAGGCAGTCGCAGTCAAGTTAGGTTGGCTGCTGACTCGTGACCTATATGGTTCAGGGCAGAATCAGGAGCCAGCCAATCAGATCCTAACCTGGGGAATCTGAAAGATGAGGAGAAAAGCTAGTGACAGCGACAAGAGACCCCCCCCCCCAAGACCACACGGTTCAGGAGAAACAGTACCCAGGGATCCCCAGCCCTGCACAGCCCTAGCTCTCTTGACCTCACTCTCTTTTTCTTGAGGTAACAGGGTGTGTTGGAGTGGGGGTGCCTGGAAAATGACCTCTACCACAGGACTGGTCTAGTATGAAGGGAGCCTGGTTACTTTATAGGTAAAACAGGACATTTTATCAATGTATTGCATTGCATTGCATTGCGAATTTTGACACAGTGTAGCCCAGGCTGATCTTGAGCTCTCTCTGTCTTCCCCCCTGCCGCCCTCCGCCCCCAGCATTGGTATGGCATGTGAGGGCCACCATGCCTGGCCATAAGGCCACTGAGAAGCACTGTGAAGAAGGTAGAGAGAGTCAGGGTGACAGGCATTGAAGGCTCTGATGATCGATACCTCATTCAAGAAAAGCAAACCTTGAGTGGTTTCTTAGGTTAACCAAGGAGCTTGACTGTGTCACCTCCCAGCTTCCCTTTCTGAGAATTCAGGAAGAGATGTTCTTTTCTAAACCACTGTTCCACATCCCTAAAATGAAGCTGATAACAGGCCTTCTGGCCCAGTGAAGGCAGCCTGGAAGCCTGACACTTGGCCCAGAAAAGCCTGTTGCTCTGGCCACTGCGAGGGGCCTGTGAACTCCATGAAAAGCAAAGGATGTAAGAAGAGATTGAGAAATGGACATGTGGAGTGTCCTCCTGGAGTGCCGGGTGTAGGTCTGTCCACAGACAGGATCATACTCCTCTCTCTGCTGCCCTAGGACTCAGTAGGGTGGAGGCTCTAGGGTGACCCTATCACAGGCGCCCTTACTCACCGCACTTATGAATAGAAGCCTGTCTGTTTCTGTCTTAAAATAGCTGAAGAAAGATATTTAAAATGAGCTTCCAGTTGGGTGGTCAAATGGCTTTTTATTGTCCCACTCTCATGAGAGTTCAAGAATTCGCTCATATTTTCCTTTTTTCATTTATAGCACAAGTCATAACAGGAAGGGCCACTGCTCTGGGTAACTTCCTGACTCAAGATGGTCGGGCTGTCTAAGGGATCTTGGAGTCAAGCAAGCATGACCCCCTTCTACCCCCCAGCAATGGAGTCCTCTCTCCAACACTGTCCTTGCCAGTCAGCTAGCCTTAGGTCTCACTGTCAGGTATGGGAAACTCCAGACTCCAGTGGAGGAACTTAGGGGAAGGGAGCTGAAGTGAGAAGTGAGAAGACCTGGCCACAGGGGCAGAGACTCTGACCCCCAAGGCCTCCTAACACAAGATGTCACCTCTGCGTACTCTAGGATAGACCCTGGCTATAACAAGGGCTCCAGAGCAAACACGGTCCCTGCCCGTCTTAACCCTTGCCTTTTCCCTTGACCATTAATTTCACTCCTTGCATTTCTTGTCCGTTGTTGATCCAATGCCCACACGGCCATTATGCCCTCTGGAACCCTCTTCCTGATGTTTGTTCTGGGGCCCCTCCCCTCTTCACCCTTGCCTTCCTTCCCCCCAACATCCTCACAGAAGGGTCGCTCATGTTTGTCTTAGCAGAAGTTTTCATATCTTCTGCAGACCTTCAAGGGAAAAATGTTTTCTGGAGCCATGAAACTCAGAGGCAGAAGTGGCGACTGGATTGTCCAGGTCCGCCTCTTCCACACTACTGCTTGTCTATGCTCAGTTTTTTTTTTAAAGTCTCAGGCTACCCACCTCTCCTGATCCTGGGCGTGGACCACTGGCCTACACTCTTCATAGCCACTCAAGGCCTGACTCATGGTCTTGTTCTCTGTCTCAAGTCCCATGGCATCCCTGGAGATTTTATGTCCTGGGTTGACAGTGGATCGGTTTGAACTTCTGGAACTTTCTTTCCTACTAGGATATCATCTCCATTCTATGTCAGCCACCAGCCCCAGAGCTCAGCAAGGTCTTGGCCACAAGCTGGGATCCCACTCTCTGGTTCCTTCTTCCTTCTGCTCAGCTATGTCACTCCTCATCCTCGCCCTAACCCTAACCCTAACCCTAACCCTAACCCTAACCCTAACCCTAACCCTAACCCTAACCCTAACCCTAACCCTAACCCTAACCCACACACTGACCTACAAGGAACCTCGGTCTTTGGACCTTCTACTTCTTTCAGCCCACAGTTCTCTGGGCCACAAGTCCATCGTGTTGTTGAACCTTTCTCTCCTGACAAATTCCATTACATTCTTCTAGCTGTAGCAGAAATCCCTCAAGCCAAATCCTTCCCTGTCGCCCTGCACAGCTCTCCCCTTTTGTCACCCTCCACTTTGACTTTCCTCGTTTCCTTCTGTTTGTCCAATCACTCTCTTCCTCTGCTCCATCACGTTTCCAGGCCACCTGTCCTGGCCACACCATGGACGCTGCCTTCTCTAGAGTCACTGTCAGGAGCTCCTGACACAAAGCAGCCATCTTATCATGCCTGTAAGTTCAGAAAGTCAGGAAGTTGGATTGTTTCCACTCTGTTAAACCAGAGCCTCATCCGGGAGGACTTTGAAGTCTGAGAGTGACTTTATAGCTGTGAGCTAGACTCGCCATGGCTTCTACATCTAACTCTGGAGAAAGGACAGTGGTGCAAAGACTGGGTCTTTTAGTCAAAGACCTATTTGCAGGCTCTCTAGGCAGTGGTCTCGGGGTAGTATGGCTTCTTACAGGAGATGTTCTAATTTGCCAATGAATAGGGTAAAAATGGTGTTTATGCCTCAGAAATCCTACAACATCACTTCTACTTCACTTCATTAGTTAAAGAAGTCACAAGATACCCAGAATTAAGGGAAGATGGCAAAGCCCCCATCACTCATTGGTGATAACGTTACATTGCGAATCAGTCTGGGTGACATATGCTTTTAACCTCAACATCAGGGAGGCAGAGACAGGTGGATCTCTGTGCACTCAAATTTAGCTAGCCTACATAGTGAGTTCCATGCCAGCCAGAGCTACAAAGCGAGACCCCAATTTTTTAAAGGGGCTTTAAGAACATACAGGATGAGAATACTATTGCAGCATCTTTGAAACATATAATTAGCTATAGACTTCAGTGTTCTTCCAGTTACTAAATTAAAAGATGAGGGCTTAGTTACTTTTCCATTGATGTGGCAAAACTTAAAGAAGGCAGGCAGGCATGCAGGAGGCAGGCATGCAGAAAGCAAGCATCAGTCTTTTGAAATCTCAAAGCCTGCCCCCAGTGGTACATTTCCCCCAGCAAGGCCACCCTAATCTTTCCTAAATAGTTCCACCAACTGGGAGACAAGTGTTCAAATAAGAACCCATGGAGCTGTGCTCATTCAAATCACCACAAGGTAATGGTTTGACTTTTGCTGCATTTGGATTGTTGATTATCCCCTGTCTTGTCATGATTTATATCCACTCCCTGGGTTGCCACATTCTTATAGTTCTGCAAGACCTTCTGTCCACTTCTGCCCACCTCATCGTATGCACTTCTGTCCTCCTATGGATGAAAGTGCCCCATAGTGTGTCTGTGTGTCTATCAATCCACAACATACTAGGCTTTTGGCTCCTGTCCTTGTTTGTGTGTGTGTGTGTGTGTGTGTGTGTGTAGTACACATATATGTGTGTGTATAGTACATATATATGTGTGTGTATAGTACATATATGTGTGTATAGTACATATATATGTGTGTGTATAGTACATATATGTGTGTGTGTATAGTACATATATATGTGTGTGTACATACCTACATATATGTAGCTATAGTCTTAGCTCCTAAATCTATCTCCTAAAAAACTTCTTTCAAAGAGTCAAGCCTGCCACTCATGAACCTAGTGAGCATGTCAAAAATACCTCAGTTTAGACATCTCCATCTTCGACTATGAGCTTCTTCCATCTTGGCATTATTTCTCTTATGAGTACCTAGTTACCCAAAACTTGGACCCTCCTTTTCTCTTATAGTTCACACCTCATTATTTCTCAGGATATGCTCATTTACTTTGTAAATGTTCCCATAACTTTTATTTGTTGTCATTTTCAAATTAGAAGATTAAGAATCTAAGAGATTTGTTTTGTTTTGTTTTTCTTTTTTTCTTTTCTAAGAGATTTTTATTTTCCAAGATTAAATGGCTTCTTATTCTTTCATGTGTTAATCAAACACATACTGAGTACAACTTTAGTTCTAACAACTGAAATAAAAAAGCTCAAGGCAGAGTTCCTGGACCCTTCCATGGGAAAGATGAGCTCGTAGGCAAGCCATTCCTACAAGGTGTGAGACAAATACAGTGACTATGACCGTGGGGGGCCTTGGGTAATACCAGGAAAGACCCTCGCCTGAGGCAGGGCTGGAGCAAAGGTAGGCTGTATTCTTGCTATGTAACAAATTACTCTACCTTCTAGCTCTTTAAATAGTAAGATTTCGTTAGTGCAGAGGTTCATCTGGGTACAGCTTAGATGGGTTCCTGGCCCTGGGCTGCTTATTATCTGAATGCTTGACTTGGGAGAAGGCTTACCCAGCGCACAATCATTTGACTATCACCAGGCTCCAAGTCCCCCTGGCTGTTAGCCAGCGACGGGGCTATTCCCAGCTACCCAGCTGGCAAGGATGCTGGGACACAGAGCAAGTGAGCAGAGAAGAGATGGAGCCCGGAAGTCAGCAGTCGGCCCTTTTGTAACCCAACCTCATGTGTATTCTCTATGTTGGGTCCGGAATGACTAGGTCCTGACTGTAGTGAGAAAATTGCACAAGGATATGAGTGCCCGAAGGAGGGGGCCCGGGTCACTGGATCCTTCTCAGAAACCATTGCGTGGCCCAAAGGAGATTTCTTACCAGTGACACCCTGACTCAGGTTAGGGCGTAGCTATTGGCAGATGAAGGACTGCAGGACTGCCCTGTGCATAGACTGCGGTACTGACACCTGCCGGAAGTTGGAGAGAACCGGAAGCTGGGGAATCATAAGCGTAGGGAAGGCTAACCGGTTTGCTGTCAGCTGTGGGGGGCTGTGAGCAAGGGGACTTTGACCACTGATTTTTGTCATCTGACGCATACACTCTGCCTCCCAGCTTATTGTCAGATCCCTTGCTCAGTGTGTGCCTGCCTGTTAAAACTGTGTCTTAACCAAATTTTAACTGTTAATCAGCACTGAATGATACTCAGTGAAACTTTTTTGTATGATAAAAATAAACTTAGAGCTTCTTTACAATTATGGCCAAAGCTATCAGGACAGTTTCTCAGTAGGCTGTGTGTAGACCACTACAAACGAGAAATAGCCAGAATTTCCAGTCATCTTGGCGGGAGGGGGGGGGAGGAGGGGGGGTGGAGACAGGGAGGGGGAGGAGGGGGAGGGGGCGGGGACAGGGGGCGGGGAGGGGCGGGTGAAAGGGGCAGTATTCCCTACTACTGCAATGTATCTAGCTAGTTTTAAACAATTTTATATATTGAACTATAACACACATGGGAAAGCCGCACAAGTAATACAGTCATAAGTCAATGAGTTTTCACAAAGTAACACCACGTCTCTGTCACTCAGACTGCAGAAATAGAATACTGTCACTCCTAAGCCCCCTGTGCCCCTGCTTCCCTGAGGGAACTAGTACTTGCGCTTCAATTCCCTGTGCCTAATGTCATGTAAATGATTCACTAGTTTATACTCTCTGCAGTTCCTGTTTACTGTTCTTTTTTTTTTAATGAATTACTTGTGTTGTTTGTAATATTAGTGTATTTTCACTGCTGTAAGTCATTTTAATCAACAAAGCCCCAGCTGATTTGCCCATGCTACAATGAGTAGGAGTTTAAATAACTTTCAGTTTGGGGAAAGTATGAACAGTGCAGCTGGATCCAGTCATGCTTATGCCCTGAGGTGCATATATGCTCATTTCTCCAAGGCTTCTTCCAGCTTTCTTTTTCTTCTTTTCACTTATATTTCTTTCTTTCTTCAAAGTTTCATGTATCTGAGGCTGGCCTCAAAAAAAAAAAAAGATATATATATCCAGGGATGACCTTGAACCTCTGACCCTCCTGCTTTCGCCTCTGAGTGCTGGAATGTTAAGTATGTGCCACCATATTCAGTTTATATCATGCTGAAAATTGGGCCCTGGGCTTCATGTGTGCGCATATCTGCCTGCTTTTTAGAACATAGCACTGTAGTGATGATTTTTTTCAATCTATGTTAAATGTTTTTTATGTACATGTACAACGTAGCAAAATGCCTCTTGTTTGTGGTGTAATATGATGTGCATATTCTTTTTAAATTTACTACTGGTAATGTTTAGAATTTAGAGTTCAGAGTGCTGTATTAAAACGTCGATCTAATAGCATTGCTAAATCATAGGCAAGGGAAATAAAACTGGGAGCCCTCCATTACTTTAGCCACTCACGATCTCTTTATTCTTGATTGTTTCTCCGGGCAATGGAAGCTTAACCACCTACTTAACCACAAACACCGAGAGCCGGCGTTTACAAACACATGCTGAAACAGATGCTACAACAGAGCTAAGGAACCAGACACCCTCACCCCGCGTAATTATGCTCTTTGTGGAGAACTGGACAAGATGCATAGTCTCAGCTGTGCTGAGTGGGGGGAGAGAAAGGCAGAGGTGTGGTGGGAGCGGAGCCCTCAGCTTCTAACTCGGTCCCAAGTTAGCGGTACCTCAGAGGGATTCCCTGCAGAAGTGATGCTGATGCTAACACTGAGCTAGGCAACGGATTGGGTGAAGAAAGGTCTAGGTGGAAATAAAATGACAGCAAAGGGGGATCTTGGAGTGTTTAGGAGAACCAAGAGTCTTGGTGACCAAGGACTGTGAATGAAGAAGTCTCAAGGCTGGAGAGAGCGAGATCATGGCTAGCTAGGCTATGAGCCTTCTTCTTTCCTTCCTTCCTTCCTTTTTTTTTTTTTTTTGTTGTTGTTGTTGGTGGTGGTGGTGGTGTTGGTGGTGGTGGTGGTGGTGGTTGTTGGTTTGGGTTTTGGGTTTTTGGTTTTTGGTTTTTGGAGACAGAGTTTCTCAAGACAGGGTTTCTCCCTGTGTAGCCTGGGCAGTGTAGTCCTGCATTCGCTTTGTAGACCAGGCTGGCCTTGAACTCACAGAGATCTGTCTTTCTCTGCCTCCCCGACCCTTGGGATTACAGGCTTGCGCCCCTTTGTTGTCAGATGGACTCTGAACCTTCTTAAAGGAACCTGGACTTTATCTGGGACGAGGATGCATTTGAACAGCCTGAAAGCCACTTAATTTGAAGATTTTGAAGGATGAGTTAGATTCAAAGCTGATGTAGCTTCAAAATACCATGGAAACTCCAAGGAAGGCGTCCCCATTGGCTCGTAGCATCAGGAATCCCTTCATGGAGGGTGCAGTTGATATAAGAAAATAGGGTGAGTGAGTGAATGTGTGTGTGTATGTGTGTGTGTGAGAGAGAGAGGGGGGGGCAGACAGACAGACAGACAGACAGATCGTGTGTTTGTGTTTTGGGAGTCAGAGAAGGGGAAGCCTGCATGGAAGGAACTGCCTGGACTCATTTAAATGTAAAAGAAAATGGTGAGACAGGGCCGGAGAGATAGCAAGGTAGTTAAGAGCACTGGCTGCTCTTCCAAAGGACCCTGATTCAATTCCCAGCACCCACCAGTTCCACAGGTTCCAGCACCCTTACACAGACATATATGCGGGCAAAAGACCAATGCACACATGAGATAAAAATAAATTTAAAAAATTTTTAAAGTTAAGAACTTTAAAAAAGGTGAGACCTGTTTGAGGAGTGGCTGGAGAACCATGGGGAACAAGCCTGGAAGGGGAGGGCTTCGGGTATGGCAGGTCTAGAAGGCAATGGCGAAGAGTTTGTAAATGAGTGGCTTAGCTGGGTGTTTCAGCTGGGTGCCCTAGAAAACTGCACCCCACAAAACCCTTCGGCAAACTCTTCTGGGAAAAGCAATCCCGGAGAACCAGGCTGAAGGAAGATAGAACAAGGAAAGAAAGCTTCCTGGCCACCGTGCAGGCTCACGGGAAGCCACAGGACTTAGCCAGCCAGTAAGAGGTTGTCTGGTCAGGGAGGAAAGAACATTTCTGTAGCTTTCTCTCCACTTTCTCAGGACTCGTTTGAAACTGTGCTGTGATTCGGAAATGTCCCAAGGGACCAGAATCAGCCACAGCAGTGGCTATGAGAGCAGAGAACTGGCCCACAAATTAAGTCTGAGCCGGGGACCTGACCGCCCAGAGGGCGCTGTGTGCCAGTGACATCAGAGGTCCTGGCTAACTCTGTGGTGCGGGATGCTGGGCCAAGCCTTGTTTCTCCAGGAAACATCTGCTGAGAGTTAGAGCTGACAGAAAAGGAGCAAGAAAGGAAAGGATTTCTGAACCTGCGGAGTCTCTATCTGACCCTGAGGGGAGGCTCTGAGGGAGGATGGTCAGCAGCCATCCCCCAACTCATTGCTCAGCCATTGCTTAGGACTTGTCCTGAGGAAAGGCGCCTCAATCACAGACACAGAGGGGCATGGGGGTGTGGGGGGAGGGGTTCCCTGCTGAATTCAGCCCCTTCTGGCTCAATAACTGATTATTAAGTCTTCGGGAAATTTATGAGTCAAAGTTACACATAACCATTATTTAAAATGAAATCATGCAAGCTTACAATTAAATAAAGACGTACTGAAGGCAAACACAAGGCTGGCCAGATGTGGTGCAGTCGATAGGGTGCAGGATGCCTTGAGTTTGGTCCCCGGCGCTTCATAAACTGGACTTGTTGGTACATGTTGATCCCAGCACTCAGGAGGCAAAATGAGGAGAACCAGACATTTTAAGGTTATCCTCAGCTACCGAGCTAGTCCAAGGCCAGCCTGGGAGATGTAAAACCATGTTTCAGAACAAAAACACATTTAAAAACCATATCATAGTGTTGGTGATAAATGAGGACCTGACTAGAGAGGCTCAAGGTCATTGGCCACAAGGAAAATCCAAATCAGAGCTGGCAAGGGTAAGAGAAGACGGGACAATTGTGCTCTGGTGGGTGATGACAGAAGAGAGTCCACAGACTCTGGGAAGTAGTTTGGAAGTTTCTCCTAAAGTTAAGCAGGGCCGGATCATGTGACGTGCCTCTTCCTCCTGCGCGTTTATCCTAAGGAAATGAACATTTGTGTTGACATAAAACCTCAACAGCGTCCCAGACCTAAGGATATAAAGGAGGAAGCTTAATATGGCAGATGAAACTTGGAGATTTGTTGTGGTTGGAGACCTTACGTTACAGCTAGCACCAGCACATAAGCGGCATGTGCTTCCAGTACTGGGAGATGGTTTTCTGGTTCACAGAGAAGTCATCTGTGCCACCAAAGAAGGAGCCAAGTTCTCCGCGTGCATCTTTGTTGTTTTAGCTTCAGAACATCCCCTAACACAAACAAGTCATGCTTGACTCGTGCTTTGTCAGTTGCCGGCTGGACACAAAAGCTCAGAAGCAGGAACTAGGCAAATAGCAACAGAAGTTTTCTGGGAGACTTCACTGGCTGGGTGGATCCTACTTTATGCTCGATCATTGCTTCTAAGTTGTAATCGCAATGTGCACATGTGAAACATATAGTGTGTACTTCCTACTGCAAATCTTTTCTGCAGTGTGCCTACTTGTTAAATTTTGTTTGTGTAAGTTTCATTCCTGACCCTGGCTGCTTTCACAGTCTCCTGTAGGTGTGGAGGGGAGAGGAGGGGTTTTGATCTCTAGGCACGCATGCTCCCAGCTGAGTGAAACGTGTCCCTATTCTGCTCTGTCATTCACACTCTAAGACTAGTCCTGGCGGGCTGGAGAGATGGCTCAGTGGTTAAAAGCGCTACCTGCTCTTCCAAAGGTCCTGAGTTCAATTCCCAGCAATCACATGGTAGTTCATGACCATCTGTAATGTGATGTGGTCCCTTCCTCTGGCCTGCAGGTATACATGCAGGCAGAACACATAATAATAAATAAATCTTAAAAAGAAAAAACTAATCCTGGCTTATCTAGAGCCCATGTTTTCAAACCACTGGCCTTTGGTGTCGCTGTTGTTTAAAATAGTCTTCAAACTTAGTGTTCAAGTCCTGCCTAGTGCTCCTACAGCCAAGAAGCTTGTGACATATGTCATGGTGAAAGAAAGTATTACATAAGCTGTGTTTGGTGTGAGCTCTAGTGCTTCAGAGCCACAAGTTCAATGCTAATGAATCAACATCAAGCATGGGGAAAGGGGTCCTTAGACAGGAAGTCATGTAAAACAAGTGTACGGTATTTCTCCTTGGCTTTGCTTTCTGAAGTTGCAATTGCCCTTTATTAGCTACAGCCCAGAAATACTAAATGGAAAGTAATAATAAATGATAATTTATTATTTATTTATTGTTACACATTTACTATTTATAAATAAATATTATATACTTATTATTGATAGATAAACAATTTGCAAGTTTTAAATCAAGTCCTATTCTGAACCGCATGAGGTCTTGGTGTGCTGAGAATGATCCCGGTGTCTAGCCTCGCCACGCTGCACCCATTACCCACTTCTCAGCAGCACCTGTGGTCATCAGACCAGCTCTCTTGGCAGCACAGCGTTCATGTGAGAAGACACACCTCACAACACTGAGATCACACGCCTGCCTCACTCTGTCTCACGTCTTTCACTTCGAGAGAGTATAGAACACTAACGTGTTTTGAGAGAGGGAAAGACTGGATTCACATAATATTCATTATGTGGCTATGATTATTCTGTTTTGCTGTTAGTGTTCATCTGTGCCTGCTGTATGAGTTAAACTTGACTGGAGATTGGTAGAAACAGGAAAAATAGTATCCTTAGGACTCTGTACTATCCAAGGCACCCACGAGAGGGTCCTGGGACGCATCTCGTGTGGAGAAGGGGAGAGTGCTGCACATATTGGAGGGTTGATGAAACTGTGACCAGAGGCTCACAGGAGCCTAACTTCTTATTTCTTTTATAATTAACTATTCATTATTTCAGTGTTTGACCCAGTGTGCAGGGTTTACAGAACCAGAGACAAGAATGAGAACAGGGTCTATAGATGCAAAACTCCCCCCTCTGAGAGCTGGTTCTTAATTGTTGCCGGCACCCCAGTGACTGTAGGAGTTACCAAACGTGGCTGCCATCTGCTAAAACCACGCTGCCTGCAGCTGTGCCGTGCAGTCCTCTCTTGGAGCGAGACCAGAATGTTGTTATCTTCCAGGCCTTGAGTTTGGAAAAGTCGGTATTCTGGTCACCAAGACCCAAGTTCAAACCCACCTCATTGCCTTTGTGTGTGTGTGTGTGTGGCCGCCATTTTGTAGATACGGTGAGGATCCCAGCGAGACCCGTATTGAAAACGAAACACCCCATACAGAGCGCGGCACGGGGCAAACAATGACCGCGCACTCATCGTCCGGAACTCCACACTCCAGCAGGGAGTGAGTCATGGAAGGGACCCCCACCTCCTTCTCAGCCTGCACCCGATCCGGATCTCGGCAAGGCTGGGTCTGCAGCAGCGCTGTGCCAGGTAATCCTACATCAGCTTTTGGCACAGATGCTCACCGAGAGGCTCAAGCTGGTTTGCAGCGGAGGTGTTTAAACCTCAAAGTCTACAAGAGGGCTCTCTTCCTTATTATCTGTGCCTGTGGCTTCTGAGTGGCGTGGGGGTCAGCGCGGCCGTGGGTGGGGGTTTCGGGTGACAGGGTGGGTGTGTTTGCTTAGTGTATTTGCCTCTTCCTTTCTCGATGCCTTGGTCTGAGCCTCAGAGAAGCCCAGGCTGCCCCAGCCTGTGACTCAGCACTACCCCGGAGACACAGTTCCACGTCTGAGTCATCAGGCTGAGTTGCTTTCGAGGATAGCAGTCTGGCACTGGCCTCCATCTTCTGGGGAAAGGTGCTGTGCCTCCACACCCCAGTGCCAGCCCCATGCCTAATTAAGCTCACAGTGCCCAGAAATCAAGGAACACATTCTTGGAGGTGTCTGAGAGTGCAGAAGGGTTCCAAGACTGAGACTTGGAATGCCCAGGGTTCTGTTCCAGTTCAACCAAGTAGCCTGTGTGCCCTTGGGAGAGTCACTGAACATACCCAAAGCAGCCTCACACTCCCTCAGAGGGAAGAGGCTATCTGAACTGGGGGTCTGCTGCATAAGGATGTTGAGAGGCCAAACAAAACTGTGTGAAGCACAAGGTTACAGGGATGGGGCTTAGCGGTTTTAAGTATGATTTATTTATTTTTACTTTTTAATGTGTGAATATTTTACTTGCACTGTATGTATTTGCTCCATGTACATACATGCCTGGTGCCCCAGGAGGCCAGAAAAGGGGTAGAGTAGCCTGAAACTAAAGCTACCAGTTGTGAGCCAACATGCCAACACTGGGAATACAACCCCTGCCCCCTCCCCCACCCACCCACCCGCCGGCCCGCAAGAGCATCACAGGCTCCTAACTGCTGGACCATCTCTTCAGGGCCAGGCTTAGCATTTTTAAAATGAGTGGTCTAAAAATCCAGAGATCTCACTTAAGAATGTGGGTTTCTGGCTTCTCTGGGACCACCCCCCCCCCCCAGCTGCTCCAGTCATATAAGCTCCTTTCACTGGATGACAACTCCCCTCCCATAACTCCTTTGTGGGTCCCAGCACTGAGGCCAAGCCTCCATTCCCATTTTTTTACTGCTATCGTGAAAGCTTCGTGGAAATGAAGTCATCCTAATAACTATGTTTCTGTCGAAACGGAAATTAAATGTCCCTTGATTCAAATTATCTTTCCCATCTGGGTCACAATGTCAAAAATAAAACTCCTTGGGCTGCTTTCCGGGCGTGGGTGCTAGGAAGGTGGGCCAGGAGGGTCACAGCTGGGCTCTGGAGACTTGCTGGCTGCCATCTCCTTCCGCCCTGCCCTTTTATGTTGGTCCTCTCTGTAGGGGACAGGAGAAGCTACTCCACTCCTCTTTCCGGGTTGGTGCCCAAAGTGGTCCTTAGCTATCTGTGCATTCAAAGCAAGTGACTTTGAACTGGCACAAAGCTGCCGCGGAGGTGGGTGTATGAAGAGAAAGACAGGATTTTAGTGGGGCTGCAGCGCTGATTTGGGAGGAAATTGAAAAGGAAACGACTCAGAAGACAGTTAAATCTTGTGGTGGACGACCCTCACACTGTCACACCCCGGCTCACAGGATCTCGATCAGGCCTTGGTTCGAGTACTAACCTGGGCAGTTATTATACTGTCTGATATTGTTTCTCCATTATTGTGGGGACAGAAACGTCTAGACTCTACAGTCTAGAGTCTAGACGAACTTAGAGAAACGCACGGGGGAGTCCTGGGGAAATCTGGAAAGCGCGCTGTACAGGCTAGTTGGTTTTTTGTGGTTTTTTTGTTTTTGGTTTCTTTTCTAAAAGTTTTTCTTCTTAACTCTGTCCAAGGCTAAGACCCTCCCCTCGGTGTCGCAATTCTGCCCCTTCCTACACACCAAAGCCCGCGCCGCGTCAGAAAGGCGGGGACTCGGGTGGCGGCAGTGAGGATCCGGCTCCTGCGCTCCCAGTCCCGCAGCCGGCGCGGTGGGTGTGCCCGCAGCCAGTGCGCCCCTGCTCCAGGCCCAGACCGCAGACCAGAGGGCGCCTGGAGGGTGTGCGCGCCCCGGACAGCAGGGTGCGGCGGCGCGCGGTGCGTGCCAGGACGCGGACGGTGCAGAGGAGGGAGGATTGGGCCAGGGAAGACCGTGCAGCCGCAGCTGCGTGCACCCCAAAGCCGGGTGGGCGCCCGCGCTGCTCCTACACGGCGGTCAATTCCAGCCAGGACCCCGAGGCGCTCCAAGGTAAGCGACCCGGTGCCCTCTGGCCCCGAGCTCCAGCCCCCCGCGACGCAGGCTGCGCCCGCCGCCTCCACGACCCCTACTAGCGCCGTGTCCCCGCAGAGGCTGCGGCAGCCTGAGCCCAGCGTTCGGAGGATCGGAGACAGTGTAGGAAGGTAGCCGCTCTCGCTTTCCAGATCTGGGGACTGAGGAGCCGGTGGAAAGGGGACCGCGTCGTCCTTGAGACTCAAGTAGTGCAGACCCTCGCAGCAGTCCTCAGAGAGACTCTGCGGTCCTGGACGCAGCTTGCCGGACTTGGGGGGGGGGGCGCCTCCTGCCTGGCTTCGGGACTGTCTGCAAACCGCTGAGTCTCTTTCCTTTTACAAAGCATCGCGCCTGGTTCCCAGCCGCACCTCTCTTCTGGGTGAAGTTTCTAGAGCTACGATGGGATGCGACCTTGGGCAGAGAGGGAGGGCTGTCCAGGATCCCCGCGCTAGGCGCTGGTGTGCTAGGCGCTGGCTGAGGATACTTTGCCTACCCCAGCACCTCTTAGTTAGTTCTCTCCCCCCCCCCCCCGCTCCCCCATCCCCCACTCCCACCTCCCCCAATCTCCTTTAAGGTCAAATCTTTGACCCCCATACTTTGTCGCTGCGCACTAGCCAATTACAGACAGGGGCTGGAAAGTCCATGTGTTCTACACTTGTCTGGAACCTACTCTCACTCGTGGGTTGCAGAAATCCAGACTACTACTTCCCAAGCATCCTGGGATGCAGACTTGTAGGATGAGGATGGGCATTTTCCAGGAGAGAGAGATTATTCCATTTCAAGGATGACCACTGAGGCTTGCTCAAAGAGGGCTGGGGAGGACCACCTGCAGCCAGTGATGGGGTTACTGCCAAGAGAGAAGGCATCTCTAGTTTAAAGTGCAATCCCGAAGGACCTAACCAAGTAAACGAAATTGGATTCCTTAGCCTCTCAAGACCAGGCACAGAAAGGCATGTTACTACCCACAGAAGCAGAAGTCTGCTCTGATAGCGCCTTTGAAGTCCAGCCTCCAATCTCAAGGGGCTATAATGTGTTCCGGGGCCAGTGAGCTGTGGGAATGATGCAAGGTCCGCATGAAAAGCACAGAAGTTCAGAACCGGGCAATCAGGCAAGGTTTTCAGATACAAAGGTGATAAACAGAACGGTATACTGGCCTCAGGGAGCTTGCAGTCCAGTGTCCAAGACGGAGGCAAAGCACATCACTTGGGTGTAGAATTCCGCATAGCTGAGTTCTTTGATTCTAAACTTGAGTTCCCTGAGAACGGTGATGGACTGGCTGCGTGTCAGAAGACAGAAAGCTAACTGGTTAAATGGGTTGGTAGACTTTCCAAAGAAAGCGGCCGGAGGCAGAGTCTCAAAGCCTTTGTTTGCTGAAGACCAAGGGCCCAAGGTGGCTGCCCCTTAGCTCTGCATTCCACTCACTGGGCTAATCAGTGGGCTTTCTCAGCCATGATGTTGGATTATTAGAGGCCTCTGGCTAGGTCAAGTGTACAGGGGGAAATGACAGGGTTTTTTGTTTTGTTTTGGTTTTTGGTTGTTTTCTGGAGGGGGGGTTGTTTTTTGAGACAAGGTTTCTCTGTGTAGCCTTGGCTATTCTGGACTTGATTTATAAACCAGGCTGTCCTCGAACTCACAGAGATCCGACTGCCATTGCCTCCCAAGTGCTGGGACTAAAGGCTCCCTGTGAACAATGACAGTTTTTTACCTACACATTTGTTAAAATTCATGGGCTTCAGAGCAATGGTTCTTTGCTATGTTGTATCTCGCTGTCGCATCCAACCTGTAGCCTGAAAAAGCCTTTGCTCAGCATTCGAGGAAATACATGTTGGAAGTGGTGGCTCATGCAGTCCTGTGCGTTTAGACCTAGGGAAGAGGGAGGGCATAGGGTGGGGGTGGGGTGCCCACATGGCCCCTGCCAACCTCTCTAACCTCGGTCCGGCCTTCTACCATTCCCTGGCCTTCTAAGCTGCTGTGTTTCACTCCAAATTACAATGGAGTCAGTTCCTTGGCCATGTGTCGCTCTTGTACCTGGTGCTCTATCTAAAACGCTCCCCACTGACTCACCCAGTGAACGCACATACTTCATCAGCTTCAACGATTAAGTTTAAGCTCCTCCATAGAAGGCTTTCCTTAACCGTGTGAGTTCAATGGTGCCTTTTTCTTGTTTCCAATGTCCTTGGGACATGTTCCTGAAGTGATGAGCGTCAGTGGCACTGTGTACCCCTTAAGCAGGACTCTCCTGTCATATCTAAGTTTCAAGTGCCTGGTACAGAGCAAGGACACATAGATTATTTTTGGAGATGGAAGGCATCTAGCATTTTTTTTAAAACTTTTAGTGGGGAGAGGTGGCACTCACACATCTTTGGGAATCTGACGAAAACGACGAGTTCTCATCTCCAGCGCATGTGACTTTACAGTGTCCTGCGTTCAGTTCCCACATGGTTCACCCCATCTCCCAAAACTTGGCCTGTAATTTTCCAGGAAGCAGAGGTCAGAGAGGTGCAGTAACCGCCAAGCTCCCACAGCTAGTTAGGAGCAAAGAGTCCAAGCTACCGACTTCCAGGCTCAAGCCCCTTCTAGGACTCTAGGCTTTTCTGAGCCACGCTGCCGTCTGTTTCATCCCTGGCGTTTAGTGAAGGCCACTGCTCATGACTACAAGATGGGTGAGTATCTGGCTTTGTCTCGGTTCAGCATCAGCTTAAGGTGGAGCAGGGGGAAAGCCTTACTGTGGGCAGAGTTGACAACTAAGAAGACAGATGAGCTGTTTCCCTGCCCTGTGTGCCTCCCCTAGCCCACAGTGGCTGTTAGTACATCTGTTTCATCTGATGAAGGAGCACACTAATTTTGGTTAGCTTCTGAGCCATGGACTGAGTCTGACGGGCCAGGCAGTGAGAACAGAGGCTCAGCTATTGGCCTTGCCAAAGGCTTCTTCCCCACAGAGCAGGCTAGGAAGGGTATTATGGGGTGCTGGCCTGCTGCTGATGGAGCCTTGCCTGCTGCCCATGCCTTTTGCAACAAGACACCTGCTGCGGGCTTTCCTATTCCTGTGTGCATCTTCATTTGTTTAATTCAGCCATCAAAAGGGCATCATGCAGGCCTGGAGAGATGGCTCAGAGGTTAAGAGCACTGTCTGCTCTTCCAGAGGTCCTGAGTTCAATTCCCAGTAACCACATGGTGGCTCACAGCCATCTATAATGAGATCTAGTGCCCTCTTCTGGTGTGCAGGTGTATCTGCAGGATACTGTATACATAATAAATAAATCTTAAAAAAAAAAAAAAGAGGGGGGCATCATACCTCTGTAATGTGCCAGCCACTGTGCTGGTTCCAATCTCTAAGTGTGTGCGCAGGATGTGCACACATGCATGTGTGTGTATGTGTGTGGAACATTCATATGCATGCATGCGTGTGTTCCCCAGTACCTTGGCATGCTCTTCCTCCTACCGTGTTGGTCCTGGATACTAAACTTAGGTCATCAAGCATGATGGCAGTTGCCTTTACTTTGCTAGTATTTGAATGTTTTTTCTTTTTCTTTTTTCTCTTTTTGTTGATTAATTTATTTACTCTACATCCAGACCAGTTTCCCTCCCTCTTCTCTTTCCTCAGTCCCTCCACCACACCTCCCCTCCCCCACCCACTTCCAGTGCTTGAATTTTAACAGTGTTTTCATATGTCATTCATGTGATCTTCCAATAAATAACTACGTATCAAACATCATGACCCACTTGCAGGAATGTGGAGAGGAAGATAGGGCAAATGCTTCCCAGGTCATCAGTGCATTTGAGCCTGGCAGATTACCCAGAGTCACTTATCTTCAGCCTCCTCCACCAGAGAGCTGATTACCCTGAAGTATGGCTCTTCTGACTTGCAAGGCAGATGCCTGTAAGCTGGGAGGGAGGAAGAGAGGAGCTGGGTAAAGCAGCGTTGACATTAAGCCCAGGTTTGAGACAGCGATATTATGGTAAGGGACCTGCTGTAGGTTCAGCGGCACCGTCCACCTCATCCCTGGCCTGGCCCTTCCCTGAGTTCCAGAGAGCAGCCCAGCCACTGATCCTGTTCCTAGGAACTGGACTTCTCTTCCCCAGGACCTAGCAGGGGTCAGGCAGCCTGCGCACTGGCAGCTAAGAAGGGCTGTGTCTGTAGAACTGGGCCTTTGGGGCAGGAAGGGTGTGGTGAGGACTCTCAAAGACAAGAAGAGTGAGCTAGACCACACATGTTTATCCTGGGCCAATAACCCCAAATTTTCATTTACAAAATTTAAGAGGAGTCAGTGAACTTGAATTGGGGGATGGGGGAGGGATTGACATCTTTGTTTGACATTTCGTTTCCAATTGTCAGTGTTGGCAACAAACCACAGTTTATGTTCAGGATTCATATAAAATAAAATCGCCAATAAAAAATAATAGATCTTTCCACATTGCACTTTAGTTGCTATAGATATTGTGAAATATTATTTACCTTGATTGTGTTTGAGATGCCGGTAGTTGCTACATCAGCTTCTAAGATGTGTAATTTAATGTGTTAATAAAATAAAACATAGTGCTGTATTACACACTTGGCTTTTCAAACTGTAATAATTATATTTTACTTATATTGGTTTTCTTTGTAGTCAAGTTATGTATTTTCTTTTATGTTATTTTAAAACATCCTACGAGAGGGTTCATAAGCTTCACCAAAGGGGTGAAGGGTTAGTCAGGAGTCCTGAGAGGAAGTCTCCCACCCTGACCTGTCATGGCCTCATCTGTCTCCCTCTATTTAGCTTGCTTGGGGGGAGGTGCAGACGGGAGACTCCTGAATGGTAGTAAATCCCACTTAATAGTTGGCGGATCCTCAAAGGCTCAGTTATGGTTGGGGTAGAAGGCTTTGATGTACATCCCGAAGTCAACTTACAAAACTCAGGCAACACGTGGGAAACTAGTTCAGTCATTCCTAGCAGCCCACAAACCCAGCAGGCCCAGCTGTGTTGGCTCCACCAATCTCTGGCCCAGCTGTGTTGGCTCCACCAATCGTTGGCCCGGCTGTGTTGGCTCCACCAATCGCTGGCAAACAGTCATTAGGAGGATGATTGTCTTCCTGAGCCTTAGAGATTCTGCGCGGAGGAACTAGTGATTCACTTGATGAGAGACACCCTCCAGCCCTAGGAAGAGATGCAAAGACAGCAGCGTTGTAGAAGAGGTTCTGAGATGGAGGGAATGGAAGGAGGCAGCGTGGAGGGCCAGCGTGGACTGGCCAGAGGCTGATTGTGAGGAGCCAGGAGAGGGGAGAGCCACACAGCAGCTTTACATTAGGGGAATGGTTGGATTTTTTTGCTAGTTTTTATTTACTTATTCAGAGATGATGGAGCCCAGGCAGGCCTCAAACCCTCAATTGTCCAGTTTCAACATCCAGAGTGCTTGGCTACAGGCATGTGCCGCTGGACCCACTTTATGCTCCCTTCCATGGGATGTTTAATGGTTGTAGACACATTGTGCCAAAAGTCATTGATCCTTACCCACCACCCAACAAGGTCGGAGTGCCTTGGTCCTCATCATCACCTTCATTTGCTGAGCCAAAGAAAGTCCCAAGAGATTAAATATTTGCTTTAACATCATTGAGCATTAAGTGGAGGGACCCAGGAGTTCAGCCCAGATCTAGCTAACATTGGAACCCTGTACTTTAAAAAAAAAAAAAATTCCTTTAGGCAACCAGAGAAAAATCCACTAACCATCTTGTGTCAGTAGGAAAGCGATTGCTATCCACTCTCTTTGCTCCCTAGGGATCTTTTTAGCCTTTTCTCTGTTCTTAAGACACCTTCTTTTCCTTTCCTTAACCCTTAACCCAAGGAAGGGCACAGTCTGTGGGAATAAAGACAGATTAAAAATTACAAATGCCCTGGAGTTGGGCAGAACTGAGTTCTAATTCCACCTTTGTCACCTGACTCTGGCCATCTGAGAAATGGGAACAATAATGCCTCCTGCCTGAGCACACATGCTCTCTCTCTCTCTCTCTCTCTCTCTCTCTCTCTCTCTCTCTCTCTCTCTCTCTCTCTCTCTTGCCGGCCTTTCACTTGTGGGCCTCCAGCCTCTTTTTAGACTGGCAAGTACCTTGTTCCTCTTAGGCTCAGGCTCTGCTAGAGGGCTTCTGGGAGTCCCTCAGATGTAGCCTGGGGCAGCAGGCTTAACACCTCAGGGCAGCTGCCGGGCCTCTGCTGGGTGTTAAGGCATGGCACTGTCTCCTCACCCCTTCCCAGTGCTCAGCCTCACCTTGAACCTTCTCACTAAACAGCTTCCTAGCAGCTGGTGTTCATCCTTACTTTTTACAGGGCTCTTGCTCCGTCTTGGCACACACACGGGCACACCCCCATCTCCCTGAGCTGTACACCTGTTCAAGGGCTCCATCACCTTGACCTTGTTTTCTCCTCCTTTTGCATGCTGCCTCTTCTTCCCTCAGTGCCGTCCTGCTCCTTTTGTCCAACAGTGCTGCCATCCTCGGTCTGGGTTCACAGCACTCCAACCGATGTGTATTAGTGGAGGCCCAAGGAACCTCCCTGGTCCCCTAGACTACCTCCTCATCCCATGAGGGTACTGAGGGCCACCAAGGGCAGGTGCAGGCGTGGGTAGCACAGGGACTGAGTGGCTGAACTGAGTGAGAACACCAAGCCTCCTCTTCCAGCTCCTTGCCCTCCCTGCCAGGGTGACGCCGTGTCGTCCATACTGTAGATAGAATGGTGTTTTGGGTAGGGGGACATTCACGGAATACATTTTTCTGAAGATACGGGCTTGTGTTCCTTTTATGCTTGCCCAAGGCTAGCCACTTCTGGCCTACGCTTCTCCCTTATCTTCACCCCTTTCCCTCAGCGTTTCCAACCATCAAATGGAGCCCTGTATTATCTAGACCCATGGGTGATACCCAGTGGTGCCAAAAGGCTCTTGCCCAGAGCGCTCTGCCCACGGCCAGAGCTGAGGCCTGACATTCCCCACATTGGCGCCATTCCTTTGGACTATTGGGCCTTCAGAGAACTATTGTTTAAATACAGTCTGCCAGCCCACCACGGTGTAGTGCTTGAGTGGGGGAAGGCCAGAGCACTTCTCTGCTAGTCAGGGTCCTCCTGTAAACTGGGATGACAAAGACTCTTGTGGGATGCACAAACCTCTTAATATGTAACCATTAAAATTGGCTGTTGTCAAGCTGGGTGTGGTGGCTCATGCCTTTAATCCCAGCACTTGGGAGGCAAAGGCAGAGACAGGCAGATCTCTGTGAGATCAAGGCCAGCCCAGTCTACAGAGTGAATTCCAGGACAGCCACAGTTACACAGAGAAACCCTGTCTTGAGGGGGCAGGGTGGAACAAAACAACAACAACAACAACAAAAAGTGGCTATTTCCTCACGTTTTTCAAGTCATCAAGACTGTTAGTGAGCTCCTTATTCTGCTAGGTTTTATATATATATTTGAGATAGGGTCTCACTATGTGGTCTGGCTGGTCTAGAACTTACTATGTAGACCAGGTTGGCCTCAACATTGCTTGCTTCTGTTTCCCAGATACTGGAATTAAAGGATGTACCACCATACCCAGCCCTTTTAGCTTCTTAATAAGTATTTTGTCTATTTAAGATATATGACCTTTTTGTTTGAGTCTCTTTTTTCCCCCCTGTCCTTCTTCACTCTGATTATGAAATTGTTTTGAACTCCATTTTCTTGCCTGTAAGGTTTGTTTGGAATCCCACTTCACTGTTTTCATTGGGGATTTGATAAGCTGACCTACTGTGGACACCTGGCCTACCCATGACCCTCATGTGGCTTTATGCCACCATATGGAAGTTCGTGTCCTCCTGGCTCATTTTAAAATCCTACCCCTCAGTGTGGTGGCATTTTGGAAGGTAGTGACCATGTAGGTGGCGCTCTTGTGAAGGAGACTGCTCCTTATCAGACGAAACCCAGAGAACATTCTTGTTTCTTATCCTTTGTGAGGACATAGCAAGAAGCTGGCAGCCTGTTACCCTGGAAGTTGGCCTCACCAGAACTAGCCCAGGCTAGCGCCCTGGCCACAGCCTTCCAGGTCATAACTGTGGGAAGTGTCCCTTATATAAGCCACCTTGTTTCTGTCACAGTGGCACTCATAGGGTTAATCCTATAGGCGGTCCTTCTGTGGGTCACTGAGAAAGAGGAAAGAGCCAAGGAACTGATGGGTTCCCCCTCCTCCCCCTCTTTTCCCTCTCCCTCTCTTTCCCCTCCTCCTCATCCTCTCCTCTTGGCTGCCAGGAAGAAGTCTGGGTGAGGCAGGCTGGCCCCCACTCTCTCAGGCCATCTACCAAGGCTCTGAATTCTCTGCTTCACTGCCCTGCTGCTCCTCCCTCCCTGGCTTGGCTGGCGATTGCAGTGAGAAGAGTGGGTTCTCTTCAAGTTGATACCAGGGTGGGAATCAGTGGTTTGAGAGACACCCAGGCTCTGGAGAACGCAGGCAGCGCCAGCCTCTCTGTTGCTGCCGGGACCAGAATGGCAGATTCCTGCCTGGGTCAGAGAAGAGTAGCCTGGGCCTCCACCAGCCTGTTAAAGGGAAGGCAAGAGCACTGCTTCCCGAGTTGTTCTAGACCCACGGAGCCTCCTTTCCAGGGGTTTCTGTGAGCGTCCCCAGCTTGTCCTGAGTCGGCAAAGCCCACTCTCTGGACGGACAACTGCCTGGACATCTGAAATCTGGCCAGCTCTTTGTGCACATGGTCTGCTCTGAGCCTTCTCATCAACACTGGGAGGCCCTTACCCACTGTCACACTTCAGCTGGCTTCCCAAAGCAGAGCCTGACTGAGGTGGAAGATCTCTTTCCCTAGAGCTGGACGTCGGAGCAAAGGGTTCATGGAGGTGAATGGTTCCTGGGCCCAGAAGCCTTGAGCTTCCAGCCATGCCGGGGTGAAAAAAAATCCATACTGGGATAGGGCAACGACTGGGACCATTAGCCTATAGCACAGTACAGCTGCTATAATCTCAGCCAAATAGCTGGCTCTCTTCTGAAATAAAAATAATGTGTGTATTATTGGTTTTTGCCTGAATGTGTGTGTGTGTTTGTGTGTGTGTGTGTGTGTGTGTGTGTGTGTACCATGTGTGTGTTCAGTGCCCACGAAGGACAAAGGAGGCGCAGGATACCACTAAAGTGGAGGAACAGACTATTGTGAGTCACCATGGGGTACCAGGAACCAAACCAGGATCGTCTCTTAACAGCTGAGCCCCAAACCTCTCCAGTCCCGGGTCTCACACCTTTTAGTGGCCTGTGACTCCATTCTTTCACTCCTTCTTCCTCTTGTCTTTTCCTTCCTCCCTCCACCTCCCCCCTCCCCCCCACACACACACTTCCTGACAGCCAGTAAATGTTTCCTGATCATGGGCACTGGCCTAGGCACTCCACTAGGAAGGACTTCGTGATCTATCAGAAGAAATGAGATGGAGTTACCAAGCTATCTGATGTGGCCTGACAGACTGAGCAAATGCTGCAGGGCACAGGCATAGGGAGGGGACCCAGTGCCATCCGATGTGTGGGGTAAAGCAGATGCCCACAGGTAAAGCTGGATAGGAGTCACAGACTAAGAAAAGAGGAGAGTTTCAGTCAGGGGAATTGTCTCAGGAAGAGAGTCTACACGGCATGCAAAGCTATGGGGGCCACACAGAAGGTTGAAGATGGCCACAAACCACTCAAAGTCATAACTCAAAGCAAGAGTCCCGTTTTGCTTTTGTTTTTTTCTTTCTTCCAATGTGGGATCTAACAGAAAGATCCCAACACCGAGAGACCGCAGCAGTCGCAGAGAGTGTGAGGGGGTGCTAGTGACCAAGAGTGATGCAGACTGGACACAGGAGCGGTTTCTGAGGTGACCCAGGGAAAGGCGGTATTAACGGAGCCTGGACTTAGGAGTAAATCTATCTGCTACTGGGGCAGGTCCCTGAGGGATGCCCTGATGCGGTAGGCATGATGCTGGCGTTGGCACAGGCTGCCCAGGTCCAGCAGGAGCATGGACTGCCTTTATGGGCAGGGAACATGGAGGTCAGGCTAGAGCTATGGCCTGAAACCACATTTCCTACTTTGCTGCTTACACTGTTTCACCTGGTGGCATTTGTTCGTTTTGCCTGTACAGTATTTTAAAAACTAATTTTATTAATTCTTTGAGAATTTCATGACATGTGTTTTGATCTGTACAGTATTTTTTTAAAAAAGAAATTCAGTCACCATTTTTTAAAAAATGGGTTTTACATAAGTCCACATTCCTGCCTTCTTCTGAGAAAAGAAAAATCCAGTGTGGAAAATGCTGGCCTTGAATTAACCCACAGCTCTGTCTCCTGAAGTTGAGCCGTGGGTTTTCAGATAATAACTGTGGTTCCACAGTCACACAGCTTGCTTGAAATCTTCACACAATACCAGTCTGGGATCAATGTCATGTGCCCAGAACGTACCAAATAATTCATTACGTGGTAGGAGAAAGGAAATTCCAAAGGACGGGCGTTGTGATCCCTTTATCAGATTGGAGCAGTGAATGCTACCACTCTTTGGAGAATGTTTAATTGTCAATTAAAAAAAAAAAAGTAAGCATTTGAGGTGGGTGGGCATCTTGGAGCCTGGGTGGACAGGAAGTGAAAGGGTGGGTGCCACACCAGGAAGGATGCAATGGTGGGGCCTGGGGGTGAGCCCTTTTGATAGTATCAGTTCATAGCAAATATTTAAAATAATGGAGAAAACTCCAAACTGTACAGAGCTGGTGGGTGAGGGTATTCGAAAGTTTGAGCTGCTCTGGACTTAGCACTGTCCATGTAGACTCTCACTGTAACCCTGTATGTCTTTACTTCGATAGAACAGAGATGAATGGATGGGTGGGTGAAAAGACAGCTGTTGATCTATAGATAGACATTTTATAAACCAAATCGGAGCCTTACGGTCCCGCTGCCTGTATCCTCTGATGCTCTGTCTTGAGCAATTGAAGGTCTCTCATCATCACGTCCAGGCTTGTACAAAGAAAGCCTTATGGAAGGAAAGAGCAGGCTTTGGACTGTACCCCTCCAAACCCTCAGTTTTTCCTCCTCTATAAAACGGGAATGAGAGTTCCGTCTTTCAAAGGGCCACGGTGACGTTTTTAAGTACAGTATGAATGCCCTCGGTGCAGCTCTGGGGGTCCGGTGACCCCAGCCCACAGCACCATAGGCAAGAGCAAGCCCGGCCTATGTCTTCCGTTCTTGGGATTCCACATTCTCCACCCTTCACCGTGATGGGGGAGGGTTTGGAAGGAGAGCAAGCCTGGGATGAATTATAACTTTTCACTGTATAAAATCTTCTTCTTGGTGTTGGCCAGACTTAAAATCTCAAGTAGTTCATTAACAGCATGATTCAGGGGTTTTTGGGTTTTTGTTTTTGTTTTTGTTTTTTTCCCCTGAGATGCCCCTTTTTAAAATTCAACTGAAGGAAAAGTCCCAAAGCCAAATATGTATGCTCTGATGGAAAGGCTGTGTCCTGCCTTTGCTGGTCCTTGGGAGTTGGGGGTGGGGCGGGTGCTTTTCTACTAGTGGGGAAAGTCAACCCCTTAACAGAACACCCCCCCTACCTCTTCACTTCCCCAGCTAGATTCCAACAGCACCTCCACCTCCCTTATTATGTTTAGTTTGTGTGTGTGTGTGTGTGTGTGTGTGTGTGTGTGTGTGCGCGCGCGCGCGCGCACAAGTGCCCTGGGCAGCCAGGATCACCTGGAGCTGGAGTCACAGATGTCTGCACTGGAGCCGCTTGAGAGGGAACGGCATGCTGGCCCTCTTTATGAACACTAAGTCATCTCTCCAGCCTAGTCCTTTTCTGTTTTGTGACCTTTAATGAAGCAAACCCTGCTCCCATTGCCTCATTAATTCCACTCCCAAGACCATAGCTTTAAAATCAGAATTGCGAGACCAAAAAGGTTAAGAAGCTGAAGTCCAGAGGAGTTTTGATGAGCCTTAAACTCAAACAAACAAGCAACAACAAAAACTGACAGGCAAATCTGAGTTAGGATCTAGTCTCCCTGGCTTGCAGTCCATACTCCTGTATCACGTTGCTGCCTTCCTAATTGCTACCAGGCATCTTCTACAGGGGAATGGGGGTGGGGAGCGGGTCAGGGTTAGCAGTTGGGGGCTGGGGACATTTTAAAATTGTATGTGTGCACGATGCATGTTTGTCAGCAAGTATGCCACAGTGCACGTGTAGAGGTGGAAAGACAATTTGAGGGACTAGGTTCTCTCCTTCCAACATGTGGGTTCTGGGACCCAGACTCAGGTCATTAGGTTTGGCGGCAAGTACCTTTACCCACTGAGCCATTGCACTGGCCCCAGAGGAAATTCTTTGGGAGGCAGGATGTGTTTGGCACTGGTGCTCAGGGAGAGACTGATGGAAACAAGTGGAGGGGGTAGCAGTCAGGTCAGTGGTGGAAACAGAGTGCAGGGAGGTGGAGGGGGATGGGAATAAGGGGGGGGGAAGAGGGGGATGGGGATGGGGGATGGGAGTAGGGGGATGGGGATAAGGGGATGGGTATAGGGGATGGGGGATGGGGATGGGGGATGGGGGGATGGGGATGGGGGATGGGGATGGGGGATGGGGGGATGGGGATGGGGGATGGGGGATGGGGATAGGGGGATGGGTATAGGGAGATAGGGATGGGGGATGGGGATAGGAGGTTGGGGATAGGGGGATGGGGGATGGGGATGGGGGATGGGGATGGGGGATGGGGATGGGGGATGGGATGGGGGGATGGGATGGGGGATGGGGATGGGGATGGGGGATGGGGATGGGGGATGGGGATGGGGGGATGGGGGGATGGGGGGATGGGGATGGGGGTTGGGGATAGGGGGATGGGATAGGGGGATGGGAATAAGGGGGGGGGAAGAGGGGGATGGGGGATGGGGATGAGTAGGGAAGTAGGGGAGGTTGGTTGTGAATGACCTGCTACAGAGCCAGGGCACCAAAGTCGATTTTGAATCTGAAGTGGATCCAGGGTCAGTTTTTGTGGTCACTGGAGTCCGTGGGCCTTCTAGGCATTTCCTACCAAACCTTCACCAGCTCTACCTCCTTCTCTCAGAAGAGCTGTGAGTTCTGTCCACAGAAGCTCCTGCTTAAGTGGTCATAGGGGCCTCACACATTTAGCCTGAACTTAATATCACTGTTGCCTGAAAGATCAGTTTTTGCTAACTGCAGTATAGTTTGGGCCTCATTTGAAGCACTTAATAGAACAGAAAATAACAACAGGTAAACTAATTGTAAGTACATTTAGCACAATATATCCAAGATGTTTTGATGGACACTCAATGTTAAGAGAGCATTAGTGTTTCATGCTAAGCCTCTGGAGCCTACCTGTGGAGCATTTTATTTAGGCTAGCCACAGTCTAGTGCTGTATACACAGGAAGTCAATACACTGACTTCCTGTAAGTATTGGAAAGCTTGGGGCCCCTATTCAAATGAGTGCCTTGGGTAGGGTGACCAGTCAACAGACCTCAAATATCACATGACTCAGCTACACGCTTGTCCTCGCCATGCTGCCTGTTGGCGTGTATGGCAAGATATTTTAAAAAATACCCCCCTTTCCCAATTCTCTCCTTTGCTGTGTAATTCTCTTTTGTGCCCTAGAGCCGCTGTCTGCCCCCCCCCCACTCCCCTGTGGTTGAACTTCACTGCCCCATTTCCCTAACTCAAGACAACAAGATATGTAGGAAATCTATGCCCTTTGACCTCATCTGCTACATGGTCCCACTCATGTTTGTCCCAAAGACCACTCAGCAGCCCCATTTTCCTCACTGCCTGGTACAACTCTCAGCTGTTTTCCACAAGTTCCCAGAGCCTCCTGGACCCCTCACTTGTGGCTTAGATACCTCCATCTTCGCCACCCGTGTCTCTCCATCTTGCTTTTCCTTGCCAAAGACAAACTTCCAACGTCTTCTTCCCCTCTGCTGTGGCCAGAGCCTCTGGCTTCCAGTTTCAGGCCCCTCCAGTTGCTGATGTGTAAAAATCATCTTAACCTCTGGCTGGGTCTACTTGGGCTGCTGTCACAATCTGACATACACTGGGTGACTTAAAAACCAAAAATGTTTGCTTCTGACAGCTGTAGAAGCTGGACGCCAAAGATGTGACAGGCTTGGTGACTTCCTGGCTCTCGGAGGGCATCTTCTCCGTGTATGTTTTGATGTGTGGGAAGGGCAAGGTGGCTCTTGTAGGAGGCTTAGTGGCAATCAAGACGGCCCCACTTCACCCACCAGAGCCCACTCCTGACACCACCATATCCAGGAGTGGATTTAACCTGAACTGGGGCACAATACTCCATTTGCAACACTTTCCCTGTGTGTGGTTTCCTTTTTCTTTTTGCTTGGTGTTTTATTTGTTTGGTTTTGAGACAGGGTTTCACTGTGTAACCTTGGCTGTCCTAGACTCACTTTGTAGACCAGACTGGCCTTGAACTCACAGCAATCTGCCTGTCTCTGCCTCCTGAGTGCTGGGATGCCACTGGCTTTTTTTTTTTTTTTTTTTTTTTTTTTGGTAAAACATGAAATAAAATGACTAAAAGCACCCAGCTGCTGAGTCTCCATCACAAAAGGATTTAAGAATGAACTCAGAGGAAAGCTCAGAGACCATGTTATTAGTGTTTAAAAAGTAAAACCTCAAGATGGAAGCAGGCAAGGTGGAGTCTCAGCTGCTTCGTGGAGGAGGAAGATGGAGGATCGCGGAGGAACCAGAGCGTTTGGAAGCAGCCACACAGTGGGGAACAGGGCTTCAGAGAAAGAGCGAAGGAGTCTAAAGCACCAGGGAAATCATGCCTAAGCTCTGACCAGCATCCGAAGGAAACAGAAGAGAAGAAACAGAGGACGAGCTCAGAACTGTGGGCAGACTAGCAGACCCTCACAGCAGCTCTGTAGAGACTGATCTAGGGACAGAGTTGGGGGTGGGATTACATTATCTCATTAAGGGAATAAGTATTCCTCCCATCTCTTTAGCATAGGATGAGGTGAATCTACCTTCCTGGGGGGTGGTCCCTTGGTACCGAGGAGACAATTACGTGTCTCCACCCAGAGGTAGAGTACTTTCTCTTGACTAGCAGGAAATCACTTTTCCTTGGTGGTGTCATGTGCTACACTTGGACAGGCTCTATGCACTCCTTCCTCTGAGTTTCAGTGAGATATAGGAGTTGGGCTGGTTATCTACAAAGGCTGGTCCAGTGCTTACGCTCCACCAATCTGCTTGTATCCCTTTTCACTCGGAACCTACTTACGGTGTTCTCCGTACATGATAAAGGCTGCTTGGCAAGGCAGAGAGAGCACCAGAGACATCTTCCCAGCTGTGACAAGGCTCAAAGCAATTCAGGAGGGCAAAGCCGGCACACGGGGGAAACTGCCAGCGGTGTAACAGGTTATATGCCTAGGCCTGTATTTCACATATAGCTGCCGTTCGGTCAGTGAGATGCTCAGTGGGTCAACGGGCTTTGCTGTGCAAGTCTGAAAACCTGGGTTTCATCCCCAGAACCCAGATAGTGGGAGAAGAGAACTGACCTCTGGCCTCCACAGGTGTGCTATGGCATGCTCCTACCTGCATGTACATATCCACACACACAATAATACAAATAAAATTTAAACGTACTGCTGCTGTTCTTTTGACAAGCAACAACAAAAGGAGTGTCTAGTGAAGAGTCCTAAGTCTGGCCAAATTTCTCAGCAGGCTCACTGCTTCCTTCTCTTCCCTCCCAAAACCGGTTGTTGAGACTGTGCGTATCTGTTGAACATTCATTCTCTAAAGCGTAGTGTCTGGGGATATGCTTCGCTCACCCCAGGCCTGTATTCCTTCTTACTCCTCTCCTGCTAAAGAATTTAGGAGCAACCAGAGCAGACTTCCAGCCTTGCCTTCTCCATCACTGGCTGCTGCTGCCCAGCAGGCTGGCCAGGCATGTGATCACCTGAAGCTGCCACGGGTTTTTTTCTCAGCCCCATTTGCTTGATGAACTCTTATTCATCATTCAAAGGCCAGGTCAAGTTTGCGATGGTCTGTCCCCTCTCTGGAATCTCTCTGAAGCTTTATCTGCCCCCTTCTCACACCAGAAGTCCTTATTTAAGTCTCTAGTTTCCACCCGGGACACTGGACTGCTCAAAGGAAAGAACCCCATCTTATTCTTCCGCAAGCCCACAGAACCCGGCCCGATGTCTGGCCCATTGTTTCAGACAGATGGGTGCGAGTGCACATCTTGGAGACTGGCCTTTGCTGCTCAGCTGCTTGACTCCCAGCTCATGAATTCTGGCAACCTTATCATCACTATCTCCAATAGCAAACAGGGAGACCTGGCCCCTGGGGCGTCCCTGGCTTTGGAGGAGGACTTGCAGGGGCCACATGCTCCAAAGGGCGATGGTGAAGGCAGCCTTTATGTTTGGCTTTGTAGGCGGAGGTCTCGGTGCTCCAGAACACAAGTGGGTAAGTATGCTGGGCAGGCTCCAGGCTTCACACACATGCCAAGCGCCTGCCAACTGCAAAGAAAAGGAGGCCTTGTGTGCGCTGGCGGTGCTCCAAGGGAAATGGTCGGGTTGTTCTTCAGTGTTGAGCCGTAGCTCCCTCTTTTAAAGAAGAATAGCTCCAAAGAGACAGTCTCTCATGGAGTCTAACACATCTTACAGACCAAACCAAGTTTCAAACCACTTGCTGCCCTCAAAATGTATCTTGTCAAGGATTAATTGATGCAACCAGCATATCCTCATGGGGCATGGCTGTGGGTCAGCCCTGTGGTAGAGTAGAGCATGCGGTCCTCCTCGCTTTAGCTCCACTCCCTGTTGCCAGGGGTCTGAAGACCTTGGGCACATGACCCTCTTCCTTCTCCTGGCCCTGACCTCTCCTGGCTGAAGGCCTTACCTCTGCCTCTTCTCCACCTTAGCATCTGAAGTTTGCCTCCTGCTGGTTCCCCGTTCTAAGCCACCAGCTTCCCTCAAGCCAGGCCCGTCTGGTCTGGACAATTCTGGACTGAAGCAACCTAACTGGTAAAACTTAATCAGTTCTGTCCTGTGTGGTGTTTGTGACAGTGACTGACTTTCTAAACCTGTCTGTGCATTGGCCTCCAAATCTCCACATAGGAAAGATGTACGGTACTGGCAGAGGACAGTGCCAGGCAAGAGTAAGCGACAACAGTTTATTACTTGGCCTGTACATAGCTCTCCACAAACAAGGACAAAGCAACCAATAACTATTGAGTGCCTACTGTTTTCCTTCTTCCCTGGAACAACACGGTGTTAAGAATGGGTGTGTAGCTGGATATAGTAGATCATACCAGGAATCCCAAGGACTTGGGAGGTTGAGACAGGAGAGTTGCCTTGAGTTTGAGGTCAGTGTGGGCAACAGAATGACTTCCAGGAAGGTCTGGGTTATGTAGTGAGAACGTACCTGAATACAGACGCAGAGTGGGAGGGGAGGGAAGGAGAGAGAGAGAGAGAGAGAGAGAGAGAGAGAGAGAGAGAGAGAGAGAGAGATTCTGCCTCTAATAAGCAGACAACAGGAACAGGCTGGGAGATGGCTCCTTTAGAATGGTGCCTACTGTGCAAGCATGGGGCGCTGAGCTTGGATCTTGAGCACCACGTAAACCTGGGTGTGCCGCTGACTCCGCAGGCCTGCAGTCCTAGCACTGGGGATAGAGAGACAAGAGGAACCCCTGGGTTTACTGGTCAGCTAATCCTACCAAATCTGTGTGCTCCAGGTTCAGTGGGAGAGCTTGTCTCAAAAATAGTAAGGCGAAGAGTGACAGAGGGGAACACCTGGCATGCCTGTCTCTCCTCCACATCCACGTGCACACACACATATACACCTGGATACACAAAACAGCGGGGACAAACAGCAGGGTGGCCTTCTGAACAGTGTTAGGTAATGAGTATTTTACAGCTCCATCTTATAGCTGGGGAGCTCGGTCAGAAGGCAGAAAGACTTGCCCAACAGCAAGTCATTTGCAAACTCTGGAACATAGAATTGTGCTGAGAGATTTTTGTCTTGAAAAACAAAACAAACAGACAAACAAACACCACAAACAAAACAACAAAAAAAGGTTCCCTGTTACCCCAGTCAGACAGCATGCTAGAGAAATGTACTGAAAGATCATTTATTCATTGCAAGGAGGAAGGTAAGTTTGTTCAGCCCAAGTGGAAATCAGTGTGAAAGTTTCTCAAGAACTAGACATGGACACATCATTATGACCTGCCCTTACCACTTCTGGGTATATACCCAAAAAAATATAAAGTGCCATGCATCGTATTTGTTGCTGTGCTGGTTATAATACCCAAAAAATAGAACCAGCCTAGATGCTTATCAATAGATGAATGAATAAAGAAACTCACAGGCTGACCTCAAACTCACAGCGATCCACCTGCCTCTGCCTGCAAGTGCTGGGACTAAAGGCATGCACCACCACACTCGGCAGGTTTGTTGTTGTTAATATTTATTTATTTATTTATTTATTTATTTATTTATTTATTATATAGTGTTCTGCCTGCATGTAACATCTGCGGGCCAGTAGAGGGCACCAGATCTCATTATAGATGGTTAGGAGCCACCATGTGGTTTCTGGGAATTGAACTCAGGACTTTTGGAAGAGCAGACAGAGCTCTTAACCTCTGAGCCATCTCTCCAGCCCCCCACAGAGGGATTTTACAATGCCATAAAAATGAAATAATGAGGAAAAAAATGGATGCACCTGGAGATCATTATATTAAGTGAAATAAAAACAAAATTTATTATTTACTCTCATATGTGCAATTTAGATTTAATTTATACAAAATAAGCATTAATACTATAAATATAATAAACAAATATTCTACTTATTATACAAAAACAGATGTAAAGTAGATAAAAGCAGACAGGGTGACATATGCCTCTAATCCTAGTAGTAAGAAAACAGAGGCGAGAAGATAGGAAACTTGAGGCCAGCCTAGGCTATGAAGCAAGCTGTGTCCCAAGAAGCAAGCAAGCAGAGCGGCCAGTGAAGAGGTATCACTGGGAAGGCTGGGTTAAAGAGAGTCCAATCCGGCGTCCTTCCACCCGGCCATGCTCACACTGTCGTGCATCAGAGCTATAGGGCTGAACGTGGGACAGGGCTATGGCCTTGGGGTAGCTCCTGGCTTTTATCTGCGGCTGGGGCAGGCCAGGTTTGGGCTGCTGCTGCAGTGCGGCATCCCTCTGAGTCTGTGGGGAAATGCTTCACAGTCAGGGAGATACGTCTCCGTAGTTACGCAAGGTGGGAACCATGGATGTTGTCATCCCAGCTCTATACAACTCAGTGAGTGACAGGCAAACAAAATTAACTGGCAACCCCAAAACCCTTGTTTCTGTCTCAAAAATATGTCTACAGAATGGAAATTTTGACAGAATGCTGGTCTTGCAAATAACATTGTAGATAAAATTGATGACTGTGTAACTCAACGGCTGTTAAATAGCTGTTAAAACACCCCAAGTCTCCTTGGGATCTTTGAAGGTTATTTGAAATTGTATTTTATTGATTAAGTAAGACTGCACTTTTCCTACTCTACTACTTGGCAAATAAATGTATTTATGGACCTATTGCATGCCCTGAAAATATTTATATTTTAATAGTCACTTGATACCCAGTGAGCGTGGCTATGATGAAATCCAAGTCTAGACTGCTTCCTTTGTTGATCTTTTAAAATTGAAAACAATGTATTAGTTTTTGTTATTGGTGCTTTGCCTATATATATATGTCAGTGTACTACATGTTGAAGGAGGCTAGAATTGTAGACGGTTATGAGCCACCATGTAGGTGCTTGGAATTGGACCCAGGCTGTCTCTGGAAGAGCATCCAGGTCTCTTAACATTAAGCCATCTTTCCAGCCACCGTTGCTAATGTTTGGTTTCTTCTCTTTCGGTTTAGGCTCCAAACAACTTGTTTTACAGACAGTTACAGAAACTGGAACCCAAAGGATCCGCTCTGTGCTTCATAGCCCGGTGTGGTGGCGCACACCTTTAATCCCAGCACTCAAAAGGCAGAGGCAGGTGGATCTCTGTGAGTTCGAGCCCAGCCTGGTCTACAAAGTGAGTCCAGGGCAGCCAGGGCTGTTACACAAAGAAGCCCCGTCTCAAACAAAACAAAAACAAACAAACAAACAAAAAGAGTTTGCTCCGTGAAGTTGGTCAAACCCTGCCTCTTACTAGGTCTGGGCCCTGAGAAGGATATAATCTACTTAATATGACCACTAGCCGGTTATATAAGCACCCTTAGCATCTGTACAGGGCAGTATGCACATAACAGTTACTATTATAACCATGTAAGCTATTTGTGTTATGCTTAAGCCTTAGCTCTCTCACCATTGAACAGTAATGATGCAGAATAGAACTCTTTGTGAGCAGCCATAACTTTACCCATGAAGCCTTCTGGGTAATTCCTTTCTGAGGAAATGTAAGGCCAGCCTGCTTCATGGCTGTTCTCTTACTACGTAGACTGGACAATCCGCAGAGAATAAAGCCCCAGACACTGGGCCAGCGCTGGGATTGCTGGGGAGAGGGCAGAGAGAACTCGGTGGAGGTGAATTGTGCCAGGTGGGGAGGAGGGTGATGGAGGCGCCAGGAGATGATGCGCAGAGGATGCTGGGAACAAAGCTCTCTGCGGCTGGAGCAGCTGCTCTACTGGAACAAGGTGCCCAGAAAGGCACAGAGGAAAGCAGAAGTTTTGTTTTGCTCTTCTTCCCCTTCAGTATTTTCTCTGGAGACTGCAGCGAAGGCTTGGATTGCTTCCAGTTAATTTTTTATCTGCTTAGCTGCTGTTTCTTTGAACACGGCACTGAGCTTGGACTGGATCATGAGGCAGCCATCTTTATCTCGTTTGCCGAGGAGTCGCAACTGCAGGGCCCCAGGTGCTGAGGAGGGAGGAGCAAGGGATGGGACACAGAGAAGGCGCTTAATTGACGTTGGCAGCTGTTTTTATTATTGTGTTTGGCGCTGGCTCTGCAGCCAGAGGCTGCACGCAGAGGTCACCAGTGGGAGCAGGAGCGTTTTCTGGCGGGCAGTCGTCACTACATTGAAAGCTCCATTATTCTATGTGCGAACTGGGAATGCCAGCCACGTTGGTTTCAGAGAAACCACCAAGTCAGTTGTCCTTCAAAGCAGAAGGCAGGGCTGGAGAGATGGCTCAATGGTTAAGAGCACCGACGCACTTCTAGAGGTCCTGAGTTCAGTTCCCAGCAACCATGTGGTGGCTCACAACCATCTATAATGGAATCTGATTCCCTCTTCTGGTGTGCACGGAAAGCACAGCATTGGTATACATTAAATAAACAAACAAAGCACAAGGCAAGCAAGCACCACAGCATGAGCTTCCAATGCAAACACTAGACAGCGGACTGAGCGAGGAAGCAGATTTTGACTTCAGCTATGTATAACATACACGTGCTATGGGGCCTCAGTATCCCCATTAGCCAATGAAGATGATGTCCACCGTCCCGGATGGACACTCACCACTTGTAAAGCCCTGGCTGGAGCTGGGAAAGATTTGCAGAAGCAGGAACAGAGGCCTTTTGACTTGAAAGAAGTCGCAATGTGGCTTGAGGGAAGATGTAAGGAGAGGTCTAATGAAAGTCAGCCTGAGCCGGCCGGTGGTGGTGCACACCTTTAATCCCAGCACTCAGGAGGCAGAGGCAGGCGGATCTCTGTGAGTTCAAGGCCAGCCTGGCCTACAAAGAGAGTCCAGGACAGCCAAGGCCACACAGAGAAACCCTGTCTTGAAAAAAAGAAAAAAAGAAAGTCAGCATGTACCGTGTTATATGTCCAGCATGATGCCTCTGGGCTGCTCTCGGATGGTTTAAACCTGGGGCGTGACTTCCAGAAACATATTTCCTTAGTGACCTCACTACTAATTTTAGTCTGTTTTCTAAGATAATTCTAGGTAAGAGAATATCTGAAAGTGAGTAATTTCTCAAGAATAGGCCTCTAGTTGACTCATTGATCTTAGGCTGGGAAGCCCCAGAGCACGGTGCTGGCACTTCCAGAGGGACTTAGTGTTGTGCTAACCCTGTGAAAGAACACAGAGGGGAGAGAAAGAGACAAGCAATTAAGCAAGTAATGGGCAAACTCGCTTTTTTATGTGAGCATACTCTCTCAACAGCTAACCCTCTCCCAAGGTGTACCGTCCATCTACTCATGGGGGCATAGCCCTGGTGACCCCTAACCTCTTGTTAGGTCCCACTCTCCAAGATCGCTGCCCGGCTTAAGTTCCAACACCTGAGGTTTGAGAAACACATTGAAACACAGCACCTGCTTTAAGCACAACAAAACAAAACTCAGGTCAGAACAGTACCCAGCCTTCTCATGTACTGCCAGATGGCACACTGAGTGAGCCCCATCTGCTTCCAGAAAACATTTAAATCGATAGAAGTTTCTAGAGCCCTTTGTCTCTTTGGCTCATCTCCTCTGATGATACCCACTGTTCCTTAAGCTGACGTGTTGCTGAAAGTAAGTGCCCATCATCCTTATTTGATGCACATGGCAGACGTCTACTCTGCACACTGAACTTGTAGAAGGCTTCGTCAGGGTGTTATGCAACTAAAGAAAACAAAACAAAACAAACAGTATTGGCCCCGCGCAGATATCTGGGGATCACTTTTCATCTTCAGTTTTGTATAAACTGATTCCTGAGTGGGCGGGCTGTGTATATTGGAGCCAAGAAAAACCTTCCTCCCAACCCAGAAGGCAGAAGCCACAGCCCACGAAAGCTCTGAACAGCTGCACCTGGGGCTCAGGCGAGGCATCCATGCTGGTGCCTCAGAAGGTTTCAGTTGGATTCTATCCAACCAGTCATGCTAGGCTGGGGAACTGCCCATAGAGCTGCAGAGGTGCCTCCCACCCCCACCACCGGGAAGGTATCAGTCTCTGCCCATGAGATGGTCCCACTGAAGGGACCCAGGAAGGAGAAGTGGAGCTGAATTCCTGGTAAATATTTGCTCCAAGTTGTGGTTTTCAAACTATCCAGACGGCAGCCCACAGCATTGGAGCAAAAATCCTTGTGGTCTCCTGAGTCCACTCACTCCCATGGTCCAGCGGGGGTGGGGATGGTAATGATGGATTAAAGAGGAAGAGAAAAACAACGAAGTGGTGATAAAGCAACTACTCATGAGAGCAATCAACAAAAATTCCCTAAAATGATTTTATGAGTAACAGAAGTTAAAAGACTAATTTAACAGCCAAGCCTTATAGCTGGTGGGGGGGGTCATAGTTGCAAGCTTTTAGCCCACTCTAGCAAGCTTGCAGAAGAGGAGTTCATAAAGGATGCCAAGCAGCAGGAAGCTACTCCTCTGGCCTCCCAAAGTCACGACCCAGCAGTCTGTCTTCTGGACACTGCCTTTCAGGTGGGAGACTGGCCTGGGCATCTCCAGAGTCCACTTGGCTGGGTCCTAAGTGAAGTGGGCTGACACTGTGAATTCCAGTTTCAACCTTAGAGACTCACAACTCCTAAGGAGGGAGTCCTGCACACAGGCAGGGCGTTCACTGAGTTCCGGATGGCTGGGAGAAGCACAAATGTCTTCGGCACTAATAACAAAACGCCCTCTTTGAGAATGGCAGGAATTCCAGACCTTGAGTACCCAGGAGTTTTGCAGTATTGTCTGGTGGTGATAGAGGCCATCTTCTTCGCACACAGAATAGTCAATGTTCTTAGCATTCTTATAACAGACATATTTATTTATTTGTTTGTTCTGTTTTGTTTTTTAAAGACAGGGTTTCTCTGTGTAGCCCTGGCTGCCCTAGAACTCACTATGTAGACCAGGCTGGCCTCGGACTCAGAGATGGCCTGCCTCTGCCTCCCAAGTGCTAGGATTAAGGGTGTGTGCCACCACAACCCTGCCAGTTTTTGTTTACTAATGCCAGTATTTAATTAATTCACATATTTTGTTTCTAATTCCTTGTACCAATAAAGTCACATCACTAGGCTACTTACCTTTAAGAGTCAGAATTTGGGACCCATTTACATCTCTTTAGGGACCTTTCGCCCTCTTCCCCTGGACTTTGCTGTGAGAAATATAGGTTTTAGAAGCAGGTGTTTCCAGGATCCCATTTAAGAGCCTGGAAAGTTGAAAGTGGTGACACATGTCGATGATACGAGCACTTGGGAGGAAGATTAGGTATTCAAGTCATCCTTGGCTGCATAGCAACTCTGAGGTCAGCCTGGGCTGCAAGAGACCCTGTCCAGAACAAAACACAAACATGCACACTACAGATGACTTGCACGAGCAAGAGGAAGCCTTAGTGTTCGGCATCAAGGAACCTCCTGTGTATCAAGAGAAATTAAACAACAGTACAAGGGCGAGAAAGAAGGGAAAGGAAAATAGATGGCAGTAGAGTGCATATCTCTAGCATACATAAGCAAAGCATCCAATAAAGTAGCTTGAATAATTTTCAAATACATCTGATAAGAACTTAATATTTAGAATAATATAAACTGGGCATGGTGGTACATGTAATGCCGGGGAGGCTAAGGCGGGAGAGTGGTTGCAGGTCTTCGGCTCCCACAGTAGGACTCGTAACGAATCGTTCACGAATGCCTGTGCAATTGTATTGCAGCCGTCTGACACCCGTCTTCCCTGGACACTTTCTGGCTGATGGGAGAGTGCAGAATAAAACTTCCAGCAGGGAGTGGGTTTGCAAAACAATGCGCAAGTCAGTGCTCTCCTGTGCAGCCACGTGCAGTGATTACTATAAAGCAACCATGACTGCATTTTCAATTGCCTATGTGATAACACTTTAAATACAATATGGAAGTCACAATTGAATTTGTATTATAATAATCACTAGTGTGCTTATTTCCTGAGGAGACTCTGGCAGACTGTGTTCTGCTCACACTAAAGACCCTTTAGTTGTGTTAGGTTTTTAATCTCCCTAAATGCCTAAATGAGCTAAACAGTTGAACAAAGCTCATAGGGCGGGTACTGGGAACTATCCTTGCGTCTGAGCATTGTCACCTGGTACAGTCTCTGCTGAGATGGGAGGGCATCTCATTATATGATTAATGAGGATCTTTCAGGATCTTTCCTTGAAAGAAGTTTTTTGTTTGTTTGTTTGTTGTTCTTGTTGTTGTTTTTAATAAATGCCTTTATTTTGTTAAAGATTTGTTTATGTATAATTTATACAATATTCTGCCTGCATGTGTTCCTGCACACCAGAAGAGGGCACCAGATCTCATTATAAATGGTTGTGAGCCACTATGTGGTTTCTGAGAATTGAACTCAGGACCTTTGGAAGAGAAGCCAGTGCTCTTAATTTCTGAGCCATCTCTCCAGCCCCTGTTGTTTTGTATTTAATATAACAAGCAAGAGAGTGTGCTTCATGATTTACAACAGTGTGTTCACATTAGAAAAACATAAATTCAGCCGGGCGTGGTGGTGGCACACTCCTATAATCCCAGCACTCAGGAGGCAGAGGCAGGTGGATCTCTGTGAGTTTGAGGCCAGCCTGGTCTACAAAGCAAGTCTAGGACAGCCAAGGCTACACAGGGAGACCCTGTCTCGAAAAACCAAAAGCAAATAACAACAACAACAAAAACAACAACAACCCAAAGATACCGGCCATCTACATGTTTTCCTTAATGAACTGTCTGCTCTGCCTCTTTTCCTTGGTTATTTGCATCTTGTTCTACAGTATGTTTCAGCCAAAGACTAAGCTGCTTTTTTTTAAAGATGTATTTATTTATGATGTAGACAGTGTTCTGCTTGCATGTACACCTTCACACCAGAAGAGGGCACCAGATCTCATCATAGATGGTTGTGAGCCAACATGTGGTCACTGGGAATTGAACTCAGGACCTCTGGAAGAGCAGACAGTGCTCTTAACCTCTGAGCCATCTCTCCAGCCACCCACCCACCCACCCCCACACACACTTTTTTTCTTTCTTTCTTTCTTTTTTTTTTTTTTTTTTCTGGTTTATCAAGACAGGGTTTCTCTGTAGCCTTGGCTGTCCTAGACTCACTTTGTAGACCAGGCTGGCCTTGAACTCACAGTGATCCACCTGTCTCTGCCTCTTAAGTGCTGGGATTAAAGGCATGCACCACCACCACCCTAAGATTCTTATAGAAGGCTGAAGATACCAGAGTGTAGGTCTCCCACCCCACCCCACCCCACCCCACCCCACCCCGCTGTGATCCTATTCCACAGGAGTTTTGCCATTCTTCTACCTCCTTTTCTTTGCTTGGAGGAGAACATCTTAAGTGATTCACCTGCCTGGATTGCTATACCCATGCCTTCCCACTGATGATTTCTTTCTTTCTTTTCACTCCATGTGGGAGATTGTGGCCGTGGCCACTCTACTCAAAGAAGCTGTTTTGATCAGTGTATACCTGATACACACGCCTCTTCCCCTGCTGTCTGCCAAATAGCTGCCTTTTTTTTTTTTTTTTTTTTTTTTTTTTTTGAGAAAGTGTAGAAGCCTTCAAGACTGCTTAGAGGCAGGCACAAGCTTGCTGAATATTGCCGAGCCCCCATCTCATCGATGTTTTTCCATCATGAAACAGAAGGAGCATTGGTCACAGACGTAGGGTATTCCTATATTGCAAAGGGGATCAACCCTCTCTCCTGGTAATGATTCTCAACAGAAAAGCCATGGAAGAGAAATGCACTCAGGCCCGGAGATTCTCTTGGCTTTTACAACAAAGCTTGCTGTAAGTCCCAAGAGTGAAGCACCAGAGTGGGTCACTGCCTGACTGCAGAGACATCTTTCCAATGCAATGCAGACTCTCCCAGAGGAAATGGCTGAAGTACCCTGGAAAAATCTCCCCTCAAGATGGGACACAGAACCAGGCACAGTGGTACATGTCTTTAATCCCAGTAGAGGCAGGTGGATATCTGTGAGTTCGAGGCCAGCCTAGTCTACAAAGCAAGTCCAGGACAGCCAAGGCTACACAGAGAAACCCTGTCTTGAAAAACTACAAAAGAAGGTGGCACATGGTTTGGGCTGTGTGGTGTAATGGGAAGGGAATCGGGCTGGAAGGGAGGAAATCTGGCCTGCATCACAGCAGGGCCTTGTTTTAGCTCCGAAATGCTGAGAACAGACTTTGCTTCCTCATGTGGAAAGAGGGTCACCTTGCCTGCTCTGCTCCTCTCTTGGAGTTCCAGTGAGGGCACTAGGTGGGTTACAGAGACACCAGATGACTTCTCTTGTGTGAGATGCAGCCATTCAGCCCAGGGCCTGCATGGGTGTCTCACTGAAGGCCAGAAAATCGAGCACCATTTTGCTCCAGAGGGAGAGAGTATCTCTGCCCTTCAGCCATGTCTGGTCTGATTCTCCTCCCAAGTGCTGGCTTGCATGTATGTGCCACCAGGACCAGTTACATCTGTCTGTCTTTTATCCTGATTATCTAAGGCAAGCTGATTAGTGACGCTAGCACTATACACACACACATATATATATATACACACATATATATATGCATGCATCTATGTGAGCCTGTGTGTGTGTGTGTAGGTGTAGGTGTAGGTGTACAGGTGCATGTGCAAAGGCCAGGAGAGTGCTTCAGATCCTTTGGAGCAGGAGTTAAGGTGAAGCTGGAATTACAGGCATTTGCATAACTGTTACCTCAGTGTGGATGCAAACCCTGGTCCTCAAGATTGTTCACCAAGTGCTCTTAACCACGGAGCTGTCTCTTAAGCAACCCTTTTCCCCCCTTTACTTTTAATATTTGATTTTTTTCTTGAAGATTTAAGTGTGTGTGTGTGTGTGTGTGTGTGTGTGTGTGTGTGTGTGCGCACGCGTGCGTTGTGTGTTATTCAAGCATGCCCTAGAGCATGTGTGCTCCATCTGTGTGGTGGTGAGAGGGCAACTTGTTGGCTCTTTCTTTCCACCGAAGGGGTTGGTGGGAACAGAACTGAGCTTGTCAGGTTTGGCAGCTAGTATCTTTAGCCATGTCAAGCCCACTCCACCCCCCAAGCATGATTTTTATATTTATCAAATAATGGTCAACTCAGGAAAATCAGCTCACACTTAACACCATCTCCTTAAGTAGGTATAATGCACAGACCATCTAACTGTAACCTTGCACCCTTGATGGACCCACCCCCTCTATCCTTTCTACCCTCCGCTACCTCTGAGATTCACCTTTTACTTTATTGAGATGCCTGGAGCAGAGGTGTTCTCCTGGCACACAGAGGGTGTTTACTCACAGTAGTCACGGGTAAGTTCACTTCACGCGCTTTCTGGAGGCTGTGGTTGGGGTCAGGGACACAGACCCAGAGGCAACCACTGTAGCAGAGGACAGACAGGAAGGGTACGGTGGAAAGGTGACCACTGCACCTGGAGAGCTATGTGAGACTCAGAGGACAGACACACAGACAGCCTTTGAGAGCTGTGTCCACCTGTAGCTCAAGGAGCACTTTGTCCTGAGAAAGGGAAAGCCACCATCTGTCTCAGTCACACAGAACAGAGGGGAGGGTGACTTGCTGGAGAGGTACAAGACAAATGGAGGGCCTTTTCTTATCCCCTTTTCCACAGAAGTGTCTTGTGTGTCTAGCTGTCCTCTGGACCATTCCGAAGTGATGGACAGAGGGCCTTTCTAATGTATCCTAGAGAAAATTTGCTCCTCAGGGCATTTTTCATATAACCTTAGCACTCAAGCTATGTTGGGGATCCTTTTCTACGCTGGTGGTCTTGGTTGACCAAATACTTTTAACAACTGAAAAGCAAAAAATGCCAATTCTGTAGCTGTGTCTATAGCTGTAGGTATCATCCTGTGCCCTTCAGAAAGCCTGTTCATCTCTAGGTAAAGCAAGATGCTTGGAAACCTTCCAAGAAAGACTGAGAAGAACTCCATTCCACCCCAGGAGTTTGACTCCCAGGAGACCCAAGGGAATTCACTTAGACCATCCATCTTACTTTCCTTACCTGTACAACAGGAATACGTGAGCCTGGCCTGGCTGCACTAAGCATTGGTGTTGGGGGTTAAAGGGGACACAGAACGGAATGGTGTGCTTTCTGCGTGTGTGTTAGTGAGGGGCAGGCAGCAGTTCAGGGTGAGGTGACACTCAGTGCCAGCATCAAGTGCAGCACAAGTTTAACAGGAGCCTAATCTGAGCTGGAAAAAAGAGCTCAGTTAATCTATACGAGAGGCAGCTGCCTGTGACATGTCTTAAGGGGCCACTTAGAGCCCAGGTGGTATCAGGGGTTCAGGCCTCTCTAGTACTGGTGCTCTCCGAGCCCCTGCTGGGCGTGTCACCCCTGTCTATCTTCAGTAGGAACAGGAGAAGTGTCAGGTTTGCAGAGATTCGGCCCCATCTCACACCTGCCTCTGCTGTGAGAGCTGTAGCAACTCTAGACTGGACTCCGGTCTTATCTGCCATGTCTCTTCCATCACTTTCCTTCTCTGTCTGGCGCCTGCACTTTGCCCTGCCAAAATGCCGGGTCTTCCTTCCAGCAGGTAGAAACCAGGAGCAGGAGGCATCTGGCCCTGGGAACTCACTAGGCATCTTTCTAGCATCACCTCCACCCTACCAGCTTGACTTTAATTCACTTGAAGATCCAAGGGTGGCTGGTCCTGGGTGTTGGGGAGGGGAAGGACGCTTCTGAAGCTGAGCTCAGAAGACAGTGAAACCAGGAGTGTTTCCAGTCCAAAGGGGACTGCACTCCCGTTCCAGTCAGTGACGCTCACGAGCTGTAAAGCGGGAAGGGGGAGGGAAGGCCCTGAATTCCCAGATTCGGAGGCAACTAGGAAAAGGTTGTGTGTTTTGTGGGTGCCTTAAGATGTGCCCCTCTGAAACAATGGTAATTCCCCAGGAACAAAGTTTGTAGCTGACGGCTCTGAGCAGCCTCCTTCTTCCTGTCTGATCCCGTATTAACTTATTGAGCAGTGAATTCCTTCCTGACCCAGCTTTGCCTATTCCAGAGAGCAAAAAAGGAAGTCAGTATTTGCTTTTCCAACGAGGTCACGGATCACCTGACCGACCTTTAACAAACAGCTGGGAAGTGGACTGGGCTGTTCAGAACTTACCAGTTCCATTCCTGCAGCTTGAAGCCGGCCTGGTGGGAGGGAGCTGAGTCCTTCCTGCTTGGGCTGTGAGTGAAGGGCTTCTTGAGGAAGGCGATGCATACAGAGCTTGCTTCCTGCTGGCCTCTCTTCTCCAAGAAACCCCAGACGTAGCTGCTGCCCTGTGGGCAAAAACATAAGAGAAACTAGAAGAAAAGCATGGAGACGGAATGAATGAGATTGTGTTAATAATATGTGCCTTAGTGAGTCCTCTTCCTCCCCTCTCCTTTCTCCTCTTCCTCTCTCCTCCCTCCCCTCCACGCCCATCCCCCACCCTCCGCCCACACACGCCTTGGTAAGGGTACGGAGTGATCCTGGCTGAGAACTCAACAGGTAGAATCTTTTAGTAGTGCACCTCACTTCTTTGGTACCCCATCTTCAGCCATCATAGCATCTTAGCACAGGAAACAGTTCCTCTTGGAAAACTGGGGGTCCTGGCATGAATACTGAAAGTTCTCACAACATCACTGGGGTAAGGTCATCCTGGGTATGGGAAGCATTCTTTTCTCTTGGGAAAGAGTGCTTTGTCTCTGTTAGGTGATCATGAGGGGACCGGCGGGGCTGCTATTTGGTGTGCCACCAGGCTAAGTATTTGACTTTGTAAGGTTGAATTGTCCAAGAATTCTGTGGCAGTGAGGCTGTGCACTGAGCCAAGGCTCTCTTTTCAAGGAAATCCAAGGTGCTATTTATTTTGGCATGCAGCCTGTTCTGTGATGAAAAGTGGCATTTTTATTATTGCAGTATAAAGAGGGGTTTGAAGAGAACAGAAATGCAGATGCAGGTCTCAGTTTCAGGACTAAGGAAGGGACGCTTTTTTAGTGTTTCGACTTGAGGTTAAATGAGGTTTGAAAATAGCACCATAAAAGGAATAAATGTGGGTAGGGAGAGGGCAGGGGTGGTGCTGTGCAGGAGTTGGGCTGACTAAGGGAACCATTTGTATCTTTTTCTTTCTTTCTTTCTTTCTTTCTTTTTTTTTTTTTTTTTTTTGTTTGTTTTCCAGACAGGGTTTCTCTGTGTAGCCTTGGCTGTCCTGGACTTGCTTTGTAGACCAGGCTGGCCTCGAACTCACAGTGATCCGCTTGCCTCTGCCTCCCGAGTGCTGGGATTAAAGGCGTGCGCCACCACGCCTGACTAGGAAACCATTTCTAACAAGGCCTGGCTGCACAGAGACCGTCATGGCTGACACTGACTGCCTTGATGGACTGCACAGGCAACCTCAGGCCCTTCCTCCTCACCATCCCTAACTTTTGAACAGCGCTTGCCCTCCTGCCCCTAGCTAACTGGTGAACTAAACCTTAGGCTGGCCTCTTAGCCTCTGGCTGCCTCACTGTCCTCGTCTGTAATTCAGAGCCAGGTCTCAGGCTTGTTTGCTTGGGGGAGGGGGAGGCGACACCCAGTGTTCGGCTCCTGTTTATTCCTCCCCACAGTTCCGTTTGGAGATGATGGATAAAGTTGTTTCCTTCTTTTCCTTGCTTAAGAATCACACACAGAATGTCCAACAGGCTTTAAGTGGAGAGTCGGGGGGGGGGGTGTGAGGAGGGGTGTGATATGAAGGATGCATCTTGCAGGAATTCTGACCTTCAGGCGCCCTGCTGATAGGGAGAGGAGCTAGAAAGATAAAGCTATGTACTCCGAAAAGGTCGAGAGTGTAATGAGCTGGTGAGAAAGGCTGAGCCCTAACTGGGGATCCTTGAGCCTGGGACACACCGCGGACAACAGCAGCAGATCTTCACACCGGGGGTGGGGGTTGGGGGTGGGGAGATGGGGCAGCTGGTAGCTAAAAGTGGCTGTGTGTCAAAGCGCAAATGCCCCAGATAGTTGCCAGGTTCCACGTGGAAGGGGGAGTTATGCCTGACAATGCAATCCTCATGCTCATGCTTTGTGTTTCAAGCCGAGTAGCCAGTGCTAGTGCAGTAGACTTTGTCTGCTCACGTGACTGTCAAACATCCGCCCCACTTCAAGGAACCTCCCTTGGCCAAAACTCCAAGATGTCTACTGTAAGCATCGTGGGAGAAAGCGGACCCAGCTGGGGTGGGGAGGAGACTGGTGAATTCCTTCACTCACTTTCTGCGTTTAGCGCCCGTTAGAGTGAAAAGCCGTGGAGCCTTCCTCAGAGAGCTGGGTTCCAACTCCATTTAATATCTATAGCGTTGAAGCTATTAGTTTAAGTAAACTGCAAGTGGGGGCGGGAAGGGAGGCGGAGCATTAGAGGCCTCCGCAGAGTTTTTCCATCCTGCAAAATCCAGCCTGTGAGGAATGAGCCCTAGAAGTCATTGGATCCCACATCTCTTGGGCTGAATTCAGAATTCTAGCCAAAGGCAATAATAACTCTAGAGATCGCAGCCATGGGTCCAGCTACAGGTGGTGGTGTCCAGGTCAAGAGGCAGAGTCAGGAGGCCCGAGCAGTCCTTTCTTCTCCAGGCTCAGAGGCTTTTCATGAACTGAGTAGTGTTGGAAAAGGTATTGGTCAGAAACAGTCCCCTCCCAAGGAGAACAAAGGGACAGACAGCACAAGGGTGAATTGGGCTGGCCTACCAAAGGCCAGGTGTTCACAGCCACTACCCCTAGCACAGACTCGGGGCTGGCTAGGGCGAGAGCCCCTGCTACACATGCTTGTTAGGGGCCTTCACTCTTAGCCTCAGTTTCCCCATCTGAACAATGAGACTAATAATCCTACTGGGTTAAGGTAAGAACCATATGGGACAATTCATGTACATCAACAGCTTCCATCCCCACCCTAATGTTATAGTATGTGGGGGAGCAGGAAGCAAGATAAGAAAGGTTAAGCGAGTAGGGGGTTACCTCAGGCGTGGTGGTGTATGCCTTTAATGCCAGCACTTGGGAGGCAGAGGCAGGCTGGTCGCTGTGAGTTCCAGGCCAGTCTGGTCTACAAAGTGAGTCCAGGACAGCCAAGGCTACACAGAGAAACCCTGTCTTGGAAAAAAAGAAACAACAACAACAACAACAAAAAGATAATAGGGGGCCAAAAATCACTTCCTAAGCTTGGCTTGACACAGTCTACCGGCCTTCTGCCACCCCTCACCACCACCCCGACCACCTTGCCATTTCACCACAGAGGCTACAGATATGAGGTCATGGGAGAGTCTCCTCTTTACCACACACCAGCCCTCCCTCACCCCAGGTCAGAACCGTCCATGCTTTTCCACTATTCCCCTCCAAGGCCACTCAGCTCCAAGATAACTCCACCGTCAATGACTCACCGGGACTGTGATCTTCGTCATCCCTGGCATGTCTACTCCAGCTCTGTTCCCTACAACAATCGGGTGCTTGCTAACTCCAAACATGGTCAACACTGGCATTCTTGCAGGAGGGACTCTGCTTCCACAAAACATGTCTGCCCTTTGAGGCTCAGCCAGACTTCAGCAGGAACAGCCCTGTGGCTCATGCGGGGGCAGGGGAGGGGGAGCGGCAGGCTGGGAGGGGGAGGTGGCTGTGTGAAGGATCCCAGGTAAAAAGTAGGCCACAGGCTTGGGAGACACAGACAGCACTCACATGATTTATGTCACACATAGTATTGGGCAATACTGAATTTCCCTTACCTGGCAGGCAATAATGTCATCGATTGATTCTCCCCCACCCCGCCCCTCGGTCTGATGTGTGTCCTGGAGGGTCACTCCTCATTCCTAGACCCTTCCCTCATGTCTAGCCTCCCTGATCCCTCCTCTGGCTATTGCCAGACGCATTAAAATTCCTAAAACAACTCTGCTCCCATTGCTGTGGAAAAATGTATTATTCTAATGTAAATTGACTGATAGCCATAAAAAGCCGGTTTCTGGGTGACTTGTTGTAATAGGACAGGAGCTAGAGAGGGTCCTTAAAGTGGACTAAAACTTTGAGAACTGATGGCTGACCATTTCTTTTTTCTTTTCTTCCAGAACTCTCCACAAACTGCACGGGCTCAGTGGATGCGGAGTGCCTGAGAGACTGAACATTCACATGATGGAGAAGTCAGATGGTAGGCAAGGGGGTTTCCAGTCCCTGATTTAAAGGGTTAGTTGGTTTGTAAAGGGTTAATTAGCACCAGTCCCTGAGTGACACCCCAGAGAAGAGAGAAATTCTCCAAAGGGGCAGTTCTGGGACCCAGAGCACCCACTTTAGCTGTGAACCTTGGTGGATGGTAGAGAATGAAAATTGAGTCTTGTGAAGTTAAGAAAGAAATAAAGAGAGAAAGAAACAAAGGAAGAAAAAACATTAAATGCGAATAATGTATTTTTTTTTCTTTTTTATCTCATCCAACTATCAAGAATGGAATAGTATCCCTACCTTTATCACCTTAAAAAAAATGAGGGCATAAGAAGTTTTGTGACTTAAATAACATTTATTATTTTTCAAAAGCTCATGGAAGCCGTTGGAGGCAGTGTTCTGGTTTAGGCAGGTGTGGCTGATCTCTCTTGGGCGCATTCATGCCGATTCCTTGATGGTTAGGCTGGGTCTAGGTGGTTAAAAGCGGCCTTGTTTGGGTGTCTGATAGTTAACTTGTGGGCCGTCCGTCATGACCTAACCACATGTCGCTCATCACCCAGGAGGATAGCTGGGCGTCTTGCCATATGGAGGCAGAGGACAAGCACTGGAAGAACAAACACATCTCCATGGGCGGTCAGTGGTCATGATTCTGTCTACGTCATGATTGCTGACCCCTAACCCTCAGCCAAAGCCAGTTCATGGACTGGATGGTAGAAGAGTTACCCACCAGTGTATGATAGTGGATATTTCCCCCAAACTATCTGTCATACCTCATCTATAAGTGGGTATCAATACAGTCTCCCATGGCTGGTACAGAGGGAAGCAAGATGGTGCACATAAACTCACTGAGTAATAACCGTCTAGCATAGTGAATGCCTCCTCCCAAGAAACACTCTGCAGCCACCCACGCTCCCCACTCTGAGGGTCTTTTTCCAGATCACCCAGCTTCAGGAAATGGGAGAGCCCACAATCTTTCAGTCACGTGGCCCTGGCTAGTGCAGGACGTAGGACTAGATGTCATCCGCAGCCCTGCCTCTCGCTTGTATCCACATGCCCCGCCCTATATTTCTGGAGCCTGCCACTCCCCCACAGAGAGCTGCTTTTCCAGAGCACCCCTGGGAATGACCCTCTCCCCCCACCTCAGTGTCACTCCCCTTCACTGACTGGCCTACTCCCCCACCCAGTAACTCAAAAAAGGCGCCCCTCCCTTCGGGTGCATCCTCTGTATCCCGACTTCTTTTGCTTCAGACGGGGTGTCATTGTGCATCCCTGGCTGGCCTGAACCCTGCTATCTAGGCCAGACTGCCAGAGATCCTGCCTGCCTCCTACCTCTACCTCCCCAGAGTGCTGGGACTCAAGGCATGAGCTACCATGTTGCACTATCTTGGCTTTTCAAAGAAGTTCACTTAATATTCCTTCTTTGCAGCTTCTCTTTCAGCCACTTTTTCTTAGTTCTGTCTTTCCTATTTCCTACAGAAACTGATGGCAGACATTTTGCTCTCTCTCTCTCTCTCTCTCATGACTTCTGATTGATTCATTCACATAGCTTTTGAGGTAATCACTGTCACTCCCAGCTCCGTTCCTTTCCTACTCCCTGCCTCTGTGTGTGTGTGTGTGTGTGTGTGTGTGTGTGTGTGTGTGTGTGTGTGTTGTGTGTGTGTGTCTGTCTGTCTGTCTATAGTGGCTGTGTTTGCAGTTCGTTTCCAAGTGCCCACCACCCAACTTTGCTTTTTTGAAGCAGGACAGTTCCCAGCAGCTCTGAATCTCCTGTAGCCTGCGTTTTCTCTTCTCCCACCACGCCACGATTTGTTGTCCCCGTTTACCCAGTAATTTGGGGAGCTTTCACCACACCCCGCCGCCCCAATTAAGCTCTGAGCCTCACAGAGTTAGACAGCCCAGGGAAAGTCCACAGCCAGTGGTCCTCATCAGGCTCTCCCCATCACAGCTCTAGGAGCCTCACTAAGGGCCCACACAACCAGGCAGGCAGGCATCATTTCCTCTACTTTACAAAGAAAGAAAGAAAAAAAAGAAAGAAAGAAAGAAAAGAAAAGAAAATGAGATTCCTTTTTCAGAGCCACACGAACGGGAGGGTTGGTTTACCTGACCTAACTTTAGTTTTGAAGGGAGCCAATTCTAAGTACTCTTGCCTTGAGGCCATGCCTGAGCTCCTACAAACCAGTCACCAGCTAGAACTAACAAGAACACAACATAATGTGAGCTTGGGTCTCTGGCATAAAGGCTGAGGTTCCAGCATGACTGTGCCCCTGGGAGAAAAGAGGAGAGCAGAGGGCGGGTGGCATGCAGAGCAACATTGAGGATCACCAAGTTGATCTGAGAGAGAGAGAGAGAGAGAGTAGAAAGATGCCTCTTAAACTTCTCACCTCTTAAAAAGAAAAAGATATATTTTGGGGGCTGGAGAGATGGCTCAGTGGTTGGGAGAACTGGCCGAACTTCCAGAGGGCCTGAGTTCGATTCCCAGGACTCACATGGCAGTTCAAAACTGTCTGTAACTCACGCCTTCACACAGACATACATGCAGGCAAAACAAGCAATGCACATGAAATAAATAAATAATTTTAAAAAATATATTGCATTTATGTGCATATGTCTGGGTAAGCATACATTCTATGGGTGCCTTTGGAGGTCAGCTGCAGTTCCAGGCAGTTGTGAGCTGCCTGACATGCATGCCCTGGGGATGGAACCCAGGTCCTCTGGAAGAGCAGCAAGCACTCTAAGTGCTGAGCTGTCTCCCCAGATCCATAAACCTCTTACCTCTGATGTCTTCCCAGTTCTAGGCTCCTTTAACTCCCCTTGGCTCTCAGCTGAAAGATTTGGCTTTTCAACACTCTGCTTCCACTTGATGTTATATACGCACGCTCCAGAGCTACTCCCAGAGGCTGCTGGGAAACTTGGAGCATTTCTACTGCATAGAGAGAGGCAATAGACAAATACAATAAACAGTGCAGCCTCTCCTTTAGGAGAAGTCTCTCCTCTGGGTCCTGGGTCTGCTTGCTTAACTTTGGACAGACATCTCCTCTCAGACTTGGCTTGTCCTCCTAGTCCAGGGTTCTCCTGAGTGGACCAGTAGGTGTCCAAGTACAACTTGGGAAACAGAAGCTGTAACGGAGAATGTTTTCATTACGTTGATTGCAAATGTGTCTCCTTGGGAAGTGGGCAAGATGGGGAAGAAAGCTGTGTGGGTAGCTGGGAAGTTGCGTGGTTGTGTGGAGGGGCACAGTGCCTCCTTGTCTACCTGAAGTCTGAAGGCCAGCAGGGGCCATGGTGTGATAACAGCCCACAGCACTGGAGATCTATTCAGCAACAGAAATGCAGAGACTTCACGTGTCAGCTTGGCTCCATCCCATTCTCCAGCAATGACTTAGCAGAGATCCGCTGGGAAGGCATGTAACACCACTGCAAGGAGGCACCATCAGACACACAGCCCCAGGCGGTCTCCCCCAGCAAGCGCATCTTTAGTGCCTTCTTAAAGCCTGCCTCTTTCCCTCCAAATTACTTTCAGTTTCTCTCACCTTGGTCTTATCAACGCTCTCACTACTGGTCCCTGGCTTCTTATTTATCTTTCTTTTAATCTTTGGCAGGAATGTTCATTTTGAGCTGCACAGGATGTCACACAACTATAATCCCAGTGCTCCAGGGTCTGAGTGACTTAGAAAGAGTGATTTAGTTCAAGCTGGTCTGTGCTACACAGTGAGACCCTATCTTAAAACCAAAGTAAACCAAAGCAACTTAAGAAAAAAAAATTCTTCTTGAAATTTGACCAACCCACCTTTTATTTAGAGCCTGATAGTGAATCCTGTTACCTAGACACTAAGTCACGTGGTTGGCATATGTACAAGTTGCTCCGTGGTCCAGCTTTTTCTTTTTTAACTGTCTGCATTTTGTCTCCCTCTTCCTGCTCCTTCACCCCACAGGTCAAGTTGTGTAGGTAGACTTTGCCTACCCCTGACGTGCTGGGTGAGCTCACACGTCCATGTCTTTGCAATGTCTTTGCCATTTCTCTGACCTCTACCTAGAGAATGCCTGTTCTGACTACCTATTGCTGCACAGACCACCCTGAAACTCAATAGCCTCCCACAGGAGTTGATTATTGATCCATACATATTTAGCTGAGAGCCCCTCACTACTTGGGGTCCTTCCTATAGTCAGATGCTCCTAGCATTTGGGCTAAGGGGGCTAGAACTGTCCTTTTCCTTCTGTCCCTCTTCTTCTTCTTCTTCTTCTTCTTCTTCTTCTTCCTCCTCCTCCTCCTCCTCCTCCTCCTCCTCCTCCTCTTCCTTCTCCTCCTCCTCTTCCTCCTCCTCCTCCTCCTCCTCCTTCCTCTTCTCTTTTCCCCCCAAAACAGGGTTTCTCTATGTAGCCTTGGCTGTCCTGGACTTGCTTTGTAGACCAGGCTGGCCTCGAACTCACAGAGATCCACCTGTCTCTGCCTCCTGAGTGCTGGGATCACTGGCATGTGCCAATACACCTGGCTTCCAGGTAACTTCTATGGGAAGCTGCCTAAGCTTCCTCACGTCATGACAGCCAGATAGCCCTGGAGATTCATCTCTCGGTAGCTGGCCTCCCAACCATTCTGAGAGTCCCTGCTAGAACCTACCAGTTTCTTTATGGCTTAACTTTTGAGTTCTCTTAGCACCATCGCTGCCATATTCTTTTCAAAGCATCAAAAGCCAGTAGAGATCCAAAGGTGTGAAGGAATAGGTGGCTCCTTCTTAGTGGAGTTAGCTTGCTTGTCTAAACAGGCAGGGAGCTGATAGGGCTAGCTATCTTGGAGATAAACTGCTCCAAAGTCAGTTACCCTCTCGTTCTGGAAAATTCCTACTTGTTCACTTAATATTTCACATTAAGTCACTCTTGTGAAGTCTCCCTCCATTGGCAAGGCAAGTCTTTCCTTTACATCGAGAAGATACTTCCAGAGAAAGGAGGAAAGTAAATCACTGAAGAAGACGACTGACCATCAACCATGCCCTTACCATGCTTGCAGCTGCCTTGTTCTTTGTTTTTTGTTTGTTTTTTGTTTTTTTGAGGCAGGGTTTCTCTGTGTAGCCTTGCCTGTCCTGGACTCACTTTGTAAACCAGACTGGCCTTGAACTCACAGTGATCTACCTGCCTCTGCCTCCCGAGTGCTGGGATTAAAGGCGTGCACCACCACGCCCAGCCACAGCTGCCTTGTTTGATCATAAATCCTTTGAGAGAAATGGCTGTTCCTGACTTGTCTTTGTGTTTCTAGATATATAGCTCAGCAACCAACACATAGGTACTCAGTAAATAGAAGCTGGGGCAAATGGATTGAATTGCTGATCTTTTATATTTTTGCACTAAAACCCAGCAATCAATCAACCCCAGCGAGTGTGTGCTGGCCCTCCCTCATTTCCAGTGGTGAGTCATGTGTGCTCATATCCACCATGGGACCGCAGTCCTCTACCTTTTTTGCTTCCACAAAACCAGTACCTATAATATTGAGAACATTTATCATGCACCAGGCATGGGGCTGAGTATAATATCATATTCATTATTAATTAATTGGTGCTCAAAATAATCTTACATTGCCTATTATAATTCCCACTTTATGGATGATGAGACACAGAAAAGCTGAGTAAATTTCCCAAGGTCACAGAACAGAACAGAAGGTATTGGGACTTGAACTCCTGCCTCGGCCTTTGAGTGCTGGGATTATAGACGCACACCACTCCCCGGCCAGGCTCTGTATTCTTGACTTCTGAGCTCAGCTTTCTCACACCATGTTCAGAGGTGACAAGGGTGTCATATGAAGAGCACCGAAGGGTCAAAGACTATTTAGCCTGGGCTGGCGGGGGTGGGTGGGGGAGCAGGGGGGTTGGTGAAAATCCATATGCAAGTCCCAATGACTTCAAGTAAGTAGTCTTTGGACTGACAGGTTCCTCACGACTTCCGTGGGAGTCAGGAGGGAGACTGATGGTGGCTTACAGGAGAGCATTCTCCCTACCATGTCTCCCTCCCACCAAGGTTCGTGCTTTCCCTAAGAGGCCATGGGACCGACGCATCTAGGAAGATGTACGATTGTCCCTTTTTGACATTTATGGGCTTGCCTCCCTGGACAGTTGTTTCACAGTCCATGAAAAGGGTGGTATTTCCTCAGTAGCATGGGCTTTTAAAAGCAGAACTCATGTTGTTACCGCCCTAGGCAGTTCAGGGGGGAAAGAACACTGGGTATCCATGACCACCTGTTTCAGTTCCCTTTGGTCTTTAGGTAACCAGAGGCTCAGGCACCCCAGGAGCTTAAATAATGCAGGAGTCATAAATTATCAATAGCTTAGCCTTTTTTTTTTTTTTGCAAGATTTACTGGAGCCTATTTGAGGCATGCCAGTTTCTTTTCGAATGCTGAGGAAACTATCTCATCCTTCCGAATCTCCCATGTCCATAACAGCCAGTTGGTACCCTCCTCTGGCAAATTGCCAGACTTCAGCTCAGCAGATACAACCCAGAAAAACAGTGGGAGACGATGCTGTTTTCCTTTCTTGCAGGCATGTTCATGATAACCACTGAGGTGGCATACTGAAAATGAGAAAGTGCAGATGTTGGCTAAATACACATTGATTTGATAAGACGATATCCCAGCAGAGGCACCAAGCCCATAGGTGACGCAGCATCCTTCAGTGTGGCTAGAGCATTGGAGAGAGGCCTCATACGGCAGCGGGGGAGGTCAAAGTCACAGACACTCAGCCTCATTTTTAACTTTATGCATGTTTCTTTATGCCTCGTGTTTTCCAGGCAAGGACCCGTCCTCTCAGGCGGATGAAGAGAAAGATCCCCCAAAGAGCCTCCCTTATTCTGTGGAGACCCCATATGGCTTTCATTTGGACTTAGACTTCCTCAAATATGTGGATGACATTGAGAAGGGACACACCATCAAAAGGATCCCGATCCACAGGAGAGCCAAGCAAGCTAAATTCAGCACTCTGCCCCGAAACTTCAGCCTTCCCGACGGTGGGGCGCGCACCCACGCTGCTCCTCCCCAGCAAAACTGGTCTCCTGTGGTGCGCAGGAAGATATCCCTGGGGACCCAGGAGCAGTCTCAGTCTCTACAGCCGGGGAATCTCCTCCCCCAGGCCTCAGTGCAGGGCAGTGAGCCGAGCTACCATAGGAAGGCCCTGTTGACGGAGGATACCAGACAGGCAGAGGTTGGTACTCAGGAGGAGGCCGGGGCGTGTGGCCGGCCCCAGCTTCTGAGAGCATCCAGCATGCCTGCTACGCTGCTGCAAAACCGGGTCCCCGAGGAGCCTAGCCTGACCTCGGGTCCTTCCACACTTTTTGCCCTCCCTCTGCTCCAGGATGAAGGCGGTGTCTGTGATGGCACCTTTGACCCTGCTTCTGAAGGGCTCACAGGTTTCCAGGCGTCAACCCAGTCACCGGACAGAGACCTGGGGGAACTGGAACCAGCAGTTCCAGAGCTGGTCTGGGAGGGGGCTGAGCCTGAACAAGTCGACATCAGGGTTTCAAGTCACCTCTCTCAGCCAGGCCCTCCCCCCTCCTCAGTCCAGAATGTTCCCACAGCTCTAGAGGAAGCTAGAAAAGCAGAGGTAGTGTTAACTCCCGACTCCTCCACTCCAAGCCCTCCCCCTCTGCCATCCCCCATCCCTGAGAGTGAGCTGTCCCTGGAGGAAATTGAGCTCAGCATCAGTGAGATCCCGCCCCCTCCACCCATAGAGGTAGATGTGCAGAGCATTGGCATCTGGGTAACAGAGGAAAGCCTGGGCCTGGTTGGGAGGGATACCAGCAGTGTCTCCAGCCTGAAGAATCAGGTCTTGGCCCTTGAGAACAAGTTGTCAGCGAGAACAGAGGAGCTTGCCCACGTCAGAGCTGCCCTCGAGCAGCAGCAAGAGGCGACCAAGGCCGGGGAACAGAGAATTCAAGAGCTGGAGTGCACCGTAGCCCACTTAGAAGAAAGGCTTAGTCAGGAAAAGGCCAGCGACACTCTGGACCGGACTGATGTCACCGTGAACACTGACCCCCTTCAGGAACTCATCCCCAGAGAGTCATGTGACAAAAACATTGGGGTCAACCTGCTGAGCATCCCAGATCCTGAACGCTGGGCGCCTAAAGCAGAAAAGAATGGCTTCCCGTGGGTCCAAAACAGTCACAGACAAGGCCATCAGAGTCCCACAGAGCCTGTGCCGCCACCCCAGCTGTCACTGCCAAAGGGGCCTGAGCAGGTTCTCGCCTCCTCCTTATGTAGCTGCCTCTCCATGGAACTCCGGATCGAAGAAGAGACTGCTGAGCCCGAGAGAGGTCCCCAGGTGGGAGCTGAGGACTGGGGCAGGGCAGCAGGAGGCTCTCCCTGGGGTAGCAGCAGCAGAGAGTCGCTGGCCTCAGTGATCAGAGAGGAGGCCAGCTCAGAAACCCCAGGGCCAGAGCGTCCAGGAAGACCAGCGAGTTCCCCACAAGATGCCACAATTGGTCAGTATGTTAAGAAGATCCAAGAGCTACTGCAGGAGCAGTGGACCTGCCTGGAGCATGGCTACCCAGAGCTGGCCAGCGCCATCAAGCAGCCTGCCTCCAAACTCAGCAGCATCCAGAACCAGCTGCTCAGCTCCCTCAACCTGTTGCTCTCCGTGTACTCAGCCCAGGCCCCAGAGCAGAAGGAGCCCCCTGCCCCACCCTCCTCCACCCCTTCACCGACGCAGCCGCCACTGCAGGGTAAGTACTGATACCTATTTCTCCTTTGCATGACAAATTGTAGGGACTAGGGGTTTTAATTCTATGCATATGTTTTTGGAAAGAAAAAAAAAAACTTAAACACCCCCAGGGACTCAGGGGAGTAAAAACTGGTCTGTGGAGGCCTTGCTACTGGGTTATGTATAGCCGCAGGGCTGCTGCATACAGCTGCATAAACTGCACAGGCCACAGAGAGGGGTGGAGGAAAAGCCATTTGCTAAGCCCGGAGCCTGCAGTACTGAGTCTTCGCAGTCCTGGGCCAGGAGTCATACTGCCTGCACATGCTTCTCGCCCCTCGGCTGTCCCGCCTTTCCTTCCTGGACCCTAGAAATCTCCACCTTCCTTTTCTGGCTTTTCACATCCAAGGTTCTCTCTGGCTTGAAGAGATCTGAAATAGTTTGTTTGCTGTTTGGAGTGAGAAGATAAGGAAGCAGGAGGGAGGGAGGGAGAAACGGGTGGAAGGAGGGAGGCAAGGAGGAGGAAGGGAAGAAGGAATGCTCACATACAGACGTCACCTCTTAGCTGGGCACTGTGACACACTCCTGTAATCCCAGCACTCAGGGAGGCAGAGTCAGGCAGATCTCTGTGAGTTTGAAGTCAGCCTGGTCTACAAAGTGAGTCCAGAACAGCCAAGGCTACACAGACAAACCCTGTCATGGAAGAAAGGGGGGGGGGAGCCACCCCTTAGCTGAGCAGGAAAGACTAAGTCATCACATACACTCTCCTCTGTTGAGCAGAGGGGAATCACATATCACTCCTTGCAGAATACAAGTGGGTTCCCTGCCACAGGCCACAAACTGCTGCCGCCCTCTCACTTTTCTGCTACTTCTAGATTTTCCTGCGGGGGACTGTCCTCCATGCCATTACATAGCACAAGATTTGTGACCTGGTTCACGTACCAGTCACAAGTCCAGTGTCATCACAAGTGGCAGTTTGCATGCCACCCAAGGACTGCTGAGATGTCCCTGAGAAGAGATGGGTGTAGACCAGCACCCAAAGTTGTGCCATCCCATTCTGTGTGCATGTCTGAGCCCCCAATTTCCCAGCCCTGAGATAAAGACCACGCTGACACTACACACGTGGTTGTGAGACGTGCTCCAATACCTACTCCGACACTCAGACACAGAGAGGTACAACATTCCTGGGAACAGTTCTACAAACATTGACCGTTAGGGCCTCTGACTACCATCCCTTAAAAACCTGATCTGCATTACCTGCCCCTCTTTTTCCCTTTTCATATACCCATATCCTCTTAAAGCGATAGTCCTAGTTTGGTTACCCTGAGGTAATTCTAACCTGTGATATTGTGTCTGCCTAGAGATCTCTCCATCGACCAGCCTTAAATCCATAATGAAAAAGAAAGACTGTGGCTTCCGTGCAGGAGGTAATGGGACCAAAAAGAACCTTCAGTTTGTTGGGGTTAACGGTGGGTAAGCATCGCTTGTGAAGCTCAGACTGCCTTCCCTGCTACCTAACCCAGTGCTATCCTTAGTGCCCTTTCCCTGGGGGATATGTCTGTCTCTCATCCTTCTGCAGGGGCTCAATCTCCATGGCTTGTTAAAACTCCATGTCGGGTTTGCACATGTCTGACTCCTTGCCAGCTGTGCTGGTCTGTTGGAACCGCTACTTTTAATATGGCTTGTCCCGGTCTGTCCAGGGCCCACTGCCAGGTGGCTTGTGGGAGTTTTAGGGTTTCTGGGCCCTGTGAGGAAGGCCTCTGACTTGAGCACAACACAGAAACCAGCTTTGCTGGTTTATTGAACTTTAAGTTTGATCTCTTTGTTTATTGCCGGTGCTGAGACTTGAACCCAGGCCCAGGCTAACAGGCAACTCTGTCTACCACTGCACACCCAAGCCCAAACCAAAAACAACTAGCCTGTTGATACAGAACATAAGCCAAGCCTTCTCTAGGCTGGGGAGTCTGAGCATTAGATACGGTCGGACAGCAAGGATGCATTCTGAGAAAGGCATCCTTGGGGGATTTCATCACTGTGTGAACATCAGACTACTACACAAGCTAAGGCATTGGTGACATCACTAAGCAATATAATCTGGGGTGTATGCAGTCTGTGGTTGAATGAAACATTCTTAAACTACCTGACTGCAGCCGAAATTGGTTGTTTCACAATGTTCATTAAAAGACAGCTATATGCTAGGTGACAGGGTTAAAAAAAAATCAAGTAAATCTTGGTTGCTACCTTTAGCTCACAGGTAAGTCAAGAAACAAAGGGAGCCCAGGGAGGTGGCCTGGCAGGTGATGTGCTTGCCACCAAGCCTGAGGTCCCGAGTTAGTCCCCAGGAGAAAACTGACTCCTGTGTATGTGTGTGTTGTGTGTGTCTATATCTGTGTGTGTGCGTGTGCATGTGTGTGTGTTTGTGTGTGTCTGTATCTGTGTGTATGCGTGTGTGCACACGTGTGTGTTTGTGTGTATGAAAGAGACAGAGGGAGGGAGAACACAAATAATACATAGATGTAATACAATTTTTTTTTAATTTATAAGGAAGGAACTACTGATTGGCAGTTTCCTTGGCAAAGGAGTACAAGATGCTCCGGAATCCTGAACGAGCTCTGGCCCAGACCTGAAAAGGCCTTGATGGCTTGGCCGCCTTCCTCTCTTTCTGTTTGCTTGCCCTGCCCAGAGAGTCATCTCCTGGCCACTCCTCAGTATGTGTCACTCTAGAACCATGGTGCTCCTTGTGGCTGTACGCCGGAGACACCAAGCTTTGGAAATTCTCCATTGCAAACTTGGAGACTGGCACAGTCAGCTTGGAGTACACTCCACATACTGAGAATGCTAAAAAACCCCAAAGGTTCCGGTATCACACACACACACACACACACACACACACACACACACACAACATTCACTTCTGCAACAGGATCTTACTGTGTAGCCCAGGATAGCCACACACTCAGCTCTCCTACCTCAGTCCCTGAGTGCTGAAATTGCAGGTGTGTGCCACCATGCCCAGCTGTAGCCTATGTTCTGCTGGAAGCAAGTCTTCCTCCTTCACTGTCACTCACAGACATTTTTATGTGTGGCTATTGTCACATAGGGCCTGCATGAAGACGGTATTGAAGGGTTCACCATTGCCAGATGTAATCTGGGCTGGAGTAGGGGGTGCTTAAGGAAGAAACTTAAGGTGGATGTGGGGATGCTGAGACTTTGGGCTCCTCTCTGGACCTAACACTAGGACCCCAGAAGTATATTCTGGGGTTGACATGAACCACCAGCCCTGGTCAAGAAGGATAACCCCAATGGCCTTTGTCTGTTTCCCTAGCTACGAGAGCACATCTAGCGAGGACACCAGCGGCGAGGACAGCTCCCCCGAGGACTTGTCTGACAGTGAGACCGAGAAGAAACATGATTTCTCAGAGCCCAGAGAGGACAGAGACATGCACCCACATTGTGAGGCTAGCCAGCGTGTCCCGGAAGGCAGCAGTGACTCAGGCCGCACAGGTGGGCCTGGGGAGGAGGTCTCTCACCTGAGGCCTGAGAGGTGAGTCGCGTGTGGAAGAAGTGGGGTGCGTGTTCCTCTAAAGAGGGGAAAAGGCACATTTCTCCTTCATCTAGTCCAGTGTGTGTGTGTGTGTGTGTGTGTGTGTGTGTGTGTGTGTGTGTGTGCGCGCGCGCCTTTTTACCAATCCATTCGGCAGTGTTTGTTAAGGTTCTATTTTGTGCCAACCTCTGTGCTGAGTGAACTAAAGAAATGTGACTTTTGCCTTCATGAGGAACAACCCGGATGTCCCATGTTCTTTGTATATATAAAACCAGCATTTATTGGCACTGTACATATGACGGACTTGACACATGTTATGTTATGGAATCCTTGTAGCAATCCTGAAAGTAGATGTGGAAAACAAAGGCATTTGGAGATGAGGTGACGCCCGGAGTAGGGCAAGGACTTGGGCCCAGGGACGTCTGACTCCTACAGACTCTTTTTTGTTATTGTTCTTTTTAAAATATATATATATATATTTTATTAATTTATTCATATTACATCTCAATTGTTATCCCATCCCTTGGATCCTCCCATTCCTCCCTCCCTCCTGCCTTCCCCCTATTCCCCTCTCCTATGTCTGTGACTGAGGGGGACCTCCTCCCCCTTTATATGCTCATAGGATATCAAGTCTCTTCTTGGTAGCCTGCTGTCCTTCCTCTGAGTGCCACCAGGCCTCCCCATCCAGGGGATGAGGTCAAATATGGGGCACCAGAGTTTGTGTGAAAGTCAGACCCCACTCTCCACTCAACGGTGGAGAATGTCCTGTCCATTGACTGTTTGGTCATAGTCTGAGTGCTGGAGTTTCATGTGGCGGCAGCACCACACTTGCAGTTCCATACTTTGACCACCAGGGAAGCAAGGCAGTAGCAGCCATGATCTGAGGACTGTATGAAGAAACACCCTCAATGCGTAGAAACACGGCACCCAGGACTGCTGACGTCATCTCTGCCCTCCTCAGCCTGAGCGTGGAGGATGTAAGCACAGAGCTGACTGTCAAGCAGGCCCACAGGCTGCTCCACTGCAACAGCCCAAGACGACCATGCTGTTCGAGAAAGGATGTGCACCTCCTCATAGTCATGGCACAAGCGCTTGTCACCATGACACCCAGTGTCAGAAGTTTTTATTTTACCAACTCTGTTCATATTTCTGGTGTCCTTCATGGAGGACTTGCCGGAAGAATCTGCCGGTATGGGCTGGGTTCCTTGGATTTTTCTGTGCACCCAGGCAGAACGGCAGTGCTTTCCTTCCCAGCGAGGCAGTAACTACCACTGAGCCTTTGCCCCATGCCTGCCTCATCTGCTCCAGCCCCTGCCGAAAGCAGCATGAAAAGACAGAGTCTTCTGGCCTCCAGAAGCGCTCAGATGCTGAGCCACAGCGAACTGTGAGCAGCCATGTTTTTTTAGGACTGCCCCTCGTTGTGGGACCAGTCACACGCTTGATTGTTTGTGTGGCTGAAAGCAGAGAGTGAAAGTCCTTTTTGTCAGCACATTGAATTTGATACATAATCTCTCTGTTTTCTTTAGATATAAACCCACAGAGGAATTTCTTACTGCATGCCAGGCACTGAGCCAACACCTGCCGGAAACTGGGGCCACCACCGAGCAGCTCCTGGTACTTGGATTGTCCGTTGTCACACAGAGTTTTCCTGTGGGGTGACTTTGGTCCCTTTTCTGAGGCAGCAGTGTGTGTGCTGCATTCTGTGATTTACCCAAATGTTGTCCCTTCAGGAGATGGGCTAGGCTGAGGGAATAGTAGGATTAATACACACAAGAAAACTAAGCCCAGTATTGTTTTATAAAATTATCTGTATTACCTGTATTGTCTGTAGGCCTGATCAATCAAGACACAGACACTTGTTATATTTTAAAATAGCCTTAGTTAACCTGGGGCAGGGCAGATATCAATCCTCTAAACTACCTCCCATAGTGGGGCAGGCTTGGGATCCCTGTCGCAATCCCATGCCATCTGCTTCCAATAACTTCTATCAAGTTACCTCCCATCCATAATCCCAAATACTTGCTCACGTTCTTCATCTGGGCTGGATTCTCCATCCACGCCACTGGCCATGTGCTGCTCCTCCAGCTAAGCCATGGCGGCCTTCCTCTCTTCCCTTCAGGTCTCTCTCCTTTCTCTTCTCTCATGGCGGTCTCTCTTCCCAGAATTCCTTCCTCTCTAAGCCCCACCTATCTTCTGCCCAGGTGGGATGGCTTTTTATTAAGTAAAAGGTGGGTCAGACAGCAAGCAGTAATTAGCATCAAAATACACCAGATTATCCCCCAACAGCCCAGCACTTAGGAAGCAGAGGCAGTCAGATCTCTGTGAGTTCGAGGCCAGCCTGAGCTACAGAGCGAGTTTGAGGACAGCCAGGGCTATGCAGAGAAACCTTGTCTTAACTCCCCACCTCAACCCCAAATGAAGGTAGCCATAGGCTCAGAGGCATTTTACCATGTATTTTCGACTCTGTGGCTTAGGCGTCAAAGTGCCCAGCAGCTCACAAAATCATGGGTAAAGTGGAAGGGACATGTAGGACATGACCTAGGTTTTACTTCCCGGAGTTAATTCAATGCCCAGGGCCTGGTATCCCCATCAATAAATGACAGTGATTGCTGGCTTGTCTCCATCAACCTTGAGCACCCACATTTGAGTCTACCATGCCACTGCTTTGCTTAACGTATACTGATGGCCAAGAGACCAAAAATAAGAACATACCTTCATTCAATCTTCCTCACCCTCATGTCCCATGGGGACTTGAACCTGTAATTCTTATGTTCTGTTTTTAATCAGGAGACAGCTGTCAGACCCGAAGTGGAAAAACCTGTAAGCAGACACTTTCAGCGGCCATATGCTCCCTCGGAGGTGTAGCCCGGAGATTAAAAATGACCAATTCAGCAGCATTTGTTATTCGCCCGACCTACTTATTTATTTATTTATTTTTAGCTGATTTGCCAAATAGTATTTCCCAGTTTCCCAAAGAGACTGTTAAGGGGCCAAACATGAGATGGATGTTGATGGAGACTCTTGATGCTCAAATTATATAACTGGGCTCTGTTTTGACCATTCATTCATTCATTCATTTATTTATTCATTCATTCATTCATTTTGAGGTAAGGTTTCCTGTAGCCCAACCTGATCTCAAACTCATTATATAGCCAAGCATGACCTTGACCTTTCTGACCCTCCTGCCTGTGCCTGATTTTATGGGGTATTGAGAACTGGATACATCTAACAAGCATTCTGCCAGCTTCAGCTCTTTGTGGAAAATTTACCACTATGCTCCCTAATACCTGGGCCTTCCTGCAGAGTTTCTTTCTTTCTTCCTTAAGATTTATTTATTTGTTACACATACAGTATTCTGCCAACGTTACATGTGTACCTACACACCAGAAGAGGGCACCAGATCTCATTATATAGATGGTTGTGAGCCACCATGTGTTTGTGGGAATTGAACTCAGGACCTCTGGAAGAGCAGCCAGTGCTCTTAACCGCTGAGCCATCTCCCCAGCCTCCTGCAGAGTTTCTTGATTCCCTAGATAAAGAAGATATTCTGATATGTAGAAATGTTTCAGCCACAAACAATCCTTCTGTTTCTGCTCTGGAAACATGACAAAACCCCACGTACATGCAAGCTTGGCACCACCCCACACTAAATCAAACCTTAGGATAGGAATCCCTTTATCTCTGCCACCTTTTCCCTTCCTGAGAGACAAACTAGGTTTTAAAGTTACCTCACCAGCCTTTCATGGTGCATGCCTTTAATCTTAGCACTCACTTGGGAGGCAGAGGCAGGCGGACCGCTATGATTTGGAGGCCAGCCTGGTTTACATAAGTGAGTTCTGGGACAGCCAAGGTTACAAAGAGAAACCCTGTCTCTAAACAAACAGACAAACAAGTAAAAATTACCCTCACTCTATAGAATCATGGAAACCAGGAAGCCAGCCTCATTTTATAGCAAGGACAGGAAATGTTCAATGGAGGTGTTTGGTCACACAGCTGAGCCAGGACTTACATCTATACGGTCACGTGCATTAAATAACTAACCCTGGTGTCCCTTCCAGAATGAGCATACAACCATTTAAAGCAACTGCATCCCAGGAGCACCTCTTGCCCTTTCAGATAAAATATAAAATATTATAAACATGTGCCCTTAGCTATTGGGACTGTCATACACAGAGCTGATGTCTCCACTTCGTATCTGTTTTGTGCATGGTGCTAATGGGTGGGAGATGGGGCCCTGGGCGGATCACACAGGCATCGCGTGTGCTGTGGGATTCTTGCTCCTGCTATCTCAGATCCCCCAGATAAATCATTCCTTCGAAGAGCTGTGGAGAAGTGAGGGATGAGAGGCATCCGAAGCTGACCTGGCCAAGTGTCACTGGGCTCTCTAACTTGGGTTCCCAGGCCAGGGAAGCTCTTGTAACCAGAATCTTCTGGCGTTTCAGAGGCAGAGCTTGAATACCATCAGTCAAGAATGGTTCCGTGTGTCCAGCCGGAAGTTATCTAGCCCTGCCGTGGTGGCCGCCTACCTCCTCGAGGTCCAGCCTCACTCCCCACATCTTCTGAAGCTGCTTGTCAACTTGGCTGACCGAAGCGGGAACACAGCCCTTCACTACAGTGTGTCACACTCCAACTTTGCCGTAGTGAAGCTACTGCTGGACACAGGTTAGAACTGGTTGTTACAGTCTGTGTCCTCCTTGAAGGCCACCTTCTTGCTCTTATAAAATGGGACATATCTGTATTGCCCCAGCTATCCCTGCCCCAGCCTCTTGAGTAGCTTCCTGTATCACACTCCTTCTCTCATCATACTGCGTCCCTCTTATAGTGCAGGATCAGGGCCAGACCATGTGTCTGCTATTTTCTTTTCTTTTATTATTATTTTTTTCTTGGGCTTTTTTTTTTTCAAGCCAGTGTTTCACTAGGTAGCTTAGGCTGTCTGTAACTTACTATGTAGACCAGGCTGGCCTCAAACTCACTTGTCTGCCTCTGCCTAGCAAGTGCTGGGATTAAAGGTATATTTTGTTGTTATTGTTGTTTTAATATTTACTTATTATTTACACACTGTTCTTCCTGTACTCCAGAGCAGGGCACAAGATCTCATTATAGATGGTTGTGAGCCACCATGTGGTTGCTGGGAATTGAACTCAGGACCTTTGGAAGAACAGACAGTGCTCTTAACATCTGAACCATCTGTACAGCCCTTTGTTTTGTATTATTTTATGTGGAAACACTCACAGGTTTACATGTCTTCCTTGCACAGGACCCTCACTAATCTCTGCATTGTATCATCTTAGTAGATGCACAGCTAATACAAGTCCCCACTGCCTGTACTCTGTCATTTATTCTTTGAAATATTTCTTATCCCTTGTGTCATCAGTATTTGCAATTGAACAAATTGAGACTGGGGCTACAGAATTTGCTCAAGTTATACAGCAGATTTTGTGTTTGGTCTGTCCAACTCCAGAGCTGTACCATATCTTAGGAAGGCCACCTTCTCTTGTCCTCATAAAATATTATTTAACAAAAGCATGGGTCTAGTTAAGCAATTTGACAGATTTATCTCTCACCAAGTATCTATTGGTTACTTGTGACTTATGAATTAAGGATGCAGAAGTGAGCCAGGAATGAGCCCTTTGTTTCTCAGAAGCTTATAGTTTAAGTCAGAGCTGGGACTGGAAAGATGGCTCATCAGTTAGGAACGGGCCATACTTCCAGAGGACCCAGGTTCAATTCCCAGCCCCCCACACAGAGGCTCACGGCTGACTGTAACTCTAGTTCAGGGGATCTTATACCCTCTTCTGGCCTCTACAGGTAACAGGTACGCATGTGGTACACATACATACCTGCAGGCAAGACATCTATACACATAAGATGCTAAAATAATGATTAAAAAATCAGAGTAGCCAGGCATGGTGGGTCACACCTTTAATCCCAGCACTCAGGGAGACAAAGGCAGATGAATCGCTGTGAGTCCAAGGTCAGCCTGGGATACAAAGAGGGTCCAGGACAGCCAGGGGTACACAGACAAACCCTGTTTCAGGGGAAAAAAATATGAGTTGGGTGGGATGATGACCCAGAAGAAGGATCTAGATGTTATTTCAAGATGCAGAAGTGAGATGAGTCCAGTTCATGAGCAGGAAAGGTACCAAAAGCAGCCTGAGAAATGCCCAAGGAGAAGGGAGCACTGTGAAAGATGAGAAATGAAAAACTACCTGGGGCCAAAAAGCTTCTAGTTTGGACAGTAGGTGAATGGAGGTTGGGATGGTAAGCAGGAGCCACATGTGTAGGACCTTGGGTACTGATGGGATTTGAGTGCTGTTTGAAAGGAAGCTGAGCCAGCTTTTGTGTAGGAAGCACCCAGCCAACAAATCCTTCAGGAAGTGTCACTTTGTGGTAGGACTGGGTTAGCCACAGTTGAGGAGGTGGCGGGCAGAACAGAAGGCATCACAGGGGTCCACATAGAGACAGTGTAGGCTTGCAGTAGGTGTAGGTGATCACCTCAGGGGGTGGAAGAGACCAACTAGCTGTGAGGTGGAAGGAGAGCACCATGATCTGTCAAGCTCAGGTGGCTGAGAAGCTGACGATTCTAAAGACAGAGAGGGCTAGTGGTGGGAAACGCTGCATTTAGTGCGGAGAAGGTTTCCAGTTGCCAGTGGGTCATTCAGGGGTCAGAAGGGTATCGATCTCATATAGATAGATAGATAGATAGATAGATAGATAGATAGATAGATATAGATAGATGCAATCAACATACACACACACACACACACACACACACACACACACACACACACACACGAAATATAAAAACAAATTCCAGATCCAGGATCTGAGGAGAGGGTAAAGGCGCTTGCTGCCAAGCCTGGTGAACTGAGTTTGAGTCCTACGACCTACATAATGGAAGGAGAGAATTGACTCTTGAAAAATGTCCTCTGATCTCCATGTATGCATCATAACACACACACACACACACACACACACACACACACACACACACACACACACACAATTTTTTTTAATTAAAAACAAAACCAGACATGACAGCTTCTGTTTGTAAGCGTAGCATTTAGAAGGCTGACACAGAAATATTGCCATAGATGAAAGACCAGCCTGGGCTACAATATGAGATCCTGTCTCAAATACACCCAGTAACCAACTGTTGGTTCATCTTAGTTAAATGAGTGGGTGGTAGATGGATGGCTTCCATAAACTTCCAGTTTGACACAGTCCTGTTAAGTGGACTTGAGGTTCTTCCCAGGGGCAGCACAAATGGCAGCCTAAAATTCTCTTTGGTATACTGACCTCATCAAAGGATTAAACTGGAGTTCTGGCACTGAGCCAGCAGGACTGCTCTTCACGGGTTCAAAGGCTGCCATAAGAATAAAGAACTTAGTTGGGTGTGGACCTAGTGCATGGCTCTGTACTGTTCTTGGGCCCCTTGTTGGGGGTGGTTGGCAGAGCAGGAGCAGCAGCCACTATGCTGGTCTAGGTGAGAATGCACATACGTCTCCATCTACCCACAATCCTTACGTGGCTGTGGACCAGACACTAGTTGCACTTTCCAGGTGAGAAAACAGACTCAGAGATGCCACTAGTGAGATTCAAGTCTCAGAACCAGTAAGTAGCTAAGTCAGAATTCCAAACAAGATCTGACTGTTTCTACTGCCCAAAGCAGGTTCCAGGGATTGGACAGTGAGGCCTGAAAACAGCCGTTATGTGCTCAAAGAAGCCAAAGACTACAAACCTGGGCCAGATATAGTCCTTATCTTTAAGTAGCTCCAGGACTTGATGCCTGCTCAAAGCCAGGCCAGAGTCAAGAATGGATGACCTAAGATTTGACAGTGGTGAATTCTTGCTGCAGCTGACCAAGAGACCAGCCAGCACTCATTTAACTTGAAGCTTTCACCTTTGACACACTCAAGTGGCTGGGGAGGAGCAGAATGTGTCGTTCCTCCTCAACATCAGTGAAAGACTTTTCACACTCCAAACCTGTTTGTCCTGCATTGTTTTCATGCCCCTGGCACATGGTGTGTGAGCCCTCGGGAAGGCCCTACAGACTTGACAATCATCTTCAGCTCCGTGTAATATGAGCTAGCAAGAGTGGGCCTCTGGGCACATCTGTGAGCATTGTGTGTGTGTGTGGGGGGGTGAGCTCTGCAGCTGGATTGTCCTAAATCTTGCTGGGACCTCCTCCATCATATGGATAGTTTATGTGACCTCTCTGGATTTCAATATTCTCATGTAAGGAAGACCACGTGTTGTGCCTGGGGTTTGCAAAATAAAGTCATTGTCACTGACCCCTGTCTGTGTATCTCTGGCCTTTTGTGATCCTCTCTCCTGCTGGGTGTGCTCAGAAAACCTGGAGAGAACATTAGCCGGTTCTAACGGCTGCTAAAAATGTAAGCGGGTGACTCTGCTGTGGAGACACCAGCCCACGGTGTTTTAGCTAGCAAGCCGCACCTGTGGATTGTTGAGGTGCAGGTGCAGTCCGGCTATAACCTGGGCTGCTCCAGCACCCGTTCCCTCCCCTGTAGGTGTCTGCAACGTGGACCTTCAGAACAAAGCTGGCTACACTGCCGTGATGATCACCCCCTTGGCTTCTGCAGAGACGAAAGAAGACATGGCTGTTGTCTGGACGCTCTTGCGAGAAGGGGATGTGAACATCCAGGCAACTCAGGTAGGTGGAGAGCACTCGCTCTCTCTGCTTCTTGACAAACGTCAACCCTCTGCTTTCACTCTGCTGCTAGAGTGAGGGAATTCGGGGAGATCTGTGGAGACTTTTCCGTTCCAGAAATGCTGGGGGCCCCCAAAATGGAACCTACCCAAAGCTCTAACATTTGATCTTTCTTAAAGGCTCTCGGGACCTAGGCAGGTTGGCACAGGGGTCACTAAGCATCTGGTTTGTGCTCCAGGCTGAAAAGGGGGCAAATTCCTCCTGGACAGGACTTCACTGGGTGGCTGCTGCAGTCCGTCACCTCTGTGAGTGACTCACCACACCTTGACCCAGGACACTTAGGAAGCTCAGTACTTTAGAGTTAACATGTCCTCTCTCCATAGCCTTTTTAAAATTTGGTTGTTATTGTTGTGCTTTTGAGACAGGGTTTCTCTGTGTAGCCCTGGCTGTCCTGGAATCCACTCTGTAGACCAGTCTGGCCTTGAACTCAGAGGTCTGCCTCCTAAGTACTAGGATTACAGGCCTGTGCCATCACACCTGGCCATTTTAATATTTTTAAGTGTGTACGTGTGTGTGTGTGTGTGTGTGTGTGTGTGTGTGTGTGTGTGTGTGTGTACCTACCAGGTGTATGCAGGTACCCATGGAGGCCAGAGGTGTCAGACACTCAGGAATTGGATTTACAGGCTATTGTGAGCTGCCCCACATGGGTGCTAGGAACCAAATTCATATCATCTTTTAGAGAGACGCACACTCTTAGTCACTGAGCCATATCTCCAGCTTTCCCCCAAAGCCTTTTTTAAAAACAGAGTCATGAATCTCAATCAGACCAATGGAGAGAGAGTGTGGCTGACAGAGCAGGCAAGAGCTGTCACTAATTACTCACTCCCCGAGGCTATGAGGGTGCCTGCCTCCAAGGCCTCTTCTTACCCAGAGGGTTACTGTAGACTTCTGCTAGGACTGAGCAATATACCTCCCATGCCTCTTTGGTCCTTAAACTAATCAGGTCTTAAACCACTCCTGTCCTTCCTTAACTCCTTATCCCCCAACCAGAATGAGTGATACCTGAAGTAAGGAGGGAGGGAGGGTAAAAGGACACACTCACACACACACACACACACACACACACACACACACACGCACACACACGCGCACACGCGCGCACGCGCACACGCGCGCGCACACACACGCACACGCACACACACGCACGCACACACACACACACACACATACACACACACGCACGCGCACACACACACGCGCACACACACACTCGGTGGGGGTGGGGCGAGGGAGATATGAATATATTTGTAGTACCAGTATCACCTACAAGAGCCACTCTCATTAGACTCTACTTTTTAGATTCTCCCTCCTCCCAATGAGTCCACGCACTAGGTAACAAGCCTTAACACATGAGGACATTTGTCAGCAAGCCACAGCAGTTGTACTAGAGGAGAGAAGCCCTGAATTCGGAGAACGTCAATGTTTTATAACATGCAGTAAGCAAGCCTGACCTGTCATGGGAGACATTGCCTTTTCAAAAGCTGTTTGCTATGTAAACATACTTTAAAAGATCATCTGGGGGTCAGGAGATATGGTTCATTGCTTAAGAGCCCTGGATGCTCTTCCAGATGACCCAGATTCAGTTCCAAGCACCCACATGGATGTTCACAACCATCTGCAACTCCAGTTCCCGGGGATCCGATGCCCTCGACTGTCCTCCTTGGACATAGACATACGTGCAGTCAAACCACTCATACACATCAAATAAGAATAGTAAAAATTCAAAGTACTTCTGTTGCGCTCCACTCAGACAGTAGCCTGAATGACAACAAAGTCACTTTGCACAGCTCACCTAAGAGCTTTCAGGGACTTGGGAGATGGTTCCGTGGAGCCCCACACACACATAAAAAGCTGAGTGTGGCTCACACACACCTGTAACGCCAGGTCTGTGGTGGGCAGAGACAAGAGGGATGCTGAGGCTGCTAGCCAAGGGGTAAGACGGAGGATTATAGAGCACGAATGTCATACACTCTCATGCACAGCTACACACACACACACACACACACACACACACGAGAAGGCGGGACATCACTTGTGACAATCGCATGTTGCTGTTGTCTAGTAACTTCCTGTTCATGACAGCACACAGGTGTTTGTAACTCACTTTCTGGTTTTCAAAGTATCCTCACCCATGTACAATTGCTCTTCCATCAAGACTCCACACAGTGTTTTAATTTTAAATATTACCCTAAAAAGCATGTTCCTTTATTATTATTATTATTATTATTATTATTATTATTATTATTATTACAGTGCTCTGCCTGCATGTACACCTGAAGGCCAGAAGAACGTATCAAATCACATTACAAATGGCTGTAGCCTACCATGTGGTTGCTGGGAATTGAACTCAGAACCTCTGGAAAAGCAGCCAGTGCTCTTAACCTCGGAGCCATCTCTCCAGTCCCTGATTTTTTTTTTTTTAATTGGAAAAGAAGATGCTCGCCATGATGAATGACAGCCCCTCCTCTTTTCAGAGATGTAATGGGTTCTCGGGGTGGGGGGTGTCAGAGTTTCACCCAGGTCACCAAAGGAAAGCTGGGGATCCAAACCTGCAGCTGTTCTCCCTGTGCCCCTGGGACTCTGTGGGAAGGGGCCTGTGCCCAGCAGTAAGGGTATGAACTGGGGTTCTCTGAGGAATACATCTTCACAGGGGCACTGTAGGGCCTGGTGTATTTCCACTTTGGAAGTGACCGATACTGAGCTAAGTTGTATTAATCTTGCCGGAAGGAAGGTGAGGAGGAAGAGCCCCAGAGTCGAGCTGCGGGGCAGACAAGTGGTTGAGAAGAGGACCAGTTAACCTAGTGAGCAAGTGCTACCCCCAGGCTGAGCAACACTCCCAAAGGCAAACATGCCCCTCTGGAGAGGTCTGTCTGGGTTCCAGAGAAATGGGAACTCAGAACACCTAGGAACATGTACACTCACCAGCTGAGCAACTACGACCCCCTGCCTCTAACCACCCCAGTCCTCCCACACAGGAGACTGCAGCGCTGAACTTGAATGTGTCACCCACACCATTGCTGAGTGGCAGAGCCAGGAACTTACTGACTGCCGATCCCTTTTCCTATGGCCAAGGTGACTGGACTCCATCAGCAAAGTGTCGTTGGTGCTTTTTGACATGAAAGGCATTGTTTAGAGCAGAGGTTTTCAACTGGTCAAAGGACCCTTTCACAGAGGTAGCCTAAGACCATCAGAAAACACAGATACTTACGTTACGATTCATAACAGTAGCAAAATTACAGTTGTAAAGTAGCAAAGAAAGTAATGTTATGGGTGGGTGGGGGGGTCACCACAGCATGAGGAGCTGTATTAAAGGGTCGCAGCGTTAGGAAGGCTGAGGACCACTGGTTGAGGACCACAGAGGATCTGGAGGGAGAGAAGGCTGGAGCTTGTCTTATTCATGGGAACCTGGCACCCCAGCGGAGAGACGAGCCTGATCTTCAAACTCAAAAAGATTTGGGAAAATACAGTAAGTCAGAGGGAAGACCAGGCTGGCCTCGAACCCACAGAGATCCTCCTGCCTCTGCCTCCCAAGTACTGGGACTAAAGGTGTGCACCACCACCACCTGGCAGAAGTGTCACTTTTTAATCAGAAAAATTACCACCTCATATTACTGTGTTTATACCCTTTCTCTTACTTGATTCCCATAAGAGCCACATAAGGCACACAGGAAAAATAATTATAAGATCAATGTATAAGCAAAGAAAAACCAAGATGATTCAGAGACAATGGGAACCCGGCATGGTCACACATTACACTGCAGAGACACAGCGTGGGGTGGTTCTCTAGTCTAACCCATTGCTGTGTCCACTGATGGCCAGGGGGAGATGAAAAGATAGCCATGCTGTCACTGACCACAGGTTAGACACTATATGGGGCCTGCAAACAGAGATCTTGTTGAGACAAGAGGGTTGTGGGTATCCTTAAGCAAAACCCAAGAGGCATCGAGCAGACTGAGGCTCTCCAGAGAGAGCAGGCGTGTGCTAAAGCCACAGCCTTCATCTGCTCCTTTGGTCAGCACTAGCCATCACGTACTTGCTGCTAGGCCTTAGGGAGACTGACACAAAAACAACGGTCCCTGGGGGTGGCCCAGTAGCAGGGCACTTCCATAATGTGTGGGGCCCTGAGGAAGGAAGGAAGGAAGGAAGGAAGGAAGGAAGGAAGGAAGGAAGGGAAAGAAATAAAGAACAGTCCCTGCTGTCAACTTCTTAGCCCCTAAGAGTAAAGGGAAATTGCAAAGCAATCAGTAAGTGCTGTGTTGTTGCCCATGCTGGGAAGCCGGGAAAGCTTTGGAAAGGGCATAGGGTTTGACTGGAGTCATGGGAAAGCAAAAGTTAGACAGAAAGAAAAGGATGTGTCTGGTGTCACAAGCAGAGGGAATATGCAATCCATGGCCATTCGCTTGAGAAGTTTCACCAGGCACTCTCCGCTCCAGCCTGTGTCTGTCACTCTTTGTGCAGGGAGGCCAGACAGCACTGATGCTAGGAGTCAGCCACGACCGGGAGGACATGGTCCAAGCATTACTGAGCTGCCAGGCAGATGTCAACCTGCAGGACGATGATGGATCCTCTGCACTTATGCTGGCCTGTCACCAAGGCAACGCCGACCTGGTGCGACTGCTCCTGGCACATCCAGCCTGCAACAGCAGCCTGACTGACAAGGTAAGATTTACAGGCAGTTAACCAGTAGCCATTTAGCATCTGTCCTGAAAAGTGTCTTGTCAGCCACGGGAATTCAAGAAACCATATAGCGGGTCTGGAGAGATGGCTCAGTGGTTAAGAACACTGTCTGTTCTTCCAGGGGTCCTGAGTTCAATTCCCAGCAACCACATGGTGGCTCACAACCATCTATAATGAGATCTAGTATCCTCTTCTGATGTACAGGTGTATATGGAGGCAGAACACTGTGTATGTAATAAATAGATAAATAAATATTAAAAAAAAAAAGAAAGAAACCATATGGCGGTAGCAGTAAAGTCGACCTCATATGGCTGGCGTAGGGTTTAAATGGCATAACGGATGGCAAATGCTCTTAGTCTTGGTGCTGCAAAACTCAGAAGATTAAAACACTGTGCTGGGGAGATGTGCCTAGGCCGGGCTTGGGCCCTGGGCCTCCTCTGGCAATACCAGCATGTGGCTTTGCGGCAGCAGCTTGAATGGGACAGCCCTGTGTCCAGAAGAGACTTTGGGAAGCCAGGCGATGACAGTCTATAGAGAGTGACCCATTCTGCCAAGCAAGCCTGTTTGATGCGGCGCAGTCAGCGATAGTAAACTTCTTTGTAAGAAAAGGGCCTCTGGAAGGAGGAGAAGGTAGCCAACATGTTTGCTGATGTCCAGGATCAAAGCGTGTGAGCTTCAGGACAACCTGTGAGGTTGGTTCCACAGCTGCCGCCATCTTGCAGGAGGAAGCAGAGTCACCCAATGGTCAGGTACATGCCCACGTTGCCCAGATGGTAGAATCCAACTCCATGCTAAGCTCATGCCCATGACCGGAGCTCTGTCTCTCTACTGTCGCACTGACGGAGCCCAGCCTGGCCACTGGATCCCCTACATGTAGTAGAGTGCTTGCCACAGGTCAGCAACCCACCAACAATCGAATGAATGGCCCCTAAACCTTAGGGTTTGGCCACAAGAAAGTGACCACGTTGCTGATCGTTACAGTGGGCCACACGTCCACAGCGCCTGTGAGGCTAATCTTCAACTGCCACTCACCCGTGACCAGCCTAAGACTACAACAAGCAGTTCTTTGAGCAGAGACTGAGTCTGGGGCCCGGCAGTAGTAGCATTAATGTTGGCATCATAGTTTAATGCTATAAACTGGTATCTTTGTACTTGACATCCACAGTTCAGAGGGAGCAAGAGTCTGGAGAGGAAAAAAGCCCATTGCTAAGCGGGGATAGCAGTTCTTCCTGGACACTGTTGGACAGCTCAAGTATGATTGCTAGGACTGATTTTAAACTCAGCATTCACGAGTTTGGATCTGAGTTCAGGGACTATGTGCCTTCTGGTAGGTGAACAGATCACCCTAAGTCTCTGTGTATACATCTGTAAAATGGGTATAATGGCAAGCTACCCAAATGCTTAGTGTTTATAAGGCATCCTGCTGGCGAGGACCACAACACCTACAGCAAAGTCCCAGCGTTTCAACAGGCTTACCAAGTGTGTGTTGGGAGTGAGGACGAGGAAGATCTGAAGTCAGCCAAGCAGGGAGACTGGCCCCCAACTGAGAAGCCAGCTGGCTACTTCCTGTGGTCCTCAGGAGGGGTGACATTGCCATTCAGAGGACGTTTGGCACTGTCTGGAGACATTTGTGTTCGTCACAAGTTAGAAGAGTGCTCCTGGCATGTAGAGCCAGGAAAGTTGATGAACATCTGCAGTGCACAGGATCAGTAAAGAATTATGAATTACCTAGACCAAGCCAGACATGGTGGTGTGCACCTTTAATCCTAGCACTTGGGAGGCAGAGGCAAGTGAACGTCTGAGTTGAAAGGCAACTTGGTCTAAAAGCAAGTCCCAGTACAACCATGGCTACACAGAGAAACCCTGTCTCAAAAAACCTGGTCAAGGGTTGAGGGGAGGGAGAGCCAGGGCGACACCAAGGAGCAGGCTACTGCAGAGCAGGGCCTGGCAGGCAGCCCTCAGTGCTGGAGGAAAGGGAAGGCCAGCCCATGTGACCTTAGCTGGGGCTTGTAGGAGTCACCCAGGGCCTAATCGCACAGCAGCCTCTCAGATCAGGCCTCACTGAGGATCTTCACTCCAACTTCTTCAGGGCAAGGGAGAGCACAGGGTCTCCAGCAGACGAGTGAGAACTGCTGATGAGATCCACCAAGCACCAAGGACCCAGTGCCAGCTCACATCATAACACTGTCATCCTAGCCGTCCCCTGTCTTTGCAGTCTCAGGTGTCCACAGATCTCCCGGAAATTCACTTGGGACAGAGAATCATGCTCTGGAATGTTTTTGTGTCTCATCAACAAAGTTTGATAAAAGTACAGAGAACTGCAGGCATTTTCCCTAGGCTTAGGAGTCAAGTGGGGGGGTGGGGGACTACTATGCTTTTTCTGGGGCCCCCTCAGCGTGACAAGGAGCGGCAGTGAGGCCTGAGCACCAGATGCCAGCTTCTCACCGGGAAGGGCTTATTTGGAGGCTGTTTCAGAACATCCATCAGATGGGAACACTTCTGAGACAGATTGTGCTTTGATCACCTTTACCTGATATGCAGTGGGTTCGTGACGAGTCCTTGTCATATTGAAAGACCCTGCAGCATGCGCACGCGCACACACACACACACACACACAGACGCTGGCTGTGCAAACCCTCCACTCTAGCTCACAGTCAAGTGCGTGCCCAGCCTGCAGTGCTGTGGAGCATGGCTCACCAGACCTAGCTAACGCGAGAGCCTCCTTCTGTCCTTCCTTCCCCAGACTCTGGGGGGAGGCATTTACACGCACGGGACACTCTTCCTTCCTAGGTGCTCTCTTTCTCCCCACCCCCCATCCTCCTGTGCGCAGCTTAGAAGCCTACAGACGGAGGCCACCATCTCCAGATGGAGCCTGTCAGGAAACGCATAGCCTCTGGGACTGGCCCTGTGGCGCTTTCCCATGGTAACAGTCACCGCACTCCCTGTTTACAAAAAGCCCTGGATGGCAAAGGCCAGCTTGGAACACATGGTGAGGACAGCCATCCTTCCCCCCCACCCCTCCCCTGAGACAATGCAGGGCTTCCTGCTGAACAACCCCGCTCTGCTAACAGTACGTGAGGCCTGCACTGGCCTCGCTCCAGGCCTGCTCAGTCAAGAAAAGACTCCTTAGCATCATTTGGCTCCTTTACCAACTTGAACCACACACCCCTGCCTGCGCAGTCCAGCTCTCAAAAATGCTTAGGGCTGAGCAAGGCCGGGAGCCCACCTGTGCCAGGACCAGGCCGACTGAGCTCTTACACTTACAGAAACCAGAACTGACCCAGTGATCTCAAAGACTCCAGCCTAAAAAGAAAAGCACAGGTGGCGCGGCAGATGAAAGGCTAGCCTGGGATACATTAAAGGCTAGCCTGGGATACATTTGACCAAGTCACCCTTTCAAACAAAAGCAAGAGGTGGAGAGATGGCTCCGAGGCTCTAGGAAAGGATCTGGGTTCAGCTGCTAATTCCCACATCATGTGGCTCACAGTGCCTCTAGCTCTAGGGGCTCCAACTCTGTGAACACCTAACTCACACACACACACTCACACACAGACACTTTTTAAAAAGTCTTAAAAATGACAAAAAAGCAAAAAGGAGGTGGAGGACGTAGCTTGGCAGTAGAGAACTGGCCTGGAATTGTCGGAGGCCAGCCTGTTTGAGCCTCAGCACCACACAAAACTGGGCCACAGTGCCATACAGGCCTGTAGCCTCAGCATTCTACAGGTGGAAGCAGGGAGATCAGGCATCCAGGGCCATCCTTGACCTCAACTGATTCCTGGCCAATCTGAGACCTTGCCTCAAAACAACAGTGTACTCCTCCCTTGGAGCCCCTCCCAACCTCAGGTCCTCTCTCTGCTGTGGAACTAGGAATGCTTGTAGAACTTCGGTGGCACTTGGGTTCCATCCGCTGCAAAGGACTTGACATGTTGACATGTCCCACCTGCTCCTCTGAAAGATGTGCCGTATTTCAGGAAGTTAATTCTACATCTATACAGTCACAGTGAGAGCAAAATGTACAGTAAGCAACATAGACAGCCTCAGACTGGCTTTTACTTCCAAGTCAGTCATCAAAAGAAGTGCGGTTTCTTTTTTTTTTTTTTTTCTTTTTTTTTCGAGACAAGGTTTCTCTGTGTAGCCTTGGCCATCCTGGACTCACTTTGTAGACCAGGCTGGCCTCGAACTCACAGCGATCCACCTGCCTCTGCCTCCCGAGTGCTGGGATTAAAGGCGTGCGCCACCACGCCCGGCTAAGAAGTGCAGTTTCAAGCCGGGCGTGGTGGTGGCGGTGGCGGTGGCAGCGGCAGCGCACACCTTTAGTCCCAGCACTCGGGAGGCAGAGGCAGGTGGATTGCTGTGAGTTCGAGGCCAGCCTGCTCTACAAAGTGAGTCCAGGACAGCCAAGGCAACACAGAGAAACCCTGTCTTGAAAAACCAAGAAGAAGAGGAGGGGGAGGAGGAAGAGGAGGAAGTGTAGTTTCAAAGCCATTTAGCTTTCCTGAGAGACTGGCTGTCCCCTCGGAGCGCACCCTCTGACACGCAGGCTTTCCCTCCATCCCTGTGCAGCCAGCAGCCCTGCCTAAGGAGGTCCAGCTTCTTTAGATTGCAGGACTCAAGCTCTTGGCATAGTGGGCTGTGCAGTGGAGGGAGCGTTGCAGTGACTTCAGCCTGGGAATTATCCACCAGCTCAGCTGGCAAAGAACTTGCTATGTAAACATGAAGACCTGAGTTCAATCCCCCAGAACCCACAGCTGTAAAAGCATCCAGGCTTATAGCACATGCTTGTCACGGGCCTGCTAGCCTTGCCCACTTGGAAAGTTCCAGACCCTGTCTCAAAATGAACAAGGTAGACAGGACCTGAAGAACAACACCTTGTGCTGAACTTGCTGACACGTGTGCGCCGCGCGCGCAACACACACACACAGTGAAAAAATGCTTTGCCAATGAGCTTACGATTGTGTACTCATAGAAACAAGCTTCCAATATGTTGCAAATTTCTAGTATAAGAAGACACCTACATTATAAAGACTAACAATGGGGAAAACATCTAGTACACCACTGTAAGTTATAATAAAAGGAGGTTCAAGGTAGATTCGGGCCCCAAGTCCTCTACTTTAAAACCAACAATAAAGCTGAGTGGTGGCGACGCACACTTTAATCCCAGCTCTCCGGAGGCAGAGGCAGGCGGATCTTTATGAGTTTGAGGCCAGCCTGGTCTACAAAGCAAGTTCAGGACAGCCAAGGCTACACAGAGAAATCCTTTCTTGAAAAACAAAACCAAGCAAACAAACAAAAAAACAAAACCAACCAAAACAAAAACCCAACAATAGATTTGCCCAGGAGCAGTAATAACGGAAACACAACAAAATGCTAATGTTCACTTAGATCTCTGTTCTAGGATAGGAAGTGTTATTTTCTTTCCTGTTAAGTGTTGAAGGTCTGGCAGCTCCTTCTCTGTTCCCACTGGCACAGGCTCCCCAGGACTGAGGGCTGCTCCCAGGCCATTTGAGTCACATCTTCCTCTGGTCGGTCTGACGTTTCTAACATGCTTCTCAACATGGACCCTACACTTCTCACAGGGTTGAGAGGCAGATGATTTTTCCTTTCTTTCTTCCCTTCAGGCTGGCCGAACAGCTTTGTCCATCGCTCTGAATTCACCTGCCCACGTGGAAGTCGCAGAGCTTCTACAGGCCCACTTGGAGCAGGGCAGGGCCCGGGGCCTGTGGGAGCTGAAGAAGAACTAGCAGCCAGGAGGAAAGGGTTCTTTTTCTGGACTGTCCCCCACACTCCCCACTGCCTTTAGAGGAAGCTGGGGCACAGCTAGAGGACCACCATTCAGGAGGAGAAGCTATGTCAAATGTGCCCAATACATTCCCGCCATGTAATTCTGCTCATCAAGATGCTTAGTAGCTTTTTGCCTCAGGCCCAGCCCCTCCCCCACCCCAACTACATGGCCTTCAAAGCAGGGTGTGAGGTGCCGAGTGCAGGCTGCAGCGGGGTTGTCCAGAAATTCAAGACATCTTCAGCCTTGAATTCCTCTCAACTCTTGTCTTTGCAGCCCTGTGTAGCAAGCAGGTGGGTTAAGGCACAGTAGAAAAGCAATACTTTTTACATGGGACTTTAAAGTGCACTGCCTTTTTGTTTTTAATCAAGTATGTATACAAATATGTCTTACTGAATATGCATGTCTAGAGAGAATGGGAGAGGAAATCTAAATTCAGGCACGCTGGGACACTTCTGAGCACTCGGGGCCTGCAATTTCCCTTTCGGAAGTAAGCAGAAAATCTGATCAAACAGTTAATACTAGGTGCATGTTGGCAAAGTCCAGTTATTTCAGCTGTTCCCACACGATGAAAGAAGCAAGCCAGGCATGGTGGCTCATGCCATTTATCCCAACAATTGGGAGGCAGAGGCTGACAGATCTCTGTGAGTTCAAGACCAGCCTGCTCTACAAAGTGTGTCCGGGACAGCCAAGGCTACACAGAGAAACCCTGTCTCAAAAAACAAAACAAACAAACGTCCCCAGCTTCTTGCTGGGAATGGGTCATTGGAGAAATCAGCATTGCTGGAAGCACACGGCCCTGTGAGCAGGGACCCACTCTTGAGAACTTCCTGGTTCCTGGCTGCACAGAAGTCCAGCCTGGGCTGCTACCAGGGCAGAGCTTTCTGGACTGACATCGCTTAGCTTCCATGTCCCCTGGGCTACGAAAGGCTCATAGTCATTGCTCTGAAAGTTTCATGCAAAAAAAAAAAATTTATACACACACACACACGCACACACACACACACACATCCACATATGTTTCCTTTATATAAAAGGAAGAGTGTTAAAACTGATGATATGTAAATGCAAAGACAAGGGTTCTCATTTAGAGACTGTTTATTTGCTTGGTACCCCTTGGGTGAGTCACAAAGCCTTTGTGGGTGACAACTTCATCATCCCCAGAATAGAAGTGATCATACAACTGCTTCTGCGAGTCTTCATAAGAAATAGCTTGCGAAGGTTTTGGAATCCCAGTGATAACCCAGAAAGACTGTCTTCAGAAACTGCAGCAGACATCTTCCCACAGTGTGATTTGTGAGAGATGTCCCCAAATCCCTTGTGCAGATGCCTTCTCAGACATGAGAATAATGATGCAACAGATGAGCTTTAAAAAAAAATGCTTTGAGAAGATTTATTTCTATGTCAAAATACAATGTAGCAGCAAGCACATACGTTAATAAATGTTAGCTTCACGCTTTGCAAAGGTTAATGTGTCTCCAGCCCCTGGGGATCTTGTTATGCAGTGGGTCTGAGCGAGGCCTGAGTTTGTGTGTCTAACTGGGCCCAGAGGATGCTGATGTGATCAGGCCACAACCATGTTTTAAGTAACACAGCTCCGACCATCCTTATTGTTTATAAATTGAAATGTTGCTTCTCAGTCTGTCTGAAAAAAAAAAATCTCTTTGCTCCTGCTTCTTGGGAATTTGCAATGCAGGCCATATGGGCTAATTTCTTTTTGTTACAACAGAACACCCAAGGAAGGATGCGTCTGAAGAAAAAGGGAGTATGTACTAGCCCACAGTTTTGGAATCGCATCTGTGTGGTTCCGGGTCTGGGGAGGCCTGGGACAGACGGCAGGAGCCTGTGTAGAGGAGGAAGGGATCACAGCCGGATTTAGGAAGAGCAGGGGGGGGTGAAGTCCAGGTTTTGTTGTTGTTTTGGTTTTTCAAGACAGGGTTTCTCTGTGTAGCCTTGGCTGTCCTGGACTCCCTTCATAGACCAGGCTGGCCTCAGAACTCACAGCGATCCTCCTGCCTCTGCCTCTCTGAGTGCTGGGAATCAGAGGCATGCGCCACCATGCCCCGTTCAAGTCCAATTTTTGAACAGTGATCTTGTGACAGCTGCCCTGGGTCCCAGGAGGGATACCATACCATTGACAGCATGCCCCTAGGTGACTCAAGGGCCCCACCCCTTAAAGCTTCAGACTTCTCAGTGCAAGGGTAGGTAGGGGTGGGGTGCTGTAGAGACTGCCACATCTGGGGTGGGTCAGAGAAACCTCATGGAAGAGGCTTTGAGCTGAACGTATTACGTCAGCCAGGACGTCCTAGAGAGCGCGGTGAGACTGAAATGATCATGGCCCCACAGAGATAGGATTTCAGATGACTTCAGCTTCGGTTCCTGGGAGAGGGGAAGGACATATGGTCCTGTTTACTGTATTTTTATATTAGAGATTTGGACTTGCGCCTAAACTTGAGAGGGCTGTCACACAGACTATGTTAAAAATCCAAACTGCTTTCAGGGAAAACACACATGTGTGCTAAGCTCTACTCTTAAAACCCCACTGCTGGGGGCTCCAGTAGGAAAAGGTGCTTGCTGCCAAGCCTGACGACCTGAGTTTGACTTCAGGCCCCACATGGTGGAAGACCAGAACCAATTTCAGGCAAGTTTTCTGTCCACTGACTGGTAGGTTGTCCTCTAGGCAAGCTATCCTCCACAGGAACACTGCGCACACTGAATGAACGAATAAATAAATGCAATTTTAAAATAGTTCTAATCCCACTGCTCAGCTGAAAATAGAGCTGAGGGATGGAACACTTGTGTGTTTGAGGCTCTTGGGATTATGTGCAAAGTGATGTGCACAGACTTAGGACAAAGGGAAGCGACCTGTACCTCCCTTTTCCCCACTAGCTGGGATGCTGCAGCCATCCAGCTTGATCCATAAAGACAAAGCTAATGCTCCCAAAAACAAAGCAGGAGACAGAAGGAGACGGGGGTCCTATTACAGCTGCTCTGGGCTGCTTATTCCTCATTTAACAAAATCTAAAAGTGTTCTCACTTGTGTGAACCACTGTCAGGGACATCTCTTGCAACAGACAACATCCCTGAAACCTCAAGACAGTCCAAGGGCATCAGGATAAGCCGTTCTGATGCCAGGTGTGACTGATGCCAGGTGTGACGGCACATGCTCTTATTCCCAGCACTCAGGAGGCGAGGCAGGAAGATCTCTGAATTTGAGGCCACCCTGGTCTGCAGAGTAAGTTCCTGGACAGCCAAGGCTACACAGAGAAACCCTGTCACAGAGAGACAGATGGGGGGGGGGGGAGTGAGGGAAGAGAGGAAAGGGAGGGGGAAAAAGAAAGGGAAGAAGGAAGGAAGGAAGGGGCGAGAGAAGGGGAGAAAAGAAAGAAAAACCAGTAAGTTTGACTTCCAACTCTTGCTTTATAAACAAAACCCCAAATGTTTGATTTTACCAGTAAAGACTCAGGAGCCAGATGCTGGGGTGAAAACTTTCTGGCTGAGAGAGGCAGAGGAAGCGCCCAGCTGACCTTCCTACTCAGCTGCCATCTCAGAAGGAAAAAAATGCCTGTCTCCTTCTCCACGCTGTCTTTAAAAACCCTTCAAACGGAATGTCCCTTTTTTCTACTTCCTGTGTGTCTTTCTTTCTTTCTTTCTTTCTTTCTTTCTTTCTTTTTTTTTTTTTTGGTTTTTCGAGACAGAGTTTCTCTGTGTAGCCTTGGCTCTCCTGGACTTGCTTTGTAGACCAGGCTGGCCTCGAACTCACAGAGATCCACCTGCCTCTGCCTCCCAAGTGCTGGTATTAAAGGTGTGCGCCACCACGCCTGGCCTATGTGTCTCTCTATCCATCCTCCAGACTTTTTCTCACTCTGTTTTCTTCCTATGTTCACTCCCTGTCAACTGGCTGCTTGCTCCACCTGTTGACTTCGGGTTGACTTTATTTAGCTCTTGTTTACAGAAAGCTCTCGGATTAAAGGTGTTTGCTAGGGCTGCGCCACACCACAAGAAGCACAATCTCAGAGTGCACAATGTGATCAAATATCCTAAAACATGGATCACACAGCCTAGTAAACTTCAGGCCCAGGACTACAAACCAGCCAGTCAGGCTAGTTTTTTGTCAGTCTGACACAAACTATAGTCATATGAAAACAGGAGACCCCAGTTCAGAAAATCCCTCCATAAGATGAGGCTGCCGGGCATTTTCTTAATTAGTGATTAGTGGGGAATGTTCCGGTCCACTGTGTGTGGTTTGCCCCATGAGCTGGTGGTCCTAGCTTCTATAAGGAAGAAAGCTGAACAAACCATGAAGAATGAGCCAGTAAGCATCACCCACCCATGGCATCTGCATTAGTTCCTGCCTCCGGCCGGGATCTTGCCCTGTTTGAGATCCTCCCCTGGCTTTCCTCAATGAGACTATGATGTGAAAGTGTAAGCCAAATAAACTTTCTCTTTCCCAACTTGCTTTTGGTTGTGATGTTTCTTCATAGTAATAGTAACCCTAAGATAGGCTCTATGAAAAAATTCCACTACCACACCCCCTATATCTTTTCTTGCCCCCTATTAATACCCCAGGCTAGGGAAAGGGTACCTGGCTGCAGAAGATAGACATTGCTTAAAGCACAAAGCTGCTTTGGGGGCTGAAGGTTAAAGCAGTGTCTGACCTGCAAGTCTGTCAGGGCCACCTCTCAGGGGACAGTTGAGGACTGAAGAGATGACTCAGTGGTTAAGAAGACTCACTGTTCCTCCAGAGGACCTGGGCTCAATTCCCAGCACCCACATGTCAGCTTACAAATGTCTGTAATTCCAACATCTGACACCTTCATACGAACATACATTTGTGGGTAAGGTTGAAGTCTGACTTCTTTGGATAGCCATTTTGTGCTTGATCTTGAAGGAACCAGCCCCCTTAAGGACCCCCATTAAGGCCAAAGTCTGGAAAAATGTAAAAGTCAGCCTACTCAGTCCTCCCTTAAAGACCCCCATTAAGGCCAAAGCATGTAAAATTCTAGAGGGTCCAGCTTGAACCAAGGGCAGACAGATATCAGATCACTGTATGTGTGTGGCAGGGACAGGAAAAACCTTGAAGAGTCCAACTTGACTCAAGGTCTCAGTCTGTGCTCAGACTCAAGGACAGCCAGCTGTGTTTAAAATTTCCACTACCCCTCCCCAACTAAAAAAGTTCCTAAACACTCCCTGTGGCTGCTTCAACCAATCTTTCCCATAGGTCAGCTTGCTCCTCCACGCACTATCCAACCACCAAACGCCAAGACTTGCAACTCCCTGCTTGCAGCTTTTCTGCCCAAATGCCAACCAATCACATACTGTAAAACTCATTTCTTTGTCTAAAACTTATAAAAGGCCTGTGCCTCTGTTTCTCGGGGTCTGCAGCTTGAAAGAGCTGGACAGACCCCAGCGCGATGGCTCAATAAATTCCTATTCCTATGCACTTATATCGACAATGGACTCCGTCTCTTAGTGGGGACTCTGGGAATACACTAGAGATCTCTCTAGAGGTCTCAGTCTTACAATCTGTGAAGGTGGACTCCCATTTCTCAGCAGGATTCTCACTCCACCTGACCTGGTAACCCCAGATTTTGTAAGGGGTGTCACATAGTACTAAAAGAAAAAAAAATACACACACACACACACATATATATATACACACACACAGGCCCGATCCTTTCCCGATAAGGAACTTTAACAAGCACAGGGTATTTCCAGAAGTACCCCGCCCCATGCTGAGATCCTAGCTTCCAGCAAATGGCCCTTAACTGTACCGAGGAGTCATCCCCTCACAGCAGGATAATTAAGTACTGTTTTCTCCTTCTTGTGATAGGCCCCCATGTTACTGAGGCATTGTATCTCTGTATGCACCCTTAGCCCTAGCAAACCAGACACATTCAAAACTTGTGCTCATGCCTGGGATCATGCTCTCTTGCTCGCCATCCCTCCTCCACCACCGTCTGAGACTCCATTTAATCCTGGGGTAACCGCCTCTAAACACCCGGCGGTCAAGCAGCAATGGCAGAACCGCCTCTGCAGCCCCTGGGGCCTGCTCAACCACTGCTGATAGCTCGGTGCTGCCCCCTAGTGAAGCACTGAAGGGCCTGCATCTCATCCTGCCTGCCCGCGGGGTTTGGAACATTGACCTACTTCCGCTGCTGTGGCGCAAAAACAAGGAGCCAGGACACTTGTGGAGCTCCCGAGTCTCCGCTGCCTTTTGAGACTCGCAGTATCTTTCTAAAAAGAGCTACTGTAACACCCAGTGTGGAAACTCATGTTCCACTTCCTCCAGAGAGGCTGGGAACCTGGCTTTGTTCCCAGGCTGCAAGCTTCACCCCGGAGCACTTTAAATCTGCCCCTGAGCAAGAAACGGGACCTTGGGACCTTTGATCTTGAGGTCTGTCCCTTCTTGCCAGGAGGAAAGCAACACCTGGACTGACCTGCCGGAAGTGGGACCCAGGCCGGACACTGGACAAACAACGGCATACATTCAGGCAAAACATCAATGCATATAAAATAAAATAAAAAAATACATTTTTTAAAAAGTGTGACAGTTGTGATGTCAAATGCCTGTTTCAGCATTTCTTGGAAGAAAGGAGCCTCTGTTGAGGGCACAGACGTCTGAACCTTGCATTGCCTCAATGGCTGGAAGAAGGAAGTCTTTCCTGGGACCCTAATTTGGGGTTGAGTCCCCAGAATGGTGTCCTGGACACCAATACAGCCTTCCCACAGAAGATGTGGGGTTTTCTGAAGCTCCACAGAAAATTTCTTGGGTGTATATATATATATATAGATTATGTTTTTCTTTTCTTTTCCCTCTTATTAAGTGGCCCTAGCTTGTTTCAAACTCACAGCAATCCTCCTGGCTCTACCTCTCAGGTGCTGGAACTATAGACACGCCCCCATCACATCCAGACAGGTCCTTGGGCATCTTGAAGGGCATGACCTCCCTCACTGACTACCACAGAGGTGGCAACCGAATCTTCTAGTCTAATGTCCACACAGGTCACCGGGAAGTCTTGTTAAAGCACAGGCCCTTGTTCTTGAGTCTGGGTTGGGTCTGGGATTCTGTGTCCTGTCAAGTTCCCAGTGCTGCTGGGGAGTAACCCACGGCGGAAAGCGAGGGACCAGACACCCACTCTGGGAAGTCCTCTTGGAAGAGGTAGAGGGGGAAGAAGGGGGCAGGAAACTTCGCTGTATTCTATTTGAGACCTCATTATTTTTTTCTGTAATTGTATGCAGATGCCATTTACTTTAGAAAAACCAGTTGAAGGCCGGGTGTGGTGGCGCATGCCTTTAATCCCAGCACTTGGGAGGCAGAGGCAGACGGATCTCTGTGAGTTCGAGGCTAGCCTGGTCTACAAAGTGAGTCCAGGACAGCCAAGGCTAACACAGAGAAACCCTGTCTCGAAAAACCATAAAATAAAGATAAAAAAATAAAGAAAGAAAAATCAGTCGAGGGGGTACAAGGATAGTTTCACTTAGCCAAAGTTGGCCTGGAACTCACTAAGTAGCCAAGGGTGACCTGGAACTCACTAAGTAGCCAAAGTTGGCCTGGAACTCACTAAGTAGCCGAGGGTGACTGGAACTCCTGATTCTCCTGTCTCTGCTCCCCAAGTGCTGTGATTTCAGAGGTGGGCCACTGAACCAGCTCTGGAAACTACAGATGTTGAAAACACTAATTCTAGAATCAAGTTTAAACTTTGAACTCTACCACCAATGACCGACAGTGTCTGCCACACCTGTTTCCCTAGCGACTGGCTCTTTCTGACAGAGTTTTCTCCCAAGGACCCAGGCCATCTACCTGCCCCACAGCCTCGCTTCTTCCCTAGATTGTAGTGGCTTCATTTTTAAAAAAAGAAAGAAAGAAAAGAAATTTTTGTTCTTTGTTGGTTTGGTTTGGCTTTTTGAGATAGGCTCTCACTCTATAGCCAGCCCATGCTGGTCTAGCCTTGCCTCCATCATGACCCAAAAGAGACAGTCAAGATCAAATGAATTTCTCTTATCTCCCAGACCCCTCTATAGTCCACACAAGTATTTGCTGGTCACATTTGATGACCCTGGCAACCTTTTTTCATGCCCCTCCTAGGCTGTGTCATCGGGAAGCAGGAAGCCTCCCCTGCAGCCCACAGTGACTATCCCACTGCAGGGCACACATAGCAGGCTTAGCAAGATTGAATATTGATATACCAGGAAAGGTCACTACCCATGCCAGGAAGCATAGGGCCACTAGCTGCAAAAGACATGCTCTCATTTCTAATCAAGAAGAAACTACCTCCCTGGGATGATTTGCCTAAAAACTGTTTATTGTTTTTAAATTGCATGTATTATCTGTAGGCCCAGCTAGCAATCAGTTAAGACACAGACACTTGTTATATTTTAAAATAGCCGTAGTTAACCTGGGGCAGGGCACATATCAATCCTCTAAACTACCTCCCATAGTGGGGCAGGCTTGGGATCCCTGCCTCAATCCCATGCCATCTGCTTCTAATAACGTCTATCAAGTTACCTCCCACCATAATCCCAAATACTTGCTAATGTTCTTCATCTGGGCTGGATTCTCCATCCACGCTGGCCATGTGCTTCTCCAGCTAACCCATGGCGGCCTCCTCTCTTCCCTTCAGGTCTCTCTCCTTTCTCCTTGTGGCCATCTTTCTTCTTCCCAGAATTCCTCTCTCTCCCAGCCCCACCTATCTCCTTTGCCCTGCCCAGGTGGGATGGCTTTTTATTAAGCAAAAAGTGGGTCACAGAGACAGCAAGCAGTAATTAGCATCAAAATACATCAGACCATCCCCCAACACTGTTTCGAGTGGGCAGAGTTGGTGGGAAGTTTAAGGACTAAAACCTGTAGAGTCTGCAAGGGCATTTGCATTGCAAAGCTTAGCTTTTGCTTTCCAAGAAGGGTCTCACTCTGAAGTGCAGCCTAGCCACAAACTCCTGCTCTGTACTGGGACTACAGCCCTGTGCCACCCACCATGCCCAGCTGCAGAGCCATGATCTTCACAAGCAGAACACACTTTTATGACCTAAGAGAGACCCTGTTTACAGGAAACCTGCAACAATACAGATACAAAGCAAAAGGGCTCTGGGTCGGCTTCCCACACACCTGGCTACCTCTGACAAAATCTATTACTCAGAAGAAGGCACAGGCTGATATTTTCCACTTAATGTGCCCTAGCCAGTCAGCTAAAGAGAAACTGAACCTCCCAGCAACCAAACAGTTCTCTAGAAATGTGGGAATGGGACTGGAGAGATGGCTCAGAGGTTAAGAGCCCTGGCTGGCTCTTCCAAATGGTCCTAGAGTTCAATTCCCAGCAACCACATGATGGCTCACAACCATCTATAATGAAATCTCCTTCCCTCTTCCAGCATGCAGGTGTTAAATAAATAAAACTTTTTAAAAAAAATGTGTGAACGGAGCAAATGCGTTACCTGCCTGCAGGAAGAGGGCTGAAGACCGTAATCTAACCAGGGAGATTTTAACGCACAGAGCTACATGTGTGCGCTCAAGCCCAGCAAAAAAGCCAGGAAGATTGTTTTATTCCTGGCTGGAGTCTGAACCCCGGGCGGGGCCTGGAGAGATGCTCAGCAACTAAGAGCACTGCAGCTTCAGTCCCTGGGATCCTGGGCACTCTTCTGGTTTTCTTGGGCACCAGACACTCCACTCACATGGTACACACACACACACACACACACACACACACACACACACACACACACACACACACAGAGATTTTGTTTTTGTTTGAGACTTGGTTTCTCTAAATAATCCTGGCTGTTCTGGAACTTACTCTGTAGACCAGAGTGGCCTCAGACTACCTGCCTGTGCCTCCTGAGATCTGGGATTACAGGCATGAGCCTCCACAGCCAGCAATTTAAATCTTAAAATTAAAAGAAGAAGAAGAAGAAGAAGAAGAAGAAGAAGAAGAAGAAGAAGAAGAAGAAGAAACTGAAATTTCAGCTACCATTAACCCTTAAGATCAAAGTCTCAAATGGGGAAATTGAGGAAGGATAGAAAAAGTGAGAAAACTAAGAGACATATTCTTTTTTAAAATAATTATTTAATATGCATTGGTGTTTTTGCCTGTTTCACACATGTGTGAAGACATCAGACCTAGGAGTTACAGGCATTTACGAGCTGCCATGTGGGTGCTGGGGAATTGAACCCTGGTCCTCTAGAAGAGCAGTCAGTGCTCTTACCTGCCAAGCCATGTCTCTGCCCCCTGCCCGCCCCCCCCCCCCCCCCCGCTTGTATTTCTTGTTAGCTGAGAGTCAAGTATTTTGACAAAGAGGCGGGAATACAGAGGTGGTGGTTGGTGTCACAGGCTAGGGGTGAGCACTGGACAGCAGGAGCCCGCCGCTGAGCAGCTGGCCTAGGGACTGAGCAAGGCGACCACTCTATCAGCTACAGGACCCTAGCCCAGAAGAGCAGCCAGGAACTGGGTGAAGATGGTGACCTATACAAGGACAAGGAGGTCCTACAGGGCCCAGTGGCTGTCTCTGCAGACCCCAATGTTCCCGACATCATAGCGACCTGACTGACCTTTGTGCAGCAGGGCATGGGTGATCTGAAGAGCTTAGAGAAACAGTCATTTGTATTGAAAAAAAATAAGGTTGGAGCACAGGTGAACAGAGAGATGGTGTCAGGCATGACACACACCCAGCATACACACAGGACCAGCAGTAAGACCAACAGGAATGACTACATGGTCCATAGCTATGGCCTCTGGGCTGAGGAATATGAGTTCCTGACACCCACGGGGAGGCCCCCCAAGGCATGCTTGCTTTGGGAAACCATAGCATTACATTCCAAATCTCAGATGGCACCAAGACTGAGCACCTGTGCTTGGAATGGAACCTTGCCATTCGAAAGGAAAGGAAGGTCCAGCAGCTAGGGCAGGGTCAAATTGCCCAAACTCAATGCCTCTATCCTGGTCTAGGAGGCAGGATGGGGCGGGTGGGGCTAATTTCTCTGCCTTCTTTTAGAATTTGGTTTACTTTCCTCTTCTACAAAGAGCATATATATATATATATATATATATAATTTTATTTGCATTGGTGTTTTGCCTGCATGTATGTCTGTGAGGGATGTCAGGAACTGAGACTCTGGAACTGGAGTTACAGTTGTGAGCTGCCATGTGCATACCAGGTATTGAACTCAGGACCTCTGGAAGAGTAGAGAGTGGTCTTAATCCACTGAGCCATCTCTCTAGGCCCTACAAAGAGCCTTTTAATATTGTAGTCCTATTCAAACAGCAAGATTTCTAGTGAGGGGCAAACAGCCAACCAACCTCACTTCCACTATGTGTGTAACCTTCTGCAGGCAATTGTGGGACTAAGGACGCCAAAGGGGGCTGGCAACCCAATGTGGCCAGGAGTAAACTGGCTCCTCATTCTTTCAGGACTCCCCAGTGATGATCTTGGGGTTGGTTGTGTTTCTCACTTCCAAAATCAGATCACATAAGCCCATCCGATAGGCTAAAACCGCAATCTTATGAGCATTTATGATTGCTCTGGTGCTGGAATCGTACCCAGGGTCTCAACTGTTAAGTAGGTACTCTACCACGAACACATATAACAGCCAGTATATGTTTTTCTTTTTGGTTGGGACAGGGTTTGTTTTAAGCCTGGCTCTCCTGGAACTCACTCTGTAGACGAAGCTGGCCTCGAACTCAGATATGCCTGCCCCTGCCCCTCAAGTGCTGGGATTAAAGGCATGCGCCACTACCATCCATCCTCTGCTTTTTTGTTTGTCTTTGAGACAGGGTTTCTCTGTGTAAGAGGCATGGCTGTCCCAGACTCTTTGTAGACCAGACTGTCCTGGAACTCATAGATCAACCTGCCTCTGCCTCCTGGAGTGCTGGGATTAAAGGCGTGTGCCACCATACCTGGTCTATTTGTCTCTTTTAAACGCAGGTATTGTAATTAAACTATAGGTCTCCTTAATTTACCCAACACCAAGATTAGTAGGGAGGCCTGTCCGAATTATTAAACCTGGTGCCTGGCCTGCAGTGGCGCCAATACTGGTAAAACGCTCAAGATGATACAACTGAAGGTTATATCTTTCCTTCAACCTGCATGAAATTGCTTTTTCGCCTCATGGACAAAACAAAGACTCACATTGGAGCATCTTTCCTGCACTGCTTTACTGTTGTGGAGGATGAGATCTGCCCGTAGACCATTATTACTGGCTTTGACCACCCTGTCAACCTCCCATACAGTTGGGATTCACAAGCTAACATGCCTAGTTCACATCTAAAGCTTGAAGCCCTTGGACATCCTGTTCAGTCAGTCTCCCTGTGCGGCTTAGTCTGGGTTCTGGTCCCTAGATTCACTTATCCCTCTATAATCTCCTAGTGGCTGGAACTGAAGGTTGGGGTGAAGTTTGATTTTAAGATTATTACTTGTATGGGGATTTTTGCCTGCATTTATCTTATGTCCCATGCCTGTGGTTCCCATGGAGGCCAGAAGAAAACACTGGAACCTTGGAAGTGGAGTTACAGATGGTTATGAACTGCCCAGGTCCTAAGTGGTTAAAAGCACTGGGCGCTGAGCCATTCATCTCTCCAGCCCCGGAATCTGTTACTATCTAGTTTGTGCTAGTTTGTTACGGTGGCACAGCTACAAGTAGACACGGAGGTAATTTCCTGGCAGGCACTCAAAGTGCGGCAGCGCAGCAACAGACAACACAAGATAGCTCGGTGGTTCTAAGTGCTGCCTGCTCGACCAGAGGACCCAGGTTCAAGTGCCAGCACCTCCCAGGTGGCTTGTCATCACCTGTAACCCATCCCAGGGCACCAGGCATGATGTGGTGCACACACACGCATGCAGACTAAACACTCGTGCATAATTAACTTTTTAGAGAAGCAACACAGTAGCAAGGGCAATTGTGTACATTTCACATCTGACATTTGTGTGTCTGGGTGGCGGCACAGCAAAAGAGTTAGTGTTCTTGGTTCTGCCCCACATGTGTGTGGAGAGGGACACATACACACAAACCAGGGGTGCTTAGCACTATCCATCTTATGTAGATGCCCCAACTTTACAGGTGTGGTAGGACTCACTCAGTTGTCCTAACTTGCTCCAGGACTAGACACTATTTTCATGGCAAAGTACTTAAAAAAAAAAAAGCCCATGATTTCAACCCTTGACAGGCTAAGGCGGGAGGGTGGTCCTAGCTGCACAAGGGGTTCAAGGACAATTTGGGCTGCTGGGGACCATTGCAAAATGGAACATTCCATTTCACCCTCCTTGATTTCTTCGGTGCCTCCTCACTGAAGACCATCTACACACTGTCACATATTAAGATAAATGCTCCATTAATGAATGGGTTGAAGCAATAAAATGTTAGAAGTTATTAGACAGTACAGTTAACAGCAAGGCACTCTAGTATGAGCAGGAATATTAAATAAACAAAGGACATATTAAAATCTCAAGCTTTAATAGAAACACTGCAAAGGGCAAACGATAAAGTAATATAACCTGGTGAGTCCGTCTATGCAGGCATCTAACTCTCCCATCCCTCTAGTACTTTCTACCTCTTGTACAGTTGCAGACAAGGTGGGTCCTTATCAGGGCAGACAGCTATTAAAAAGCCACATATGCTGTCTAATTCAACCAACATTCGGGTAGTGACATTGCTTCCCCCTCCCCCCGCCCCCGCCCCCGCAAAACAAAGTCAGCTGTCCACCCCCCAGGATAGAGATGTGATGGTTCTCCGTCTAATGCTAATTGGGTTTTTGGACGTACTGACGGACAGAAAGCACTCCGGATTGCTAGAGTATATTGTCCAACCGTTCTTTCAAAAAGGGCATATTAGAAATAAACTTCATGAATTCTTCAATATCAAAAAATACCTTGGTTTTACCCTTAAACTCAAATGCCAGTTTGGCAGGATAAAGGAGTCTCGGATGAAAGCCTTCTTCTTGAAGAACTTTTATGATTCCAGACCACTGACTTCTCGCATGTATAGTGCCAGGTGCTAAGTCAGCGGTCAGCCTGATTTTTGACCCTCGGTAGGTTATTTCTTTTCTTGCTCTGGAAGCTTTCAGGATTTTTTGTTTATCACCAGTACTCCAAAACTTCACCAGGATGTGTCTGGGCGTGAGTCTGTGTTCATCCACGGAGTTCGGGATTCGATGAGCACTGACAATCTCGAGATGCTGGTCTTCTAGCTCAGCAAAGTTGTCTTTAATTATTTCCTTAATTATGTCTTCTGCCCCATTCTCACGGTTTTCTTTTTCTGGAATTCCTATCACTCGGATGTTGGAGCTTCGCAATCTATCCTCTCTCTCTCTCAGCTTCTCATTAACGTCGACCTCCTTGGCCAACCGCAGTGTCTCATTAGTCAACTCCTCCACGATGTCCTCTTGCTTGCTCACTCTTGCTTCAATCACGCGAGCCAAGGAACTCAGATCATCCACCAAGTTCTTCATGTTTAAGACATCAAAAAAGTAAAGTTTCCTGATATTTTCAACCTCCCTTTGCATCTGTCTGATGATACTGATCACACCTCTCCTGAAGTTCTCTTTGGTTTCATGGAGCAAGTCTGCCATTAGCTCTTCCATCTGTGAAGTCTTATTGTATCTCTCTTTTTCTATGTTCGTTAAAAGTGGAGCGACTTGTGATGGGACACTCAAGTTTGTATGTGAATGGCTCTTGGCACCATCACTGCCTGCCTGTTGTGATTCTGATGGGGAAGCCAAATATAAGGTGAGGCAGGGTGTCGTCCCAGCGCGGTGACCGTCGCTCAGGACACCTGCTCCTCCCTCCTGGCACTTCATCAGCTTTTTCTCCTTAGAGTCCCAAACCAAGTAACTAAAGGCAAGATCTTTAAGTTCATGGAAGGTCTCCTTTTTCTTACTCTGGGATGACGTGTTTCCGTTTACTTCTTCCTCTGATTCAGAATCTACTACCAAACCAATCAAGCCAATGTCCTCACCGCTCTTGGGGACTGTCTCAACTCCATGCTTTTCTACCACAGTGAGGCCATGGAAGATTGAGCCTTGCGTTTCATGTGGTATGGAGGAGGCCTCTTCCTCTTCCCCTACCTCTGAATTCTCTTCTCCCTCTTCCTCCCCGCCTGAGGTCTGCTCTTCCTCCTCTTCCCCTGAGCCCTCTTCTTCCTCCTCTTCCCCTGAGTCCTCCTCTTCCTCCTCCATCTCTGAGGCCTCTTCCTCTGAAGTTTCTCCTTCCTCTGCCTCTGGGGTGTCTTCTTCCTCCACTGTCCTCGAGGTCCCTTGCTTTTTGAGAGTTTCTTCATCCTTCTGTTCCGCTTCTTTTTGGTAAGTCTTCACTTCCAGACTATCAACTTTTACCTCTTTGATGAACAGGAAGCTCAAACTATCACCTGCTGCTCTTCCGGCTTCGTGCTTCGTATCTGCTAGAGTTTTACCCTAGAAGTTAAAAAAAAAAAAAAGTCCTTTAAGTCATTTTTTTTCAATGAATTAAATGTTCTATTTTACCCTCTAAATTTAAAATACTTGCCACGACAATAAACAAATATCTGTAAAATTGCTTAAGTATATTATTTCCTGTGGTGATAAAGAGGAAACTCAGGGCCTGACGTGGTAAGTGACAAAGCTCCCACACTGCGCGTGGCAGACTTATTACCTAGCCTCAAATACAGGACTCAGTTTCCTGTTATGATCCTAACAAATTGCTTCTTCCGAAGTACTCAGGACACATGTCCACAAGATTATGCTGCTCTGACTTTCTGTTCCCTTCATACTTAATGTGTTGCATTGGACTGACCTGGCACATTTAATGATCTCTCTTCGGGTTTAGCACAACCTTATAAAATTAAGACCCTTGTAGCTGGGCGGTGATGGCTCATGCCTTTAATGCCAGTACTTGGGAGGCAGAGGCAGGCAGATCGTTGTGAGTTCAAGGCCAGCCTGGTCTACAAAGGGAGTCCAGGACAGCCAAGGCTAACACAGAGAGACCCTGTCTCAGAAAAAAAAAAAAAGAAAAGAAAAGAAAAGCAAAAACATCATATCTACCAAAATTTTAGAGCAAATCACAAAGTAGAAAACTACGAAGTAGAAAATACAAAGGAGAGGAGTATCACTCTCCACAAGAGTTCTTTTAAACCGGGCATGGTGGCGCACGCCTTTAATCCCAGAACTAGGGAGGCAAAGACAGGCATATCGCTGTGAGTTCAAAGCCAGCCTGGTCTACAGAGTGAGCCCAGGACAGCCAAGGCTACACAAAAAAGCCCTGTCTGTAAAAACAAACAAACAAACAAACAAACAAAAAACCCAACAGCAAACCTAAAAGCTCAACAAAGGCTTGAAAAGAAACTCAGCCTTCCTAATGGGCCGATGTAAACCCAAACCACAGAGCTACGGCGCACACCAGCCTGATTACCCATAAAATCCTCTGACCAGGGGGAGGCAGCTGTGGGATTTCTCACACGTACATGCAGCAGTACCACCAGCGTGCACGTAATAGACATCATCTACAATAAATCAAAAATTTCTCAGGAAACGAGAGAGAAATAGCAGGTATGGTAGAACACACCTGAAATTCCAATACTATGGAGGCTGAGGCAGGAGAAAAGTAAGTGTGAAACTGGTCTGGGCTACACAGCAAGACCCTGTGAAGATACCTGCAGCCCATAGCAATCTGAAATTATTTATTAATCAATTGAATATGGAAGAAAAATGAATGGAAGACTTGGAAGACAGAGTGGTCAATAAAAAGCCCCTTTGGCTTGAGGCAGGGCTAAGTGAGACACCGAGTGCAGACTGCAGTGAGAGGACAGTTGAAGGTAAGCGTACGGACTTAAGGCATGGCCAAAATGGCTACAGGCTCTTGCAGAGGACCCAAGGTCACTTCCCAGCACCCACATGGGGTGGCCCATGGGTATCTGATGTTTCCTTCTGGCCTCTCAGGCCACCAGGCAAGGCATACACATGACTACAGTACTTACACATATAATGAAATATTTTTAGAAAGAAAACTGAGCCCAGCTACTTATACCCAAATAGCCCCATTGCTGGTCCCAATGCTTAAAGCTTTGGTTGTACCCACTCATCTGTTCTCTTTTAGTGGGTTTTGAGAAAAGATACTCGGTTTTACCCTTAAATTTTAACATACCTAAAATATTTTCCTATCAATTTCTAGAACTCCTTTCAAGCAAACCTTGATTCCCTGGCTCATCTCTCCCAACAGGACTCTTGTTTCCAACTTAAAAGTATAATATTAATATGAATAAATTAATAAAAAATATTTTTAAAAGTATAATATTAGAATTTTCACAGTATGCTTTTCTTTAGGAATGATCTTAGATTGGACTTACTCCTCAAAACAGCCACACTAACTCTTGAGCCCTACACTCTTGAGTGCTTACCAGTCTTCCTTGAAGCCCATTTCTTCTTCCTCTTTCATTTCCTGGGAGTACATCTTTCAGTAATTCTTTCAGAAAAAGCTTCCCGTTGGTAAACTGTCGGAGGCTGTGAAGGTCTGAAAAAGCCCTGGTTTCGCCGCCACACTTAAACGCTAGCGTTACCGTGCACCGCAGCTCGGGCTCCAGCTCCTTTGCCTTCAGGAGGCGGAAGACCTGGCCCCACTGCTGGCTGACGTCCAGCGTCGCTGAGGAGAAGTCAGCAGCCAGCCTCAGGATGGCGCCTTCCTCCGGGGCGCTGTCTTCTCTCGGGGCGTGTGGAAGGCTCTCGTTATTCCGGTGCCCTGCTTCTTTGGATGGTTTCGTGTTCTCCCCTTCTACAACTTCTCCAGGGCCACCGCTCTCTGTACGCCCGTCACCCGCACCGTGCGGCCTCTCTCCCACCCTCCCTAGCGATGGTTTCACGGCGTGGTCGCTATTGAGTGGTTTAGCCTTGTCCTGCTTCCTATTCAGTTTACTCCCGCCCTTGCTTCTCGCAGTCAGGTTTTCAGTGTCCTCTTCTGTTCCAGAACTTTCCTCTTCCGCTTTCTCTCCTGGTTTCAGACATCCTGAGGCTCGATCTTTTCTTTCTTGGTGCTCTGTCCCGTCCCCCGAACCCTTCACATCAGGAGATGCACGTTTTATCATCATTTCCTTTAGACCATTAAGGCTTTCTCTCATCTCTATAAACATTGTATCTTGCTTTTCCACGAAAGCATTAAACTCCTTCATCACGACTGCCGATAAATCACTGTACTTTAAATCCACCGATGCAGCCATTCGTCTCTCCGTGGCTCCTGGCTCCCGTTCTTTCTGCTCCTTTTGAAGCCTGGCTGCTTTTGACTGCACGCCTGACATTGTAGATGCACCTTCTCCTGGTGAGGATGCCAGAAACTCAAAATCCTAAGAGAAAAGAAAGAGGGGGGGGGGGGGAGAAGGTCACCTGAAGCCCGGAAACAGAGGCTTAATCCCAGTACTTGGAAGGCAGAGGCAGTTTGAGTCCAGCCTGGTCTACAGATCTAGTTCCAGAATAAGCAGGGCTACACAGAGAAACCCTGTCTCAAAAAAAGAAAAGAAAAGTATGCTATGTGTACCTCATAAATATTTAATATAGAGCTGGAGAGATGGCTCAGAGGTTAAGAAAACTGGCTGTTCTTCTAAAGGTCCTGAGTTAATTCCCAGCAACTACATGGTGGCTCACAATTATGTATAATGAGATCTGGTGCTCTCCTCTTCTGGCCTGCTGTCTCACATGCAGGCAGAATAGTGTATAAATAAACAATAAATTAAAATATTTAATACAAACTGTCACCAATGAGATGGGCACATGGGGCTGGGCATAGCTGCACACACCTTTAATCCCAGCACTTGGGAGGCAGAGGCAGGCCAGTGAGTTCAAGGCCAATCTGGTCTACAAAGCGAGTCTAGGATAGATAGCTAAGGATACATAGAGAAAAATCCTGTCTAAAAAAAAAAAAACAAACAAACCAAAAGAGAGAGAGAGATGTATACATGGATATGATCACAAGAAAAAGAAAATTCAGCTTATGCATGATAACTAAAATCCATTGGGGGCAACATGCCCGTGCCCAACTGTAGCTAGCTCCACCTAATTAGGAGATCAAAGTAGGGAGGGGACCAGGAGTTGGTAGGCAACAGAGTGAGACTCCCATCTCTCAAGGGCTGGAGAAGTAGCTTGGTAATAAAGCACACATAAAATAGTTCTAAAAAAGACATTTTTAAAAAGAACTGGCAAGCCAGCATGGTGATACATGCCTTTGATCCCACTACTTGGGAGGCAACTTGGGAGGCAAAGGTAAGTGAGTCTGTGAGTTTAAGGCAGGAGTGGTCTACATAATAAATGTGAAGGCAGTCAGAGCTACAGAGTAAGATCCTGCCTCAAGAAATGCAACAGAGCTGGCGAGATGGCTCAGAGGGTGGGGAGTTTGACCCTAGGGACCCACAAGCAAAGACAGAACCCATTTTTAATAACTGACCTCTGACCTCACATGCACACCCATACACACAAGAAATATAACAAGAAACTAAACTGAAAAATAAAAGGAAGTTTTGAGGTCAACCTAGGAACATTATTTTTCCAGAGCACAAAATGTTAATTCAGCCATTTATAGTGGTACAAGCCTTTAATCCCAACAGTCTGGGAGGCAGAGACAGGTGGATTATGATGTGAATTGGAGGTCAGCCTGGTCTACAAATAAGTCCAAGACAGCCAGGGCCACACAGAGAAATCCTGTCTCAAAAAATCAAAACAAGGGGCTGGAGAGATGGCTCAGCAGTTAAGAGCACTGTCTGCTCTTCCAGAGGTCCTGAGTTCAAAACCCAGCACCACATGGTGGCTCACAACCATCCTTAACGGAATCTGATTCCCATTTCTGCTGTGAATGAACAGAGCACTCATATACATACAATAAATAAAACCCTTAAAAGAAAAGAAAGTTCTGTCTTGCTGGGCATTGATGGCTGACAGCTTTTAAAAACAGAAAAATAAAAACAAAAAAAAAGTTGGACACTCCCTGAGGGTTCCTCCTCCCACAGGCCCAATCTGTGCATAAGAGCCTTTAGACTGTGGCTCTCCAAACAGGCAAAGTAGGAAAGGAGAGGCCAGTCCATTCCAGCAACAGCATTTAATATGGACAGGATGAGGGAGGGCCTAACACTCCCACTACAACGAGCACAGTAAAACATGCCTTTTACACATGTGTAGTTTAGTCAAGAACCCCACTGCACCCAAGGCTGCACCTGACAACCAGAACCCAGTGACATCACTCACTCAAGATAACCAGACAGTCCTAGAACCCTATGACGCCCACTGGACAGTATATAGATAGACTGCAGGCAACAATCTGCACATCTGGAGGGTCTCCCACAGGACCCTGACCATCAAACCAGAGACTACAGAGACTGGACCTGACTTTCAGAGAAGGTACATCACACAGGCTAGGGGAGACCTTTCCTCTTGCTGTGACACCCTCTCAGAGGGCGGCCCTTGGCATGGATTCCAGACCCACTGTGGCTATGTCTAAGCACAGAAGCCCACCACCTGCTGGCTTAGCACTGCAAGCCATACCCACACTACCTGAAGAACCAGAAAACAGACAACCAAGGACAGATACTGGGAAGACCCAAAACCATCTCCAGGGAAACCAAACATCTTGAGCAGCAGGGCCATAAATGAGCATTTGGCAGAGGATATAGGGGACAGGTCTTTTGACTTGGTTTCCTAAGTTTTCCTTTACTGTCACAAAATACCATGACAAACATGTTAATGAAACAAGGTTTCTTTTGGTTGAGTTTCAGGTTTTAGCACACGTCTGCTTGACCCCCTTGGGCCTTTCAGATCAACATGTCTCATGGTAGAAACTTGTGGAGCCTACGTCTGCCCATCATGTGATGGGGAGAAAGGCACTAGGACCTCAAAATCTCTCATGTGACCTCACTGTAGGCCCACTGGGCTGTCTGCCAAGCTGGCAGCATCGGCTTGTGGGGACCACACAGGATGCAAATGGAAACAGTTCTTCTCGCTGAAAGGTGATGCCCACCATGCAAACAAACGCGAGCAAGGGAAGAGCCCTTGCGTACATAGGTTGATGTGGGTCTGAGGCTCCTTGCATATGCTGGGCTGACCCAGGAGCCCCAACCTGCTGCTCCTTCTGCCTCTGAAGTGCTGGGACCCCTGTTGTGTGTGACCTCTGTTTCTGAGGGTGACAACACAAAACCTTTTTTTCCGAGACAGGAGTTCTCTATGCTAATTTGGCCATCCTGGACTCTGTAGACCAGGCTGGCCTCGAACCCACAGCAATCTGCCTGCCTCTGCCTCCCGGTGCTGGGATTAAAGGCGTGCACCACCACATACAGCTTCGAGACAGGATTTCATTCAGCCCTACCTGCCCTGAAACTTGCTATGTAGTTGAGGCTGACCTTTAACCTCTGTCCCTTCTGCCTCTAGCTCCCAGCTGCTAGAGGCCTGAACCACTGTACACAGCATATAACAGTGTCTGAATTTTTTCCCCCTCCTTTTTACACAGGGTTTCTCTGTGCAGTCCTGGCTGTCCTACAATGTACTCTATATACAGACCAGGCTGGACTCAGAATCAAAGATCTGCCTGCCTCTGCATCTTGAGTGCTAGGATCAAGTGTTTGCTCCACAACTGCCCAGCTCAATGTCTGGATTTTTATATTTGATAAACCCAAGGCCTTTTTATGGTGGACGAGTGTTCTCAGGGATCCCTAGTCCCTGAGAAAGTTTTAAAGCATTAATATTCTTTGCAGTTATCCATGCTTCCAACATGTCTCTTTTTAAGATGTATTTATTTATTATGTATAAAGTGTACATGTATGCCTGCATGTCAGAAGACAGCACCAGATCTCATTACATGTAAGCCATCATGTGGTTGCTGAGAACTGAACTCAGGACCTCTGGAAGAGCAGACAGTGCTCTTAACCTCTGAGCCATCTCTCCAGCTCGACATGTTCTTTTTTTATAGGATTTTTATTAATTATTATTATTATGTATACAGTGGTCTGCCTGCATGTACACCTGCACACCAGAAGAGGGCAGCAGATAACATTACAGATGGTTTTGTGAGCCACCATGTGGTTGCTGGGAATTGAACTCAGGACCTTTGGAAGAGTAGGCGGTGCTCTTAACCACTGAGCCATCTCTCCAGCCCCCCCAACATGTTCTTAACACAGTCCAAGAACAAAACAAATGAGTCTATGATCCAGTCACTTTCTATATTATATATAAAGGTACAAAGGTAGGTGAGGCTTTAGCCACAGGGCTTGCCTACCTTGTAAAGGCCCTGGGCTCTGTCTATGCAACACACTCGACCCCCATGCCCAACTCCCTTTAGACCAGGCATGGAGGCTCATGCCAGTAATCTCAGCACTAGGGAAGCTGAGGTGGGAGGGTTATGCATATAGACCAGCCTGGGTTACAGTGACTCTATCTCAAAACACACACACACACACACACACACACACACACACACACACACAAATATATATTAAAAATATATTAGATTCAACAAGTTCGACCATCAGGATCCATATGGCCGGAGACTGACTGCTTCAAGTTGTCCTGACTTCCACACTGGTGCCTTGACACAGAAGCACACACAAATAAATAAAATACAATTTGAAAACTTAAAATACAGCACTTGTAAAGTCAATCAGTAGGATCTCTATATATCTGAGGCTAGTCTGGTCTACATAGAGAACTCTAGGCCAGCCAGAGATACACAGTGAGACCTTGTCTCAAAAACAGGCACAGAAACAGCAACAATGTAGAGAATATGTTTTCCTATTTAATCTGGAAGTTTGAAGCACATTTGTTTCGCTTTATTTTGGTTCAGAACTTGTTAGAACCAAACCTGCATCAGCCCTCCCTCTGCCTCACACAGGAAGCCAGCACTAAGCTGAATGCTGGGGATACAGGCCTGTGCCATGAACCGCGACTTAGAAAAGTTTTCTTAGTTATATCCAAACCCAAGAATTCTAGAAACTAGTAAAAAAGAAATACTTCAATAACTGTACGAGGCTAGATAAAGTCGGGTGTGGTGGCACATGCCTGTAATCCCAGCACTCGGGGAGGCAGCGGCAGGCAGATCTCTGTAAATTCAGGCCAGCCTGGTCTACAGAGCTAGTTCCAGGACAGCCAAGACTACATAAAGAAACCCTGCGTAGAAAAGAAAAAAAAAGAGCACACATCCAGCATTTAGAAGGCCCTAAGTTCAGATCGCCAACATAACAGAATACATCTGCGACTTCTAAAGTTCCTGTTTAATATGTATGAGCCTCCTTGTCAAACAGGAAACACCTCTGGCTCCTGGAGAGCTTATATATTGAGAGAAGCTAAAGTTAAAATTTTGTAGAAGAATACAAAATATTACTACACATGAAAAGAAGCTAGTATAGTTGACAGGATCACAGAAACAAACAAACAAGGCCAGCACTCTGCAGCCGGTGCACAGGAGAACTCCCGGAAAGATGCTGCGTCTGCTGAGTCCAATTGGTGGCCTAGACCCGCAGTACTGGGGAGACGGGAATGCTGCTGCAGTTCCAGGGTTAATTAATCATCTTCTCTTGCACCAGTTCTAGCTCTCCAGAACACCAGTCATTCCTTGACTGCCTGTGTCTTATGACTAACAGATAACGTCCTAGAATCCATTAACTTAGCAGACCACAAACCCAAACGCTAAGAGTTGAGAATGTTATCGGGCAGCATCTCTGGCCTGCAGAGGCTTTCCCAAACCCACTGGACCCGCCTCCCTGCTGGACCCACAGACGCACGACATCCTGTAAAACCATAAAACTCCATAAAAGAAACTGCTTCCATGCTGGGATATGGAATTCGTGGTAACCTAAGCCTGTGGTCCTCGGCTCTGGACAATCAAAATAGCGCCATAATAAAACTATCCCTTATGTCCTCTAAGATAAGAGCTGCGGTTTTTGCAATGGCACCAAAGGTAAATTAAAAGCAGGGTGGTGGTGAGCAAGACTGAAACCCCAGCACATGGGGTCGAAGCCGAGGTAGGATACACAGCCAACTATCAGCCTACCCAGGGCTTTTTTGGTTAGACTCTGCCTCAAAAACAAGTCAAAAAGCCGTACACTCGGCCATGGGAAAACCACTAGTACGGAAGAAAACCAGGCGTGTCAATGGCCTGTAATCCCAGCAGAAGGATCAGCTCAAGACCAGTCCTGGCTACACCTGGAGGGCGACCTGGAAGATATTAAGGCCCCCACTTCAAAAGGGACAAATAAAGAGGGGCTGCTCAGCAGCTAAGAGAGTACTGGCTGCTCTCCCAGAGGACCTGGGTTCAAGCTAACAAGCCTGAGGCTCTAGCTCCAGGGAATCTGATACCGTTTTCTGGCCTCAGCTAATGCGCGAACACACAGGCAAAGCAACCATACAGACAACATAAAATTAAAAGTAAATAAATAAATAAAAGGAGAAATCTTTTGAACCAGGTCACTGCTGTGACCCAGCACTGGGGAGGCTGAAGGTACAAGGCCAATCTCTGCCACAGAACAAGATCTTGTCTTAAAATAAACCTTAGGTGTGATCCAAATACATAATAGATCTCAGTATTGGATAATTTGGTTTTACATGTTTGAGAAAAGGGTCTCACCATTCTGCAGGCAGGCTTCCCAAGAACTCATTATGTACCTCAGCTGCCAGGAACTAATAGCAACGACCCTGCCTCAGCCTCCCATGTGCTGGGACTGGACCCAAAGCTATCACATTTGACTCAGGATCAGTAACTGACAACCAGTACTGGGGGTAGGCATCACTTGTTCCCTAGACTTATGGGTGACTGACTTGGCAGAAGTCCCACTGTTCACTATGGGACTTTTTTTTTGGGGGGGGGGTTTGAGACAGGGTCTCTCTGGGTTAGCTGTGGCTGTCCTGGACTCACTTTGTAGACCAGACTGGCCTCGAACTCCCAGCGATCCACCTGCCTCTGCCTCCTGAGTGCTGGGATTAAAGGTGTGTGCCACCACGCCTGGCCACTATGGGACTTTCAGTGTGATGCACCACCATGGAAAATTGGGGAATGCTTCAAACTGTTGGGAGGCCAGATAGGATGAGCTCAGCAGTGCAGCTTCACACAGCAGAGCGGGACCTGTGCGCCGGCTGCAGGTCCACTCTCGAAAAAGTAAGAAAAAACCTAACGCGGGGTACAAAGGGCAAAGTCAGGAGGGCGACCACTGGAGTCAGGACAGGAGCTTGGAGGCTGTTTTTTGTCTAAAGCACGGGCTCCTCTGGGATCCAAAGGTCGAAAGCCTTGCAGCAGCGTCCTTCATCGGGGCATGGTGGCGTCCATGCCACCGCAGCACAGGCTGCGGACTGGAGGACTAGGCTTTGGCCTCACATCAAGGTCAAGGAAGCAACCAACTAAAAAAAAAAAAAGGCCAGGCTGGGTGGCCTAAGCCTTTACCGTCACTTTGGGAGGTGGGGCTGAGAAGATGAGGAGCCACCCTTGGCCACCCACGTGACTTGGAGGACAGCTTGGGCTCTGTGGGGTTCTCTCGCAAGCACATTATCAAATCAAACCAATTGCAAGCAAGATGAGGAATTTATTTATTTTTCTTCACCCTGCAGTACTGGATGGATGTAGATCCAGGGCACAAGCTAAGCAGCCCCAGCTACACACACCCTAACAACCTCTAAAGTGCGGAATAACCCACAATCCTGCCTGCTGGGAAGTCGAGGGAGGAGCTCTACAATAAAGAACAAGTTGCTAATTTGAAAATGCAAAATGGAGATAATAAACATCTGAAAAGAGGACAGAGGATGACAAGAGGGACCAGGCAAAGGCCAAGGAAATGCAAATCCAGAAGGCTCTACCCCCCACCCCCACCCCTTGCCCCCCCAGAGACAGGAAGACACACCCTTCCCTCCCCTAAAGGCCTGAGTCTGACTTGCTCTGCTAAATTCTCCGAAGTCCTCACAGGCAGCTTTTCCGCAGCCCAGAAGGCCCGCCAGAACCATTTAAATGCAAATCAAGCTGCTGGGGCTGGGGAGGCAGAAAGCAGAGAATCACAGCTCCACCAGCTCGTTAAGGGAGTCAACAGCGAACCACACCACCAACCCAGCCAGAGCTCACCACCTCCCCCAATCACTTGCCAGCTTTAATAACGGTCATCAAACCTGACTTGAAACACCTACTTGGCTCAGTTCTTCACGCTAAGGAAGTTCATGCGTTTCAGACTACATACGATCTCGGGTGGGGAAAAGAGATCTTACATGTTTTGAGACAGGGTTATCACGAAGCTGTCCCAGTGAGTCTTCAAGGGAACCTTTTGCCTCAGGCCCCGAAGTAGCTGGGGCCATAGATAGGCATGCTCTAACCGTCTGTTTTCTGCCATTTATTATTTGTCCGAGACAGAGTTTCTCTAGATAGCCGTGGCTGTCCTGGAGCTCACTATGTAAATTAGGCTGGCTTCGAACTCAAGAGATCCATTTACCACAGCCTCTGAGTGCTGGGTTCAAAGCTCGGCTTCTTTTCTGCTTTCAACTCTGGGGATTTAAAATGGTTCCTAGTTTGGGCGTCAGTGCTCTCAAAACATTCTTGATACTAGGGGGGTTAAAGACCCCCATCCTAAGATTACAGGCAACACCCACCCACTTCAATCCAAGACACTTGTGTCACATTCCAGCGGGCCCTTCTCCAGAGCCCCAAGAGCACACTGCAGCTTACCCAAACCTGCGCCTTCTCCGGGAAGGAACCAGCTCGCTCTCCACAGGATTGCTCTGTCCACCTGCACACGCCTCTCCTTAGCACCTGGAATTAAGTGCGCATCCCAAAAGTCAAGTTGTAACTCATTGTGTAGAAAACCAGCCACGTGTCAACAGTCAAAGATATTAAGCGTGTGTTTGTTTAATCAGCATCCACAAGGGACACTGAGGTGGGGGTAGGGAGAGGGGAACACCCGGGACCCGAATTCAAGGAGGCAAAAGGAGGGCGTGAGGATGGCGGCTTCTGCCCCGTGTACGACACTAACATGGCACCTTTAATCAGTTGAGGAAAAGAATTCTGCCCATTTTTTTTCTCTAGCAAACTTTGTAAAGAAACTGGCGGAAACGCCCTCCCAGCCAAAGACTGAGTTAAGTGTTCGACATTGCAAGTCGGGAAGGGTCTGAAAACCTGGGGCCCCAGGATCTTTGCAAAGCTCCTTCTAAGGGCCGCCTCTCCAACTTACCTCCGCCCTCGTGCAGCTCCCGCCGGGCTGTCTCGCTATCCCCGCTTTGCGAGTGGAGTAGCGATTCTCACTCCGTGAAGCCGGCCAGGCCGAGCGGGGTGAGACGCACCGGGACAACGGGGCCAACTAGCCCGGAGCAGCCTTACCTGGAACCACGAGGTGCGGCTCGGAGGTCACACGCGCCAACAAAAGCGGTCCGGGGCGTCTGACCGCAGGGGGACTCACCGACCGTCTGATGCTGACTCCTCCCCTCCCTCTGTGAAGTTTACAGGTTTCTAGGCCCAACCCCCTCGCCACCGGCTTCCCTAGCCCCCTCCCCGAAACTCATTAGGGCCTGAGCCTGCGGGGCATGGTGGCCCACGCCCACAGCCCATACACTCTGGAAGCCAGTTAGGGCGCACATTTATTGAAAAGTTAAAATTGCCTCAGTGTTGCTCACGCTAACCAGCTGGGGGAAACGTATGCATACACACACCCCTGTCCTGACTTCAGGTCACGGTCGCCCTGAAAGCTAAGAGCCCAGGTGAGAACCTCGGTGTCATTCTCAGCACCTCCCTTGAAGCCGGTTGATGAGGCAGGCGACCCTCCGACACTTTTCTGCTCCCGGACATTTGCACAGGCGGTCTTTCTATGAGTGCTTCGTCTCCCAGGTCACCTTTAGAGTGAGATTTCCTCATCCTGTATGTAGCTAACTCCCAGTTTCTGATCTTCTGGCCTCCACTTTTCCTAGAGCGGGGATTACAGGCCTGTGAGCCAGGGAGTAAGTGACTTGAGTGTGTAAGGCAAGCACTTTGAGTTACGCCACCGGTCCTCCGTACTTTCTCACTTCTTTCAAAGCTGACTGTTTTTTTCCATCCCCAGACCTCTCAGGTCAACGATTAACTCCTGCAGGCAGAGTGGCAGAGCTTATAGACCTCCAGCTGTTCTGGAGATAGAAGGATCGCTTTGTGCGCAGGAATCGGGGCTAGCTTGGTTACTATAGTGAGACCGCCGTCTCCTTAAAACAAAATCCAAGCTCTTTAAGTGGCCTCTGAGCCAACCCTTCCTAAAGAAGACACACTCACTACCTCCAATGGCAAAGCTCTATCATAGTATTCTGAGCGCGCGCGTGCGCGCGCACACACACACACACTTTTTGGAGACAAATATCTTGCTAGGTAGCCCAGGCTTCAGCTTCCTGTGTAGCTCAGATTGACCTCAAACTCCAGGCACGCCCTCGGTTTCCACCTTCCAAGTGCTGGGATTTCAGGTGCACAGCTGCTCTTGATTGCCAGTTACCAGGAGCCAAATGTATTCAATAATTGCATTTACTTTTCACATCTCTCTGTTCTCCCACTCCCTTGCAGAATGCAATTTCAAACAGACAAGACTTGTATCTTTCTCACTCACGGGTTTATTCACTGTATCTAGGATCGGGACTAGGATGTGCTGCAGCCTCTTGTTAGACCACGCCTCCTGCCATAGCCACCTGCCAGATGGTACCACTAAGTGTTTACCATCTTCTCTGCAGGATTAAGGAGGTTGGCGCTCCAGAGACAGCTCAGTGGTTAAGAGCACTTGCTCTTGCAGAGGACCCAGGTTCAACCCCCAGCACCCACAAGGCGGTTTGCAACCATCTGTAACTCGTTTCAGAGGATTTGATGACCCTGTCTGATCTCTGAGAATACCAACCATACACACAGAATACACAGATTTATATGTGCGGGTAAACAAACAAATAAAAAGAAGATGGTTTGCTGGATACGGTGGCACACACTGTTAGTCACAGCACTCGGGAGGCAGAGGCAAGCGGATCTCTGTTAGCTCCAGGCCACTCTCCTATGCATCGGTGAGTGCCAGGACCACCAGAGCTGTATAGGGAGATTTTGTCTTTTAAAAAAGAATGTGTGCCAGGCGTGGTGGCGCATGCCTTTAATCCCAGCACTTGGAAGGCAGAGGCAGGCGGATCTCTCTGAGTTCAAGGCCAGCCTGGTCTACAAAGTGAGCCTAGAACAGCCAAGGCTACACAGGAAAACCCTGTCTTGAAAAACAAAAACAAAAACAAAACAAACAAACAAACAAACAAGATGTGTGAACCAGGCAGGCCCACGCCTTCAATCCCAGCAGTTGGGAGGCAGAGGCAGGTAGATCTCTGTGAGTTTAAGGCCAGCCTAGAGTACAAAGAGAGTCCAGGACAGCCAGGGCTCAGTGTAACAGAGAAACCCTATTAAAAAAAAAAAAGAAAACAACAACAACAACAACAACAAAAGAAGGATGTGCCAGGCATTTGTCCTGAGTTAGAGATTTTGGGGTTCTGAGTGGCTGGACTCAGGCAGAAAGTATTAGTTTATACAGCTAGCTCATGAATAGTAAAACCTCACTAAGTGCATGTAGTGAACTTTTCTTTCTTTTCCTTTTCCTTTTATTTTAGTTTTTCAAGACAGGGTTTCTCTGTGTTAGCCTTGGCTGTCCTGGACTCACTTTGTAGATCAGGCTGACCTCGAACTCGCAGGGATCCACCTGCCTCTGACACAGTAGCTGAGAGCTGATGTCTGGGAGTCTTCTGAAACCTCCAGGCCCATCTACAGTGACCCGCCTCCTCCAGCAAGGCCACACCTCTGAGTCCTCCCCAAACCGGTCCACCAACTGGAGACCAACTATTAAAACAGATGAGACAACGGGAGCCGTTCTCATTTAAATAACACATTAACAAGCGGGGCGTGGTGGCACACAATCCCAGCACTCGGGAGGCAGAGGCAGGTGGATCGCTGTGAGTTCGAGGCCAGCCTGGTCTACAAAGCAGGTCCAGGACAGCCAAGGCTACACAGAGAAATCCTGTCTCGAAAAACCAAAACAAACCAAAACAAACAAAACAAAACAAAAACCACATTAACAACGCCCTTTCAGTCAGGCTAGTGGTGGGCACAAACCCTTAATCCCAGAACTCAGGAGGTAGGCAGGTGGATCCATGTGAAGAAAAGGCCAGGCTGGTCAACAAATCGAGTCCAGGACAGCCAAGGCTACACAGAGAAACCCTGTCTTGAAACACCAAGCAATCAAAAAAGAGAGAGCCCCTTAGGGGCATAGTGTTGCATGCCTGTAATCCCAGAATTTGGGAGGCAGAGGCAGCTGGATCTTTGACAGTTCAAGGCCAGCCTGGTCTATAAAGCGAGTCCAAAACTATTCAGAGAAACCCTTTCTTGAAAAAAACAGAGAGAGAGAGAAAAATAAAATAAAATGATAGAAAGACTACAGGTATAGCTCAGTGGTAGAGCACTTGCCTTGAATGCAAAATGTCCTAGATTCTACCCTCATCAACACACACACACACACACACACACACACACACACACACACACACTGCAGGCATACACATATGCACATTCAAGGTTGAATGCCAGTTATGGTTCATGAAAAGACAGACGTGAGTTAGAGCAGTATTAAATGTACTGTAGGAATGCAGGCAACAGTACAGAATACAGCCAGCCATTCAAAAATGTTCTAATTTATTTTATTTAAATGCTATCTTATTAATATTTAATCTATTTGTGGGGGTGGGGGCGGTAAGTGTGCCAAAGCACCTGTGTGGTGCTCAGAGGACAACTTTCATCACTCTTCTTTCAACATGTAGCTCTCCAGACTGGAACTCAGTTCATCCAGCTTGGCAGCAAGGATCTTCACCCAGTGATCGGCTTCCCTGGGACCTAATTTCTCCTTTTCTTTGTTTTGCAATGCTGGGGGAGTTTTTGGTTTCAAATACACTAGACAAGGCCTCTACTGCTGAGCTATACAAACTGGCCTAACGTCCTCAACTGCAAGGACACTGAGGAGAAGGCAGGGGCGTCAGGATTTTGGGGCTGTCCTCAGCTACACAGTTTGAAGGCAGCCTGGACTATAAAGGGACACTGTCTCGCACTCGGGAGGCAGAGGCAGGCGGATCGCTGGGAGTTCAAGGCCAGCCTGGTCAAGCCATTCTAGGACAGCCAGGACTACACAGAGAAAACTTGTCTCAAAAAACCAAAGAGCGGAGAGAGAGAGAGAGAGAGAGAGAGAGAGAGAGAGAGAGAGAGAGAGAGAGAGAGAGAGAGAGAGAGACTGTCTCAGCCAGGCATGGTGGGGCACGCCTTTAATCCCAGCACTTGGGAGGCAGAGGCAGGCCGGTCTTTATGAGTTTAAGGCCAGCCTGATTTACAAAGAGACTCGAGGCCAGCCAAGTCTGTTACACAGAGAAACCTTGTCTCAAAAACCAAAAACCCCCAAACGAAAACACAACAAAAAGAGACACTGTTTCAGAAAGCCAAACTAAGCAAACAAATAAATAAACATCAAAGAGGAAGTGGGAGTCAGATGATTGTCTATGACAGCGCTTGCCTTGTCTGTTCCCTGCCAACCTGAGTTTCCTTCCGAGAACCAAGTAAAGAAAGAAATGTTAAAGTATCTCTTATTTGCCTGTTGTAATTGTCATCTCCGAGGCTTGCTACCTCTGTCCTGGAAGCATCCAATGTCCCCACAATCTAATTTAGGCCTAGAATGTTTTCAGCCTCTGAGACTTACTTCTGAATAAGCTCACGCTTTCTAGCTCTTTCTAAACTCGGGCTGTCCAGTTCAACTCAGCTGTTCTGGCTCAAACTCCTCTCCCAGCTGACAGATTCAATCTGGCTTTTCTCAGTTTCTCACTGAATTGCTCTGTTTGGCCTCAAACTAACTCTAGCAATCTGTTCTCATCTTCTGGCTCCTTCTCATTCTCTGGCTCCTTCTGTCTTCACCTGTGTCTAGCTTGCTCTTTCTTCAACCTTTCTCTGTAAAACTCTCCCAGTAAAACTGCCTGTGAACTGCTATAAACTCAACTCCACTGCACTGCCTCTCAGTGCACTCTCAGCCGAACTGCCTGAACAGCACTGACTGGAACTCAGAGATCTGCTTTCCCCTGTCTCCTGGAGTGCTGGATTAAAGCATTTTTGCATTCCAGCCAGATTACACAGACCTAAAATATCTTTGCATGAAATCTCTTGCCAGAGCAGCCATGTTCCGCTACAAAAAAGGACTGATGTCACAGTGTTTTCCTCTGACCTCCACACATTCACTGTGACATGCATGTGACCCCACAGACTCATCACACATACATACCACTAATAAATGCTTTTCACATGAAGGAATAGAGAGTAAGGAAAAAGTATAGATTAAACTTCAATCATACAGCCTGTAGTGGTGCACATGCCTTTAATCGCAGCACTCCAGAGGCAGAGGCAGGCAGATTGATTTGAGTTCAAGGCCAGCCTAGCCAGCCAAGGATACACAGAGAAACCCTGCCTCGAAAAACCAAAACAAACAAAAAAAGTATTGATGCTGGGTGGTGGTGCATGCCTTTAATCCTAGCTCTTGGGAGGCAGAGACTGAACAGAGCAGAATTTTAAAGAAAGTTTTGTAGCTGAGCGGTGGTGGCACACACCTTTAATCCCAGCACTTGGGAGGCAGAGGCAGAGGGATCATTGTGAGTTCGAGGCCAGCCTAGTCTACAAAGTGAGTCCAGCCCAGCCAAGGCTATATAGAGAAACTCTGTCTCAAAAAACAAAAACAAACAAATAATAATAATAAAATAAAAGAAAGTTTTGTAAAGAACAGACACTGGTAGCTGGGCCTGGTGGTGCACAGGGGAGGCAGAGGCAGGCAGATCTCTGTGAGTTCGAGGTCAGCTTGGTCTACAAAGAGTGTTCCAGGACAGGCAGGGATACATAGAGAGACCCCTCTCAAAAAAACAAACAAAAAGAATAGACACTGGGCAGTGAGGTCTGGGCTATAGAGCAAGTTCCTGGACCACAAGGGCTACACACAGAGACACTCTGTCTCAAATCTGTCTGTTTCTGTCTCTTTATGTCTCTGTCTGTCTGTCTGTCTGTCTCTTTCTCTCTCTGACACACACACACACACACACACACACACACACACACACACACTCACAATGTAGACAGAAACACAAGGGTTCTAAGAACTGGCAGACCTCATGAAGCTGTAAGGGCTTCTGTCTACTTATCATTTCAACCAAACCAAATAAATAAATAAATAAAAAGCAAAAAAACTGGGGTCAGGCCGTGGTGGCGCATGGGTCTTTAATCCCAGCACTCAGGAGGCAGGGGCAGGCAGATCTCTGTGAGTCTGAGGCCAGCCTGCTCTACAGAGCAAGCTCCAGGGCAGCCAGGGCTATTACACTGAGAAACTAAAAAAAAAAAAAAGTCTGGAAAAAACAAAAACAAAACCAACCCCCCCCCCCCAAAAAAAAAAAAAACCTCTGGGAAATGGAGAGGTGGCACAGTAGTTAAGAGCAGTCAGTGTTCCGGGCAAAACCAAACCAAACCAAACCAAAACAAAACAAAACAAAAAACCCCAACAAACCCAACATTTTTAAAAAACAGATTTATTTGTTATTTATACAGCATGTGTGCCTGCACACCATAAGAGGGCACCAGATCTTACTTTCCACTTCTTACTTTCCACTTTAAAAAGAAGTATTTATAGAGCTGGAGAGATGGCTCAGAGGTTAAGAGCGCTGCCTGCTCTTCTAGAGGTCCTGAGTTCAATTCCCAGCAACCACATGGTGGCTCACAGCCATCTATAATGCAATCTGATACCATCTTCTGCAGATAAAGCACTCATATGCAATAAATAAAAAATAATAAGTAAAGAAAAAAAAGTATTTATTATTGTGTATACAGTGCTCTGCCTGCATGTACACCTACAGGCCAGAAGAGGGCACCAGATCTCATTGTAGATGGTTGTGAGCTACCATGTGGTTGCTGAGAATTGAACTCAGGACCTCTGTAAGAGGAGCCAGTGTTCTAAACCTCCAAGCCATCTCTCCAGTCCCTATTTTCCACTTCTATTGATGTACCTGCAAAATTCACTTTTTGAAGATGTAGTCATTTTTATGTATATGAGTATTTGGGTTTTTGTTTTAGTTAGTTAGTTTGTTTTATTTTTTTGAGACAGGGGTTCTCTGTGTAGCCTTGGCTGTCCTGGAGTCTCTTTCTAGACCAGGCTGGCTTCAATCAAGTTCACAGTGATTCCCAGTGCTGGGATTAAAGGCATGCACCACCACCACCACCGCCTGGGTGTGTGCTTGGTTTTTTGAGACAGGATCTCACTGTGCGGTTCTGGCTGGCTTGAAACAAGTTGGCCTCAGTTTTCAGTAATTCTCTAGCCTCTGTCTCCTAAGTGCTGGGTTATGGTGTGAGCCACCATATCTACCCTGGAAACATGTCTCATTCAGTCCCTAACTTCTGAGCCTACTTTGGTTTTCCAGTGGAGGCTCTTAGTGTGGCCAAGGCCTAAGTTAGGCTCTGTCTGGCTACAGAGGGAGGGAGCATGGTGGGTCCCAGCCTCCTGTGGTGGCCGAAGGGGAGAGACAGCCATAGGGGCTGCTGTGGCTCAGTCCTCTGGGAAAGCAGCCCTGCATAACTCTTAAATCTAATATAGTCAGCCTTAACGCCCATTGCAGATAGGAGAAAAACCTTACTGCATCTTACCTGCGGGTTTTATGTATAAACAGTTTCATGTTTGTTTATATATTATCCATCACACACATATTACATACATTTACATGTTACATAGTCCCATTTGCTATGTAGCTTAGGATGACTTTGAACTCCTGACCTTCCTGTGTCCTGAATGCTCAGATGACAGGCATGTGCACCATGCCTAGTTTATGCCAGCGAAGGAGTGCAGAGCTTTGTGCATGTGAAGCTACCGACCCAGTTACATCTTCAGCAAAGGCCAGTTTTATTAACGGTTCAACTTGCAAGTATTACGTTCATTCTCAATAGCATTTAGAAAGCGTACATACAAAAAGTAAGTCCTAGCAACAAGGCTCCCCAACCGTGCCTACCCCGGAAGTAGAGAGAAGAGGAGGGGGCCCCAAGCCCCCAAGAATGCACATCATGTATTATTGCAGTGTCATGGGCAACTGCTCCAGCTGGTTAATGGGAAGGGAAGACCTGGACGGCAATGGAACCTCGTCTTGGAGACTAAACACCAATTTCGAAGGATGTATTCCTTCCTGTGCTGTCTGTCGAGAGCCTGGTTCGATGTGAGGCTGACATTCAGGAAAGTCATGAAAGCCCTCCTTGCAGACGCATTTTCTGCCAGACCCCTGGCTCACCTGCTTGGAGCGCTGGTCAAACGCCTCATGCTCACGGTGTCTCTTGCGCCACCACGTGGCCACCTGCGGTATCGAGGCTTCTGTACTCTGAAGCCCCGCAGCAGGGGTTATCAGAAGATACAGCAAGTTTAGCAGGGTGGATTTCATTCATGCCTAGCGTGTGCTCAAGCAGTGTGGCCTTCCTTGCCGGGAGCTCTCGGTTTCAGCAGCCCGAGTTCCCTTATTCCTTATACTGTGACTCAGGTAAAACTCTACCCTCGGTGTGCGGCAGAAAAGAGCTCAGGAAGAGGAGCCAATATGAAGCAGAACTGAGGTTTATTAAAGGGCATCTGAAATACAGGTTTTCAGCAGCTGGAGAAAGGCGCTGGGAAGAAATTGTGGGCTTCTCCCAGAGTCCCATTTCGCTGCCTTTTAAATGGCCGCGTTCTTGTTCTCCTTGGTGGGGTGTGAGGCTCTGGTCTTGGAAGGACGGCTAGGACTTTGGACAGGTGGTTACAGAGGTGCATAGGGCAGGACTACAACAGGCAGGGTAAAGCCGTTCTTGAGGGAAGGTAGGGGAACATTCCTGTAAGCAAAGGCAGCAGACTCTTAAAAAAATAAAAGATTTGTTTTTGTTTTTAGGGCTGAAAGGTGATGGAGCAACCTTTAATCACAGCACTCCGGAGGCAGAGGCAGGCAGATCTTTGTGAGAGGCCAACCTGGTCTACAGAGCGAGTTCTAGGACAGCCAGGGCTACACAGAGAAACCGTGTCTTAAAGAAAACAAGACAAAAACATTTTTTAGGCCATTATATTTTTAGGCATATGATGCATATGACATCAATCCCAGCTCTAAAGCACAGAAGCAGGTGGATCTCTGAGTTTGAGGCCAGCCTGGTCTACAGAGGGAATTCCAAAACAGCCAGGGCTACACAGAAAAAGCCTGTCTTGAAAGACACCAAAAAAAAAAAAAAAAAAACAAAAACAAAAAATCCAACGACAACAACAACAACCAAATACAAGATTTTAATTTTGGAGGCAGGTGAGCTGCCTAAAGCACCCACATGGTGGCTCACGACTTCAGGTCTCAGAGATCTGAGGTTCTACGCTGGCCCGCTCAGGCTCTTACATCTGTGTGGCACATATAAACCCATGCAGGCAAACACACACATAAGACATATAAATAAGCCGTCTTTAAAAGATTGTAATTTTTGTTATTTTAAAATATAGTTCAGGTACATGCAGTACCTTAAGGAGTCAGAAGAGGGCCCTGTACCAAATGAGCTACATCCTCCGCTGAGATTCCCATATTACAATATGGAGGACATTGTAAAAGCTGAACTAAAGCACAAAGTAAAATTAGATGCAGAGATCAAATGTGTAAACTACCTACCATGTCTTTGCCTGCTCATTGGGCAGCTGCCTTGACTTAGAACCTTTAGAAATACATCCTGGGCTAACTCCAATTAACGATATTAATTCTAGAGTTAAATGGCCAATATATATATATAATATATATATATATGTACTTTTAAGAAAACTACCTTTGCAAATTACTGCATTCTTTTTGTTGTTGTTTTTGTTTTGTTTTGTGGAGACAGGGCTTCTCTGTATAGCCGTGGCTGTCCTGGACTCGCTTTGTAGACCAGACTGGCCTCAAATTCACAGTGATCCGCCTACCTCTGCCTCCTGAGTGCTGGGATTAAAGGTGTGCACCACCACACCAGCGACATCAAAGCTCTTTTGGCACAGCAGTTTCTAGTCCTGTGGAAAGAGGCAGGGTCCCTGAGGAGCGTGATGTATAAAGTATCACAATCACTTCATTAACAGACTTCCAATAGCATTCCCTAAAAGGATGATGTGTAAAGAAAGACACAACAACAACACATTATTTCAAAATGGGTATTTAATGTCATTCCATCAAAATTAAGCAGAATCATACTTGAAAAGCATTAACACTTAAGCATTATCTCTTAAGGTGCATTTCATTTGGGCTTCACTTGGTACCTGGGCTTGAGGTGTTTGTGCAGGTGCCATTCACACAGAACACTGAGGTTGGTGGCTTCTCGTGAACTGGGAGATGAGATCCTAACAAAACCATGTACCCTGGATACATCAGAAAATCCAAAACCCTATAGAATATCAAAAAACTTAATACCAGTCATTGAAATACACTGTCAACATAAATTTGAGTCATTCTGCATTTTAGATCAGCCACCAAAAAAAAAAAAAAAAAAATCTCAGCAAGAGTCAATGCACTTTGTGATTACATCTTCTCAAAGGTAATGTCAGTTAAAAATCTCCCCTAATTAAGTAACACTTTAAATTAGGGCCTGTTAAATTCTGGTAATTACTGAACAATTTGCAGCATCAAGTTATAGTTAAATAATGGGGGTGCTGCGTCTATTGCTGACCCGGTTCTCACCCTGCCTTTGTTGTCAACAGAGGACTCTACAGTGCGCGGTGCTCAGCTTTGTCCCTTTCCAGCACACTTCACTCTGCAAGTGCTCTTGCGCTTTCTTCACTGCAGCGCTCCAGGCAGCAGGAGGCGGAGACTGGGAAAAGCAAGCGAGGCACTTCCCTTTCCCACTCCCAGGCCATTTGCTCAGTTACTTGACGGTCTAGTGCTGCCCAGAGCTGCTGCAGGCCGAGCCACTGTGCAGCTAGCATGGAAGTAAAGCAAAGGCGAGCCAGACTTGCCACTCACTTTGAAGAAGGCTGAGGCCACTCAAATTCACTTACCTCTACTGTGTGGTGTGCTCCCAAGGTTCCACCTCCTCCCCTGCAGCCTACAGGGATGGGGAATGGGCAACACTGACCTGCTAAGATGCCTGTCCCTAGGGGAGCTGCCCAGCAGTGTGAGCGAGTGTGGCTAGAACTCAGCACTCTGAGGGCTCCTCGCGCGCGCGGAGGTCGCAGCCCACTTGCTAAGCAGTGAGCCTGAGATGGGCTATGAGTCACACGCAACAGTCCGCAGTAATTCCCAGCGGCAGCGTGTGAGTAGTTCGTTGTGAGGAAGGTAAGTACGCTGCTAATGTGTTCCGGCTTATTTGAAGAGACAAATTAGCATAAGTAAATCTCGAGTTAAAACGACAAGCTAAGCCTCTGTTTCCACGCATTAGGTGGGATCACAGGAGCTTGCAGTTAAACCTCTGTGGGAGTAGGGGTGCACATAGGAAGCAGAGACTTCACCTCCAGTCTCTGCAAACAGAGTCCGAGCCAGTGATGTGCCGAGTTTTATCCACACCAGAAGCCACAGCATTCCGTCATATCCTCCTCAGAGTCTATGTCATGATAGGAACTGCGGCTCACCACAGCGCAGTCCCGGCCACAGTCCCTCTGCTGCTTGCTCTTGAGTAACTTCTTTAGGGGCTCACCACTGACAGCTGAGATCTGGTCCCCTCGCTTTAATCAGCCGTCCTCTGCAGCTGCTCCCTACAAACAAGAAACGGTCCAGCTTAACTCAGTGCCAAGCAGTTTAGATCAATATCAAAACCTCTACCCTATGTCTATGTGCTTATCAAAGACTTACTTTAAAACTTCAATTAATTTTGTTGTTGTTGTTGTTGTTTTTAATTTTTGAGACAGGGTTTCTCTGGCTGTCCTAGAACTCACTCTGTAGACCAGGCTGGCCTTGAACTTAGAGACCTACCTGCCTCTGCCTCTTGGGTGCGGAGGAAGAAGGGGGAAGAGGTCAGAGGAAAGTTTGGGGAGTCAGTCAGTTCTTTTCTTCCACCATGGTGGTTCTGGGGATCAAACCCAGGTCTAAAGACAAGAGCCTGGGGATGGGGTAGACAAGAGCCTGGGGATGGGGCAGACAAGTGCCTAGGGATGGGGCAGACAAGTGCCTAGGGATGGGGCAGACAAGAGCCTGGGGGAGGGGCAGACAAGAGCCTGGGGGTGGGGCAGACAAGAGCCTGGGGGAGGGGCAGACAAGAGCCTGGGGGAGGGGGAGACAAGAGCCTGGGGGTGGGGCAGACAAGTGCCTAGGGATGGGGCAGACAAGAGCCTGGGGGAGGGGCAGACAAGAGCCTGGGGGTGGGGCAGACAAGAGCCTGGGGGAGGGGCAGACAAGAGCCTGGGGGAGGGGCAGACAAGAGCCTGGGGGAGGGGCAGACAAGAGCCTGGGGGTGGGGCAGACAAGAGCCTGGGGGTGGGGCAGACAAGAGCCTGGGGGTGGGGCAGACAAGAGCCTGGGGGTGGGGCAGACAAGAGCCTGGGGGTGGGGCAGACAAGAGCCTGGGGATGGGGCAGACAAGAGCCTGGGGGTGGGGCAGACAAGTGCCTGGGGGAGGGGCAGACAAGTGCCTGGGGGTGGGGCAGACAAGAGCCTGGGGGTGGGGCAGACAAGAGCCTGGGGGTGGGGCAGACAAGAGCCTGGGGGTGGGGCAGACAAGAGCCTGGGGATGGGGCAGACAAGAGCCTGGGGGTGGGGCAGACAAGAGCCTGGGGATGGGGCAGACAAGAGCCTGGGGGTGGGGCAGACAAGTGCCTGGGGGAGGGGCAGACAAGTGCCTGAGGGTGGGGCAGACAAGAGCCTGGGGGTGGGGCAGACAAGAGCCTGGGGGTGGGGCAGACAAGAGCCTGGGGGTGGGGCAGACAAGTGCCTGGGGGTGGGGCAGACAAGTGCCTGGGGGTGGGGCAGACAAGTGCCTGGGGGTGGGGCAGACAAGTGCCTGGGGGTGGGGCAGACAAGTGCCTGGGGGTGGGGCAGACAAGAGCCTGAGGGTGGGGCAGACAAGTGCCTGAGGGTGGGGCAGACAAGTGCCTGAGGGTGGGGCAGACAAGTGCCTGGGGGTGGGGCAGACAAGTGCCTGGGGGAGGGGCAGACAAGAGCCTGGGGGTGGGGCAGACAAGTGCCTGGGGATGGGGCAGACAAGTGCCTGAGGGTGGGGCAGACAAGTGCCTGGGGGTGGGGCAGACAAGTGCCTGGGGGTGGGGCAGACAAGAGCCTGGGGGTGGGGCAGACAAGAGCCTGGGGGTGGGGCAGACAAGAGCCTGGGGGTGGGGCAGACAAGAGCCTGGGGGTGGGGCAGACAAGAGCCTGGGGGTGGGGCAGACAAGTGCCTGGGGGTGGGGCAGACAAGTGCCTGGGGGTGGGGCAGACAAGTGCCTGGGGGTGGGGCAGACAAGAGCCTGGGGGTGGGGCAGACAAGAGCCTGGGGGTGGGGCAGACAAGTGCCTGAGGGTGGGGCAGACAAGTGCCTGAGGGTGGGGCAGTCAAGTGCCTGGGGGTGGGGCAGACAAGTGCCTGAGGGTGGGGCAGTCAAGTGCCTGGGGGTGGGGCAGACAAGTGCCTGGGGGTGGGGGAGACAAGAGCCTGGGGGTGGGGCAGACAAGAGCCTGGGGGTGGGGCAGACAAGAGCCTGGGGGTGGGGCAGACAAGAGCCTGGGGGTGGGGGAGACAAGAGCCTGGGGGTGGGGCAGATAAGAGCCTGGGGATGGGGCAGACAAGAGCCTGGGGGTGGGGCAGACAAGAGCCTGGGGGTGGGGCAGACAAGAGGCTGGGGATGGGGCAGACAAGAGCCTGAGGATGGGGCAGACAAGTGCCTGAGGGTGGGGCAGACAAGAGCCTGGGGGTGGGGCAGTCAAGTGCCTGGGGGTGGGGCAGACAAGTGCCTGAGGGTGGGGCAGACAAGTGCCTGGGGGTGGGGCAGACAAGAGCCTGGGGATGGGGCAGACAAGTGCCTGGGGATGGGGCAGACAAGAGCCTGGGGGTGGGGCAGACAAGAGCCTGGGGGTGGGGCAGACAAGTGCCTGGGGGTGGGGCAGACAAGTGCCTGAGGGTGGGGCAGACAAGTGCCTGGGGGTGGGGCAGACAAGTGCCTGGGGGAGGGGCAGACAAGAGCCTGGGGGTGGGGCAGACAAGTGCCTGGGGATGGGGCAGACAAGTGCCTGAGGGTGGGGCAGACAAGTGCCTGAGGGTGGGGCAGTCAAGTGCCTGGGGGTGGGGCAGACAAGTGCCTGGGGGTGGGGCAGACAAGTGCCTGGGGGTGGGGGAGACAAGAGCCTGGGGGTGGGGCAGACAAGAGCCTGGGGGTGGGGCAGACAAGAGCCTGGGGATGGGGCAGACAAGAGCCTGGGGGTGGGGCAGACAAGAGCCTGGGGGTGGGGCAGACAAGAGCCTGGGGGTGGGGTAGACAAGTGCCTGGGGGTGGGGCAGACAAGAGCCTGGGGGTGGGGCAGACAAGTGCCTGAGGGTGGGGCAGACAAGTGCCTGAGGGTGGGGCAGTCAAGTGCCTGGGGGTGGGGCAGACAAGTGCCTGGGGGTGGGGGAGACAAGAGCCTGGGGGTGGGGCAGACAAGTGCCTGGGGATGGGGCAGACAAGTGCCTGAGGGTGGGCAGACAAGTGCCTGGGGGTGGGGCAGTCAAGTGCCTGGGGGTGGGGCAGACAAGAGCCTGGGGGTGGGGCAGACAAGTGCCTGAGGGTGGGGCAGACAAGAGCCTGGGGGTGGGGCAGACAAGAGCCTGGGGGTGGGGCAGACAAGTGCCTGGGGGTGGGGCAGACAAGAGCCTGGGGGTGGGGCAGACAAGAGCCTGGGGGTGGGGCAGACAAGTGCCTGGGGGTGGGGCAGACAAGTGCCTGGGGGTGGGGCAGACAAGTGCCTGGGGGTGGGGCAGACAAGTGCCTGGGGGTGGGGCAGACAAGTGCCTGGGGGTGGGGCAGACAAGAGCCTGAGGGTGGGGCAGACAAGTGCCTGAGGGTGGGGCAGACAAGTGCCTGAGGGTGGGGCAGACAAGTGCCTGGGGGTGGGGCAGACAAGTGCCTGGGGGAGGGGCAGACAAGAGCCTGGGGGTGGGGGCAGACAAGTGCCTGGGGATGGGGCAGACAAGTGCCTGAGGGTGGGGCAGACAAGTGCCTGGGGGTGGGGCAGACAAGTGCCTGGGGGTGGGGCAGACAAGAGCCTGGGGGTGGGGGCAGACAAGAGCCTGGGGGTGGGGCAGACAAGAGCCTGGGGGTGGGGCAGACAAGAGCCTGGGGGTGGGGCAGACAAGAGCCTGGGGGTGGGGCAGACAAGTGCCTGGGGGTGGGGCAGACAAGTGCCTGGGGGTGGGGCAGACAAGTGCCTGGGGGTGGGGCAGACAAGAGCCTGGGGGTGGGGCAGACAAGAGCCTGGGGGTGGGGCAGACAAGTGCCTGAGGGTGGGGCAGACAAGTGCCTGAGGGTGGGGCAGTCAAGTGCCTGGGGGTGGGGCAGACAAGTGCCTGAGGGTGGGGCAGTCAAGTGCCTGGGGGTGGGGCAGACAAGTGCCTGGGGGTGGGGGAGACAAGAGCCTGGGGGTGGGGCAGACAAGAGCCTGGGGGTGGGGGCAGACAAGAGCCTGGGGGTGGGGCAGACAAGAGCCTGGGGGTGGGGGAGACAAGAGCCTGGGGGTGGGGCAGATAAGAGCCTGGGGATGGGGCAGACAAGAGCCTGGGGGTGGGGCAGACAAGAGCCTGGGGGTGGGGCAGACAAGAGGCTGGGGATGGGGCAGACAAGAGCCTGAGGGTGGGGCAGACAAGTGCCTGAGGGTGGGGCAGACAAGAGCCTGGGGGTGGGGCAGTCAAGTGCCTGGGGGTGGGGCAGACAAGTGCCTGAGGGTGGGGCAGACAAGTGCCTGGGGGTGGGGCAGACAAGAGCCTGGGGATGGGGCAGACAAGTGCCTGGGGATGGGGCAGACAAGAGCCTGGGGATGGGGCAGACAAGTGCCTGGGGATGGGGCAGACAAGAGCCTGGGGATGGGGCAGATAAGAGCCTGGGGATGGGGCAGACAAGTGCCTGGGGGTGGGG